>NC_134398.1:89198713-89903108 GCF_050003625.1 Haematobia irritans
ATGTCGCATACACAGAGAATTTATTCGAAAAACGTATCAAAGTTCTTAGAACTGATAGAGGAGGTGAATTTAACAACAATGAGATGGATAAATACATGAAAACTAAAGGAATTATTCAACAGTTTACGGCTCCATATACACCTGAGCAAAACGGTGTCGCAGAAAGGAGGAATAGAAGTCTTATTGAAATGGCTCGTACAATGTTAATTCAATCTGGATTACATTTAAGATATTGGGCAGAAGCATTAAATGCCGCAAACTACTTACAGAACAGATTGCCATCTAAATCCGTTAGTAAAACTCCTTATGAACTTTGGTACTCCAAACCGCCAAACATGGAACACATTAAAATATTTGGTTGCGAAGTGTTTTACCATATTAATAAGAAATTTCGACAGAAGTTCGATAATGTAGCAAAGAAAGGAATATTGGTTGGGTTCTGTAATGAATCAAAAGCGTATCGTATTTTAGATATAGATACAAACAAAATAATTATTTCTAGAGACGTTAAATGCATTGAAAGTTCGTTTATAAACAATTTTCAAGAAAGCGCTATCGATTCGAAGAATGTTTCAGTAAACGTACAAAATACATTTGATCAAGATCTAGAAAAAGAGCCTTCTCTTAATGGAGATCTATGTGGTGACGTTTTAAATTACGAAACGGCTGCGAGTGAAACAGAAGAAGAATTGTCATTTTCAAATAATAACTCATTTGAAGAAACCCCAGAAAGTGACAATACAGTTTTGCAGGAACAAAATCTTCGAAGATCTACAAGAACAAGTAAAGGAAAATTACCCGCTAGATATAATTGCAATAATGTGTCCAAATTAGAACCTACCACATATAAGGAAGCTATTCAATGTCCCGAAGCTGAAAAATGGATTGGTGCCATGGAAGATGAAATACAATCTATGCATGAAAACAATACCTGGGAACTGATGGAATTACCCAAAGGACGAAAAGCAGTCGGATGTAAGTGGGTTTACAAAATAAAGACACTGACAGATGGAAGTTTGAAATATAAAGCACGTCTCGTAGCAAAAGGTTTCTCACAAAAATATGGCCAAGATTACGATGAAGTTTTTGCGCCGGTGGTAAAACAGTCAACTTTTAGGTTGATGTTATCGGTCGCATCTTACAAAAATTTGCTAGTTCACCATGTAGACATAAAAACGGCATTTTTAAATGGAGACCTGGACAACGAATTGTATTTGAAACAACCTGAAGGCTACAGTTTTTCAAACAAACCAAATATTGTATGCAAGTTAAATAAGTCCATATATGGTCTAAAACAGGCAGCTAGATGTTGGAATCAAAAACTCGATAATTTCCTCATTAGTTTAGGATTCAGAAGGGGAAAAGCTGACTGTTGTCTTTATACTAAAGATGAAGGTGATAATATCGTATACTTGCTCGTTTATGTTGATGATATACTTATTTTTACAAAAAGTCAAGTATTGATCAACAACACTGTAAAAGAAATTGCAAAAACATTAAAGATAAATGATCTAGGTTCTTTAAAACTGTACTTAGGAATACAAGTAGAAAAAGATGGTAGCAATTTCTTCATACATCAACAAGAGTATATCAAGAAAGTTTTAGAGGAATATGATATGGCAAATTCAAAGCCATCAAAGGTACCAATGAACGTCGGATATCTAAAGGAATCCGGGAAACAAGAAAATGAATTGGAAACAAATTTATTGTATAGAAGGGTGATTGGATCACTGTTATATCTGGCGAATAACACAAGACCAGATATCACCGCCGCAGTTTCTTTTCTCAGTCGCAAGATATCATGTCCAACGAAAGCAGACTGGACCGAGGTGAAAAGGGTCCTGAAATATCTGAATGGAACAAAACATTTTAAGCTTAAAATACATTGTCGAAACATGCAACTTATAGGATATGCTGATGCTGATTTTGCAGGTGAAGTTAATGGGAGAAAATCTACAAGCGGTTACGTGTTTCAACTTGGAACAGCCACAATTTCATACGCAAGCAGAAAACAAAAGAATGTAACATTGTCCTCAACTGAAGCGGAGTTCGTTTCATTGGCTGAAGCAATTCAAGAACTAACTTGGCTGCGGATGGTATTCAATGATCTCAATCTAAACATAACAGACATCACGATGAAAGAAGATAATCAAAGTGTCCTAAAATTATTAAATGCTGAGACAATTAATCCTCGTACCAAACATATCGATGTTAAGTACTACTACGTACGAGAAGTTAACCAATCAAAGCAAGTCCAATTTGAATATTGTCCAACGGAGGAAATGTTAGCGGATCTTCTGACGAAACCATTACAATATAGTAAACTAAACAAATTTAATCAAATGATTGGACTGGTATAATTCTATTTCACAAATTGAGAAGGGGTGTTAAGATAATACCTTAAACTTGTTATTAAAACACTTTGTAAAAATAGAATATTTTTCCAATCACATATGCTTGGGTTTATCTATTGTAAAAATTAGATATACATAATTATAATTTTTCATTCATTCCTTCTGAGTTTTTCATTTTGTAATAAACGTTCACAAATCATTTAAATATCACGCCACTGTTTCATTATTTAACCCGAAAGGAATATATATATATATATATATATATATATATATATATATATATATATATATATATATATATATATATATATATATATATATATATATATATATATATATATATATATATATATATATATATATATATATATATATATATATATATATATATATATATATATTCCTTTCGGGTTAAATAATGAAACAGTGGCGTGATATTTAAATGATTTGTGAACGTTTATTACAAAATGAAAAACTCAGAAGGAATGAATGAAAAATTATAATTATGTATATCTAATTTTTACAATAGATAAACCCAAGCATATGTGATTGGAAAAATATTCTATTTTTACAAAGTGTTTTAATAACAAGTTTAAGGTATTATCTTAACACCCCTTCTCAATTTGTGAAATAGAATTATACCAGTCCAATCATTTGATTAAATTTGTTTAGTTTACTATATTGTAATGGTTTCGTCAGAAGATCCGCTAACATTTCCTCCGTTGGACAATATTCAAATTGGACTTGCTTTGATTGGTTAACTTCTCGTACGTAGTAGTACTTAACATCGATATGTTTGGTACGAGGATTAATTGTCTCAGCATTTAATAATTTTAGGACACTTTGATTATCTTCTTTCATCGTGATGTCTGTTATGTTTAGATTGAGATCATTGAATACCATCCGCAGCCAAGTTAGTTCTTGAATTGCTTCAGCCAATGAAACGAACTCCGCTTCAGTTGAGGACAATGTTACATTCTTTTGTTTTCTGCTTGCGTATGAAATTGTGGCTGTTCCAAGTTGAAACACGTAACCGCTTGTAGATTTTCTCCCATTAACTTCACCTGCAAAATCAGCATCAGCATATCCTATAAGTTGCATGTTTCGACAATGTATTTTAAGCTTAAAATGTTTTGTTCCATTCAGATATTTCAGGACCCTTTTCACCTCGGTCCAGTCTGCTTTCGTTGGACATGATATCTTGCGACTGAGAAAAGAAACTGCGGCGGTGATATCTGGTCTTGTGTTATTCGCCAGATATAACAGTGATCCAATCACCCTTCTATACAATAAATTTGTTTCCAATTCATTTTCTTGTTTCCCGGATTCCTTTAGATATCCGACGTTCATTGGTACCTTTGATGGCTTTGAATTTGCCATATCATATTCCTCTAAAACTTTCTTGATATACTCTTGTTGATGTATGAAGAAATTGCTACCATCTTTTTCTACTTGTATTCCTAAGTACAGTTTTAAAGAACCTAGATCATTTATCTTTAATGTTTTTGCAATTTCTTTTACAGTGTTGTTGATCAATACTTGACTTTTTGTAAAAATAAGTATATCATCAACATAAACGAGCAAGTATACGATATTATCACCTTCATCTTTAGTATAAAGACAACAGTCAGCTTTTCCCCTTCTGAATCCTAAACTAATGAGGAAATTATCGAGTTTTTGATTCCAACATCTAGCTGCCTGTTTTAGACCATATATGGACTTATTTAACTTGCATACAATATTTGGTTTGTTTGAAAAACTGTAGCCTTCAGGTTGTTTCAAATACAATTCGTTGTCCAGGTCTCCATTTAAAAATGCCGTTTTTATGTCTACATGGTGAACTAGCAAATTTTTGTAAGATGCGACCGATAACATCAACCTAAAAGTTGACTGTTTTACCACCGGCGCAAAAACTTCATCGTAATCTTGGCCATATTTTTGTGAGAAACCTTTTGCTACGAGACGTGCTTTATATTTCAAACTTCCATCTGTCAGTGTCTTTATTTTGTAAACCCACTTACATCCGACTGCTTTTCGTCCTTTGGGTAATTCCATCAGTTCCCAGGTATTGTTTTCATGCATAGATTGTATTTCATCTTCCATGGCACCAATCCATTTTTCAGCTTCGGGACATTGAATAGCTTCCTTATATGTGGTAGGTTCTAATTTGGACACATTATTGCAATTATATCTAGCGGGTAATTTTCCTTTACTTGTTCTTGTAGATCTTCGAAGATTTTGTTCCTGCAAAACTGTATTGTCACTTTCTGGGGTTTCTTCAAATGAGTTATTATTTGAAAATGACAATTCTTCTTCTGTTTCACTCGCAGCCGTTTCGTAATTTAAAACGTCACCACATAGATCTCCATTAAGAGAAGGCTCTTTTTCTAGATCTTGATCAAATGTATTTTGTACGTTTACTGAAACATTCTTCGAATCGATAGCGCTTTCTTGAAAATTGTTTATAAACGAACTTTCAATGCATTTAACGTCTCTAGAAATAATTATTTTGTTTGTATCTATATCTAAAATACGATACGCTTTTGATTCATTACAGAACCCAACCAATATTCCTTTCTTTGCTACATTATCGAACTTCTGTCGAAATTTCTTATTAATATGGTAAAACACTTCGCAACCAAATATTTTAATGTGTTCCATGTTTGGCGGTTTGGAGTACCAAAGTTCATAAGGAGTTTTACTAACGGATTTAGATGGCAATCTGTTCTGTAAGTAGTTTGCGGCATTTAATGCTTCTGCCCAATATCTTAAATGTAATCCAGATTGAATTAACATTGTACGAGCCATTTCAATAAGACTTCTATTCCTCCTTTCTGCGACACCGTTTTGCTCAGGTGTATATGGAGCCGTAAACTGTTGAATAATTCCTTTAGTTTTCATGTATTTATCCATCTCATTGTTGTTAAATTCACCTCCTCTATCAGTTCTAAGAACTTTGATACGTTTTTCGAATAAATTCTCTGTGTATGCGACATATTCTTTTATCTTTTCCAAAGCTTGACTTTTGTTGGTTAAAAAATACACAACACAATATCTTGAACAATCATCAATCATGGTAAGAACATATTTATTTCCACTAGGAGAAATCTCCTGCATGGGTCCACAAATATCGGCATGGATTAAATCTAACACTTCGTTTGCTCTATTCTTTGTAGTCTTCGGAAATTCTTTTCGGGTCATCTTACCCTTTATACAAGCTTCACAATTATTGGAACATCTGCATGGCTTCAATTCAATGTTAGAAATTAAACCCTTTTCAATAGCATCCTTTATTGCTTTTAAATCGCGATGACCAAACCGTTGATGAAATACATGAATACATTGGACTTCTTTAACCCTTACCATATTTGAAAAATTATCCTGTTGCAATACATACAAATTGTTTACCATATCAGCTACCATTAAAATTCGTTCTCCATTGGAAACTTGGCATGTTTTTTCTTTGAATTTGACTTCCAATCCATCTTGAACCATTTTCGCAACTGATAGTAAATTACCTTCTAATTCAGGGACATATAAGACATTCTTAATTGTCAATTTTAATCCATTATTATAAAGTACGCCTTCTCCTATTCCTTGAGCAGTGATTACCTTCCCGTTCGCAAGATAAATTTCACCACCAATTTCTTTATCCAAGGTTGTGAAGAATTGCCTACTATTACTCATATGGGAGCTCGCTCCAGAATCAATGTACCATTTGGTTTGGTTCAATTTGTCTCCAGAATTCAAGCAAAATTCCTTACTAACCTCTTTAATGGACTTTTCAGATGTCCTTTTCGCACTAAATTTGCTCACCTTTTTCTCCCAATTCTTTTTGTGACAATCACGGTTCATATGACCTACCTTTCCGCATCCATAACATTTTAAAGTGGATTTCATGACCGTCTTCAATGCAAGATCTGACGACTCACTTTCTTGAACGCCGGCTTGTCTTCGCTTATATTCTTGAATGAGCTTTTCTTTTACAAGATCCAATGTCAAGTCATCGTCCGTACGAACTTCTAAAGCGGTAATAATGGAATTGTATTCATCCGGCAAGCTTCCCAATAGAAATGCAACTTGTAAATGATTTGCTAAACATTCACCCAATCCATTCAATCTATCAACAGTTTCGAGCATTTCGGAAATATGTGCTTCCATATCTTGGCCACTCTTTAACTGCATACGACACAATTTCTTCAAAAGCATTACTTTGTTTGATAAAGTTGCCTTTTCGTGAACTTTTCTTAACGCTTCCCAATACTCACGAGCAGATTTCAAATTTCGAAGATGAACCAGTTGAGAATCTTCGACCAGAAGACCGATTTTTGCGCGAGCTTTTCCGTCTTTGGAGGTCCAACTCGCATCAGGAGAAGCAGGCCTTTCTTTGGAAACTATTTCCCACAAATCCTCTTTAATCAGCAAGAGTTCCAATTTGTATTTCCAAACCTGATAGTTTTCTCCATTCAGTTTCTTCACATTGGTTTTGATATCTTCCATTTTGCAGCAATCTTTTAGTTCCTTTCTCTTCACAAATTAAATCAAATTCACTGGCGGCCTGGGCCCATAACCTATTGGAATATATTATATATATATATATATATATATATATATATATATATATATATATATATATATATATATATATATATATATATATATATATATATATATATATATATATATATATATATATATATATATATATATATATATATATATATATATATATATATATATATATATATATATATATATATATATATATATATATATATATATATATATATATATATATATATATATATATATATATATATATATATATATATATATATATATATATATATATATATATATACACAGTCTTACACTAGTTTACATACGGTTTAAACAATTGTATTTTCTTTAATTAATAAAATATAATAAAATATGCATATATATGCTTTAGATTTTGTAAATTAACTTGAAAAACAAAGTATTTGTCAATTTTCAAGAAGATTTTTTTAGTCTGGATTATAAAAAACAACAAGAAACATGTTTAGTTATAAGGTAAAAACCTCAAGGGTATGTAAACTTATGTGAGACTGTGTATATATATATTCCTTTCGGGTTAAATAATGAAACAGTGGCGTGATATTTAAATGATTTGTGAACGTTTATTACAAAATGAAAAACTCAGAAGGAATGAATGAAAAATTATAATTATGTATATCTAATTTTTACAATAGATAAACCCAAGCATATGTGATTGGAAAAATATTCTATTTTTACAAAGTGTTTTAATAACAAGTTTAAGGTATTATCTTAACACAATCACCATATTTAGTAGGGATTCACAGCTATGGTTTTCTCTAAATCCTGCTTGCGTTTCATTTAACAATTTGCTACTTTCAAAGTATTTATTCAATTGCTGGTGAGCAATTTTCTCAATGACTTTACTTATTGTTGGTAGTAGAAATTTTAACTTTTTGAATCGGCACAATGATCGATTCCTACAAACATTCTGGAAATAGTCCTTCTTTTAGTGATGATTCTATTAATCTATGTAAATGATTTCCAATAATATCATAATTATCTAAGATAATTTTTACTGATAGAAAATTATGATCTTTTTTATTATTCATTGTTTTCAAAACATTCTTCAATGACATAATGTCAGGTATATCAAATTTAAATTTTGTAGTTGAGATCGTCTGAATCAAATTTCGGTATGCTACATTTGGCACGCTCAGTACTATTTGATTTATACTGTCTATGAAAAACGTATTGAGAACTTCTGCGATTTCTTGTTCATGTTTTAAACATTTTCCATCGAAGTAAATTTCCTTGATTGTTGATATCTCTTTTTTAAGTATTAGTTCTTTTATTGCTCTCCACATGCTTTTTTGATCAGAAAAATTTGTGATTTTATTGTTAATGTAATCATTTTTCGCTTTTTGAATATAAGCCTTATACATATTCCTGTAACGCCTATACTCCTGCCAGTGTAAGTCGCTATTTAACCATACAGCTCTTTCATACAAATTAATTTTTATGTTTTTCATTGCTGCCATATTGCAATTAAACCACGGTGCTGTTCTTCTTCTACACAACATCTTCTTTCTTATCATTGGTTTAGTAGCCTCTATTAAATTTTCATGGAGTAAAAGGCTTAATTCTTGGCAATTTTGATCCGGAGAAATGTTATTTATGTCCGTATGCAAGAGATTATTACGAAACAAATGCTGATCATACTTTAAGAATGCTATCATTTTTGAGTTTGATTCATCAATTTCTCTTTCTAGTGGGATATTAATTTCTAAAGACTCATGATCACTTATTTTCATTTGATGATTGCTTTTAACCGATATATCATTAATATTTGACAATGCATACTCAATTAATGTAGAGGACGTTTTCGTTATTCTTGTTGGCTCAGTAACTGATTGTTTGAAGTAATTGTCTTTTATAATTGACTCAAGTTTAATTTTATGCATATTATTATTTTCAAGCCAGTTGATATTAAAATCGCCTACAATCAATACCTTCTCTCCAGCCTCAAAATTTTCCATCTGCGATTCAAAAAACTCAGTAAACGCTGATTCAGGCGAATTTTGCCTCTGTGGTGATCTGTACATACCTACTAATATATATATTTCATTCATATATTTAATTTTTATTTTCAACCACCATATCCAACTGTCCGTTACTAAACACTCCAGTACTTCATATTGCCATTTGCTGTTTACGTAGAAGCAAACACCACAAGTGTGTCTCGATATGCTATCGCATCTTAAAATACAATAATTAGCTAACTCCACTTCATTTTCTTCAATACTTTCAGTTAGGTGAGTTTCGGACAAACAAAATCAAATGTTTTTTCCCGACAGATTACTTGAAGTTCGTCCAAATTCGTAATTAAGCCGCAAATATTCAAATAAAGCCCTTTTAATACATTTGGTTGCTAAAAAACCCTATTCTCAGCTTCCAATCTACTTTTACGCTGCACAATAGGGCAACTCTCACTTCTACAATCATGTCTTGTATCTACATCTGTTAAATTTAGCCTCTCTTTAGCCTTTTCACAATTGATACATTTGTATTCATTGTTTTTGCAATCCTTGTACGAATGCCCAGTTTCACTGCATTTAGCACATATCTGTTCATTGTTTCTACAATTCTTCGCAATATGATGGAATCCCCAACATTTGAAACACCTCAATGTTTTGCAACTTTCATACACAGGACATCGGTCCCATTCAATGTTAAGTTTAGCCGTCTTCATTATCTCTTTGTAGCCTTTGCCATCAATTTCTATTATTGCATTAAAAACCCTTTGATTTTTAAAAGACTTGTAAACTTTTACGCATTCCAAGTAATCGCAGTTAATACTATTTTGTTTTTTGATAGCTTTAACAATAGCACTTCTTTCGATTTCTTCATTCATACCAGTAATCAACAATCTAGGCCTTCTAATCTTTGGTATTTGTACATCATAATCATTCCCCATTTTATCCTTTATTTCATTAGATAAAATATTTCTGGCATCATCATTTTCACATCTTATGGCTACTTTTCCATCTTTATGCTTTGATATGCTCTTAACATGTAAATTAAGAGCCGATGGCTTTATCTTTTCTTTCACTTCCCTCTCTGTTACAACGCTCTCTTGCTTGCTCTTTGGTTTTAGTATAACGGGTAAACTGCTTGTTGTTTTTAATTTACTGGCATAAGTCTCTCTCTCAACTTGCGTTTTCTTTAACTCGTTTACAATTTCTGTTTTTGCTTCCTCCATCTTTTTCTCAACCAATATATTAGTCTTATTTAATTCTTTGGTGATCTTTGTATCTTGTTCTTTGACCAAATTAAGTAGACTTCTATAATTCTCATTAGTGCATTTGATGAAACCCAAGCAACCCAAGCAATTTAACAAATAAACCTACTTTTTTTTTTGATATAATCAAAACATGCCAAGCCTAGTGATGTCGTAAATGTCAAACATTTTCAACAAAAGTCAAATTTCTTACTAGCCCCAAGGGCTAGTGAAATTATACTCACCTCGATTTACGTCAAATTTTTGCCAATGCGGTTTCGAACAGGCCCTATGTGTTGTAATACTATCGAATTCACTAAAAAGTATAGCCAGGTTATAACGTAAAATGGAACCACGTACGAATAATAAAAAAAAATGTAATATGGCCAGCAAGCCTTATTCTCGCCTTATTATTATTTATTCAACCGTCGAACTGAACGGACGTGTTTTCTAATAGCGGAGTATTTCATCGTAATAAGTACTTATTGCGAATTTCACGTGTGGTGGAAATAATAAACCACCATGCAGCGAAATTCAAAGTCATCCACTGGGTTGCTAACTTCAATTTCTGTTTTGCTTCCTCCACCTTTTTCTCAACCAATATATTAGTCTTATTTAATTCTTTGGTGATCTTTGTATCTTGTTCTTTGACCAAATTAAGTAGACTTCTATAATTCTCATTAGTGCATTTGATGAAACCCAAGCAACCCAAGCAATTTAACAAATAAACCTACTTTTTTTTTTGATATAATCAAAACATGCCAAGCCTAGTGATGTCGTAAATGTCAAACATTTTCAACAAAAGTCAAATTTCTTACTAGCCCCAAGGGCTAGTGAAATTATACTCACCTCGATTTACGTCAAATTTTTGCCAATGCGGTTTCGAACAGGCCCTATGTGTTGTAATACTATCGAATTCACTAAAAAGTATAGCCAGGTTATAACGTAAAATGGAACCACGTACGAATAATAAAAAAAATGTAATATGGCCAGCAAGCCTTATTCTCGCCTTATTATTATTTATTCAACCGTCGAACTGAACGGACGTGTTTTCTAATAGCGGAGTATTTCATCGTAATAAGTACTTATTGCGAATTTCACGTGTGGTGGAAATAATAAACCACCATGCAGCGAAATTCAAAGTCATCCACTGGGTTGCTAACTTCAGGGCCCAGTGGACGGGTAACGACTGAAGTTATAAATTTGGGCAGCGACCAAGAGTCAGGCCCAATTAGTCGACCTGTAGACGGGTCGACTGGCGGTGACACTTTGGCAAGTCGAACCTTTTCTAAGGTGACGACATCAAAAGGAGGCAATCCCTCTCGAAAGAGATTCAAGGAACGAAGAAATACTTTGTTTATCCTAAAGAAATTAGGATCAGTCGACCCAAGCACGTTGTCGGCTAAGCAAAGCGATTCCTTAAAATGGGCTCAAGGAATTCTTGAAGCTGGAAAAAGGGAACGATCACCGGATGAGCTGCCATCCTCTAAACGGGATCAAAGACCGTTTGCCTCAGTTGCAAAAGACAGCCTTGTGATGGCTATTATTAATAAAGGAACATTGGACGGTACGATTCCAAGGCAAAAATGGGGGAAATTGTCTGGTGTCTACTCAGAGGTGCGAAAAAAGTTTCCCGGACCAAGTCCTCGACGGCAAGATGCTGGATGGTATCAAGGACGATATAAGTTAATAGCTTTTGCAGACCAGAGGTCTATGGATTGCTTTAAAGCTGCATTGATGCTAATTGGTGAAGTTTGGGAAGGAGCCGCTTTGGAGTTAGTCGATAAAAAAGACATACCGGCTAAACCTAGAGCACATGCATGGATACCGGCAAACCCTCCTGATCCTGAGTCAATGCTAGAGAGACTAAAAGAATGTAACCCAGATCTTCCAACCGCCGATTGGAAGGTTGGTCGTTTGGATGAGGTGGATGGACCAAGACGACATGCGGTGTTTATATTAAACATAGAGTCGCTGCCACATCTAGCCCAGACCCAAGGACGCGTAAGTTATGGCTTTCATGATATCCATATGAAGGTATACAAAAGCGATCAGCCAAAGGATACCGAAACGGACAAGCCTCCGGTAGAGTCAGCAGTGAAAAAATCTCCTAGCGAAGCCGAAGGAGACATAAAACCTGCAGACTATGGCGAAAATCATATGCGGGAAGTTTCTACAGGCTCAAGCCTCACCAAAGCTGAACCGCGGATTGTTGCGAGAGTCACCGAGATCTGTGAAGAGGAAGCCCTTGATGACTCAATTGAAGCGGCTGATGTGACGGTGGTTGAAAATTTGGATGGTTCTACGGTTTCTCCAGATAAATCTTCACCATTGTAAGGCCGCTTGTGCTGCCTTAAAAGTTCTGATGAAAAGAGACATCGATATAGTTCTTATTCAAGAACCATACATATATAAGAACAAGATCTGTGAATTAAGCACTCCGGGTTTCAAACTTTTGCATAATACCGGTAACGATATAAATCGAGCATGTATAATTGCTAAAAAGGAACTAAACTTGTTTCTGCTTCCTTCATTGAGCAATGCAGACACTGTCGTAGCCAGTCTAGAGATATCCACATGCAAATATTGGGTATCTTCGGTCTACATGGGACATGATAGGGAAATGCCACCCTGTGCCGTTAAGACCTTAGTTGAGGAGTCACTAAAAACAAAGACAAAACTCATTATGGGATGCGATGCAAATGCACATCATAGTATTTGGGGAAGTAGTGATACTAATGCAAGGGGAGAGTCGCTAATAGAGTTTATTTTGCGTACTAATCTGGTAGTTTGCAATAAGGGAGATGCACCAACCTTCGTCACCAGGAACAGACAAGAGGTTTTGGACGTAACGTTGACCTCTCCGGAACTGAATGATAAGATATCTGAGTGGCAAGTTTTGAGTGAACATAGCTTCTCAGATCATCGCTACATCAGTTTCAAATTTGATGTTCATAACACCAAGACCATATTTCCGCCAAATGTTAGGAAAGCTGACTGGAATAGGTATAGGGTATCGTTCAATATGATGATACCGGAAATACCAGAGACAAATATGAGCACTGTGCAAATTATCGAACACGAAGTGGAGAGGATTACTAAGGCCTTCACTATTTCACTGAAAGTTGCATGCCCTAGAGGGAAGCCAAGGGGGAAGAATCGACCACCATGGTGGTCTACGGAGTTAGGTAATATGAGGAAATCGTGCAGGAAGCTCTTTAACAAAGCAAAGTCCACCAGAGCTCCTGTGGTTTGGGACGCTTACAAGAAGAATCTGAGAGGATACAAGAGAGAACTGAGAAAGGCTCAGCATAACTCTTGGAATGATTACTGGAGCAGCATTGAGAATACGTCCGAGGCTTCCAGACTACGGAAGGTGTTAGCATCCTCGAGCTCCGCTCCAGGTTTCATTAAACCATCGGAGGGCAATTGGACAACGTCCAGTGAGGAGACGCTGTAGGTACTATTGGACACACATTTTCCCGGAAATCAGACGGTTGAACCATGTACTGGCCGTGCCACAGTGGCTCAGCGGTCGTTTCCTTTCGAGGAAATTGTATCGGAATCTAGAATAAAATGGGCGTTAAATAGCTTTGGATCATTCAAATCCCCCGGACCTGATGGAATTACTCCGGCGGAGTTACAAGCGGGGATGACAGAATTATCCCCTGGTTGTCGGCGATATATATAGGATGTATCAACTTAGCATATATTCCAGGAAAGTGGAGGGAATCAAAAGTCGTTTTCATACCTAAAGCGGGTAAAGCCTCTCACTCGAATGCGAAGGATTTCCGACCAATCAGCTTATCGTCATTCCTACTTAAGACTCTCGAAGGGCAGGTCTACTGATACCGCATTACATGAACTGGTCAGCTTTATTGAAAGCTCACTATCTGTCAAAGAATACACAATCGTGGCGTTTCTAGACATCGAAGGGGCGTTCAATAATGTCCATCCGAGCTCGATATTAAATGGACTGACAACTCTGAATGTTGATCCATGTATACTTAGGCTGTTAGACGAACTTCTAATAAAAAGACGTATTTCAGCCACACTAGGGCAAGCAAACATACAAAGGTATGTGAACAGGGGCACTCCCCAAGGAGGAGTTCTATCACCTCTTCTTTGGAATGTTGCTATAAACAACCTTCTGGTTTCTCTAGAAAAAGAAAGGATAAAAGTGGTGGCATACGCAGATGATGTGGCGCTAGCAGTCAGGGGAAAATTCCCATCCACAATCAGAGATATTATACAGAGAGCTCTCCGGATGACTGAGAAATGGGCGAAAGATAATGGTCTTGGTGTAAATCCAGCAAAGAGAGAAATAGTCATGTACTGCAAAGATCGCAAAACTCCCACGGTTAGGCCCATTTCCGTAGGGGGTACTGAAATTCCCTTTGGTGAGTGTGCAAAATACCTTGGCGTTATTTTGGACAGGAAGCTGAATTTTAGGCTTAATATTGAAGAGAGGGCGAGAAAAGCCACGGTAGCTTTGTACTCGTGCAAAAAGGCAATAGGGAAAAAGTGGGGACTAAGACCAAAAATTGTGCATTGGCTATACACGGCAGTGGTTAGACCTATAATGCTATATGGTGTTGTAGTCTGGTGGCCGGCACTTCAGAAACCGACTTGTTTAGATAAAGTTCAGCGTATGGCGAGCTTATGTATCTCAAGCGCATTTAGTAAGACAGGAACAGACTCCCTTAATGTCATGCTACATCTATTGCCTTTAGACATTTTGGCCAAACAGCTGCAACAACGGCTGTGCGGTTGCGCGAGCTATCGCTGTGGTCGGAAAAAATGTACGGTCATAGTTCGGTCCTCAAAGTAATGTCAGATGTGCCTAACGTAGTGGATTACACCCTGGCAAAACCACTTTTCGACAAAAAGTTTGAAACTCTAATTCCCAACAGTGAGGCGTGGTGTACACAGACCCCGGGGAATAAAAGATATATAGATTTCTATACTGATGGCTCCAAATTGGATGGACAAGTGGGTTTCGGAGTATATTCTAAAGATCTGGAAATTCGAATAGCGAAAAGATTACCTAATCACTGTAGTGTTTTTCAGGCTGAAATATTGGCAATAAGAGAGGTGGTGAATTGGCTGAGAAGTAATGTTCCAACAAATATTGGTATTAATATATACTCAGACAGTCAACCTGCAATAAAATCCTTGGACTCTGTGTTCCTTAACTCAAAAACGGCCATAGACTGCCGCAAATCTCTCAACGAGATGGCTGAGCAGTACAATATTCACCTAATATGGGTGCCTGGTCATAGGAACATACCGGGGAACTGTGAAGCAGATGTGTTAGCAAGGCTAGGAACTACCTTACATATTCCAGGGGAACTAGAATCTGTTGGTATGCCTCTGGTCACCTGCAAGCTCTTACTGCGTGAGAAGGCTGTTATGATGGCCAATATTCGATGGGAAAATTGCAAGGGTTGTAACGACACCAAGCAAATATGGCCCCATTTAAACTTAAACCGCACACTAGATATGCTAGTGTTCTCAAGGCGTCAGATAGCACTCCTAATATCTGCTATAACGGGTCGCTGCCTGATAGGCGAATTTGCAAAAACTATAGGTGCGAAGTATAATGACTATTGTATAAGCTGTCATGACGTGGAGGAAAAGGAATCAATTAAACACCTCTTGTGTGAGTGTCCTGCTTTTTGTGTAAGGCGTAAGCGAATTTTAGGAGCATATAGCTTTAGATTACTGGCTGACCTGGAAAACGTTAACTTAAGCAGTTTGTTAATGTTTTTGGAGCAATCTGGTTGGTTCCACAAAAGTAAATAATAGAGAAGGTTCAGTGGTTAAGACTAGAAGTGCCCATATGTAATAGGTACTTTTAGTTAAATGTGGTATCACAATGGACTGAATAGTCTAAGTGAGCCTGAAATTTAATCGGGCTGCCACTTTAACCTAACCTAACCTAACCTTATTCTCGCTCTCATTGTGTATGTTAGTTAATATATAAATCATCTCAAAGTTGCTAGAAGCATTTCATCCATAACAACGTGTATTAGAATAAAACAAGTATAGTTCTAAGTATACAAAACACTCGCCTGTAAAGAATATACCTATGTAAAGCCTAGAACTAAGATCACGTTTTCGCACGAAAAACTGTTATACTACATATAAAAAACGTTAGCGCGGAATAAATGCGAAATCTTTGTTTTGAGCGTTTTCAAACACATATTTAATTTTTTTTAATTTATTTTATTTTCATATGTAACTAAGCCTTACAAAGGCCTTATACAGTTACTTAAATCAACATTTTAAATACTACTCAAAACAATTCTCTTATTTCTAACATTAATATACTAACAATAACACAACAATATATTTATACAACCCTGGATTTTTCACAGGTATATTATTTCGCACAAATAAGTTAACATCCCTGGGTTTGAGACCCTATTTACGGAGATAGATGAAGATATTCGTTTTTTGCAGAAACGAACTTAGTGGGTGTTCGAGGGCAAAGAGTAAACGGACGAGAAGTTGTTCAACCGTTCACACAGGTACCCCGTTATCCAATAAATTTTGGTCTGTGGTACATTAGCTGGTTGTGCATTATTTATGCCGAATTTATTGGCACATAAGCCTTTAAACATCTTCTCAGTTATGGAGATTTGGTGGACCACCTCCTGTGCCATTAAAGCTCTGTTAATTTTTTCTTAACTTACCTTTGAGATATGTTTTGTGGTCTGACCATACCTAAATATGATTCATTTTATTGATAAAATATAACTTTTGTAACCAACATACTTTTTTCGAACCTGACACATGACGTACAGGTGGACCAATCATGTTAAGATCACATTCTAATCTTTTCCACTGTTTAGTGGATTTGGTCTTTGCATCGTGTGACTTCAAAAAACCTTTTCCTGAATCAGGATGCTTCGACAAAAAAATCCTCAAACTGGCACTGTGAGTGGGGTTTTGCTAGTCGAGTACCTTAAAAAAATTGCATTTTACATAACTTTGGATGATAAATAACAAAAATAACTTACATTTTTCGCCTTTTCGCTAACTCAAATGGATTCGAATGATATTTTTTCGAAACAACAGCCATTTGCCTTAAAAAGAAGTGATTTCAAATCCACTTTAGGTACATTTCAAGCCTTATGTGAATGAGTTATAAAATTCACTATGTACATAAAACGAAAAACACAAATGGCTATAGTAATACAATTGTTGAAATATCTATTTGATACAACTCAAACTATGATGTATACAGTTCTTAACTTGAATATATGTAAAAAATTGTATTAATAAATATTTTAAATTGAACTAATGTACCTTGTTATTACAAATTTATAAAATAAGTGCTAATGTATTAACATTTTTAAAAACCATCACAATTATTTCTTGGAAGTTTTCAACTAAAAAATAATTCCTCCATTATTTAAATTTATCTCATAAACTAATATGTTTAATTAACTGATATTACTGACCACTCAAATGATTTAATAATAGGATTACAAGGACCGAAATGTATGGAACGTATTCGAATATGTTTATTAGTGACCTCAGAACGCTTCTAGGCTCTTCAATCCACTCAGATCTCGTAAGTCGAAACATATATAGTCGGAAGTACCTCCCATATAGGCTCTATAATGAGGATTAATTTGGAACCACAAAGCGAGACCTATCAAATAATTAATAGTGTAATACTAAATAATTTCACTGAAAAAAAACTCGAACACATCTAATAGTGGTACACTTACTTGTTATTACTAATGTACATTGTTATTACTAATTTAAAAATGTCTGTTAGTGTTCTAAAAATTGTAAAGAATATCATAATTATTTCTTGGTAGTTTTTGACCAGAAAATAATTCCTTCATTATTTAAATTTATCTAATTTTTGTCACTAATTTGTTTAATTATTTAATTTATTAAATTAAGGCTAATGTTGTTGTTTTACAAGACAATGAAATATTGTAATCCATCCTATTTGATTGCACTTTTTGAATTTGGAGACTCGAATAGAACTCGCTGCTTGGTGGTTCCACGGCACCAGCCATTAGTGATGCAGAGATCATTTCAGGTGAGAGTGGTAAGGTTGTGGAACACAATTGTTCCCTACGACAATAGGATTTTCTCCCTACCTTGTCATGAATATAGACGAATATTAATTTCGCGGCTTTAGAAAGAAAGGAAACAGAAAAATGTTATACACTGACATTAATGGTCGTCCAATTTAAAATGTTCTCTTATTATTTACCCATATTAGTGTCATTTATTTATTTATTTATTTACTGCATTTTGATATAATAATAGATGTCTAAGTAAATTATATATGGATTTGAATTTGTTATACCATAGTGTCTTTCTAAATTGTAGCTATGCATAATCATATTTGGCCTGTCCTTGGCTTTTCGATTATGAAATAAAGATATATGAAATGAAATGAAATGAAATTAACTAACATTACAGAGAACGCTTTAAGCACTTCAATACACTCATTTCGCATTACTCCAAAGCTATATTGCTGGAAATCCGTCCCATGTAGGCTCCTTAATAATGGATAATTTGGAACCAAACAGCGAGAGATTTAAAATAATCTGATTCCAACTCAAAACTCAATTTCTCTGGAAATTGGATTTATTGTATTTTATTTATTGGTGTATTGTATTGTATTTATTGGTGTATAATAAATGATTCTCATATATACGTATTCTTATTCTATACGCTCATCTAACATCACAGCACATGACTCTCAACATATAAAATAGTAAGAGGAAGCTGACAACGCATGTTGGAACTAATACTCGAAGAAATTTCTCGTGAGATACCCGTCCGCTATCGTAATTAACACAAATCAAGGTGAGTCTTTGTTTAATAATGACTACATATTCAACGGACAATTCACCCAAAATAATCAAATCAGTTCTATCTCACTTTCCATTGTATTTTTTTAGCACGATCTACGTTTGGTGTAATCAGCATCAGAATGTCCATTTATGTTCTTTGTTTAACAACAAATGGTGGTTTGCCCATACTTACCAGGAAAAAAGGAGATTGCGATAACGTAACATAAATTTTTTTTATATGATCGAAAATATAATTTAATCAAATCCATCTATAGTTGCCTTTTTCAACAATTGCTTCATTAAACGGTTTCCATATGTTCTTCAAATCTGTGGGAATCACGTTACATAGGACGTATGCAGACAATTGGACCTATTTGTGGCAAGATTTCAATAGCGTAATGACGGTGATTGTTTGTTCCACCGGAGTTGACGAAAGTTCTCTCGATTTGTTGCCAGAGATGGTATATGGGGCATTTTGTTTGTTTATAAATCGAGAAGAAATGCACCATTCAACATTCCTAGATGGCTTGAAAAAAGAATCTAAGCATTATCTACCAATTTTAGACGCGATATTAGAAGCCAGTTTAAATCAGTTCCTAGGGTTCTCAAGCTGTGTCTTGTCGCCAGAGAATGCACAAATTTCGCAGAGGTTAAATAACGACTTCAGCATTCAATGTGGTTCCCTCTTCTGTTGCTTAGTTGTTGGCCAAAAGAAAATTGCAGCGGGTACGGATGGATGGTGGGATTTGCACATAGTAGATCGTCAGTTGTTGTTGTTCCTTCTGCAAACTTCCACATCTCTACAGAATGACATAGCAGTGTATTTGCCAAAGAAAAGTCCAAATGTAAGATATCAATTATTTATGTTATATTTAGTAGAGTGCGTCCACATTGTAAAAATATTTGACATATGGGTAGCAAGGCATATTTAGGAAGGTAATTTCAAGTTATCAGGTGATTACATTATTTTTTTCACTTGAGAAGATTGTCTGTATTTGCTTAATAGCATATGCGTAGCTAAAGGCGTTATATGGGTTTGCAATCTCCCGCTGCCAAATACCATGCTGTACTTCTTCAAACTATGATTATATATCATTAAATTAAATATTCTGGTTTCTTCCCATTTATCTATTTTTTCTCTTTTTGAGGTATCTTCATAATGAGCACACATTGTAGCTTTTACCCCTTACGAGAATGTTGCTAGCTACGCCAATGTTTGACAATTGTGACAAATAAAAATTTAAAATTATTTTATACCAAAAATTTTTAAATATTCATCTTTTTTTAATTTATGACAGAAAAGTATCTAAATAAATGGTCCTCATAATTGATGGTAATAATTACTTCAATTATTCTTGCGAACCGTACACACAAGAACATTTTTTTCTGATTCAATCGCTTTGATCCAATTTATTTTTTAATTGAAATATCCTCAATCACAGAAATGATAGTATCAAAAAATTAATTGAAAGTCAATTAAAAAATTAATTGATACTATTAATATTTGTGATTGATTTTTGTTTCAATTAAACAATTTGTTGACTATTAAAATTTTAATTGAATATCTTTTAAAACTCAATTTAGTCTTTAGTTGGAAACATTTTCGTGAAATTTTTTTCTGTGTAACACATTTCCCCATATTTCGAAGCATACATCGATACATTTCCAGATTTTCTCTATTTTAAATTTTCCACTTGTACACATTGTTCAACAAGAGGTAAATTAAAATCAATTTGACTGACAATCAAAGTTTCAATATGGCGACAGAAATTTTTGTTTTTGTAATACTAAAACTACCTTAATAAATATGCCGTTTTTATTTCGAAAATATTGGTGGATGATTGTGAATCCCGATACTGATAAAATATTTGCTCATTGTGACTGTGCTCTAAGGTGGAAGTTAATATTTTAATGAAACTGTTGGTGGTGATGGTCCTATATATCTGTAATAAATTAAAAACAAAACTATTTTACTAACAAAAACAACTCGTTTGATAATCAGACTAAAGTATTGGAAATGCTGACAGTCAAAAGAATGAGGTCGCAATCAAAACGTCAATTTAATTTAAATATGAATGATGTCTATTTTGAGTGCTGAAAATTCGATTCCACAGCTCTTTTGTTCTTTCAAAGTCTCGAATTTACATCCACGGATTTTCCTTTGATTACCCGATCTTCACATTGGTAATACATCTGTAGTGGGATTCTGTATTTCTTCACGATAATCGAATTGTTGTCCGCCAAAAAAGTTGTTTCCACTAAAGGTAAGTACTATGTTCGCTTATTAATGTCATCAACAGTGCGAAACCATCCAAGGACCAGACTCCTCAATTTGTCCTTGGAATCACTCATTATACCCGATGTCTGGAAGATGGGTAGGGTGATTCCACTACTGAAGCCAGGCAAAGATTCGAGTAAAGGTGAATCGTACAGACCAATATCCCTTCTCTCGCCAGTAGCCAACACATTTGAGGCACTACTCCTCCCCAGCCTTGAATTTTCCAGCTACCCACCACCAACATGGATTCCGTAACGGACGCCAGTCGTACGTGGAATTCAGCGAAAAGAAGTCAAAACCTCGTAGAGTTACACAGGGAGTTCCCCAGGGTGGGGTGATATCTCCGGCACTGTTTAATATTTACCTGTCCTCGATTCCACCCCCTCCTGACGGCGTCGAGGTTGTATCATATGAGGACGATTGTACAATCATGGCATCCGGACCCATTGTTGATGCCATATGCGATCGATTGAACGTCTACCTCGCTGATCGTACCAGTTATTTCACTGCAAGAAATTTGAGGATATCTCCCACAAAATCCTCAGCCACACTATTCCCTACATGGACGGCGGAAGTAAGCAGGCAGTTTAATGTCTTACCCCAATGAATGAATGAATTACACCAATGCCGCCGCCCATGCCACTGCAATTTGTCGCTTGCCGGCAGCACTTGGGGTGCGGACAAAGAAACCTTGTTGACTACATATTAGAGGTGTGCACGTGAGTAATATTGTGCTCACGCTCTCGATCACGCACACTCACGACGGAGAAATCTTATTCGCGCACACTGACGCACGATATTTTTTGGTAGGACTCACGGTCACGCATGCTCACGAAAAGAAAATTTATACTCACGCACACTCACGCCCGAAAATCTTTTAATTGTCAAGACTCACGAATAATTTTATGTGTGATTTACCTATAGAACCTGACTGAAAACATGAGTTTGGTTAAAATCGAGTGCGTTATAAAACTCTTAGCACCTAGGATGTCACTAAAATTATAAATGAATTCAACTCGTAAGCATTTTATGTTCGTAAGCGTGATTATTTTCGTGTGTTTTTCCGAAATTCGTTACTCACGCACACTCACGAAGATATTATTTTCGTGACTCAAGATCACGTACGACATTTGGTTGGTTAATCACGCTCACGTACACTCACGCCGTTGCCGTCAGCAACGTCAGCAGAGAGAGAGAGAGAGAGAGTCTCGGGGTTTCTTCATTAGGAAATAAAACAGATATACAAGAGAGGCTAATTAACCACATTACAGGCTATTCTGACACAAGCAGTACCCATGATGAAGAAACAGGAACAGAAAGATTTGTAATTGCGGACATTTCCCGATTCACTCTGCGTGATATAGATGATTCGCTTTCGAGATTCACTGGTGAAGGTAGCCCAGATGTAGTTAGTTGGATACAGGAGTTTGAAGACTGTGCAAATGTTGTAGGTTGGAATAGCTTGCAAATGTACATTTATGCGAGGCAGTTATTGAAAGGACTAGTTTAATTCTCCTTAATGAAGGAATTTAATAGTTCGTTATCGTCAATAGCCGTCAACAAATTGCTACGAAATATAAAGAAGAAGAACGATGAGTCGCATCGTCAATATTTGTACGCAGTGATGCAAGCATTATAGAGTACTTTGTAGAGGGTATTTCAGACAGTAAAGTTAATTTTGTATCAATTTGGTACAATAGAGGAGTTGAAGGCAAATATTGAGGTATATCGAAAAGTTAGTAGTTCGGAGAAATCATCAAATTTCAAAGAATCGCATCATAAGCACATTAGAATGCAACAAGTTATTAAGACGGGGACGATTAAATGCTATAATTGTGGAGACATTGGACATTTGTCTAAAGAATGTCATTCGAAAGAGGCGAAATGTTTTAAATGTGGTAAGTTTGGCCACAAATCATTCGAATGTGGAAAAATGAAGAGTAAGAATGACAACCAAGTAGTACAAACACTGACTGACGAAAAGACTAATTTTCAAGGATATTACGATTTTTGGGAAACGCGTTTCGGCTTTTATAGATACTGGCAGCGACATTAGCTTGTTACGTTACGACACTTTAATCAGTATTTGCGATATAGCGATGGATGACAACACAAAAATGCTTACGGGCATCGGGTCGAAAACCATTACAACGCTGGGAAGTGTAAAGACCGAGGTCAAAATAGATTCTGAGCAAATAAGTATCGACTTTCATGTTGCCAAGGAGGCCGATATATTATATTCTGTAATGACGTTTTTCGTGAGCTAGATCTCGTGGTAACAGGTGAAGGGGCGCGTTTTAGACGCAGATTCCCGACAGTTAATGTATTCGAAAGACCGACCTATAAATCTGATGATGAGTCGTCTGGAAATGAGTCTTATGATGTTCAGATGGGCAATAATCCATCTTTGGACAATAATCCAATAGGCGAACTTTGTGATGAGTTTGGAGACTTGATTGCATCAATTTGTATGGAAAGTAAAAGAGACTTGGACGTATCACTAGGTCGTTTAGAGGAGACATATAGAAAATATGATACGATCATATAAAGTGTTGAGACCAGAGACGTATCCGGTTAAAATGAAAATAGTTCTGACAGATGACCAGAAAATGATCGAGAATCAAATCGATGAGTGGCTTAAGGATAGCATAATTAGACGTAGTTTTTCCGAATATTCAGCCTCTATAGTGTTAGTTGGAAAAAAGGATGGTTCCAAAAGACTATGTTGTGACTATAGACGGCTGAATGACAAGATCGTTGGGACAATTTTCCTATGGCACTTATAGACGACGTGCTCCATAAATTACAGTCATCAAACGTGTATACGACATTGGACTTGAGAAATGATTCTTTTCACGTGCCGATCGAAGAGGGATCGCAAAAGTACACATCGTTCGTAAACCATAACGCGCAATATGAATTTTTGTACGTTCCGTTCGGAATTACGAATTCTCCAGCAGTTTTTTGCCGTTATATATGTGCCGTATTTCAAGATTTAATAAGAGACGGGACGATGATCATTTACATGGACGATATCATTTGACCATCGAGAGACGAAGAGGAGGGTATTGACAAGTTGAGAAAGGTTTTGAAAGTCGCGTCTTTAAACGATCTTCATATCAAATGGAGTAAATGTAAATTTTTACGCAGACGGATACATTTTTTTGGGATATGTGATAGAAAATTCTACTATATCACCATCGAAAGAGAAAGTGGCAGCTGTTTCGAATTTCCATTACCAAAGAGTGCTAAATCGCTCGAAAGATTTCTAGGGCTAACATCGTACTTTCGAAGATTTATTAAAGATTACGCGTTGATCGCTAGACCATTGTCAGATCTTTTAAGGAAAACCGCTACGTATAGACTAGGAGATGAACAGTTATTAGCTTTCGAACAGTTGAGGAAATCGCTTTCGACAGAACCTGTACTTAGGCTTTATAATCCCAAAGCATTGACGGAGATTCACACGGACGCTAGTATGTTCGCCTATGGTGCGGCTTTAATGCAAAAAGATTCTGAGGACTCACACTTTCATCCGGTTGAATATATGAGTCGGAAAACAAAACCAGCCGAAGAAAAGTATCATTCTTACGAGCTTGAGGTTCTCGCAATTATCGAGGCACTTAAGAGGTGGCGAAAATATGTGGGTTTCAAATTTAAAATTATTACGGACTGTAATGCGTTCACTATGACGATGAAGAAAAAGACGTTCCTCTTAGAGTTCAGAGATGGGCCTTATTCCTTCAAGAATTTGACTTTGAAATTGAACATAGAGCAGGCAGTAAGATGAGACACGTTTTAAGTAGAATATCGTGCATGATGATTCAAGATACGCTTCAACACCGTATTAAAACAGTCCAACTTAATGACGACTGGACTAAAGCAGCGCGAAAAGTGTTAGAGCAGGGAAATTGTGACGATTTTTATTTGAAATACGACATTCTACATAAAGACCCGAATAGAGAACTTATTGTGGTTCCAATGGATATGGAGAAAGAGATAATTGGGATGGCTCACAGACAGGGACATTTTGCTGCAAAGAAGACGAAGGACGTAGTTGAAAGGCACTTTTATATACCGAAAATAGATGAGAAGGTAGATTCTGTTGTCAAGAGCTGTGTAGAGTGTACTATAGTGGAAGTAAGAAATTCAACCGTCGAACGGAACGGACGTGTTTTTTAATAGCGGATAAAATCATCGTAATAAGTACCTACTACGAATTTCAAGTGTGGTGGGATATTAGGTCACCATGCAGAGAAATTCAAAGACATCCACTGGGTTGCTAACTTCAGGGCCCAGTGGACGGGTATCGAATGGAGTTATAAATTTGGGCAATGACCAAGAGTTAGGCCCAATTAGTCGACCTGTAGACGGGTCGACAGGTGGCGACAATTTGACAAGTCGAACCTTTTCCAAGGTATCGGCATCAAAAGGAGGTAATCCCTCACGAAAGAGATTCAAGGAACGCAGAAATGCTTTGTTTATCCTAAAGAAATTAGGATCAGTCGACCCAAGCACGTTGTCGGCTGGAAAAAGGGAACGATCACCGGATGAGCTGCCATCCTCCAAAAGGGATCAACGATCGTTTGCCTCAGTTGCTAAAGACAGCCTTGTGATGGCTATCATAAATAAAGGAGCATTGGATGGTATGGTTCCAAAGCAAAAATGGGGGGAAATTGAGAATGCTTTGTCTGGCGTCTACTCACAGGTGCTGGAAAAGTTTCCCGGCCCAGATCCTCGACACCAAGAGGCTGGTTGGTATCAAGGACGATTTGAGCTAGTCGCATTTGAGGACCAGAGGTCTATAGAATGTTTTAAAGCTGCTCTGATACTAATTGGTGAAGTTTGGGAAGGAGCTGCTCTAGAGTTAGTCGAGAAGAAAGACATACCGGCTAGACCTAGAGCACATGGGTGGATACCTGCAAACCTTTCTGACCCTGGATCTATTTTAAATAGGCTGAAACGATGCAATCCAGATCTTCCAACAGCTGATTGGAAGGTTGTCCGTTTGGATGAAGTGGATGGACCAAGACGGCATGCAGTGTTTATATTGAACACTCAGTCTTTGCCACATCTAGCAAAGTCTCAGGGCCATGTATGTTATGGCTTTCATTATATCCAAATGAAGGTATATAAAAGCGATCAGCTAAATGATTCAGAAATGGACAAGCCTCTGTCTGAATCAGAAGTAAGCGGATCCTCTTGCGAAGTCGAGGGAGATACCAAAGTTGAAGACATGGATAGATACCGTATGCGTGAGGAGGCTTCTACTGCATCAGAACTCACCAAAGTTGAACCTATGGTTATTGCGAGAGTCACCGATATCTCTGAAGAGGACATTCTTGATGACTCGATTGAAGCGGCTGATGTGACAGTTGTTGAAAATCTCGATGGTCCTACGGATCCTCCAGATAAATCTTCATCATTGTAAGGCTGCATGTGCTGCCTTAAAAGTTCTCCTGATGAAAGGGGACATAGACATAGTTCTTATTCAAGAACCATATGTTTATAGAAACAAAATATGTGAATTAAGTACTCCGGGGTTCAAACTATTGCAGTATACTGGTAATGATGTAATTCGAGCCTGTATAATTGCTAAAAACGAGCTTAACTTGTTTCTGCTTCCTTCAATGCGCAATGCAGACACTGTCGTTGCCAATTTAGAAATAGCCAAATGCAAATATTGGGTATCTTCGGTCTATATGGGACATGACAGGGAGATGCCTCCATGTGCCGTTAAGACCTTAGTTGAGGAGTCACTGAAAACAAAGACGAAACTCATTACGGGATGCGATGCGAATGCGCATCATAATATATGGGGAAGTAGTGATACTAATGCAAGGGAAGAGTCGCTAATAGAGTTTATTTTGCGTACTAATCTGGTAGTTTGCAACAAGGGAGATGCCCCAACGTTTGTCACTAAAAACAGGCAAGAGGTTTTGGACATCACCTTGGCCTCGCAAGAACTGAATGAAATGATATCTGAGTGGCAGGTTTTAAATGAACACAGCTTCTCAGATCATCGCTACATCAGTTTCAAATTTGATGTTCATACCACCAAGACCATATTTCCGCCAAATGTTAGGAAAGCTGACTGGAATAGGTATAGGGAATCGTTAAATATGATGATACCGGAAATACCAGAGACAAATATGAGCACTGTGCAAGTTATCGAACACACAGTGGAGAGGATTACTAAGGCCTTCAACATTTCACTAAAAGCTGCATGCCCTAAGGGGAAGCCAAGTGGGAAAAATCGACCACCATTGTGGTCTACGGAGTTAGGTAATATGAGGAAATTGTGCAGGAAGCTCTTTAACAAAGCAAAGTCCACCAGAGCTCCTGTGGATTGGGACGCTTACAAGAAGAATCTGAGAGGATACAAGCGAGAACTGAGAAAGGCTCAGCATAACTCTTGGAATGATTACTGCAGCAGCATTGAGAATACATCCGAGGCTTCCAGACTACGGAAGGTTCTAGCATCCGCGAGCTCCGCTCCATGTTTCATTAAAACATCGGGGGGCAATTGGACAACGTCCAGTGAGGAGACGCTGGAGGTACTATTGGACACACATTTTCCCGGAAATCAGACGGTTGAACCATGCACTGGCGGTGCCATAGTGGCTCAGCGGTCGTTTCCTATCGAGGAAATTGTATCCGAATCGAGAATAAAATGGGCGTTAAATAGCTTTGGATTATTCAAATCCCCCGGACCTGATGGAATTACTCCGGCGGAGTTACAAGCGGTGGCTGACAGAATTATCCCCTGGTTGTCGGCGATATATATAGGATGTATCAACTTAGCATATATTCCACGAAAGTGGAGGGAATCAAAAGTCGTTTTCATACCTAAAGCGGGAAAAGCCTCTCACTCGAATGCGAAGGATTTCCGACTTATCATCATTCCTACTTAAGACTCTGGAGAGGATGGTAGATATTTATCTTAGAACTAGCGTCGATTCAAGTTTGCTCTCGAAGCGACAACATGCATACTCGAAGGGCAGGTCTACTGAGACCGCATTACATGAACTAGTCAGCTTTATTGAAAGCTGTCAAAGAATACACAATCGTGGCATTTCTAGACATCGAAGGGGCGTTCAATAACGTCCATCCGAGCTCGATATTAAATGGACTGACAACTCTAAATGTTGATCCAGGTATACTTAGGCTGTTAGACGAACTTCTAAGGAAGAGACGCATTTCAGCCACACTAGGACAAGCAAACATACAAAGGTATGTGAACAGAGGCACTCCTCAATGAGGAGTTCTATTACCTCTTCTTTGGAATGTTGCTATAAACGACCTTCTGGTTTCCCTCGAAAAAGAAAGGATACAAGTGGTGGCGTACGCAGATGATGTGGCGCTAGCAGTCAGGGGAAAATTCCCATCAACAGTTAGAGATATACAGAGAGCCCTCCGGATAACTGAGAAATGGGCGAAAGATAATGGTCTTGGGGTATATCCTGCAAAGACAGAACTAGTCACGTACTGCAAAGATCGCAAAACTCCCACGGTTAGGCCCATTTCCTTAGGGGTATTGAAATTCCCTTTAGGGAGTGTGCAAAATACCTTGGTGTTATTTTGGACAGGAAGCTGAACTTTAAGCTTAATATTGAAGAAAGGGCGAGAAAAGCAACGGTAACTTTATACTCGTGCAAAAAGGCAATAGGGAAAAGGTGGGGACTAAAACCAAAAATTGTACATTGGCTATACACGGCAGTGGTTAGACCTATAATGCTATATGGTGTTGTAGTCTGGTGGCCGGCACTTCACCAGCCGACAAGTTTAGACAAAGTTCAGCGAATGGCGTGCTTTTGTGTCTCAGGTGCATTCAGCAAGACAGGAACACATTCCCTTAATGTCATACTGCATCTATTGCCTTTAGACATTTCGGCCAAACAGTCAGCTGCAACAACGGCTGTGCGGTTGCGCGAGCTATCGCTGTGGTCGGAAAAAAGTTACGGTCACAGTTCGGTCCTCGAAATAATGCCAGATGTGCCTAACGTAGTGGACTACACTTTAGCGAGTCCACTTTTCGACAAAAAGTTTGAGACTCTAATTCCCAACAGTGAGGCGTGGTGTACACGGACCCCGGGGAATAAAAGATATATAGATTTCTACACTGATGGCTCCAAATTGGATGGCCAAGTGGGTTTCGGAGTATATTCTAAAGATCTGGAACTTCGAATAGCGAAAAGATTACCTGATCACTGTAGTGTTTTTCAGGCTGAAATATTAGCAATAAGAGAAGTTGTGAATTGGCTGAGAAGTAATGCTCCAAGCAATATTGGCATTAATATATACTCAGACAGTCAACCTGCAGTAAAATCCTTGGACTCTGTGTTCCTCAACTCGAAAACGGCCATCGATTGCCGCAAATCTCTCAATGAGATGGCTGAGCAGCACAATATTCACCTAATATGGGTGCCTGGCCATAGGAACATACCGGGGAACTGCGAAGCAGATGAGCTAGCAAGGCTAGGAACTACCTTACATATTCCAGGGGAACTAGAATCTGTTGGTATGCCTCTGGCTACCTGCAAGCTCTTACTGCGTGAGAAGGCTGTCATGATGGCAAATGTTCGATGGGAGAATTGTAGGGTTGTAACGACACCAAGCAAATATGGCCCCATTTAAACTTAAACCCCACACTAGATATGCTAGTGTTCTCGAGACGCCAGATATCACTCCTGATATCTGCTATAACGGGTCGCTGCCTGATAGGCGATTTTGCAAAAACTATTGGTGCGAAGTATAATGACTATTGTATGAGCTGTCATGATGCGGAGGAAACGGAATCAATAAAACACCTCTTGTGTGAGTGTCCTGCATTTTATGTAAGGCGTAAGCAAATTTTAGGGGCATATAGCTTCAGATTACTGGCGGACCTGGAAAACGTTAACTTAAGCAGTTTGCTAATGTTTTTGGAACAATCTGGTTGGTTCAACAGAAGAAAATAATCGAGAAGTTTCAACGGTTAAAACTAGAAGTGCCCATATGTAATAGGTACTTTTAGTTAATGTGGTATCACAATGGACTGAATAGTCTAAGTGAGCCTGAATCGTAATCGGGCTGCCACTTTAACCTAACCTAAGAAAGGGGAAAAGAAGGGTTTTTGTCGCCGATCGATAAATCGGACAAGCCGTTGATCTTGACCGTGTAGGGCCAATGGATACAACAAAAAAATGTACAATCACATTTTCGTTATGGTAGATGCTTTTTTGAAATTCGTTTGGTTATATCCAACGAAAAGCACAGGATCAGAGGAAGTAATTGCTAAATTAGAAAACCAAGCCGCAATTTTTGGAAACCCAGTTCGGGTAATAACAGATATTTACATCTAATTGTTTCAAACAATATTGCGAAAAGGAAAATATCCAACATTTGTTAATAGCAACGGGCGTGCCGCGGGGAAACGGACAAGTAGAAAGAGTACACAAAACTCTAATTCCAATGTTGTCGAAATTATGTGTTCTCAACCCGAGCCATTGGTATAAATATGTCAATCAAGGACAGCAATTTATTAATAACACACCAAGTAGAAGTACTAGGAACACACCTTTTAAAATTCTTACACGTACAAATATGAGAGTTAAAGAGAGTACAGACTTACATGAGACTCTGGAAGATGTATGTGAAAGAGAATTAGAAGTAGAACTTGATAGAATTAGAGAAGAGGTTCGTGATAATATTCACAAAGTTCAGCAGGAAAATTCAAAGAATTTTGATAGAAAGAGAACAAGTGGAAAGGAGTATGAACTTGGAGATTTAGTGGCTATAAAGAGCACCCAATATGGTTCTGGATTAAAGCTCCACGCTAAATTTCTAGGTCCATATAAGATAGTGAGGAAATTAAATCATGGAAGATACGAGGTAGAGAAGGTTGGAGAGACAGAAGGATCGAGGAATTGTACGACAGAGCTAGAATACATGAAGCCATGGAATTCGGCTTCGAGGTCGAAGCCTGCGTCAGGATAGCCGAATGTGGGAATAGCCTAAGGTAGTGCACCAACATGCCTAGGTGTATATCAAAAGTTGGTGTAGCGCAAATGGCGCATATTGGTCCATCTTTTGGTATAACCCCCATATAGACCGATCTCCCGATTTTACTTCTTGAGCGCTAGAAACTGTATATACTGTCCCATTTGCCTGAAATTGAAAATCTAGAGGTATTATGGGACCACAAATAGGTGTGTCGCAATGTCCATATTACGCCGTTCAAACTCTTCCAGTAGACGCTTTTGAAGCTGGGCCTTATTGCCTGTTGTCGGCAGCTCCAGTTTGCTCAATTCCTTTTTTAAGTCTTCCACTCGAAGCTCATTAAACTTCATTGTAGATTTTTTTTCGTTATTTCACTTCCGACACCAATTGTTACGTTTTTATATTTAGGCGTTTTTAATTACCCGACAATTAAAACACAGTTCTTTTAAATAACGACAATCTACAATTTATTTACTATGACTTCACACTTTACAATTCGTTCACACTGAAGTTATTCGTTTGACGCTTTAATTAAGACTGACTCGTTAGCAGCATGCGTGCGCTTTTATATATGACGGTGTGGCAATTCGAGAACATTCTGGTAGCACTACAATATTCTGGCAACGCCAGAACATTCTTAGACAATGCTAGAAGGATCTACGACTATTAAGTCATTCATCTGGTGGCTGCCAAACACATAAGGTAGAATTACATACCATGCGTTCAATGCGTACTATGCGTCCGATGATTGAAGAGTTGAAATTTCTCTTTGAAATCAAAAGCTCGAATAGTCTGTTGCAAACAGAAAAAAATCAACCCTTCCATCAACGCACGGATTGACGCATGGTGTGTAATTCAACCTATACACACTCACATAGATATGCGCTCGCATTACTACAAGAACAAAAACAATGACAATATACAATGAGATGAAATGAGAATGCAAAATAACAAAGCAAAGGGGTTGTTATCAAAGAGAGTGAGAACTTACATGAAAATAAGCAAACAAAAGAACATAAAAGAAATTCAGGAAAGTGCTAGAAAATGAATAGATGATTCCAACAAGTTATAACGAAATTTTATCGTTACAATTTGAAATTTAAATTAACGGAAACTAATTTAAATAAACTTAAATCTATAATTATCAAATTCGTAACAGTATAGTCAAGCAAAATTTGATTGAAATCGGTTCAGATTTATATATAGCTCCCATATATATCTTTCGCCCGATATGGACTTATATGGCCCCAGAAGTCAGATTTTTGGCCGAACTTGGTTGAAATTTTGCACTAGGAGTACAATTAGTAGTATAGTCATGTGTGCAAAATTTGAGTGAAATCGGTTCAGATTTAGATATAGCTCCCATATATATCTTTCGCCCGATATGGACTAATATGGTCCCAGAAGCCAGAGTTTTACCCCAATTCGGTTGAAATTTTGTACAGGGAGTAGATTTGGCACTGTAGTAATGCGTGCCAAATTTGATTGAAATCGGTTCAGATTTAGAGATAGCTTCCATATATATTTTTCGCCCGATATGGACTTATATGGCCCCAGAAGCCAGAGTTTTGGCCCAATTTGGTTGAAATTTTGCACTAGGAGTAGAATTACTAATATAGTCATGTGTGCCAAATTTGAAATCGGTTCAGATTTAGATATAGCTCCCATATATATATTTTTCTGATTTCGACAAAAATGGTCAAAATGCCAACATTTTCCTTGTTAAATCGCCACTGCTTAGTCGAAAAGTTGTAAAAATGGCTCTAATTTTCCTAAACTTCTAATACATATATATCGAGCGATAAATCATAAATAAACTTTTGCGAAGTTTCCTTAAAATTGCTTCAGATTTAAATGTTTCCCATATTTTTTACTAAAATTGTGTTCCACCCTAGTGCATTAGCCAACTTAAATTTTGAGTCTATAGATTTTGTCCAAATCGAATGATATTTAAATGTATGTATTTGGGACAAACCTTTATATAGCACCCAACACATTTGACGGATGTGATATGGTATCGAAAATTTAGACCTACAAAGTGGTGCAGGGTATAATATAGTCGGCCCCGCCCGACTTTAGACTTTCTTTACTTGTTTTTTTTTTTTTTAATTTACACATTTATATTTATACTATATTAAATTTTTATAATGAAACTTCGAAATGTGGGGTATTAAAGATTTATAGTCAGTAACAGTGCTTGACATAAACGAAATTGACTGATTTTTGGATAAAATATAATTTTTTTATTGCAAAAATAACAATTTTGTAACAAAAAACTGTTTTTGGTACAAAACTTTAAAATTTGGAAGGAATTCAAAAACTTTAACAAAAGAAGAACGTGGAGTCGAGTATAAACATACATAAATAATTTTATAATATAAACATAAATTTATTTAGGCGTGAGCAGTTTTTTACTAGCATTTAACACCATCGCTCTAATATGCCTTTTATTTTTCTTTAATAATTCATTTTAAAGAAAATAAACTTTTTAAATTGTTTTAGCTGCAAAACTCGAACTCAATGCCCGCTTTTATATTTGAAGGTGTCCGTCAACTCCTCGTGGACTACTTATTAATAAAGAGGAACTTAACTTTGTTTTTATACATTTTACTGTGTAATTTTTCACTATTTCCTCCTTATTTCATTTTACTGTCCCAACTTTCGTTATTTTTATGAAGACCCCTGATTTCTTTTAACGAACCAAGAAAAAAAATTGTGCCCATAATATCAAAATGGTAAACAAAACACATGCCCACACATACATAAAATGCTGCTCTCAAGGCGAAAACATATGCTGTTTGGTTTTCAAATGTTCTCTTTATTCAAATTAAATAATATTTAGACTTAAGCATATCACATTTTTGGCCTTATCATAAAACAGTTTTCCGAAACAACATACAAGCGGTTTCACAGAAATTGTTCTCTTTTGATACTTTCGCTGTGTTATGTTGATATCTTTCGTCAACTCTCCCCGTTTCCATCTCTATTTCTTTCTCTATACTCTCTCTGTCGCTTTGAATAAAATATCACAACATATGTATGTTTAGTCGAAATTTGTAAATATATATATGTTTGCATTCACACATATGATTTTTATGAAACATTCATGCCCCAAAAATAATATATTCTAACATATTAACATAGATTTCCCAAACATTTAGTGTTAGTTTAGGAACATTACATGTTTGCACTTAAATATATTGTGTTTTAAAATTGTACCCGAAACACATTTTGTTTATATCGGAACATATGAAAAACATATTTTTCTAACAGTGTAGCAGCACTTACTGTGGTGAGGAATTCATTGGCGAATTTAACAAGAAATGTCTCACTAAAATGCGCTTCTTTTATGAATCTTATTGCGCGCCTACATGAGTGCTAATCGTTATAAAGAATCGTTATATGAAGAAGGCAGTGAATGAAACCGCTCATGAAACTAGTGAAAATGGATGAGGAAAACATGTATTTTCGCATTTTCCTTCCTAAATCGAAGTGATGAAATACTTTCTTATTTCAATATTTTTTTATTTATTTCATTTTTATACCCACCACCATAGAATGGTGACGGGGGTATAATAAGTTTGTCATTCCGTTTGTAACACATCGAAATAGCGATTTCCGACTATATAAAGTATATATATTCTTGATCAGGGAGAAATTTTAAGACGATATAAGCATGTCCGTCTGTCTGTTGTAATCACGCTACAGCCTTCAATAATGGGGCTATCGTCCTGAAATTTGGCACAGATTCGTTTTTTGTTTGCAGGCAGGTCAAGTTCGAAGATGGACTATATCGGTTCAAGTTTTCATATAGTCCCCATATAACCCGACCTCCCGATTTGGGGTCTTGGGCTTATAAAAACCGTAGTTTTTACCCAATTTGCTTGAAATTTGAAATCTAAAGGTTTTCTAAGACCACAAATAGGCAAAAATGGGGCGTATCGGCCCATCTTTTGGTATAGCCCCATATAAACCGGGCTTCTAGAACCTGTATTTACTATCCGATTTGCCTGAAATTGAAAATCTAGAGGTATTTTAGGACCATAAATTGGTGTGTCGGGTGTATAGGTCCATGTTTTGGTATATCCCCCATATACACCGATCTCACGATGTTACTTCTTGGGCTTCTAAAAAACGTATTATCAATCCAATTTACCTGAAATTTGAAATCTAGAGATATTTTAGTATCAAAAGTTGGTGTAGCCCAAATGGCGCATATTGGTCCATCTTTTGGTATAATCCCCATATAGACCGATCTCCCGATTTTACTTCTTGAGCGCTAGAAACTGTATATACTGTCCCATTTGCCTGAAATTGAAAATATAGAGGTATTATGGGACCACAAATAGGTGTGTCGCAAATGTAGCCCTCATATAGACCTATCTCTCGACTTTACGTCTTGGGCTTCTAAAATCCGTACACCCTCAAAAAAATTGCTTTTCTAACATGTGTTACAAACATATTTTGCAGGAAGCACATATATTATTGGATACTGCCGAAATATTATTATGTTGAACATATTATATCTTTGAAAGCATTTTGAGGCCAAAAATATTATATGCTTGGAAGAATTTTCCCCAAAGAAGATTGTGCTCATTCCCTCACATAATTTTCACTTCCACGAAATTTTTTAGTTCTTGGCATCTTTTTCCTGTAATACAAATAATGTTGAAGAAATTATTCAATTTTATAAAATTTTTAAATACCATACAGTTTGTAAGCCAACACACTTTTCACTGGGCTACGTAGCTGTTATGGTCATCAATAGACAATTGTCGTTATAAGTTATCTTTATATAGTCTGCGACGCAAAACAAGTTTTGAGCCAAAAGTTATTTTGGGCAAAAAACATAATGGACCTCATGACAGAGAATGATGTTGGCCCTCTTGAGATAGTCTCAAAAAATCATTGGATTGGGAAAACGGATTTGCTTTTGCAGAATTTACAATCGAAACATTTTAATTATCATATCGGAAAAGCCACTGAGACCTCCAGATTTTATAGCAAGCTTGATCCAATGGCTGGCTCTTTATATATAAATAACACTTTAACTCCAGACGAAATAATGTGGATATTAAAAGCAAGAAGCAGCATGATTAAATTAAATGAAAATCGCTTTCATCAAAATGGAAATCCTCTTTGTTCAATGTGCAACTTAAATGAAAATGAAAATTTGCAGCATTTCTTATGCAAATGCCCAGCATTAAATGAATTTCGATACCAATATTTCCAAAAGGTTTCGCTTAATGAGAATGAGCTAATACAAATTTTGAATGGTCTCGTTATAAATTGGAAAGTACTTGCAAGCTTTATAAAAACATGTGTAAATTACAGAAAAGAATTGATGTACGAATTAAATTTTTAATCTTTAAAATTTTTCTAAGAAATAATGTAACATATAAAGGGACTGACGACCATAGGTCATAGTCTTCGGTGTATATCAATACAATTCTTATTTTCTATCTCATTAAACATATATTGCACTGTTTAAATGCAATGAAATAGTTTGTAAACAATTTTGGATAAAATAAAGAATTACTACTACTACTATTTACTAGTCTGCGACGCCCACGGGCCGATGCAAACAAACCATTATTTAACAGAAACATACATTTGTTTGCCACATGGAGCAATGGTTAGCATGTCCGCCTTGCATGCAAAGGTTCGTGGGTTCAATCCCTGCTCTGACCGAACACCAATTTTTTTTTTTTTAATTTACACATTTATATTTATACTATATTAAAGTTTTATAATGAAACTTCGAAATATGGGTTATTAAAGATTTACAGACTGAAAAAATGCTTGATTTTGAATTTTGTTACAAACTGTTTTTGGTATAAAAGTTTGAAATTTTGGAACGAATTCAAAAACTCTAACAAAGGAAAACGTGGAGTCGAGTATAAATATACGTAAATAATAATATTTAACAGAAACATACATTTGTTTGCCACATGGAGCAATGGTTAGCATGTCCGCCTTGCATGCAAAGGTTCGTGGGTTCAATCCCTGCTCTGACCGAACACCAATTTTTTTTTTTTAATTTACACATTTATATTTATACTATATTAAAGTTTTATAATGAAACTTCGAAATATGGGTTATTAAAGATTTACAGACTGAAAAAATGCTTGATTTTGAATTTTGTTACAAACTGTTTTTGGTATACAAGTTTGAAATTTTGGAACGAATTCAAAAACTCTAACAAAGGAAAACGTGGAGTCGAGTATAAATATACGTAAATAATTTTATAATAAAGGGTGATACGGTCAAAATTTGGTCAATACTTGACGTATTTCTTTCAATTTTGCATTTAAAAAACCTGAACACCCCTCATTTTGAAGGTGTGTGTGTGTAGAATGTTGCTCCTATTTTGATTTTGCAATTCACTCTTCAGTTGTCAAAATGTCGTCCAAGCAAGAAGAGCAGCGTATCAAAATTTTGCTCTCGCATCGCGAAAATCAAAGCTACTCGCACGCAAAGCTGGCAAAATCGCTAAAAGTTGCCAAATCAACCGTTACAAATGTAATTAAAGTGTTTGGGGGACGTTTGTCGACAGCCAGGAAGTCTGGATCGGGGGAAATCGAAAACCGGAAGCCCCTGAGACGACAAAGAGAGTTGCCGAAACCCTAACCTCTCTCTCCGAGATGCCGCAAATAAGCTGGGTGTATCGTCTACAACCGTGCATCGAGCCAAAAAACGAGCCGGACTATCGACTTACAAGAAGGTAGTGACTCCAAATCGCGATGATAAACAAAATACGACGGCCAAAGCGCGATCCCGGAGGCTGTACACGACGATGCTGACGAAGTTTGACTGCGTGGTAATGGACGACGAAACCTACGTCAAAGCCGACTACAAGCAGCTTCCGGGACAGGAGTTTTATAAGGCAGAAGGAAGGGGGAAGGTAGCAGATATTTTCAAGCACATAAAACTGTCAAAGTTCGCAAAGAAATATCTGGTTTGGCAAGCCATCTGTACCTGTGGCTTGAAAAGCAGCATTTTCATAGCTTCCGGGACTGTCAACCAAGAAATTTACGTGAAAGAGTGTTTGAATAAACGTCTGCTGCCTTTCCTGAAGAAACACGGTTGTTCCGTACTGTTTTGGCCGGATTTGGCATCTTGCCATTACGGTAAAAAGGCCATGGAGTGGTACGCCGCCAACAACGTGCAGGTGGTTCCCAAGGACAAGAACCCTATATATATATCATATATATCATTTGGCGGCAGGATCTTTTCAGCTTGCACAACCAGTGTTGTCAGGGAATTTTTCCCCAAAGTGGGGATTTGTTGGGGTTTTGCTACACACAAAAAAAAAATTGTCAAAAACTATACTATAAAAGCATACAATTTACCTAATTTACTAGTATGAAATATGACTTTAGAAGTTTGTTTGGCAAGTAATACAGAGAAAACTAGTTAAAATTGACAGAAGAATGTCATTGCAAAATCACAATAAAATTGGTAGATTTTAAAAATTTTTAACTTGCTTATTTGAGAAAGCACTTTTTGACAGAAATTTATATAAGAATAGCCAAAAATTACTGCTTCTATTTGCTATTTTTAATTTCTTATAAATATTTATTACTGGTTACCCCAAATAAAACTCAACATTTATGATCACTCTTGATATATATTTATTACACACGAAATATACATACGGCCTCTAAACAAGTAAATTGAATCGCAAGTAATTCAAATTCTCCCGAAAAAATCCAGCAACAGCATTCTTGTAGAGTGGCATGAGCTATAGCAGGATGTTTGATACTACGGAGCGTATGTGAAATTGTGAGTCGAAGTATATATTTCCTATGGATATAAAATGGAGAAAACGTAATCAAATTATGGATTTCTAAAAAGCCCTTATATTGCATCATACTTTAGATGGGTACTAAGTTCGAGTATAGTTACTAAAGTCAACAAGTATATACGGCCGTAAGTTCGACCAGACCGAAGCTTATGACCCTCCACCATGGATTGCGTAGAAACTTCTACTAAGACTGTCATACATAATCGAATCACTTGGGTTGCGGTAAAACTTGCCGATGGCAAGGTATCTTAAAACTTCCTAACACTGTCTTCTAAATTGCAAGTTAGTCCATACGCGGTATATATATTTTTTTTTTATTTATTTCAATTTATTACAACTGAGTAAGAAAAACCCATCTAGTAATTTTAGATTATCATTACATATAGCTTATCACTAAAATTTAACATTAGCAAGCACATGGTTGAGGAATAATTCAATAATTACACTCTATTTTTACAATTTTCTGAATTAGTTGGCTAGGTCCATGGGGACAGTCCTTAAAAGTCTTCTTGACGTTACATAGCCGTTGAAAATATCCTTCAGGTCAGAGTTCACATGCGTGTGTAGATTAGCTGCATGCTTCTGGGCGGTGAGGGATATTTCCTCAATAATTGTTTTTATATTGAGATCTCTGTGCAGATCACTATTTCTAACGTACCACGGTGCATTCACTATAGTGCGAAGAATTTGATTCTGCGTCTTTTGTATTTTTTCAATGTCGTTTTGTGCAGCGCAGCCCCAAATCTGTATACCATAAGTCCATATTGGCTTTATAGTTTGGTTGTAGAGCAATATTTTATTTTCAGTAGATACTCTATTGTCGGTGAGAATCCAAAAAATTTGGCCGAATTTTATTTTCATCTCTTTATTTTTTTCTTCACGTGCTCTTTCCATCCAGAGTCATTCCTAGATACTTCACGTTGTTTGCAAATGGGACAATTGTTTTATTGATGTACAGCGGAGTATGACTTGTGTTTTTGTTTGTAAATATCATATGAATTGATTTGCTTTCGTTTAATTTCATTCGCCATTTCTTTATCCAGTTTTCTATAGCAGAAAGTACGAATTGCAACTTGCTTGTGGCCTCAGTTTCTGTTTTTGCTGTTGTTAAAATGGCAGTGTCATCTGCAAACGTAGCTATTTTGGCAATTTGTGGATTTGGTATATCTTTCGTGCATAAAAGATACAACACTGGCCCAAGGACACTACCTTGTGGAACTCCTGCTTCAATTGGATTTAGATCTGAATATTGATTCTCTATTTTGACTCGAAAGTGTCTATTCTCAAGATATGATTTCAAAATTTCATAATATTCTTTTGGAAAATCATTGTAGAGTTTGAATAGCAGGCCTTTGTGCCATACTTTATCAAAAGCTTGACCTATGTCTAGAAAGACAGCCGAACAAACGTTTTTGCTTTCTATTGCCTTTTCTGCAACATCAATTATACGATGGACTTGTTGTACAGTAGGTTAGGTTAGGTTATGTGGCAGCCCGATGTATCAGGCTCACTTAGACTATTCAGTCCATTGTGATACCACAGTGGTGAACTTCTCTCTTATCACTGAGTGCTGCCCGATTCCATGTTAAGCTCAATGACAAGGGACCTCCTTTTTATAGCCGAGTCCGAACGGCGTTCCACATTGCAGTGAAACCACTTAGAGAAGTTTTGAAACCCTCAGAAATGTCACCAGCATTACTGAGGTGGGATAATCCACCGCTGAAAAATTTTTTGGTGTTCGGTCGTAGCAGGAATCGAACCCACGACCTTGTGTATGCAAGGCGGGCATGCTAACCACTGCACCACGGTGGCTCCCTTGTTGTACAGTAGAATGTTTATTCCTGAATCCAAATTGATGGCTTGGAATCAGTTCTCTTCTTGAGATTATTGGTTGCAGTCTTTTCAGCAAGAGTTTTTCAAATATTTTGGACAAGATTGGTAGAATTGATATAGGCCTGTACGACGTTGTTTCGTTTGGAGGTTTTCCAGGTTTGGGAATTATTATTATTTCAGCAATTTTCCATTCCAGGGGAACGTATCTCAAACGAAAATACGCATTTATTATGTATAAAAATTTTCGTAATGCTTTTGGAGTTAATTTCTTAATGATTTTCGTAGTAATCAAATCATATCCAGGTGCTTTTTTGGAGCTCAAGTCCTTATTAATAATATATTTTAACTCTCCAAAGGAAGCCGGTTTAATGATTGCATTATCATTTTTTTCGACTTTCAGGAGATCCTCAGATTCTTTGTATCCTTCTAGGGAACGGAATGTACTTCGAAAATGTGATGCAAATACATCTGCTTTTTCTCTAGAGCTTCGAGCCCAAGTACCATCTTTCCTCTTGATAGGGGGCATTTGATGTGATTGGTGGTTAAAATTTTTTGTTGCTTTCCACAAGCTGTAGTTTGTGTCCTTCCGAGCTGATAAGTTGTGAAGACGGTCAGTCATAGTTTTATTCTTATTATCATTCGTTACTTGCTTCAATTCATTACATAGTCTGTTAAGAGTCGCCTTGTTTTCTTGAGTTCTTTCCCTCTGCCATTTTTTGCGTGCTTTACGTTTTTTAGACAACAAATCACGGATAATTTTTGGATATGTAACTTCTACAGTGTTTTGATTCAATTCGGGTGAACTCTCCCAAGCTGATGTTTGAATGGATTGGATAAAATCAGTAAGATCGTTATCAACTTCCCTTTCAGATTTTAAGGGGGTTTTTAGATTTATCTTCTGATCGATAAGATATTGGAATAATCGCCAGTTCGTCCGCTTATTATATAGATGGCATTCAGTTTCTTTCTTTATTATAGAATCACTGATAGTCATAATGACAGCAGAATGATCTGATGAAGATAAAGATGTGGTATTTTCAACAAATATATAGGATCTTGCTAAAAAAAAAACTAGAAAAAAGTCAATAAGGTCTGGAATTCTCTCAGGGTTGGATGGCCAATAAGTAGGTTCATCCCCCGATACTATTTGGCATTTCAATTTTCTACATGCCTTATATAGATCACTGCCTTTTGTAGATGTAAGTCTCGATCCCCAATTTTTATTTTTGGCATTGAAGTCACCGCCTATTATGAAATGATCTCCAATAGACCTTAACAGCGATTCGTATTGGTCTGATTTAATGTTATGTTTTGGTGGTGAATATATTGAACAAATTTTAAATGACTTGTTTTGTTTAAGACAAACAGATACGCATGCAACTTGAAATACCTCATTTTCGATTTTAAGCTCTTCGTGATGATTTATGTTAGATTTGATTATGACTGTTGAGCCACCTCGTGGTTTTTGAGAAGGATGGATAGAATGGTACAATTTGTAGCCGTCAATAGAAGCGTACGATTGCTTAGTCAAGTGACTTTCAGATATCAGGAGAATGTCAACCTTTTGATCCTTTAAGAAATATTTTATTTCACTAATACGCTTTAGTAAACCATTACAGTTCCAGATTGCAATACGTAATACTGACATTATTGAAGATTTGAGAAACTGATAACCAATGAGTTGAGTTTTTCTATAAGTTTTTCATTTAATATAGTTTGAGCGTCTAACCGACGATTTATTCCTTCAATACTCTTCATTAATTCCTTTAATATAGTGTTTCCGGTAGAATTTGCTCCATTTAGAACTTCGGAATACGATTGTTTTGTTTTGGTATTAGATGGTTGCGGTATTGGATGGAGTAGCTGTGCTGGACGTTCACTATTCGATTTTTTTGTCTCAATTTCTTTGTTGGCACGAGCCTTATTTCTTATCTTTTGGAGCTCTTTGGCTACCTCACAACCACGATAACTTGCCGGATGCTTTCCTTTGCAATTGATACATGTCGGAACTATAGTTTTTGGCATTTGACATTGGTCTGTTTCATGTTTGCCAGCACATTTTACACATCTAGCTTCCCGTTGACAATATGCTTTAGTATGGTTAAAACCTTGACAGCGTTTACACTGCGGAATTAGCTTACTTTGTGTTTTCACAGCTTCAACTTTGACTCTTAGCTGGAGAATGTCTTTTATTTTGTAAATATCATCAATATTGTCGTCTTTGTGAAATGTAATACGAAATAGAGGCAACTTCTTATAGTTGTATTTGTTGGAGTCTTCTTCTCGCTCCTTCTTAAGAATATTTATCGCGTCCAATGGGTTCAACCCCTTTTTATTTAGATCGTCTATTATATCTTCTTTAGAACAAGTATGATGTAAGCCACGCACAATAACTTTAATAGGACGATCATTTTTATTTTCGTATGTGTACCATTCTATTTTATTTGTGTTTAGAACAGACGAAAGGCTTCTATAATCAGTTGAATTAAGTGTGTTTATTTTCCATACATTATTATTTAATGCATTTATGTTATATTTGTTAACTTTGGCAGTTTCCAAAAGCTCTCTAATTGCATTGAAGCTAGTTATTCCCACTATGCTAATTGGTGGTGGCTTTTCGACACGTTCCAATTGATTATGATTTACATCTTCATTAGTTATATTACTCACAGAAGGTTCATTATTATCTGACACCTTAGGTTTGGATTTATTTTTTCTCGATCTTTGGACGATCCAATTTGTTTCCCGCTCTAATTCTTCCTCATCAGTTTGATATTGATGAGTAATTTCATTTATTGTTGCAAGTTGCCTGGGCATTTGATGCTGCGATTCATTTTGGTCTTTTGAGACATTTATGTTTACATTGTTGCTTGTATCGGTGTTTAGAAGTTGTGCCTTTAGTTCACTATTTTCATGTTTGAGTTCCTCTAGTTGAGTAAGTACATTACTAATTGCTTGTTGCAATTCGCATATTTGTTGCTTCAGTATTAAATTCTCATTTTGAATTATTTGAATTCTGTTTCCTTTTAGTGGAGTTCCTCCGCCAGGAGGCGGGTTATTAAAACTCATATCACAATTCAAGTTAATTGGCCGTTAATAACAGGGTGACTCAAAGTTATTGAAGTTGGAGTGTAATGAACACCACCAAGTTAACGATATGGCAGCACCGTTTGTTTGTCACAATGAGTGACACGATCAGCTGCTGTTTATTTGTTTATAAAAGATTTGCTGTCTTTTCTAGCGCGGATAAAAAATATTGGTTTTTTTCGCGGTATTGAATAAAATATTTGTAAAAAAATAATGCGATTTAACTGCACAACCGATGGTCTTACAATAAGTATTTCGACACTCTACCGTAAAACCCAGCGAACAGTTTATGGCGCAAAAGTCTTTGGATGTTTTCAACTTATAAGTTCTGCGTGTTTTTGTCCACATACGGATCGCTAAAATAACACGTCTGTAAGTACGAACAACAACGAATTTTTACGCGGTATATATTAAACTAAAAAAGGCCGATTAAATACGTATATAATTCAGTTTGGCAAAGTTTTCTATAGAAATAATATGTCGACAAAATTTTCTATAGAAATAATATCTTTACAAAATTTTCTATAGAAATAACATTTTGACAAAATTTTCTATAGAAATAAATTTTGACAAAATTTTCTATAGAAATAAAATTTTGACAAAATTTTCTATAGAAATAAAATTTTGACAAAATTTTCTATAGAAATACAATTTTGACAAAATTTTCTATAGTAATACAATTTTGACAAAATTTTCTATAGAAATAAAATTTTGATAGATTATTTTTGGCTCAAGTGGAAACCATGATTATGAACCGATATGGACCAATTTTTGTGGATTGGTTTATGTGGGGTCTATATATACTTGTGGACCGATATGGATCAATTTTGGCATGGTTATTAGAGACCATATACTAACACCATGTACCAAATTTCAGCCGGATTGGATGAAATTTGCTTCTCTTAGAGGCTCTGCAAGCCAAATCTGGGGATCGGTTTATATGGGGGCTATATATAATTATGGACCGATATGGACCAATTTTTGCATGGTTGTTAGACACCATATACTAACACGATGTTCTTCAAAGCTTTTGTTTATTCGTGTTTTCAATTAAATTTATTTTAATAATTTGACATACATATATTTTGAAAAGAGTATGTTCAGTGAGAGCATATTCCAAATTAGGGGCGTTTACATTATAAAATTGATGTGTTTTGGAGAAAAACTTGTGTTTGAACTTGATTTTTTGTATGCAGAAAACCGTCTCGTTTTGAAATGCTTATAAAAGGAAAACATTTCAAACCCCAAAACATGCTTGGTGAGAATGCTATATAACACAAACAAAACTGATGGTTTCCTAACTCGTGAAAAACAATCTCATGTCGCTGCCTTTTTTGACATATTTGTTTGATTTGGCCGAATGACAACTCTCAACGTTTGCAGGTGTTTAAAAAATTCGTGATAACAGCGGGCAATATGGTACAATGAATTTATTTCCGATCTCAATCTTTTGATTTTGAATTTTAACTTTGATTGTTCGACCATTATCTTCTTTTGAACGCCGACGATAACCTGGATATCCATCGTTCCCTATGACTGTTTCAGCAACTAACGGTCGCGGATATTGTGCACTTTCCATCATCCATGCAAGGCGATGATGGATTTAATGCACCGCACGGTCCATACACCAATGAGGTGTAGATGTGGATCAGTGACTGGATCAGGAATTTCAGCTGATTTGTGTTGTCACAATGAGGTGTAGATGTGAATCAGTGACTGGATCAGGAATTTCAGCTGATATGATGTCATCCACTTCATTTGAATGTAATTTGTCAGCAATCAAATTAGGATATGATTAGGATTAGTCCACGCTTCTGCCATTCCACTTAGTAAGGACATCCATCATAACCTTGAGTTTTTGCTGAAATATTCTGGCGATTATGTCATGATCTTGTGGGTTTTCGTCCGGTTCCTACTCACGTTCAATTTCCGTCCACTTCAGATTGCATACGAATGTAATAATGTAATAAATAAATCCGAAGTTCCATAATTTCGCACGTACGTCATAGCGTCTTGAGAGTATTCGTGCATGTGACATGGGCTTCCGATATAAGATGATGGGAGAATCGTCAGAGTCCAATATTCTGAACCTCACCATCTGAATGAATAGAATTACGCAAGTGTATATAGTCCTCAGATCATAGCTTTGCCTGATTGAATCGGATGAACGCTAAACCTTTAGTCTTGACTTTGACATATATATCGACAGCGAATTGCTGGAACAGCCGACGGCACTTCAGAATGACATTCTCCTCATATGTACGAATCATCATATGATACGCATAGTAATTCATTGCGCTTAGATTTTTATTCGTTGATACGCCTGAAAATGCAAAATTAAATGATTGGTTAATGGAAACCAATAATAGCAATAATTAATGTGTGAATATTGTACCTGTAATTGGATCGACCATCTTCAACGTGATGTCGTATCCGTCTTGTCCTTGCCAATAAAAGATTGGATATTGTAACGCATCGTACAAACGATATGTCTCGTGTGCACGATGCATGATATTGCTTAATGCTTAGCACTAAGTTCGTTTCTGCGAAAAACGAATATCTTCATCTCTCTCCGTAAATAGGGTCTCAAACCCAGGAATGTTAACTTATTTATGCGAAATAATATGCCTGCTAATTTTTTCGTGCGAAAAATCCAGGGTTGTATAAATATGTGTCTGAAAATGCTCAAAGCAAAGATTTCGCATTTATTCCGCGCTAACATTTTATATATGGAGTATAACAGTTTTTCGTGCGAAAACGTGATCTTAGTACTAGGCTTAAGGTTGAATTACACACCATGCGTCAATCCGTGCGTAGATGGAAGGGTTGATTTTTTTCTGTTAGCGGCAGACTATTAGAGCTTTTGATTTCAAAGAGAAATTTCAACTCTTCAATCATCTTCAATCAGCGAATTCTACCTTTATTCGCTGAACGATAATGTCTGACGATTTAGTTGGATCGCGAACAATTATTACAGCAACATCATAAATGGTGGGTGCATTGAATCTTCGCACATGTTCGTCATTGGTCCTATATTTAAATTTTCATCATCACTGTAGTTCGCAGTGGGATCATATTGGAATCCCAAGCGATTGTATGATGCCAATGATTTCCGTGTGCTCACGCGTTGCCTCAATCGGGCATTTGCTCTTATTATATTTTGTCTTTCTTCGATTAAATTCTTGTTGCTGGGTTGTAGGTCTTATAGGGCCGCACGTAGCCCTCTAGGCATTTTGGACTATGGACAGAGTGGTGAATTTAACGTCAAATGCACGATCCACATAATTTACACAGTTCAACTTACCACTTTAAAGACAAATACGTGCTGTTGAAATTGACTAAAAATTTGACAATACACGTGATTGAGGCTTCCAATTGTAATGTTAGGAAACAATTAAGTTATTTTGTACTATTTTTTCAAAAAAGCAACTGCAATGAATTCAAATTATAATTTTTTTTGTAATGTACGCTGTATGTAAAAAAGATTTTCCCGCTTTCCTCTGCAATAAACCTCACGGAGCCCGAGACCTTTACAACGAATGCAAAACCGGGGAAATCGGTTCGTCCGTTCTGGAGTTATAGGAGACTTGATCGACGCATGGTGTCCTTAATGCAGTTTTCTTTAAAATTTTTTAAAGTATCTCTAATAATCGTTAAAGGGCCTCTTCGAAACCGAAACTTTTTATTATGGTAAAGATCAATTTACTATGGTGAAAAACAATAGCTAATTTGGTGCACTCATTTCTTTAACAAATAAAACTACTTTTTGTTTGTTTTGATATAATCAAAACATGCCAAGCCTAGTGATGTCGTAAATGTCAAATTTTTTACTAGCCCCCTGGGCTAGTGAAATTGTAATCACCTCGATTTACGTCAAATTTTTACCAATACTAGTAAAAAGTTTCGGTTTCGAACAGGCCCAAACTGTGAAAAATATTTGATATCTACGAAAAATCTATTCATATATGCGAGTTGCTTCAACGGTCAAATATTACACGTTTATGACAGAAAGAGATTAACTTGGTCTACAGCCGATGTAGTTTTTAGATATGCAGAACTTTTGAAGGTCCCAAATCAACACATACATTATTTTGATAACTTTTTTACATCATACTATTTAATGTGCTCGCTAACTGAGAAAAATATATGCGCAACAGGCACTATGCGTGCTAATTTAAATTAAAATTGGAGGACAAACTTTTAGAATATTTTAAGCGATTTGATGTTTGAAAATAATTAAAATTTGTTAAAATTCAGGATTACGTTAGTGCTATTTTTTTCTTTATTGTTTCAAAATTGGATTGGAATTATTAATTTGTTTGTTTATTTATTGCACTCTTAAATCATTTCATTTTTGTCATTTCAAAATTTCTTCTAATTATTTAATAATATTCCATTGTTAGCTTTAAGATATTACATTTTCTTTCAATCATTACGGTGTTCATCCTCGTACTGTAATTATAAGAATTCTATGCTCTTACTGTGCGAGATTTAATAATAAAAAAATACAAATACAAAACGCTTCCGAGCCGGGCAATCATAATTAGCCACCAAGATATTGCGATATTAAAAGCTTTCGGTCGGACCATGTGAAATGACGCCATCAACCCATCGTCGAATCACGGCCGCAACGATAGAATTCTCATGAATATATTTAGTTTAAATTTCTTTTCATTGTCAACTACATTCTTTCGCTTTATTGTGAAATAAAACCATCCAAACATTTATCTCAAACAATAAAAAAAAATTCTTTGATAACGAAAATATCAACTCTTATTGGAAAATACTTTGTAAAAATAAGTTTTATAGCAAATAATATTCAAGAAAAGTGTCAACGGGAAAGAGGGAAAATCTTTTTTACATACAGCGCACATTACAAAAATTTATAATTTATATTCATCGCAGTTGCTTTTGTTATAAAATAATTTTATTTTTTCACATGAAAAATGATTTTTTTAATTTAATTTATACAGGGTACATGATGTCTGGTTGGGGAAGGGGAATAGTGAGGTTGGGTAATTTGTGAAATGAATATAGGGTACGTGAATTTACTTTATTTGGCCGGGGAGGAGTGACGGAGGGGGGTTCCCTTTTGCCCGAGTTTTTGAAAATAGAAAGAAGAGGACTGTCGATAATTGGGAACTCTGTACACAAATTTTTTGTTTTTTTGATTTCAATCACGAAAATCGCGGATTCAATCATTTTTTTAATTGAAATGTCTTCAATCACGAAAATGATAGTATCAATCATCTATTTTGATTGAAAACCGACACGATTTTCACTTAAAAATTTAATTGACTTTTGTCACGAAATCAATTAATTGTGTGATTGAATCAATTAAAAAAGTCATTGGTTTCTGACATTCATTCAATCACTGTTTTAATTGAATCAATTACAATTTTAATTAATCAATCAACTATTTGACTGATTCAATTAAATTATTAATTAATATTGACAATAAATTTCAATCAAAAAATTTATATATTGCGCCCATAGAATCTTATTTAGTTTTATTCGAAATAAAAGAAAATATGCGTTTCTTATAAAAAAATTTTAAATATTTTATTTTTGTGAACTATGCTATAAGCAAAAGAATTTGTTTCTTGTTATTTGTGTGTTATGTTCTAACATAACTTAGACATATAAATACGATCAATAACAACTAAAGGGTTAAAAAATAAACTTATAAATCAAAATAATGAAAACTGATATACCAATATTTCAATGATATGTTGATAAATAAATGCTATAGTTCGCACAGAGAATATTTAGCAAGTAACTACAACAATTTCCAATAAATCAGCAGCCTGTAAGCTAAATTAGTTTTTCTGAAAGTAAACAGAATAATTAGAACTTATTTTTATTCAAATAAAACTTAGGTTTTATTAAACATTACCTGCATAGAATATCAAGTTCAATTCTTAGTTCCAGGTTGCAGATTTATAATCTTCTTTTGCCATTGTAGTCTTTTAGCATATGTGTATTAAGGGGCTCGGTTTGATTTAATTTTAGTAACAATTCCTTTCCAAAATTTCCACACATTGAAAATTTCCACACATTGAAATTTGAACCCATCAGAGACAAAAATAATAGCAGAGCAATGTAATATTTGGTATTATATTGACTTTACTTCGCAAATTCTGGAAATAAAAAAAATGGAAATGGAAACTACATATTTTTCTTCTTTTCGGACATTTTTCATATTTTTAAATCCAAAAGAAAGAATTTGTTACCATTACATAGAGATTGTAATGTAGCTCATTAGGTTATATAGTAGATATTCAGCGCTTGATTTCAAAAATGTTCTTATATTCTTATATATTTTATAAAATTATGGAGCTGATTGATTGACCATTTTCGCGAAATAAAATTGGTCACTAAAAGAAATGAATAAAAAATATATTATTTTAGTCCGTTTAATGTAAACAAACCTCAATAGAAAACGGTATTCACATATCTCAATTTCTTACCTTCAATAAACGTAGATTGTTTTCCATTTTTACAACACCACAAAACACAAACACAGGTAATTTCAAATGCGTTCTGTCATATATTTTTCACACCTTTACCTCGTGGCCATTTGTTGTTGCACACTTTATTTATTTCTACCCTTTGCTATGATTTGTTGTTGCGTTCAAAATATTTATGCACACATTTTGAATGCAGCAGACAGAATGTCGCCAATCATGTTTTTCAATTTACGCGAAAAACAAAAACCCAATCGTTCGTAACGAGTTACTTCCACAGACTGATCTCTCCATTATACGTTGTTGAATAAATAGCCATTCTCTTGTTCTCTTTTCGCTCTTTCTCTCCATCGCTCAAAACTTACAATTTCAATCACAAAGGTGATTGAATCAATCGCGTGTTTAATTGGGAACGGAAAATTTTTCAATCACGTTCGTAATTGAACATTATTTCCGAATTGATTAACAAATTGATTGAATCAATTAATATTTTAATTGGAAACGTGACAAATATCAATAACATTTTTAATTGGTTTTTAATCGGATTTGATTAAATAATTAATTGAATCAATTAACATATTAATTGAATCCGTTTCCAAATTCAATTAAGTGTTTAATTGGAAACATTTCTGTGATAATTTTTTGTGTGTACATAATTTTATTATTTTTCCACAGGCTTCTGCCAGACTTTTTTAAGTAACAAACTTAAATTTACATGTAGTTGACAGACAACGTATATGGTGCTTCATTTCCGGTATATATCTTAATCGGTGGGACTATTTTTATTGTGGGGGTGAACGAGATCGAGTAGGTTAGGTTAGGTTAAACTGGCAGCCCGATTAAGATTCAGGCTCACTTAGGCTATTCAGTCCATTGTGATACCACATTAACTAAAAGTACCTATTACATATGGGCACTTCTATATTTAACCGCTGAACCTTCTTGATTATTTTTCTTTGTTGAACCAACCAGATTGTTCGAAAAACATTAGCAGACTTCTTAAGTTAACGTTTTCCAGAACCGCCAGTAATCTGAAGCTATATGCTCCTAAAAGTTGCTTGCGCTTTACACAAAATGCAGGACACTCACATAAGAGGTGTTTAATTGATTCCTTTTCCTCCGCATCATGACAGCTCATACAATAGTCATTATACTTCGCGCCTATAGTTTTTGCAAAATCGCCTATCAGGCAGCGACCCGTTATAGCAGATATCAGGAGTGCTATCTGACGTCTCGAGAACACTAGCATATCTAGTGTGCGGTTTAAGTTTAAATGGGGCCATATTTGCTTGGTGTCGTTACAACCCTTGCAATTCTCCCATCGAACATTTGCCACCATAACACCCTTCTCACACAGCATGAGCTTACAGGTAGCCAGGGGCATACCAACAGATTCTAATTCCCCTGGAATATGTAAGGTAGTCCCTAGCCTTGCCAACTCATCCGATTCGCAGTTCCCCGGTATGTTCCTATGGTCAGGCATCCATATTAGGTGAATATTGTACTGCTCAGCCATCTCATTGAGAGATTTGCGGCAGTCGATGGCCGTTTTCGAGTTGAGGAACACAGAGTCTAAGGATTTTATTGCAGGTTGACTGTCTGAGTATATATTAATGCCCACATTTTCCGACCATAGCGATAGCTCGCGCAACCGCACAGCTGTTGTTGTAGCTGACTGTTTGGCCAAAATGTCTAAAGGCAATAGATGCAGCATGACATTAAGGGAATTTGTTCCTGTCTTGCTGAATGCGCCTGAGATACACAAACACGCCATACGCAGAACTTTGTCTAAACTTCTTGGTTGGAAGTGCCTGCCACCAGACTACAACATCATATAGCATTATAGATCTAACCACTGCCGTGTATACCCAAAGCACAATTTTTGGTTTTGGTCCCCACTTTTTTCCTATTGCCTTTTTGCACGAGTACAAAGCTACCGTTGCTTTTCTCGCCCTTTCTTCAATATTAAGCTTAAAGTTCAGCTTCCTGACCAAAATAACGCCAAGGTATTTTGCACACTCACCAAAGGGAATTTCAATACCCCCTAAGGAAATGGGCCTAACCGTGGGAGTTTTGCGATCTTTGCAGTACATGACTAGTTCTGTCTTTGCAGGATTTACCCCAAGACCATTGTCTTTCGCCCTTTTCTCAGTCATCCGGAGGGCCCTCTGAATAATATCTCTGATTGTGGATGGGAATTTTCCCCTGACTGCTGAGCCACATCATCTGCGTAGAAGGTTATTTATAGCAACATTCCAAAGAAGAGGTGATAGTACTATTCCTTGGGGAGTGCCTCTGTTCACATACCTTTGTATGTTTGCTTGTCCTAGTGTGGCTGAAATACGTCTCTTCATTAGAAGTTCGTCTAACAGCCTAAGTATACATGGATCAACATTCAGAGTTGTCAGTCCATTTAATATCGAGCTCGGATGGACATTATTGAACGCCCCTTCGATGTCTAGGAATGCCACGATTGTGTATTCTTTGACAGATAGTGGGCTATCGATAAAGCTGACTAGTTCATGTAATGCGGTCTCAGTAGACCTGCCCTTCGAGTATGCATCCTGTCGTTTCGAGAACAAACTTGAATCGATATTAGTTCTAAGATAAATATCTATCATCCTCTCCAGAGTCTTAAGTTTGAATGAGGATAAGCTGATTGGTCGGAAATCCTTCGCCCTCGAGTGAGAGGCTTTTCCCGCTTTAATAGGTATGAAAACGACTTTTGTTTCCTGGAATATATGATAACTTGATACATCCTTTATATATCGCCAACAACCAGGGGATAATTTTGTCAGTCACTGCTTGTAACTCCGCCAGAGTAATTCCATCCGGGGGATTTGAATGGTCCAAAGCTATTTAACGCCCATCTTATTCTAGATTCCGATACAATTTCCTCGATAGGAAACGACCGCTGAGCCACTGTGGCACCGCCAGAACCTGGTTCAACCGTCTGATTTCCAGGAAAACGTGTGTCCAATAGTACCTCCAGTGTGTCCTCACTGGACGTTGTCCAATTGCCCTCCGATGTTTTAATGAAACCTGGAGCGGAGTTAGTGGATGCTAGTACCTTCCGTAGTCTGGAAGCCTCGGACGTATTCTCAATACTGCTGCAGTAATCATTCCAAGAGTTATTCTGAGCATTTCTCAGTTCTCGCTTGTATCCTCTCAAATTCTCCTTGTAAGCGTCCCAATCCTGAGGGGATCTAGTGGACTTTGCCTTGTTAAAGAGCTTCCTGCAGGATTTCCTCATATTACTTAATTCCGTAGACTCGATTTTCCCCCCCTTGGCTCCCCTCGATTGCATGCAGCTTTCAGTAAGATGTTGAAGGCCTTAGTAATCCGCTCCACTGCGTGTTCGATATCTTGCACATATCTCATATTTGTCTCTGTTATTTCCGGTATCATCATATTGAACGATTCCCTATACATATTCCAGTCAGCTTTCCTAACATTTGGCGGAAATATGGTCTTGATGATATGAACATCAAATTTAAACTGATGTAGCGATGATCTGAGACGCTGTGTTCACTTAAAACCTGCTACTCAGATATCATTTCATTCTGTTCTTGCGAGGCCAAGGTGATGTCCAAAACCTCTTGCCTGTTTTTAGTGATAAAGGTTGGGGCATCTCCCTTGTTGCAAACTACCAGATTAGTACGCAAAATAAACTCTATTAGCGCCTCTCCCCTTGCATTAGTATCACTACTTCCCCATATACTATAATGCGCATTCGCATCGCATCCCATAATGAGTCTCGTCTTTGTTTTCAATGACTCCTCAACTAAGGTCTTAGCGGCTCATGGAGGCATCCCCCTGTCATGTCCCATGTAGACCGAAGATACCAAATATTTGCATTTAGCTATTTCTAAATTGGCAACGACAGTGTCTGCATTGCACATTGAAGGAAGCTGAATCAAGTTAAGCTCATTTTTAGCAATTATACAGGCTTGATTTACATCATTAGCAGTATACTGCAATAGTTTGAACCCCGGAGTACTTAATTCACATATTTTGTTTCTATAAACGTATTGTTCTTGAATAAGAACTATGTCTATGTCCCCTTTCATCAGGAGAACTTTTAAGGCAGCACATGCAGCCTTACAATGATGAAGATTTATCTGGAGGATCAGTAGGACCATCGAGAATTTCAACAACCGTCACATCAATTGAGTCATCAAGAATGTCCTCTTGAGAGATCTCGCTGAATCTCGCAATAACCATAGGTTCAACTTTGGTGAGTTCTGAGGCAGTAGAAACCTCCTCACGCATACGGTATCTATCCATGTCTTCAACTTTGGTATCTCCCTCGACTTCGTAAGAGGATCCGCTTACTTCTGATTCAGACAGAGGCTTGTCCATTTCTGAATCATTTAGCTGATCGCTTTTATATACCTTCATTTGGATATAATGAAAGCCATAACATACATGGCCCTGAGACTTTGCTAGATGTGGCAAAGACTGAGTGTTCAATATAAACACTGCATGCCGTCTTGGTCCATCCACTTCATCCAAACGGACAACCTTCCAATCAGCTGTTGGAAGATCTGGATTGCATCGTTTCAGCCTATTTAAAATAGATCCAGGGTCAGAAAGGTTTGCAGGTATCCACCCATGTGCTCTAGGTCTAGCCGGTATGTCTTTCTTCTCGACTAACTCTAGAGCAGCTCCTTCCCAAACTTCACCAATTAGTATCAGAGCAGCTTTAAAACATTCTATAGACCTCTGGTCCTCAAATGCGACTAGCTTAAATCGTCCTTGATACCAACCAGCCTCTTGGTGTCGAGGATCTGGGCCGGGAAACTTTTCCAGCACCTGTGAGTAGACGACAGACAGAGCATTCTCAATTTTCCCCCATTTTTGCTTTGCAACCATACCGTCCAATGCTCCTTTATTAATGATAGCCATCACAAGGCTGTCTTTAGCAACTGAGGCAAACGATCTTTGACCCCTTTGACCCCCGGCGATCGTTCCCTTTTACCAGTCTCAAGAATTCCTTGAGCTCATTTTAAGGAATCGCTTTGTTTAGCCGACAGCGTGCTTGGGTCGACTGATCCTAACTTCTTTAGGATAAACAAAGCATTTCTGCGTTCCTTGAATCTCTTTCGTGAGGGATTACCTCCTTTTGATGTCGTTACCTTAGAAAAAGTTCGACTAGTCAGAGTGTCGCCACCTGTCGACCCGTCTACAGGTCGACTAATTTGGCCTAACTCTTGGTCATTGCCCAGATTTATAACTCCAGTCGATACCCGTCCACTGGACCCTGAAGTTAGCAACCCAGTGGATGACTTTGAATTTCGCTGCATGGTGGCTTAATATCCCACCACACTTGAGATTCTTAGTAGGTACCTATTACGATGAGTTTATCCGCTGTTAAAAAAACACGTCCGTTCCGTTCGACGGTTGAATAGATAATCGGGATCGAGTAAGAAAATTATTGAAATCGTCGTCAAGTCGTCGTAATTGAAATGCAATAATTGTTTAGTTTTCAATTCCTGTACAAATTAAATGAAAACATTTATTTAATACGTCGTCGTAATTTGCAATGGCTGCAAAGTTTTACAAACTTGATATCAATCGCACTGAATGGGAAATTCCCGATAATTATCAACAAATGCAGTCGGTTGGAAGTGGAGCCTATGGGCAAGTATGCATTGTACGAGGATCCAACAAGAAAGTTGCCGTAAAGAAATTGGTCCGTCTCTTTCAATCAGGTGTACATGCGAAAAGGATGTATCGCGAGTTGAGACTTTTGAAACATATGGATCATGAAAATGTAATTGGACTGTTAGATGTATTTCATCTTGGACAACCATTCTTTAGAACATTTTTAACAAGTTTATTTGGTAACGCATCTTATGTATGCAGATTTGAACAACATCATAAGAACACAAAAACTATGCGATGACCACGTCCTGTTTTTGGTTTATCAAATTTTGAGAGGTCTGAGTGGTCATAATGCTGGAATTATTCATCGCCTAACCTAACGACCAAAAGCCATCCAATATTGCTGTAAATGAAGATTGCGAGCTAAGAATTTTAGATTTCGAGTTAGCGAGACCTTTTTACTTACACGTATAGTAAAAATTTCGTTACTGGCACGAAAAAAATACCAAATTTTTGTAATTTCAAACTATATCGGAGTACACCACTTTAAGTAAAATTTTTAACTAATTTTAAAGAGTCGCGTGAACTGCAAAAGAGTTAAAAATAATAATTATTACGAGATTTACATAAAATTTTTGAAATTTGAACTAACTGGTTAGAAATGCATTTAACTAAATTGAAGTTCAAAATTTACCATATATTAGGAGCTACTTTTTATCAGTATATATTGGAATATACACTTTTATATAGCTCCCAATAAATTTGATGGATTTGAGATGATGTCAACAATGTTGGCCCACAAAGTGGTGAAGGGTGTAGTGTAGTCGGCCCCGCCCGATTTTTGAGTTTCCTTAATTGTTTTTAATTATGTGTTATTTCTTACATTTCTCTTCTAGGTAGCTTTTCGATTTATTTCTATACCACTTTCTCCGAACACGGTCTTATCGGTTATTTGCGGCACTGAACCTTCATTGAGAAATCTTTTGGAATTGGCAGAGATTGTATTTAGAACTGAATCACCATGTCTACAAAAGCTGGATAGATTTATTATGCCTTGTGACGTCGGAGAAAATATTGATTTGGATTCAAGCATTGTTGCAATACTTCTTGCCAACAAGAGAAGCAGGAAATACGCCTATTCGGCGAATATTCACCATAGAGCGTCAAATAGTAAATTCGTGGCGGAACTCCATTGTTTGGAAGCAATAAGAGTGTTTTTTGGACAAACTCTTTTGAATGCATCATGTTTAAATGAATCTTTATATAATCATTTCTTCCATGTGGAAAATCAGTATTGGTCTTCTGATAGCCATAAATGCTATGCCCAAATTGATAAATATAATAACATATTTTGCATATTATTCACGCCATCGATACCCAAACATACTATGATGTAAGTATATTTTATTGTATAAAAGCCGATACTACACACAAAAAATTATCACAAAAAAATTTTCAATTCAATTTTCAATTTCAATTTTCAACACTTAATTGAATTTGAAATGGATTCAATTAATATGTTTGTTAATTCAATTAATTATTTAATCAAATCCGAATAAAACCCAATTAAAAAAATTATTGATATTTGTTACGTTTCCAATTAAAATAATAATTGATTCAATTAATTTGTAAATCAATTGGGAAACAATTTTAAATTACAAACGTGATTGAAAAATTTTCCGTTCCCAATCAAACATGTGATTGATCCAATCACCTCTGTGAATGAAATTGAATAATTTTGAGCGATGGACAGAAAGAGCGAAAATATAACAAGAGAATGTGTATTTATTAAACAACGTTTGATGGAGCGATCAGTCTGTTGAAGTAACTCGTAACTCGCGTAAATTGAAAAACATGATTGGCGACATTCTGTCTACTGAATTCCAAATGTGAGCATACATATTTTGAGCACAATTGTAAGTACTCTAGAGTTGTGCAGAGGAGGCTTTGAAAAAAAAGAGGTTTGAAAAAAAATTCGATCAAGGAGGTTGGAAATTGAAAAAAAAGACTGATTTGTCGTTTTGAAAAAAATTGGATTGTCGTTTTGAAAAAAATTGGATTGTCGCTGAAAAAAAATTAAAGAAAAGGAAAAGGAAAGAGGATTTTTTGTTATCGAAAGTATAGAAGAAAAGCCTGTCGGTACGAAATTCCAGCTGCAGTCTTACCCTTAGCACTCAAATGTCCTTTGCATTCAATTTTCCTTGAAATGGCGAAAGTTAATTGATTATATTTAATAACATCGGCCGCACATGATATTGGCCATCCATATTGCGCTAAATAAATCAGAATCAGACGAATCACAAAAAAAATATAAGTACAAATGACTAGGTCCTCAAGATAAGTCTGGGAATATATTGGGCCAAATTGTCAATAATCCGGGGATACGGATGCTGGAGTTAAGAATTAAATGGATTTTTTTCATTTAGTTTAAGATATGCACATTATTTATACATAGTTGTTAATCAGCAAGGAAAACTTTCAACAAGCGCTTGTCGACGAAGTTTTTTTATTGTGAGTACCCCATCGTTTATCTTAATCATATCCACTATTTCACTTCTATATTATATTATTATTCTAATATTTGTTAATTTATATACTATACATTTATTGTAACAATTCATTCCGTTTTAAAATCCATTTTTCGCACACTTAACGAACTTAATTTGTTTAATTCAGAGAGTTAGAATTTTCACTTGTACTTTTATATATAAAAAAAAAACAACCCAAAATGTCTAACTAAATACACTTTATACTATCGAAATTGAAGATATGAACGCATAGTATGTTATTCGTGCTGACTAAAACTATTAGTGTCGGCAAGGTAGGGTGGGGAAATCGACGCATTGAGGATATCAAGAACAGCTAGATATCCCATTTCGATTTTCATCCTTAGAATTCTGAAAGTATCGCTTTATGTACCTTTAATTTATTATTTTGCTACCTTATAATTTAATAACTTTGTAATGGACTGAGACCCATCTTCTGAACCAAGAACAACCTCCATCACTGAGCATGGCCGGATTAGATGGTAGCAAAGGTTAAGGAAGATAGGGCCTAGAGAGAGAGTCGTTACAGAAATTAAATGGCGCCCAACGTGGGCCATACCAGTGGAAAAATATCAACTTTTATTAAAATCAAAAATGAAGTCAATTAGATTTTGTACAAACTATCTTCCATCTGGTATTGCTTCAATATAACATAGAGCGAGAAAAAAAAATAGTTTAATTGAGATATTTGAACAGTGAGGAATCTTAGCTGATTAGAGACTTTTGCCAGTTTTAGGACCTATTGTGATAATAATACTCGGGTTCTGGTAATGAGCATTGGTAAATGTTTGAGAATTTTGAATCCTGGTATGTGAATCTGGGTTCTCACTCACATACCAATGCTCCTGATTTCGGTGAACTGTGTTTGGGAGAAGCTAAATTTCGTGTGTCGGTTTGATCATTATGCTAGGAAATAGTAACACTGTGTTCTGCGGTTCACTACCACAAATAATCAAACTTTGAAAAAAAAATTGAAGGATGGAAACAAAAATTAAATTATAACATGCTATGCGGGAAAATCTTCAAGAGTAGATTTTTTTGAAAAAAAGGAAAGTTTAATTAAAGCAATACAATCAAAAAAAAAAAAAAAAACAAAAAAAAATAAAATAAAATAAAAGTAAAATTATTAAAATTATAAAAGGATACATATTAAATACAATTAAGGAAATATGCCATTAACGAAAAGCCAAGAAGACTTGAGTGCTATAGGAGGAGGTGGAGACGGTCATAGAAATTGTAGTTTTACGATAGATGTAGGAAACAGTGGAAATTCCCAAAATAGGGTAAATACTAGATCTCGAACACGGGAGGAGCAGACTATCCAATCATTGATTGATGAATCGATTGGTGGACTAAGAAATGAGATACGAAGTATCATCTCTGGAGAGATCAGAACACTCATAGGGAACGACTCGGGACGACAAATACAAGGCACGCCTAATTTAAATGTTAATGGGAATCGAGATCATGTCGAAGCAATGAGTACCGAAAAGGTCTTAAACATAATAAGGAATTGGAGAATAAGGTATACGGGCCATTCAGATAATATGTCTGTAGAAGAATTCATATACCGGTTTAACATTTTGATAACAAACAACTTACAAGGCGATTTTCAGCTCTTATGCAAACATGCACATAGCCTCTTTGACGGCAAAGCCCTGGAGTGGTTTTGGGGATTCCATCGTCGTACCGATGACATGAGTTGGGAATCCCTCACATCCGCTTTAAAGAATAGATATAAGCAGGATTTCAATGACTATGATATTTTAGATTCCATTCGTAAGCGTCGTCAGGGACCACGAGAAGGGATAGACGATTATTTGGATATAGTATCAGAAATGGTTGATAAAATGAGGAATCCTATGAGCGATGCAGATATGTGTGAGACCGTAGTTAGAAATTTGCGGCCAGAAGTAAGGCATGAATTGTTACATATGGAGATAAGAAGTTTGTCGCAGTTACGAAAGGAAGTCCGCAAGCATGAAAATTCATGCGAGAACTAAATGATAGGGAGATAAAAGCCAACAGAATCAGGGTTGCGGAAATTGTTACCGACGGCGACGAAGATGGCACATCGTCGAAAGAAGACGAAATATGCGGAGTACGAATTGTAAAATGCTGGAACTGTCATAAGTCAGGGCATAATTTTTTTGATTGCATGGAGAAGCGCCGGATTTTCTGTTATGGTTGTGGACTGTTAGACCAGTATAAACCAACTTGCCCTAGGTGTAGAAATAAGACTGCGGGAAACGGGATAGCGGATGTCCGCAAGAAAAATATCGGACATCCGGATTTATAAATTCTAATAATACAGTAGAGGACCACGTAGAGGGGGGGGGAGTCGGTGTTGACTCCAATACATATGAGTTTACAGCGTTACCAACAAGAAAAGAAAAAAATAATTAAATATGAATTGTACAGCGAATTAAGGAATTTTATAAAAAAAGGAAAGAATACAAGCGCTGTATAATTTCATCATTCGAAGAGCAGATTTCGACGATAGACCGTATGCAAGCGGATAAGAGTATTTGTTCCTTGTTAGACAGCGGCGCTAACAGAAGCATCATTGGGGGTGATTTGGCCACAAGTATTCAGGACAGAAAGGAATTCAAAAGGTGTGTTGGAAATGTTAAAACGGCTGATGGTAAAAGGCAGATTGTGTTAGGGGCTATAGTTTTGAAGGTAAGTTTTCATGGGAAGACTTTACCTTGTGAATTTTTGATTGTTCCTTCTATACGTCAGGAAGTGATATGTGGATACGACTTTTGGAAGTTGTTTGGCCTGGAAATAAAAGTGTCTTGTGTTAGTGAACTGAACGCTACAGGAGAGGAGTTTAAGCGAGTGCTTTTAACACCAGAACAGTCACGAAAGCTTGAGGCGGCAATATCTATATTTCCAAATTCAGAGGAAGAAGGGTTAGGCTGTACCGAAGTAATAGAACATGCGATAGATACGGGTACATCTAAGCCAATAAAGCAGAGATATTACCCGATATCACCGGCAATTGAGAAGGAATTAACGAAGGAATTGGACAGAATGCTAGCTCTTGGAGTGATAGAAGAGGTCTTGGTCATCTCCCATTGTAGTGGTACGTAAGCCGAAAATTGAATAGCGTTACGGAAAAGGATGCTTATCCGATTCCGAACATAAACGGTATACTGTCAAGACTTCCACGAGTGCACTGGATTTCGAAGATCGATTTGAAGGATGCCTTTTGGCAAGTTAAGTTGAGTGAAAACTCGAAGCAGAAGACAGCGTTTACAATACCCAATAGGCCATTATACCAGTTCACGCGTATGCCTTTTGGGCTCTGTAATGCGCCACAAACGCTCTGCAGGTTAATGGACGTCGTCATACCATACAATCTTAAGTCTTATGTTTTTGTTTATCTTGACGACCTTTTGATAGTGTCTCAAAACTTTGAAGATCACATTAATCACCTGATAGAAGTAGCTTCCCACTGAAGGAAAGCGGGTCTGACCATAAATGTAAGAAAGAGCTGCTTCGCTTTAGAAAAGGTTAAATATTTAGGATATGTGGTTGGTAATGGTGTACTCCAGGTGGATGAGGATAAAGTAAGAGCCATTAAAGATTTACCAGTTCCAAAGAACATTACGCAGGTTCGAAGATTCCTAGGAATGACGGGATGGTATCGCAGTTTTATTGATGGTTATGCCACTATAACATTTCCTCTTACTGAGTTACTATCAAAGAAAAGGGCTTTTGTTTGGAATAACGAGGCCCAAAGAGCATTTGACGAACTAAGAGAAAAACTGACAACAGCACCGGTTCTGATAAGCCCGCACTATGAGAAACCCTTTATAGTGCAATGTGACGCCAGCACATACGGTATTGGGGCAGTTCTGGCACAGGCTGATGAAGACGGAAATGAGAGACCGATAGCCTTCATGTCCCAAAAGCTAAATAAAAATCAACGAAATTATACAGTAACCGAATTAGAATGCTTGGCGGTAGTTATGGCAATAGCTAAGTATATGCCATATATAGAGGGACATCATTTCAAGGTGATTACGGATCACGCCAGCCTTAAGTGGCTTATGAGCCAAAAAGATTTGTCTGGACGTTTGGCGAGGTGGTCGTTAAAGCTTCAGGGATACGACTTTACGATTGAACACAGGAAAGGTCGCTTCAATGTAGTTCCGGATACCTTATCACGTGAACACAAAAACGAGGTAAGCGCACTTAACGTAGGTATAGAAACATTGCCTGTTATAGACTTAGAGTCGTGTGCCTTCGATACAGTTAAATACCGAGAACTTAGAAATGAATATGAGAAAGCAAATTTACCGGATTTAAAAGTGTTGGGTAAATTTATATACAAACGTATGACTTTCGATGGGTATGGGATGGAAAACTCGAGTACATGGAAGTTGTTGGTTCCAGATGAGCTTAGACCCAGGGTTATTCATACAGCACATGACTTGCCTAACGCGGCTCACTCTGGTATAGCGAGGACCCTGGAGAGAATTCGGCGATTTTTATATTGGCCCGGTCTTGCAAAAGATGTTAAAGATTATATAGGAAACTGCGATTTGTGCAAGACTTCCAAAACACCGACATCTATATTAAGGCCGCCTCTTGGACAAATAACCGAATCAGAAAGGCCTTTTCAGAGATTGTTTGTCGATATAATTGGTCCATTACCTCGGACGAAGTCAGGCTTTATAGGGATTCTTATCATACTAGATCATTCTTCCAAATATACATTTCTGAAACCTCTAAAAAAATTGGAAGCCAAACCCATGACGGAGTACCTTGGGTTAGAAATATTTAATAGGTTTGGCGTACCGGAAATAATTGTAACCGATAACGGTACCCAATTTCGAAGCAAGGAATTCGAAAAATTAGTAAATAAGTATGGGATCAAGCATCAATTCTCAGCGGTTTATAGCCCGCAGGCGAACGCGAGCGAGAGAGTCAATCGGATTGTTAATGAGGCATTACGTTCGTATGTGAGGTCAGATCAAAAGATGTGGGATAAATATTTGGGTAGTATAAATTGTTCGCTTCGAAATAGCCATCATGGGAGTATAGGGAGATCGCCTTATGAGATTGTGTTCGGACAGACAATGATGACGCATGGAAAGGACTACGCTATTTTAAGAAATTTAAATCTACTAGCCGAAATAGACATGCATATAGAGAGGCAGGATGAATTTTCATTAATACGCGAGACTGTCAAAGAGCATTTGAAAAAGGCATATGAGAAAAACAAACGAACGTACAATTTGCGTTCCCGACCAAAAGATTTTATTGAAGGGCAAGAAGTTATTAGGCGAAATTTTGTTCAAAGCTCAAAGATTGATGGATTCAGTGCCAAGCTATTGGTAGGAAAGCGATCGTTAAACGTAAAGTAGGAAATGTATATTATGAGCTGCAAGACACAGATGGAGGAAGCACAGGGATATACCACGCGAAAGATATTTGGGAATAGCAAAAGATTTTTTTTTTGTTTTTTTTTTTTTTTAGCAGTGGTGTAAATTTGTAAGTATTCTAGACTTGTGCATAGGAGGCTTTAAAAAAAGAGGTTTGAAAAAAAATCGATCTAGGAGGTTGGAAATTGAAAAAAAGATTGATTTGTCGTTTTGCAAAAAATTGGATTGTCGTTTTGAAAAAAATTGGATACGGATGCTGGAGTTAAGAATTAAATGGATTTTTTTCATTTAGTTTAAGATATGCACATTATTTATACATAGTTGTTAATCAGCAAGGAAAACTTTCAACAAGCGCTTGTCGACGAAGTTTTTTTATTGTGAGTACCCCATCGTTTATCTTAATTATATCCACTATTTCACTTCTATATTATATTATTATTCTTATATTTGTTAATTTATATACTATACATTTATTGTAACAATTCATTCCGTTTTAAAATCCATTTTTTTCGCACACTTAACGAACTTAATTTGTTTAATTCAGAGAGTTAGAATTTTCACTTGTACTTTTATATATAAAAAAAACCCAAAATGTCTAACTAAGTACACTTTAAACTATAGAAATTGAAGATATGAACGCATAGTATGTTATTCGGGATTACTAAAACTATTAGTGTCGGCAAGGTAGGGTGGGGAAATCGACGCATTGAGGATATCAAGAACAGCTAGATATCCCATTTCGATTTTCATCCTTAGAATTCTGAAAGTATCGCTTTATGTACCTTTAATTTATTATTTTGCTACCTTATAATTTAATTACTTTGTAATGGCATGAGACCCATCTTCTGAACCAAGAACAACCCCCATCACTGATCATGGCCGGATTAGATAGTAGCACAGGTTAAGGAAGATAGGGCCTAGAGAGAGAGTCGTTACACAATAACAAATCATAGCAAAGGGTGGAAATAAATAAAGTGCGCAACAACAAATGGTCATGCGGTGAAGGTCTGAAAAAATATATAACATACTGAACGCATTTGGAATTACCTGTTTTTGAGTTTTGTGGCATTGTAAAAATGGAAAACATTCTACGTTTATTTAGGGTAAACAAATGTGAATACCGTTTTCCATTGAATCCTGTTTATATTAAACGGACTAAAATAATATATTTATTACACCCAGAAAAAGTGAAGCCTTCTTTAAGTTAAAATGAACTCATTGTGAAGAAAGTTGAACTTCGTATAGCGCCAAAGACATTTTTATTTGTTTGAACGATGTGATTTTCATAAAAATTAGGTAGAATGCATTCCATATATTAGTTAACATTTTCCTACATTTATGTACCACTATACTACAGAAAAATTTAACTGAATTTAATTCATATATGGTATGATTTTATTGAACTTTTTTCATTAATTTGGACATATTTGTGGTAAACCTTTTACTTTAAAATTAGAACTGCTTATCCTCGTTTTTAAATACAATTGTATTTATTTATATAGACAATTTTTTCTTCAATAAAAGACATGTTTTATTAATATATTAAATGTATTTATTAAGAATCAACAGCATCGAAATATTAGTTTATTATTCCACAATTTCCAATTACCATGTAATGTTATCAACTGTAACACGTAATTTTTTTCTTCTTGTGCCTTTCACTTTTAATAAGTTGCTGCCTAACGATTTTGTCCCCATTTGACAATTTCAATGCCTACAAATATAAAACAATCATAAACCAAAATTTTCACGAATGAATGTTACCTGATGAATGAAGGGGTTGTTATTCTGTTGGTGTTTTCTTTCTTTGTACACCATCACGAACATTGATATACTTATTGTTTTTTATTTATGTTTAACAATTTTCAAAAAACGAAAATTGTTCTCTTTAATTTAAAATAACACATATTTTAAAATAACACATATATTTTATTTGTTATTTATTATATTATTTTTTTAACGATCTCTCCGTATACCATAACAACGCGATTCCAATTAAAAAACATCCCATCCAAACATATCGATTACACCGATGGCAGGTATCGATTCCAGGTAGACAAAAGAGATATATGAAAATTTCCTATTTTCTAACAAGTATGTTTTCTTACGTTTTGAAAGGATTGAATACCTCTTTTTTATTTTTTTTACTAAATTCGAGGAACGGGTTTTGTTTATTTTTACGAATGCTTTGTTATCAGTGAATAAAATTTTCTTGTTCAGTAGTAAATTCTTATTTCACACAAAAATTTAACTTAATGGAAATAAAATGGCTAAACTAAATTGATGAACATTTCTTCCTTTAGTTTCGAAGACACTTTTTTCTGGGTGTATTTTCAATTCATTTCCTTTTGAGAGCAATTTTGTTTCGTCAATTGGTCAATCAATCAACTCGATCATTTTAATAAAAAATCATCTAGTATAAGAATATTTTTGCAATAAAAAGGTGAGTACCGTATTGATCTTTTAAAATTGTAATTTTTTTCACTCCTAGTTTTCTTAAATTAAGAGCGGTATGAGTTCGTTGAAAGATTCACCTTCAAGTTGCGATTAAATTGATTTTTTTACCTGCCTTTTTCAGTTTGAACCCAATCAGAAAGCAGTATATATGAAAAATAACCTGATGATCTGCATTACAATCTATGTAAAGGGTGATTTGTTAAGAGCTTGATAACTTTTTAAAAAAAAAAAACGCATAAAATTTGCAAAATCTCATCGGTTCTTTATTTGAAACGTTAGATTGGTCCATGACATTTACTTTTTGAAGATAATTTCATTTAAATGTTGACCGCGGCTGCGTCTTAGGTGGTCCATTCGGAAAGTCCAATTTTGGGCAACTTTTTCGAGCATTTCGGCCGGAATAGCCCGAATTTCTTCGGAAATGTTGTCTTCCAAAGCTGGAATAGTTGCTGGCTTATTTCTGTAGACTTTAGACTTGACGTAGCCCCACAAAAAATAGTCTAAAGGCGTCAAATCGCATGATCTTGGTGGCCAACTTACCGGTCCATTTCTTGAGATGAATTGTTCTCCGAAGTTTTCCCTCAAAATGGCCATAGAATCGCGAGCTGTGTGGCATGTAGCGCCATCTTGTTGAAACCACATGTCAACCAAGTTCAGTTCTTCCATTTTTGGCAACAAAAAGTTTGTTAGCATCGAACGATAGCGATCGCCATTCACCGTAACGTTGCGTCCAACAGCATCTTTGAAAAAATACGGTCCAATGATTCCACCAGCGTACAAACCACACCAAACAGTGCATTTTTCGGGATGCATGGGCAGTTCTTGAACGGCTTCTGGTTGCTCTTCACTCCAAATGCGGCAATTTTGCTTATTTACGTAGCCATTCAACCAGAAATGAGCCTCATCGCTGAACAAAATTTGTCGATAAAAAAGCGGATTTTCTGCCAACTTTTCTAGGGCCCATTCACTGAAAATTCGACGTTGTGGCAGATCGTAAGTCTATTCATGATGAAATGTCAAAGCATACTGAGCATCTTTCTCTTTGACACCATGTCTGAAATCCCACGTGATCTGTCAAATACTAATGCATGAAAATCCTAACCTCAAAAGAATCACCCTTTATATGTAAAGGTCAAAAATCTTTCTTTTGGATTTATTTTATTATTTCCAGAATTTGCAATCTATCATCAAACATTACATTGATTTGCCATTATTTTTGACTCTGATTGTTTCAAATTTTGATAGACGATTTCAATGTGTGGAAATTTTTGGAAAGGAATTGCTACTAAAATTAAATTAAACCGAACCCCTTAATACACATTTTTATGCTAAAAGACTACAACGGAAAAAGAAGATTACAAATCTGCAACCTGTAACTAATGGCGATTTCGATTGGTAAAAAAGGCGAAACATTCTCAAAATTGATTGCAAAATATGGGTCCTGTATTCATCACAACATTATGAATTAACAATAACTTTGATTTGGGCGAAAATAACATTCCGAAAGTAGTGTGACACCAAGGCAATATATTTTTGCGAAACGAAAACGCCGTAAGAATTCAACTTGATTTTCTATGCAAGTAATGTTAAAAAAACTTTATTTGAACAAAAATAAGTTCTAAATTCAGTTTACTTTCAGAAAAACTAATTTACCTTACAGACTGATGATTTATTGGAAATCTAGGCGTATCTACATATTAGAAGGAATATTCTAATATGGGTATTATGATAACGAAGATAATGATTTATATAGTTTTATTTCATCATTTAGCTGTTATTGATCATACTTATATGTGTAAGTTATATTAGAGCAAAACACACAAATAACAAGAACCAAATTCTTTTGTTTAAGGCCGGTATGCACCTCTAGCGAAATTTTCGGTAGCAAAAATTTATTTAAGTCTACAACAAAAAAACAGGGCTGTGTACACAAATTTTAAACCAGCTAATCGCTTTTAAAAATTGTTAGTATATGTTCCAAATATTCCTCAAATAAATTGTTTATTATTTACAGACCTTTTAAAACTTTTACGCACACAATGATTGTAATAAATTAAATGTTTGCTGCCAAAATATGCTTTTGACAACCCTGTTATTTTCATTAGAGGTGCGTACCAGCTTACGAAATTGAACGCTACCGAAAATTTCGTTAGCATAAATAGCAATGCATTTCTTATGGGAATGAAATTTTTCGCTAGAGGTGCATACCGGCCTTTAGCATAATTCACAAGAATAAAATAATGAGTATTTTTATAAGAAACGCTTATTTTCTTTTATTTCAAACGCGCGCAATATATTAATTTTTGATTGAAACTTAGTACCAATATTAATTAATTATTTAATTGAATTGTGCGCTGTTTATATTATTTATGAAATTAAACAAATGCACAATTAAAAATTAATAAAAAGTTTTATTACGTTTTCTTTTCAAATCTCAAAAAAATCTCTTCACAAAAAATAATTTTTTCAATTCCTAATTTTAAAGACTATGTAATGCAAATTTTACAAGTACAAAATTTTACAGTGTCTGAGAGTTTACATCTATAATGGCATTAGTTTCGCTAAAAGTTTGACCAGGTACATGAGGTGCTTCGCCGTATACAATTTCGGCTGGAGAGCAATTAATACCATCTTTAATAAAAACTCTTAATCCAAGCAAAACTAAAGGCAAATACCTTGTCCATTGGTTTTGTAGTGGCATATCAATGCTGACTTAAGTGTCCTGCGAAAACGCTTCACTAATCCATTCGATTGTGGATCATAAGAGGTCGAATGTTTTAATCGTGTTCCCAAAAGTCTTAATAAATTCCGAAAGTGTATGATGTGAACTGACGTCCGCTGACTGGGTGCACAATATCTGGCGAACCAAAACGAGATACCCAGTCATATAAAAAACTTAAAGTCACAGTTTCAGCTGTAATATTCGGCATTGGTATTATATGTAAATCGATCTATGCACGTAAGGATATATCGATGTCCACCCGATAGTGGGAATGGTCCAAGCATATATATGTGCACTTTAGCAAAACGTGGTGAAGATAATGGGAATGTCCCGATAGAACGCTTTGTATTTGTGATCGTTGACAATCCTAACAAGATTTCGTCCACTGTGTACAATCTATCTTCATAAAAGGCCAACAATAACGTTCAGTTACAACGTTGACGGAAGCTTTCGAACCAGGATGAGATAAATTGTGTAAACCATAAAATATTGGTTTCCACAATTTAACTGGAACATATAGATTAGGGTAGGTTAAAGTGGCAGCCCGATTAAGTTTCAGGCTCACTTAGACTATTCAGTCCATTTTGATGCCACATTTAACTAAAAGTACCTATTGCATATGGACACTTCTAGATTTAAACCACTGAACCTTCACTATTATTTTCTTTTGTTGAACCAACCAGAACCAACCAAAAACATTAACAGACCGCTTAAGTTAACGTTTTCCAGGTCCGCCAGTAATCTAAAGCTATATGCCCCTAAAATTCGCTTACGCCTTACACAAAATGCAAGACACTCAGACAAGAGGCGTTTAATTGAATCCTTTCCCTCCGCATCATGTCAGCTCATACAGTAGTCATTATACTTCGCACCAATAGTTTTTGCAAATTCGCCTATCAGGCAGCGACCCGTTATAGCAGATATTAGGAGTGATATCTGACGTCTCGAGAACACTAGCATATTTAGTGTTCGGTTTAAGTTTAAATGGAGCCATATTTGCTTGGTGTCGTCACAACCTTTGCAATTCTCCCATTGAACATTTGCCATCATGACAGCCTTCTCACGCAGTAAGAGCTTGCAGGTAGCCAGAGACATACCAACAGATTCTAGTTCGCCTGGAATATGCCAGCAAAAAGCTTCAAGAATTTTCATCGGGTTTGTAAAGGAGCTTAGATCTTACACCCTCAAAAAAAAATCACTTCTTTAACATATGTTCCAAACATATTTTGCAGGAAACACATATATTATTGGATACTGCCGAAACATTAATATGTTTGTTTTATGTGAACTTATTATATGTGTGGAAGCATTTTGAGAATTTTTCCCAAAGACGATTGTGTTCATTGCCTAACATACTCGTAATTTTCACTTCCACGAAATATTTTAGTTCTTGGCACCTTTTTCTGTAATACACATAATGTTGAAGAAATTATTCACTTTTATAATTTTTTTAAATTTTACCTTTCGCCTGCACGGAGAATCGAACCGAGGACCATACAGTTTGTAAGCCAACACACTATCCACTGGACTACGTAGCTGTTATAGTCACCAGTAGATAATTATCGTTATAAGTTACATTTATATAGCATAGTTTGCAGCGCCCACGAGCCCATGCAAACATAACATTATTTAACAGAAACATACATTTGTTTGTCACGTGGAGCAGTGGTTAGCATGTCTGCCTTGCATGCAAAGGGTCGTGGGTTCAATCCCTGCTCCGACAGAACACTTTTTTATACCCTGCGCTACACTGTGGAACAGGGTATTGTAAGTTAGTGCATATGTTTGTAACACCCAGAAGGAGACGAGGTAGACACATGGTGTCTTTGGCAATAATGCTCAGGGTGGGTCCCTGAGTCGATATAACCATGTCCGTCTGTCTGTGAACACATTTTTGTGATCAAAGTCTAGGTCGCAATTTAAGTCCAATCGCCTTCAAATTTGGCACATGTTCCTAATTTGGATCAGAATAGAACCCTATTGATTTTGGAAGAAATTGGTTGATTTGATTTATATAGCTCCCATATATATCTTTCGCCCGATATGCACTAATATGGACCCAGCAGCCAGAGTTTTATACCGATTTGCTTGAAATTTTGTACAAACATAACACTTAGTCGTATTGTTACCTTTTTATATTTAGGCGTTTTTAATTACCCGACAATTAAAACACAGTTCTTTTAAATAACGACAATCTACAATTTATTTACTATGACTTCACACTTTACAATTCGTTCACACTGAAGTTATTCGTTTGACGCTTTAATTAAGACTGACTCGTTAGCAGCATGCGAGCGCTTTTATATATGACGGTGTGGCAATTCGAGAACATTCTGGTAGCACTACAATATTCTGGCAACGCCAGAACATTCTTAGACAATGCTAGAAGGATCTACGACCATTAAGTCATTCATCTGGTGGCTGCCAAACACATACACACTCACATAGATATGCGCTCGCATTACTACAAGAACAAAAACAATGACAATATACAATGAGATGAAATGAGAATGAGAATGCAAAATAACAAAGGGGTTGTTATCAAAGAGAGTGAGAACTTACATGAAAATAAGCAAACAAAAGAACATAAAAGAAATTCAGGAAAGTGCTAGAAAATGAATAGATGATTCCAACAAGTTATAACGAAATTTTATCGTTACAATTTGAAATTTAAATTAACGGAAACTAATTTAAATAAACTTAAATCTATAATTATCAAATTCGTAACACTGCCTCCCGCTTAAGCCTGTTCGTCCCGAACAGGCACAGAACCTGTTCCGTAAGGAGCCAATCGTTCCAGATGTACAACTTTCATCTTTGATCTAGGGCTGTCGTCCTTCTGAATCCGGTATACAACATCATTGATCTTCTTGATGACTTTGTATGGGCCTTCCCACTGTGTTTGCAGTTTGGGACACAGTCCTTTCTTTCGTTGCGGGTTAAATAGCAGAACCAACTCTTCTTCTTGGAAGCCCTCAGTATTTACAGCACGATCGTATCTCGCCTTCATTCTGTTGCTGACCATTTTTATTTTGTTGCGCACTGATTCGTGAACTTCTCCGAAAGTGTTTGGGATGTCGTTTCTGTTTTCTTCCATGGCGAGCTCATAAGGTTTAGCGCCGAATATCAGATCTCCAGGCAACTTTAACTCAGTTCCGAATAGAACATTGGCCGGTGTTCGAGAGGTGGAATCATGAATGGCAGATCTATAGGACAGCAAAAACTTTGGTATATGCTCGTCCCAGTCCCTCTGGCCGTTGTCCACCACTTTTCGAAGATGTTCCTCCAGGGTGCGATTAAACCTTTCTACCATGCCATCGGATTGTGGATGTAATGGCGTAGTCCTCGTTTTCTTGATACCAAGGGATTCACACATCTCTTTGAATATGGCCGATTCAAAATTTCTTCCCTGGTCTGAGTGAATCTCGGACGGCACACTGTAGCGACATATCCAGTTTTTGTTGACCACATCCACAATCGTTTTTGCCTCTTGGTTTGGAATTGCATACACTTCCGGCCATTTGCTGAAGTAATCCATGACCACAAGGACATAACGGTTTCCAGAATCACTTACTGGGAAAGGGCCTGCCACGTCCATTGCTATTCTTTCAAACGGGGCTCCTGGTCTATATTCTTGCATAGGACCTCGACTTTTCCTTGTTGGACCTCTCGCCTTCATGCACTTCTCGCAATTGGCTACCCATTCAGCAATTGATTTCTGGCATCCAACCCAGTAGAATCGTTGCTTCACTTTCTCGGCGGTTTTGGTTATTCCCAGATGACCTCCACTGAGACCATTATGGAACTCCGCCAAAACGTCTCTTATTTTGGAATCTGGAACGATGATCAAATTTCGGCTGCTTTTGCCATCTTCGCTTTCCCATTTACGTTGCAGGGATCCATTGACTAGAACTAAACTATCCCATTGAGCCCAGTATGATTTCATAAGTGGACTTTCGGCTGCGATGTCTTTCTTACTGGGCTTCTCGTTCTCTTCCTTTGCCGAAATAATTTTGTTCAAAATGGGATCTTTACGCTGTTCTGTTGGCCAGTCCACTCCAGATTCGATGTGTAACAGCCGAATATCAACAATCTCCTCCTTATGTTCAGCTTTCGAGCAGTGCTTGCATTCTATACTGCAAGGTCGACGTGACAAAGCGTCAGCGTTACCGTGTTTTCCACCTTTTCTATTATCCACAAAATTTGAATTTGAGTCGCTTGGCTTTGTGGTCGCCTTCTTCTGATTATTGTTTAATCGTGATGGCGAGATTGACCCCGACGTTTTACGCCACGCTTTACATTCCCGGGAAAGATGTCCAGCCTTATCACAGTTATAGCATTTTATTCTAGATTTATTTTCCTGCTGCTTCATTTCTTGCATTATCTGCTTTAGAGCCTCTTTTACCAATTCAATGACCGATTTCGATTCTTCACACTCGGTCTCTACTCTGCGTACTTTGTGAATTTGAGGCCGTGCCAGCAATCTCGCAGTCTCTTGTACAAGTGCAAATGTTACTGTTTCTGTGAATGTAGCTTTTTGTGCGGCATATGTTGCACATTTTATCTCAGGGTCTCGAATGCCATTCACAAAAGTCTCAATCTTGATACGATCTATAAGACGATGATTCTCTCCAGGGTATGCCAAAAGCACTAGCCGCTCAACTTCTGTTGCGAAATCTTGTAGGGTTTCATTCGATTTCTGGATTCTTCCTCTCAATTCCATTCTGAAGATGTCCTGCTTGTGCTCTCCACCATACTTGCGTTGAAGTGCCGCTATTACTTCATTATAGTTATTTCTAGAAGCAGCGGGAATGCTTTGTATCACATCAGCAGCATTGCCCTTTAATGCCAATAGAAGTTCAATTGCTTTATCATCGTCATTCCACAAATTTCTACAAGCAACCATTTCGAATTGGAATTTGAAGACATCAAATGACGTTGAGCCATCGAAAACAGGAGTTTTGATTTTTGAGCCCTCGATGACGCGCACTGGACCACCTTTAATTTCCAGCTCTGACATTTTTTTCTCGATGTGCAGAAACTTCTCATCATGAACCATAATTTTCTCATCCACGGAAAGAACTTTCTTATCCAATTCCACAAGTTGATTTTCTATATGGTCCACACGTTTCTCCATGCCTTCAGAAATTTGTTGTAATTTTTCGTTGACCATTCTAGAATTTTCGTCGAATTTTTCTACCAATTTTCTAAAATTTTCTTCCATTTTTCTAGAATTTGCTTCCATTTGTAGGGCATTTTCTTTCAGCAATTTTCTAGAATTTTCTTCCATTTTTCCAGAATTTTCTTCCATTTTTCTAGAATTTTCTTCCATCATTTTGCTCAAAGCATTGAGCATTGATGTGTAATCCACAACATTCGAAGCCACAGATGGAGTTTCTACACTGCTTGTATTGACGAGTATTGATTCATCAATGTCTTCCTTATAATCAAACTCATGCGTCGCAATGTCCATATTACGCCGTTCAAACTCTTCCAGTAGACGCTTTTGAAGCTGGGCCTTATTGCCTGTTGTCGGCAGCTCCAGTTTGCTCAATTCCTTTTTTAAGTCTTCCACTCGAAGCTCATTAAACTTCATTGTAGATTTTTTTTTGTTATTTCACTTCCGACACCAATTGTTACGTTTTTATATTTAGGCGTTTTTAATTACCCGACAATTAAAACACAGTTCTTTTAAATAACGACAATCTACAATTTATTTACTATGACTTCACACTTTACAATTCGTTCACACTGAAGTTATTCGTTTGACGCTTTAATTAAGACTGACTCGTTAGCAGCATGCGTGCGCTTTTATATATGACGGTGTGGCAATTCGAGAACATTCTGGTAGCACTACAATATTCTGGCAACGCCAGAACATTCTTAGACAATGCTAGAAGGATCTACGACTATTAAGTCATTCATCTGGTGGCTGCCAAACACATACACACTCACATAGATATGCGCTCGCATTACTACAAGAACAAAAACAATGACAATATACAATGAGATGAAATGAGAATGCAAAATAACAAAGCAAAGGGGTTGTTATCAAAGAGAGTGAGAACTTACATGAAAATAAGCAAACAAAAGAACATAAAAGAAATTCAGGAAAGTGCTAGAAAATGAATAGATGATTCCAACAAGTTATAACGAAATTTTATCGTTACAATTTGAAATTTAAATTAACGGAAACTAATTTAAATAAACTTAAATCTATAATTATCAAATTCGTAACAGTATAGTCAAGCAAAATTTGATTGAAATCGGTTCAGATTTATATATAGCTCCCATATATATCTTTCGCCCGATATGGACTTATATGGCCCCAGAAGTCAGATTTTTGGCCGAACTTGGTTGAAATTTTGCACTAGGAGTACAATTAGTAGTATAGTCATGTGTGCAAAATTTGAGTGAAATCGGTTCAGATTTAGATATAGCTCCCATATATATCTTTCGCCCGATATGGACTAATATGGTCCCAGAAGCCAGAGTTTTACCCCAATTCGGTTGAAATTTTGCACAGGGAGTAGATTTGGCACTGTAGTAATGCGTGCCAAATTTGATTGAAATCGGTTCAGATTTAGAGATAGCTTCCATATATATTTTTCGCCCGATATGGACTTATATGGCCCCAGAAGCCAGAGTTTTGGCCCAATTTGGTTGAAATTTTGCACTAGGAGTAGAATTACTAATATAGTCATGTGTGCCAAATTTGAAATCGGTTCAGATTTAGATATAGCTCCCATATATATATTTTTCTGATTTCGACAAAAATGGTCAAAATGCTAACATTTTCCTTGTTAAATCGCCACTGCTTAGTCGAAAAGTTGTAAAAATGGCTCTAATTTTCCTAAACTTCTAATACATATATATCGAGCGATAAATCATAAATAAACTTTTGCGAAGTTTCCTTAAAATTGCTTCAGATTTAAATGTTTCCCATATTTTTTACTAAAATTGTGTTCCACCCTAGTGCATTAGCCAACTTAAATTTTGAGTCTATAGATTTTGTCCAAATCGAATGATATTTAAATGTATGTATTTGGGACAAACCTTTATATAGCACCCAACACATTTGACGGATGTGATATGGTATCGAAAATTTAGACCTACAAAGTGGTGCAGGGTATAATATAGTCGGCCCCGCCCGACTTTAGACTTTCTTTACTTGTTTTTTTTTTTTTTTAATTTACACATTTATATTTATACTATATTAAATTTTTATAATGAAACTTCGAAATGTGGGGTATTAAAGATTTATAGTCAGTAACAGTGCTTGACATAAACGAAATTGACTGATTTTTGGATAAAATATAATTTTTTTATTGCAAAAATAACAATTTTGTAACAAAAAACTGTTTTTGGTACAAAACTTTAAAATTTGGAAGGAATTCAAAAACTTTAACAAAAGAAGAACGTGGAGTCGAGTATAAACATACATAAATAATTTTATAATATAAACATAAATTTATTTAGGCGTGAGCAGTTTTTTACTAGCATTTAACACCATCGCTCTAATATGCCTTTTATTTTTCTTTAATAATTCATTTTAAAGAAAATAAACTTTTTAAATTGTTTTAGCTGCAAAACTCGAACTCAATGCCCGCTTTTATATTTGAAGGTGTCCGTCAACTCCTCGTGGACTACTTATTAATAAAGAGGAACTTAACTTTGTTTTTATACATTTTACTGTGTAATTTTTCACTATTTCCTCCTTATTTCATTTTACTGTCCCAACTTTCGTTATTTTTATGAAGACCCCTGATTTCTTTTAACGAACCAAGAAAAAAAATTGTGCCCATAATATCAAAATGGTAAACAAAACACATGCCCACACATACATAAAATGCTGCTCTCAAGGCGAAAACATATGCTGTTTGGTTTTCAAATGTTCTCTTTATTCAAATTAAATAATATTTAGACTTAAGCATATCACATTTTTGGCCTTATCATAAAACAGTTTTCCGAAACAACATACAAGCGGTTTCACAGAAATTGTTCTCTTTTGATACTTTCGCTGTGTTATGTTGATATCTTTCGTCAACTCTCCCCGTTTCCATCTCTATTTCTTTCTCTATACTCTCTCTGTCGCTTTGAATAAAATATCACAACATATGTATGTTTAGTCGAAATTTGTAAATATATATATGTTTGCATTCACACATATGATTTTTATGAAACATTCATGCCCCAAAAATAATATATTCTAACATATTAACATAGATTTCCCAAACATTTAGTGTTAGTTTAGGAACATTACATGTTTGCACTTAAATATATTGTGTTTTAAAATTGTACCCGAAACACATTTTGTTTATATCGGAACATATGAAAAACATATTTTTCTAACAGTGTAGCAGCACTTACTGTGGTGAGGAATTCATTGGCGAATTTAACAAGAAATGTCTCACTAAAATGCGCTTCTTTTATGAATCTTATTGCGCGCCTACATGAGTGCTAATCGTTATAAAGAATCGTTATATGAAGAAGGCAGTGAATGAAACCGCTCATGAAACTAGTGAAAATGGATGAGGAAAACATGTATTTTCGCATTTTCCTTCCTAAATCGAAGTGATGAAATACTTTCTTATTTCAATATTTTTTTATTTATTTCATTTTTATACCCACCACCATAGAATGGTGACGGGGGTATAATAAGTTTGTCATTCCGTTTGTAACACATCGAAATAGCGATTTCCGACTATATAAAGTATATATATTCTTGATCAGGGAGAAATTTTAAGACGATATAAGCATGTCCGTCTGTCTGTTGTAATCACGCTACAGCCTTCAATAATGGGGCTATCGTCCTGAAATTTGGCACAGATTCGTTTTTTGTTTGCAGGCAGGTCAAGTTCGAAGATGGACTATATCGGTTCAAGTTTTCATATAGTCCCCATATAACCCGACCTCCCGATTTGGGGTCTTGGGCTTATAAAAACCGTAGTTTTTACCCAATTTGCTTGAAATTTGAAATCTAAAGGTTTTCTAAGACCACAAATAGGCAAAAATGGGGCGTATCGGCCCATCTTTTGGTATAGCCCCATATAAACCGGGCTTCTAGAACCTGTATTTACTATCCGATTTGCCTGAAATTGAAAATCTAGAGGTATTTTAGGACCATAAATTGGTGTGTCGGGTGTATAGGTCCATGTTTTGGTATATCCCCCATATACACCGATCTCACGATGTTACTTCTTGGGCTTCTAAAAAACGTATTATCAATCCAATTTACCTGAAATTTGAAATCTAGAGATATTTTAGTATCAAAAGTTGGTGTAGCCCAAATGGCGCATATTGGTCCATCTTTTGGTATAATCCCCATATAGACCGATCTCCCGATTTTACTTCTTGAGCGCTAGAAACTGTATATACTGTCCCATTTGCCTGAAATTGAAAATATAGAGGTATTATGGGACCACAAATAGGTGTGTCGCAAATGTAGCCCTCATATAGACCTATCTCTCGACTTTACGTCTTGGGCTTCTAAAATCCGTACACCCTCAAAAAAATCGCTTTTCTAACATGTGTTACAAACATATTTTGCAGGAAGCACATATATTATTGGATACTGCCGAAACATTATTATTATATGCTTGGAAGAATTTTCCCCAAAGAAGATTGTGTTCATTCCCTCACATAATTTTCACTTCCACGAAATTTTTTAGTTCTTGGCATCTTTTTCCTGTAATACAAATAATGTTGAAGAAATTATTCAATTTTATAAAATTTTTAAATACCATACAGTTTGTATGCCAACACACTATTCACTGGGCTACGTAGCTGTTATGGTCATCAATAGACAATTATCGTTATAAGTTATCTTTATATAGTCTGCGACGCCCACGGGCCGATGCAAACAAACCATTATTTAACAGAAACATGGAGCAATGGTTAGCATGTCCGCCTTGCATGCAAAGGGTCGTGGGTTCAATCCCTGCTCTGACCGAACACCAATTTTTTTTTTAATTTACACATTTATATTTATACTATATTAAAGTTTTGTAATGAAACTTCGAAATATGGGTTATTAAAGATTTACAGTCTGAAAAAATGCTTGATTTTGAATTTTGTTACAAACTGTTTTTGGTATAAAAGTTTGAAATTTTGGAACGAATTCAAAAACTCTAACAAAGGAAAACGTGGAGTCGAGTATAAACATACGTAAATAATTTTATAATAAAGGGTGATACGGTCAAAATTTGGCCAATACTTGACGTATTTCTTTCAATTTTGCATTTAAAAAACCTGAACACCCCTCATTTTGAAGGTGTGTGTGTGTAGAATGTTGCTCCTATTTTGATTTTGGAATTCACTCTTCAGTTGTCAAAATGCCGTCCAAGCAAGAAGAGCAGCGTATCAAAATTTTGCTCGCGCATCGCGAAAATCCGAGCTACTCGCACGCAAAGCTGGCAAAATCGCTAAAAGTTGCCAAATCAACCGCTACAAATGTAATAAAAGTGTTTGGGGAACATTTGTCGACAGTCAGGAAGTCTGGATCGGGGGGAAATCGAAAACCGGAAGCCGCTAAGACGACAAAGAGAGTTGCCGGTAGTTTCAAGCGAAACCCTAACCTCTCTCTCCGAGATGCCGCAAATAAGCTGGGTGTATCGTCTACAACCGTGCATCGAGCCAAAAAACGAGCCGGACTATCGACTTACAAGAAGGTAGTGACTCCAAATCGCGATGATAAACAAAATACGACGGCCAAAGCGCGATCCCGGAGGCTGTACACGACGATGCGAAGTTTGACTGCGTGTAATGGGCGACGAAACCTACGTCAAAGCTCACTACATGCTGTTTCCGGGACAGGAGTTTTATACGGCAAAAGGAAGGGGAAAGGTAGCAGATATTTTCAAGCGCATAAAATTGTCAAAGTTCGCAAAGAAATATCTGGTTTGGCAAGCCATCTGTACCTGTGGCTTGAAAAGCAGCATTTTCATAGCTTCCGGGACTGTCAACCAAGAAACTTACGTGAAAGAGTGTTTGAATACACGTCTGCTGCCTTTCCTGAAGAAACACGGTTGTTCCGTACTGTTTTGGCCGGATTTGGCATCTTGCCATTACGGTAAAAAGGCCATGGAGTGGTACGCCGCCAACAACGTGCAGGTGGTTCCCAAGGACAAGAACCCTCCCAACACGCCAGAGCTCCGCCCAATTGAGAAATACTGGGCTATTGTCAAGCGGAACCTAAAGAAGACCAAAAAAACTGCTAAGGACGAGCAGCAGTTCAAGGCTAACTGGCTTTCTGCGGCGAAGAAGGTGGACAAGGTGGCTGTACAAAATCTGATGGCAGGTGTCAAGCGTGAGGCCCGGCAATTCGGATTTGGAAAAGCGAAAGCCTAACTGAATATTTTTCCTGAATTTTATACTAATTGAACTTGAAAAAGAAATTTAATTTGATTTTTTAAATAAACAATTTCACCGATTTACACGCGTTTTCCCTTGACCACCCTTTATGCACATAAATTTATTTAGAAGTGGACAGTTTTTTAGTAGCATTTAACACAATTTTAAATGCATTTAAAACTTATCGTATATATTAACAAATAATTTTGTACTTAATTTCATTTTTACCTTTAAGACCGGTATTAAGTTGGCATTATCGCTCTAAAATGACCATGTTTTACCTTTTACTTTTCTTTAATAATTCATTTTAAAGAAAATAAACTTTTTCAATTGCGCTTTGGATCATTCCCCACCAAGTTATAAAACAATTTTCCAAACAAGTTAGAACGTTATTCTGTTTTTAGAGATTTGAGTTTTGAAAAATGAAAACTAATTTTATCTGCAAAACTCGAACTTAATGCCCGATTTTATTTTTGAAAGTGTCCGTCAACTCCTCTTGGACTACTTATTACTAAAAGGAACTAAAATATAAATAATAAAATATAAATAAAATGCTGCTCTCAAGGCGAAATGCCTATTCTCTTGGTTCCGAATGACTATTCTCTTTATTCCGAATACTCGTTCTAATATTAAAATTAAATAATATTTAGACTTAAGAATATTAAATTTTTGGCCTTATCATAAAACAGTTTTCCGAAACAACATACAACCAGTTTCACAGAAATTGCTCTCTTTTGATCCCCTTGCTGTGTTATGTTGATATCTTTCGTCAACCCGCCCAGTTTCCATCTCTATTTCTTTCTCTATACTCTCTCTCTCTCTCTCTCTGCCGCTCTCTGAATAAAAAATCACAACATATATATGTTTAAAGGGTGATACGGTCAAAATTTGGTCAAGGGAAAACGCGTGTAAATCGGTGAAATCGTTTATTTAAAAAATCAAATTAAATTTCTTTTTCAAGTTCAATTAGTATAAAATTCAGGAAAAATATTCAGTTAGGCTTTCGCTTTTCCAAATCCGAATTGCCGGGCCTCACGCTTGACACCTGCCATCAGATTTTGTACAGCCACCTTGTCCACCTTCTTCGCCGCAGAAAGCCAGTTTGCCTTGAACTGCTGCTCGTCCTTAGCAGTTTTTTTGGTCTTCTTTAGGTTCCGCTTGACAATAGCCCAGTATTTCTCAATTTGGCGGAGCTCTGGCGTGTTGGGAGGGTTCTTGTCCTTGGGAACCACCTGCACGTTGTTGGCGGCGTACCACTCCATGGCCTTTTTACCGTAATGGCAAGATGCCAAATCCGGCCAAAACAGTACAGAACAACCGTGTTTCTTCAGGAAAGGCAGCAGACGTTTATTCAAACACTCTTTCACGTAAATTTCTTGGTTGACAGTCCCGGAAGCTATGAAAATGCTGCTTTTCAAGCCACAGGTACAGATGGCTTGCCAAACCAAATATTTCTTTGCGAACTTTGACAGTTTTATGTGCTTAAAAATATCTGCTACCTTTCCCCTTCCTTTTGCCGTATAAAACTCCTGTCCCGGAAACAGCATGTAGTGAGCTTTGACGTAGGTTTCGTCGCCCATTACACGCAGTCAAACTTCGCATCGTCGTGTACAGCCTCCGGGATCGCGCTTTGGCCGTCGTATTTTGTTTATCATCGCGATTTGGAGTCACTACCTTCTTGTAAGTCGATAGTCCGGCTCGTTTTTTGGCTCGATGCACGGTTGTAGACGATACACCCAGCTTATTTGCGGCATCTCGGAGAGAGAGGTTAGGGTTTCGCTTGAAACTACCGGCAACTCTCTTTGTCGTCTTAGCGGCTTCCGGTTTTCGATTTCCCCCCGATCCAGACTTCCTGACTGTCGACAAACGTTCCCCAAACACTTTAATTACATTTGTAGCGGTTGATTTGGCAACTTTTAGCGATTTTGCCAGCTTTGCGTGCGAGTAGCTCGGATTTTCGCGATGCGCGAGCAAAATTTTGATACGCTGCTCTTCTTGCTTGGACGGCATTTTGACAACTGAAGAGTGAATTCCAAAATCAAAATAGGAGCAACATTCTACACACACACACCTTCAAAATGAGGGGTGTTCAGGTTTTTTAAATGCAAAATTGAAAGAAATACGTCAAGTTTATATTAACCAAATTTTGACCGTATCGCCCTTTACTCGAAATTTGTAAATTTATATATGTTTACATTCACACATATTATTTTTATGAAACATTCATGCCCCAAACATGTTTTGGCTCGACACACACCATAGACCGATCTCCCGATTTAACTTCTTGGGCTTCTAGAAACCGTAGTTTTTATCCGATTTTCTCGAAAATGTAAATATACTGGTATTGTAGACCCTCAAAAATCTGTATCTCGTTTATTTTTACCGGTCCATTTGGTAAGGCATCGATATAGAACGATTTCTCTTCTTGACGGTACACCCAAAGAAAAAATATTTTCCTCCGGAATGAAATTTTAGACAAACGAAATTCCCTTTTCGAGAAAATGACTTATTCGAATACATACGGTATATTGTCTTCATAAACTTTGGATAGTCCAGAGTCGTTTTCCCCTGCTGTCCATAAACTTTATAGTCTAATAAAGGTTGTATATCCATAAAATAGTTGATCAATTTTTGAAATTGTTCTCTTCCCAAAATATGTTTAATTGTTGCAAACTATGGAGTAAAATTATATAAAACCATTCGCTTTGTTTTTCCCCATTTACCAATTACGCAATGCCCACAAAGTTCATATAAAGGGTGATTCTTTTGAGGTTAGGATTTTCATGCATTAGTATTTGACAGATCACGTGGGATTTCAGACATGGTGTCAAAGAGAAAGATGCTCAGTATGCTTTGACATTTCATCATGAATAGACTTACGATCTGCCACAACGTCGAATTTTCAGTGAATGGGCCCTAGAAAAGTTGGCAGAAAATCCGCTTTTTTATCGACAAATTTTGTTCAGCGATGAGGCTCATTTCTGGTTGAATGGCTACGTAAATAAGCAAAATTGCCGCATTTGGAGTGAAGAGCAACCAGAAGCCGTTCAAGAACTGCCCATGCATCCCGAAAAATGCACTGTTTGGTGTGGTTTGTACGCTGGTGGAATCATTGGACCGTATTTTTTCAAAGATGTTGTTGGACGCAACGTTACGGTGAATGGCGATCGCTATCGTTCGATGCTAACAAACTTTTTGTTGCCAAAAATGGAAGAACTGAACTTGGTTGACATGTGGTTTCAACAAGATGGCGCTACATGCCACACAGCTCGCGATTCTATGGCCATTTTGAGGGAAAACTTCGGAGAACAATTCATCTCAAGAAATGGACCGGTAAGTTGGCCACCAAGATCATGCGATTTGACGCCTTTAGACTATTTTTTGTGGGGCTACGTCAAGTCTAAAGTCTACAGAAATAAGCCAGCAACTATTCCAGCTTTGGAAGACAACATTTCCGAAGAAATTCGGGCTATTCCGGCCGAAATGCTCGAAAAAGTTGCCAAAAATTGGACTTTCCGAATGGACCACCTAAGACGCAGCCGCGGTCAACATTTAAATGAAATTATCTTCAAAAAGTAAATGTCATGGACCAATCTAACGTTTCAAATAAAGAACCGATGAGATTTTGCAAATTTTATGCGTTTTTTTTTAAAAAAAAGTTATCAAGCTCTTAACAAATCACCCTTTATTACTTGCCAAATAAATAAATGCTCTCTATGTATTAAAGCAACAAACACGCGCGGTAACGACCTATCCACTCGACATTCACACTGTAACTAAACTCACAACGCTCAATTTTTACTCGTCGTCCAATCCTCGGCAAAAATACGAAATTAATACTCGCTTACTTTAGTGCAACTAAGTAAATGAAATTGAATGCACTAAACGACTTCGTGTCTGAAATGATGTGCGAGCACTGACAAAATGTTGGCTTCGGCAAAACTTTAGTTTTGTGCAACTTGGTAAGCGAATGTGGTGGCACTAAATAGTCTCTCGCTTACTTAATTTGTCAAAATCAGCACTTGTTTAATATTCATTCTATGCTTAATAAGGATAAAATACATACATGAAAATGTGTTGAATTTGGCGCCGAATAAACAGCGCCGAAAATTATTGCTTACAGTATATAGCGATCTTTTGTACTGCTTCCAAATTTATGAATATTTTTTGCTGGGATGTAAGGCAGTTCCTAGCCTTGCTAACTTATCTGCTTCCAAGTTCCCCGGTATGTTCCTATGGCCAGGCACCCATATTAGGTGAATATTGTACTGCTCAGCCATCTCGTTGAGAGATTTGCGTCAGTCGATGGCGTTTTCGAGTTAAGGAACACAGAGTCCAAGGATTTTATTGCAGGTTGACTGTCTGAGTATATATTAATGCCAACATTTTTTGGAACATTACTTCTCAGCCAATTCGCCACCTTTCTAACTGGTAATATTTCAGCCTGAAAAACACTACAGGGATTAGTTAATCTTTTCGCTATTCGAAGTTCCAGATCTTTAGAAGACATTCCGAAACCCACTTCTCCATCCAATTTGGAGCCATCAGTGTATAAATCAATATATCTTTCATTCCCCGGGGTCTGTGTATATCACGCCTCACTGTTGGGAATTAGAGTTTCAAACTTTTTGTCGAAAAGTGGTCTCGCCAAAGTATAATCCACTACGTTGAGCACATGTGGCATTATTTTGAGGACCGAACTGTGACCGTAACTTTTTTCCGACTATGGCGATAGCTCGCGCAACCGCACAGCCGTTGTTGCAACTGACTGTTTGGCCAAATTGTCTAAAGGCAATAGATGCAGCATGACATTAAGGGAATTTGTTTCTGTCTTACTGAATGCGCCTGAGATGCACAAGCACGCCATACGCTGAACTTTGTCTAAACTTTTCGGCTGGTGAAGTGCCGGCCACCAGACTACAACACCGTATAGCATAGACCAAGAAAATATAAAGACATACTTTGATAATTCACCATGTTTTTGTTTATTTGCAGTGCGCAGTCACTCCACTCAATTGCACAGTCAAGTGACTCAATTTCTTTATTGAAAACAAGAATAACCGTACAAATCAGTCAATTTGTATTACAAAAAAGGTGTACATTTATTGAATTTTGAAAAAGAACAAAGGGAAGAAAACAAATTAAAGCCAAATTAAAAAATCACTCAATTGCAGACGAAAAAGAACCCTCTACGGTGAGCAGACAAACTACAGCGCCGTGAATTCACTTGAGATGTCTACACCTTAATTGGTCTATGATTATAGGTCTAACCACTGCCGTGTATAGCCAATGCACAATTTTTGGTTTTAGGCCCCACTTTTTTCTTATTGCCTTTTTGCACGAGTACAAAACTACCGTTGCTTTCCTCGCCCTTTCTTCAATATTAAGCTTAAAGTTCAGCTTCCTGTCCAAAATAACGCCAAGGTATTTTGCACACTCACCAAAGGGAATCTCAATACCCCCCAAGGAAATGGGTCTAACCGTGGGAGTTTTGCGATCTTTGCAGTACATGACTAGTTCTGTCTTTGCAGAATTTACCCAAGATCATTATCTTTCGCTCATTTCTCAGTCATCCGGAGGGCTCTCAATATAGTAACTCTGATTGTGGAAGGGAATTTTCCCCTGACTGCTAGCGCCACATCATCTGCGTATGCCACCACTTTTATCCTTTCTTTTTCTAGGGAAACCAGAAGGTTGTTTATAGCAACATTCCTTGGGGAGTGCCTCTGTTCACATACCTTTGTATGTTTGCTTGTCCTAGTGTGGTTGAAATACGTCTCCTCATTAGAAGTTCATCTAGCAGCTTAAGTATACCTGGATCAACGTTCGGAGTTGCCAGTCCATTTAATATCGAGCTCGGGTGGACGTTATTGAATGCCCCCTCGATGTCTAGAAACGCCACGATAGTGGCGTTAGATAGACAGATAGTGAGCTTTGCATGAGCTGACTAGTTCATGCAAAGCGGTCTCAGTAGACATGTCATTCGAGTATGTCGTTTCGAGAGAAAACTTGAATCGACGCTAGTTCTAAGATAAATATCTATCATCCTCTCCAAAGTCTTAAGTAGGAATGAGGATAAGCTGATTGGTCGGAAATCCATCACACTTGAGTGAGAGGCTTTTACCGCTTTAGGTATGAAAACGACTTTTGTTTCCCTCCACTTTTCTGGAATATATGCTAAGTTTATACACCCTTTATATATCACCGTCAACCAAGGGATAATTCTTTCAGTCACTGCTTGTAACTCCGCCGGAGTAATTCCATCAGGTCTGGGGGATTGTATAGCCAATGGTCCAAAGCTATTTAACGCCAATTTTATTCTAGCCACTGTGGCACCGTCAGAACATGGTTCAACCGTCTGATTTCCAGGAAAATGTGTGTCCAGCGTCTCCTCACTAGTACCTTCCGCAGTCTGGAAGCCTCGGACGTATTCTTAATACTGCTGCAGTAAACATTCCAAGAGTTATGGTGAGCCTTTCTCAGTTCTCGCTTGTATCCTATCAGATTCTTCTTGTAAGCGTCCCAATCCTCAGGAGCTCTGGTGGACTTTGCTTCCATGGTGGTCGATTTTTCCCCCTTGGCTTCCCTCTAGGGCAGCTTTCAGTGAGATGTTGAAGGCCTTAGTAATACGCTCTACTGCGTGTTAGATATCTTGCACAGTGCTCATATTTGTCTCTGGTATTTCCGGTATCATCATATCGAACGATTCACTATTCCAATTCCAATCAGTTTTCCTAACATTTGGCGGAAATATGGTCTTTGAAGTACGAACAGCCAATCTGAAACTGATGTAGCGATGATCTGAGAAGCTATGTTCCCTCAAAACATGCCACTCAGATATCTTGTCATTCAGTTCCGGAGAGGCCAATGTGACGTCCAACACCTCTTGCCTGTTTTGAAAGTTCCTCAAAATCCAATAATGATAACGATTCTACACGTAAGAATGTGTCAGCCACGATGTTTTCATTGCCATTAATGTATCTTAAATCCTATGAAAAGTGGTCAATAAAATTCAATTGTTGTTGTTGACGAGGACTTGCTTTTTCTGGTTTTTGAGAAAAAGCGTAAATTAATGGTTTGTGGTCAGTATAAATAGAAAGCGAACGTCCTTCTACATAGTCCCGAAAATATTTAACAGCTTCATAAATGGCTAGAAGCTCTCGATCGTATGTACTATAGCGTTGTTGAGTTTTGCTTAGTTTCTTAGTAAGAAAAGATAGTGGTTGAAATTCGTTATTGATTCGCTGTTCCAAAACAGCTCCCAATGCAAAGTCTGATGCATCGACTTTAATTCAGCACCACTAACGGGATGAAATAACAATACTGCATTTGATAAGCTTGACTTACATTGCAAAAATGATTTCTCAGATTCCTCCGTCCAAATTACTGGTCGTTTATCATTTTTCACCACATTCTTGAGAAGTCGATTTAGTGGAGCTTGTTTTGCGTTTGGTAAAAAGCGCCTATAAAAGTTTACCCTTCCGAGAAAGCGTCGTAAGTCCTTGATAGTAGAAGGCTTTGGGATACATTCAATTTGATCAACTTTACTTCGAATAGTTTCCATTCCAGTTGATGATATTCGGAACCCAAGGAAATCGATTTCACTATTACCGAAAGAACGTTTACCTTGGTTGACGACTCTACCATATTTCTGAAATCTCTCGAAAACGATCTTCAGATGCTCCAAATGTTCTTCAGATGCTCCAACATGAAGAAATAAGAAGAAGCATAAACACAAACAATAAAGATGGACGAAAAGTTAGGTGTAAAGCCATTTTTTAGTAAAAATGGAAGAAACAATAAAAATTCCAAGCTGAATTAGCGATCCGTCATTAATTTCATTGCAGAAATGCTTGTTTTAATTATGAAAATAAATTTGTTTTTGCTAATGTTTGGCTAACATCTCCTTACACGTGAAGATTTGTGCCTCCCAACCGGAAAAAATCAAAGTTGTTTTGATTTTATGCCAACACGTCCCTGCAACTCGCGAACATGGCCTTATACTAGCGGATTTGTCGCCGCAACGTGTTGTGTCGCAGGGTTTATCCGACCGTATAAGGTGCCCTTTACGCGATGGAAGAGGTTGGGGCAGCATTTCGCAAACCAAACGGTATTTTGACAAATTCATATAAACCAAATGGAGTAACGACAGCAATTTTTGGTACGTCATCGAGTAATACGGGAATTTGGTAAAATGCACTTACTAAATCCAACTTTGAACATATGCCGCTACCATCCAAATTAATACTCGTATTAGCAACAGTGATAAAAGGTATTGGATAACAATCAGGCATCGTAATTTTATTTAAAAATCGGTAATCTCCAACACATCTCGACTCACCATTTTTTCGGGAACCATATGAAGAGGGTTCGACCAATTAATCCTTGACGATCTAATAATCCCGTGTTCAAGCATATAATCAAAATTTTTTTGTCAATTTGAAAGCGGTTTTGATCTCACCGTCGTGGTTTCGCAAAAACGCCTTTATACCAGGGAGGTTGGAAACCTGATAGACATCTGGATATTTCATTAACAATTTGTTATATACAGAGTCATTTTTGACCTGTATTGTTATTGTTAGATCAGGCAGAAGATGAAAATGTTTTAAAAAATCAGATCCAATAATAGGTTTTGTAACGTCTGCTATAATAAATTTCCAAGAACATTTTCTGCGCAATCCAAAATCTAAATGGATAATCTTAATTTTTAAGGTTCGTAGGAATTACAGATAAATCGGCCCGGTTTCAACTAAAAAGTGTCTTTTGGAAAGCTTATCCTCAACAAAAAGGCGACACGAGATACCATTGTTCCCGAGATTCGGAAAAATTTCAATTAAGCGATTCTTAACGGCAACAAATTTACTTCCATCCGCAGGAGGGGGGATTCAAAAATATTGCAAATATGAGGAAGAAAGCTTGAATCGATATTTGCTATGTTATGACGTATTGGAATTTGGTCTCATCGCGGGTGATTCCAGAAATACCAAAAATGGTTTCAACCTGCATAAACCAGAGTTTGGATTTTCTTTCCAGAATGGAGGCAGCTTGTGTACAGAATTTGCGACCATCTCCTGCTGGATCGAAATTTTCCTTGGTATTATTAAGCTACAAAATATATATATATATATATATATATATATATATATATATATATATATATATATATATATATATATATATATATATATATATATATATATATATATATATATATATATATATATATATATATATATATATATATATATATATATATATATATATATATATATATATATATATATATATATATATATATATATATATATATATATATATATATATATACACCCGCTATATATTATCAAGTAACACGCTAAGACGAAGAGTTTGCAAAGGTAACTGTTACATTTGATTCATGATGGTGTGTATTTAAGATTCGGCCTGGCCGAACTTTCCGCTGTTTCTACTTGTTTTTATACCCTGCGCCACACTGTGAAACAGGGTATTATAAGTTAGTGCATATGTTTGTAACACCCACAAGGAGACGAGATAGACGCATGGTGTCTTTGGCAATAATGCTCAGGGTGGGTCCCTGAGTCGATATAACCATGTCCGTCCGTCCGTCCGTCTGTCTGTGAACACGTTTTTGTGATCAAAGTCTAGGTCGCAATTTAAGTCCAATAGCCTTCCAATTTGGCACATGTTCCTAATTTGGGTCAGAATAGAACCCTTTTGATTTTGGAAGAAATCGGTTCAGATTTAGATATAGCTCCCATATATATTTTTCGTCCGATATGCACTAATATGGACCCAGCAGCCAGAGTTTTGTACCGATTTGCTTGAAATTTTGTACAAACATAACACTTAGTCGTATAGTCAAGAAAGCAAAATTTGATTGAAATCGGTTCAGATTAAGATATAGCTCCCATATATATCTTTCGCCCGATATGGACTTATATGGCCTCAGAAGCCAGATTTTTGCCGAATTTGTTTGAAATTTTGCACTAGGAGTAAAATTAGTAGTATAGTCAAGTGTGCAAAATTTGATTGAAATCGGTTCAGATTTAGATATAGCTCCCATATATATCTTTCGCCCGATATGGACTTATATGGTCCTAAATGCCAGAGTTTTGGCCCAATTTGGTTGAAATTTTGCACTAGGAGTACAATTAGTAATGTAGTCATGTGTGCCAAATTTGATTGAAATCGGTTTAGATTTATATATAGCTTCCATATATATTTTTCGCCCGATATGGACCTATTTGGCCCCAGAAGCCAGAGTTTTGGCCCAATTTGGTACAATTAGTAATGTAGCCATGTGTGCCAAATTTGATTGAAATCGGTTCAGATTTAGATATAGCTCCCATATATATGTTTTTCTGCTTTCGAAAAAAATGGTCAAATTATCAACATTTTCCTTGTTAAATCGCCACTGCTTAGTCGAAAAGTTGTAAAAATGACTCTAATTTTCCTAAACTTCTAATACATATATATCGAGCCATAAATCATAAATAAACTTTTGCGAAGTTTCCTTAAAATTGCTTCAGATTTAAATGTTTCCCATATTTTTTTTACCAAAATTGTGTTCCACCCTAGTGCATTAGCCAACTTAAATTTTGAGTATATAGATTTTGTAAAAGTCTATCAAATTCTGTCCAAATCGAGTGATATTTAAATGTATGAATTTGGGACAAACCTTTATATATAGCACCCAACACATTTGACGGATGTGATATGGTATAGAAAATTTAGATCTACAAAGTGGTGCAGGGTATAATATAGTCGGCCCGCCCGACTTTAGACTTTCCTTACTTGTTTATATATGCCCACCTTTTTAAACATATCTTTATGTATCAGCAATAGTAATTAAATATATGTTTGCATCCAATAATATTATATTAAAAAAATATATTAATTAATGACGTAATTATCTTAAAACAACTTGAAATCTTAAACTGAAAATAATTTCCATAAACTGAAATCTAGAAATATGTCATTCGTAACAATATTTTTACGACAATGCTTAGCTAAAATCATTAGCGTAACTTGGAAAACTACAAGAATAAATAAACTTAAGAAATGCGTTGAGATACTTATGAGATAGTCCCCGGTTTGACACAAAGATGGCGTCGCTAGTATTAAATGCATATTATTTTTATATAGTACCAATCTTCAAATGATTCGTGTCAAAATTTGACGTCTGTAAGTCAATTAGTTTGTGAGATAGAGCGTCTTTTGTGAAGCAACTTTGGTATTGTGAAAAAAATGGAAAAAAGGAAGGAAAAAACATATAATGTTTCTAAACTAACACTAAATGTTTGGGACACATATATTCATATGTTAGAATATATTATGTTTGGGGCATGAATGTTTCATAAAAATAATATGTGTGAATGTAAACATATATAAATTTACAAATTTTGAGTAAACATATATATGTTGTGATATTTTATTCAAGAAGCGACAGAGAGAGAGTATAGAGAAAGAAATAGAGATGGAAAGCGGAATGTTGACGAAAGATATCAACATAACACAGCGAGAGAATCAAAAGAGAGCTATTTGTGTATGTTGTTTCGGAAAACTGTTTTATGATAAGGCCACAAATTTAATATGCTTAAGTCTAAATATTATTTAATTTGAATATTAGAATGGGTATTAGGAGTAAAGGGAATAGTCATTCGGAACTAAGAGAATAGACATTTGAAAAAAACAGCATATTGAGAGCAGCATTTTATGTATGTGTGGACATTTGTTTTGTTTATCATTTTGGCACAATTTTTTCTTGGTTCGTTAAAAGAAATCGGAACGTACGATTAGTAAGTCAAAACATTCAGGCAAAGGAAATTTAAAAAACGTTGGAAAATATACAAAAATTACAAAGGGATCTTCATAAAAATAACAAAAGGGCACTATACTCTTTTTAGAGTTGGGACTGTAAAATGAAACAAGGAGGAAATAGTGAAAAATTAAACAGTAAAATGTATATATATATATATATATATATATATATATATATATATATATATATATATATATATATATATATATATATATATATATATATATATATATATATATATATATATATATATATATATATATATATATATATATATATATATATATATATATATATATATATATATATATATATATATATATATATATATATATATATATATATATATATATATATATATATATATATATATATATATATATATATATATATATATATATATATATATATATATATATATATATATATATATATATATAAATATAAATATATATATATATATATATATAAATATAATATATATATATATATATATATATATATATATATATATATATATATATATATATATATATATATATATATATATATATATATATATATATATATATATATATATATATATATATATATATATATATATATATATATATATATATATATATATATATATATATATATATATATATATATATATATATATATATATATATATATATATATATATATATATATATATATATATATATATATATATACAGGGATCCGGAGCGGTCCATTTTTTCCGCTCCGCTCCGCTCCCGCTCCGGAGAAAAAAAAACCGCTCCGCTCCTCGCTCCGCTCCGAGAAAAAAAAAATCGCTCCGCTCCGCTCCACGCTCCGCTCCGCTCCTCTTCGAGAAAATTATAGTACAAACATTGTATTATTTGTTCAATTGAGTTTTATTTTATTTAGAAAAATCGGGCGGTACATATATGGGAGCTATAGCTAAATCTGAACCGATTTCGATGATTTTTTGCACATATAGTTAGTGCTATAGAAGATTACATTTCGCCAACTTTGAGTAAGATCGGTTGATAAATAAGGGTTTTATGACCTAATTTGACAAAATCGGGCGATACATATATATGGGACCTATATCTAAATCTGAACCGATTTCGATGAAATTTTCAGACTTAAAGGGTGATACAGAAGATTATTTTGTGCTAAATTTGACGACGATCGGTTAGTAAAAAAGTGCAACGTGACCCCATTTGTCGAAATCGGGCAATACATATATATGGGAGATATATCTAAATTTGATCCGATTTCTTCCAAATTCAATAACGTTCGTCCTTGTGCCCAAAAAAACTCCCTGTACCAAATTTCATCAAAATCGGTTAATAATTGCGACCGAAATCCTGTGAACAACAAATACATGGACAGACGGACGGATGGACGGACGGACGCCAAGCGCTAGATCGACTCAGGAGGTGATTCTGAGTCGATCGGTATATATTTTATGGGGTCTAAAATCAATATTTCTTGTAGGCACATTTTTTGACAGATCAAACTTATTATACCCTAACCACTATGTGGTTTAGGGTATAATGACTTTAAAACAATGTGTTGAAATATTTTATTAATTTCGAAGATTTTTTCAGAAATATTAAATCCATTTTGACTTCATTAAAACGAAATTTGCATTCATGTTAGGATACACATTTTTATGTCGAATCATTTAGCTATAAGGATAAACAGACTTCATTGAAAAGTTTAGAGACTTTTAGACAAGGAAAAACTTTTTTTCAGAGAAATAAAGCAAAATTCGTATTCGTATTTTAAGCATGTGAAATATTTGGCCTCCCGACAATATTCTTTGCGGTGCACCATCTACTATTTAATATGTGATAGAAACCAAATTTATGAAAATGGACCAAAATGGACCAAATTCTGTTTGGTCTGACCATCGGACTAAATTTAAAAATTAGAAATCTTTTGGACCAATTTTGGTCCGATCGGACCAAAACGGCAACGCTGATTGGAATTGAAAGTCTATACACAGAGTATAAGTAACTACTCTCCGAAAGTTTTTTTTTGTTTTGCAACAGACGTAGAGAAGAGGTTTTGTTATATTTGTAATGTGTGTGTGTATGTTTATGTTTGCAACAACCTCCATCGACATCGGTCCGTGGTATACCTACGAATATTCTTACTCAGATCTAGTGTTACCTAATTTCGCTTTTTTCCCCTTTATTGTATAATAAATGTATATGCGCACATTTTTCAACCAAAATTTAAACTATCCATAATTTTAATTAAATTTTCGAGAACTAATATCAGAAATAAGAGAATGCTAGGATATAGTACAATAGTAAAGCAAATGTGAATGAAAACAAGTATATACGGCCGCAAGTTCGGCCAGGCCGAATCTTATGTACCCACCACCATGGATTGCGTAGAAACTTCTACGAAAGACTGTCATCCACAATCGAACTATTTGGGTTGTGGTATCTTAAAACTTCTTATCATCGTTTTCTAAATTGTGATTTAGTCCATACATGGTATATATTAGACAAAAAAGTTATGTATAGTTAAGTGAAATTTGCTTCTCTTAGAGGCCTCGCAAGCCAAATCGGGGAATCGGTTCATATGGAGACTATATATAATTATGGACCGATGTGAACCAATTTTTGCATGGTTGTTAGAGACCATATACTAACACCATGTACCAAATTTCAGCCGGATCAGATGAAATTTGCTTCTCTTAGGGGCGTCGCAAGCCAAATCGGGGGATCGGTTTATATGGGGGCTATATATAATTATAGACCGATGTGGACCAATTTTTGCATGGTTGTTAGAGACCATATACTAACACCATGTACCAAATTTCAGCCGGATCGGATGAAATTTGCTTCTCTTAGAGGCCTCGCAAGCCAAATATTGGGGTCCGTTTATATGGGGGCTATACGTAAAAGTGGACCGATATGGCCCATTTGCAATACCATCCGACCTACATCAATAGCAACTACTTGTGCCAAGTTTCAAGTCGATAGCTTGTTTCGTTCGGAAGTTAGCGTGATTTCAACAGACGGACGGACGGACGGACATGCTCAGATCGACTCAGAATTTCACCACGACCCAGAATATATATACTTTATGGGGTCTTAGAGCAATATTTCGATGTGTTACAAACGGAATGACAAAGTTAATATACCCCCCATCCTATGGTGGTGGGTATAAAAAGCATGCCCGGTTCCAAAGATTTTGTCTTTACTTTAACAGTTTGGGTATTAATTCCGAGCCAAAGAAGCGGAGAATACAAGTAAGCAGCGTTGCCAGAATTGTTTCACCAAAAACCGCTAGATGTGCCCAAAAAAATAGCTAAAAAAAGCTAAAAAATGCTAAAAAATAGCTAGAAAAAAAGCTAAATTTTTTTGTATCAAAAGTCACATTTTTGATTGAAATTTAACAAACTTAAAGGCTTTATTTCACTTACAATGCATATTATTTTCATTTTAATTCCACTTCTGTGAGACTGTAACAATATCTAAGGCATATTAGCTCTGTTTGCGTATTCGAAACATTTTGATCACTATCACAAATTTTTTACTGGAAGTCCTTGGTTTTGTGGGAGCTACCTTCCCAACACCTCTATTTTATTTACTTGTTATTTTAAAATATTAAATGATCTAAGCATGCTTTGGATTTGGTAAAAAAAATGATTTGTCATTTTTTTAAATAAAATTTTAGTTTGGATTTGAAATTGTGAAAAATTCGAAATACATTACTTTTATTTAAATTGTAGAAAATACCTATAGTTTACATTTCCCAGTAAAAACATTTTCCTTTTCTTCATGACCTATCAAAGTGCTTTAAAAACGTGCTAACGCCAACTTAAATTTCCAAATTCAGACTCGACTTCAAGTAGAAATTATTGTATATATACGTTTTTAAAATAAAGTGTTGAAAAACATCTTCTATTTTTGAACGCTATTTTGGTTTGTGGTTAAGATGCAAAAACTCCTCACATTTAAAGACTATTTCATTAATTCTTCCTTCTTTCATGAAAACATACCCATTTTTAAGTTGAATCACTTAATTATAAGGACAAAACGACTTTATCGTCTTTTGGACAAGGAAAACAGTTTATATAAAAGAAATTCACAAATGCTATTATAACCAAAATTCGCGTTCGTATTTTAAGGAGACGACAAGAGTATCTAACAAATTTGTATGGTAATAGTAGATTTAAAGTTTACGATAACTTTTATGTATATAATGAAAAAACTTTACAACAAGGTGTATTTGCTACAAAAATGCCCGCATAATGGCTGGACTCATTATTAATGTTTCAACTGAGCTTTGAAATATGTGGAAACCCTTATACTTGCAGCAAGGCTTAGATAAAAACGCCGATTTATCCATATTTCAATAGAAACATGTCGAAAATAAAAAAAGCCAAAAATAGCTAAAAGGGTCATGAAAAAAAGCCAGAAAAAAAGCTAAAAGCTAAATGCATTTTTTCCCCGCTAAACGTCTTCAAAAAAAGCCAAATCTAGCGGGAAAAAAGCTAAATTGGCAACGCTGCAAGTAAGGATACTTTAAAGACGTAACTCTCTTTTAAATTAGGGGGTTATGTGCTTGCTTCTAGGAAGCAAATGTTAATTTTTAATTTTTTTTAGATTTTTTTTCGTCAGTTGTTATCAAAATCCTTTAAAAACGAGTTAACGAGTTATTTTTTTTCCATATTTAGACTCGACTTCCAGTAGAAATTATGCTATGTTTCAAGTAAAAAGCGTCTTTAAAATAAAGTGTTGAAAAACATGTCTTATTTTTTAACGATTTTTTGCTTTGTAGGCAAGATGCAAAAAGGAAACAAATTTAAAGACAATTTTATTAATTTTAAAGAATTTTTCTTAATGATTAAAGTCATGTTGACCTTACCTCAAAAATTGTATCTTTCATGTTATGATACACATTTTTAAGTAAAATCACTTAATTATAAGGACATTACAACTTCATTCAAAAGTTTATTGCCTTTTGGACAAGAAAAAAAACTTTATTTTAGAGAAATGCGTCTTCCATGTTAAGCAAAATTTGCATTCTTATTCTAAGGACATGGAATCTTTGACTTCACGACAATATTTTTTTCAGTGTAGAAAACTAAAAAATTAAATATAAATAAGATTGTTTAATTGCATTTATGTGACGTTCATTACAAACATCTTTGTAGTAATACGGGATGAAATTGATCGAAAGTACTGTTGTTACTTTTACAACACATACTAGATATATATTTTGACATTTGCCGTTTTTGACAACAATTACTAAAAAACACGTTGTGTTTTCCCCAATGTACGTACGTACAAAAATACATATCGTACATTTTAAACGTTTACTCACACTACGCTAAGTACTAGCTAAATTTGAAATTACATTTCAAAGTTACACATTTCATTCAAATTATATTTTATTCGGAGCGGAGCGGTTTTTCATTTGGAAACCGCTCCGCTCCCGCTCCGCTCCGGATTTTAGAAATGCCGCTCCCGCTCCGCTCCGGCAAAAAAAGGGCTTGCTCCGCTCCGCTCCACGCTCCGCTCCGCTCCACGCTCCGCTCCGCTCCGGATCCCTGTATATATATATATATATATATATATATATATATATATATATATATATATATATATATATATATATATATATATATATATATATATATTCAAATACTTATGAAGAGAGCTAATTATTAATTAAACTTTTAAACTTTTAAATTTCAGATGTATTGGGAAACAATTGTTATGGAAGATACTCAACGAAAGAACGTTTTGCTGGTAAATATCAATTGTGGTGAATGGTGAAACCACTAAGAGAAGCTATGAAATCTACCGCTGAAAATCTTTTTATGTTCTGTCGAAACTGAGATTGAACCCATGACTCTTTGTATGTAAGGCGGGTATGCCAACCATGCCCTAAATAAAAGAAAGTAAATTTCATATATTACATTAGTTTCTACGATCGAGAATATAAAAAATTTACCTGATTTGGATTGTTGTATGTAATATTAGTTTATAGTTTTCCCTACATTTGGATGCTTTGAATGGAGAAATTGAAATCAGAATAACGATTTTTTAGAAGAAAGTACGACGATTCCATATTTAGAAAAGTGACCATTTTCATCGATGCACGCAAACAAAAAATTCTTTGCTCCCAAATAAAACTTTGGACCAATGGTAAAAAAGATTATTTGATTGTTTTAATATAATGATTTTCATTTTCCGGTAAAAAGATGGTTTGTTTGTTTTAATATTATAAAAAACTGTAATATATATATTTTTTTTTTAATATTACCTTTTGCCAGGACGGAGAATCGAATTACAGCCGATACAATTTGTAAGCCAACAAACTATCCACTGGACTAAACAACTGTTATTGTCATCAACAGACAATTATCGTTATATCCATCAACGCAAACAGTCAAACTGTTGTATTTATATAGCATAGTTTGGGGCGCCCACGAGCCGATGGAAATAAAACATTATTTAACAGAAACATACATTTGTTGGTCTCGTGGAGCAATAGTTAGCATGTCTGCCTTGCATGCAAATGATTCGCATGATTCGACCGAACACCAAAAAGTTTTTTTTACATATATTCTAAAAATTCCGAAAAGATGTTCGACATTACATGCTACCTTATTACATTTACAATGTAACGAAGTGTGGATTATTAAAGATTTACAGTCAGGAAACACAGTGTTTGATTTTTATTGCAAAAATAAAAATTTTGTTACAAAAAATGTTTTTGGTATAAAAGTTTGAAATTTTCGAAACAAATCAAAAACTCTAACAAAAGAAGAACGTTAAGTCGAGTATAAACATAAATATTTTTTCATCGAATCCTAAAGTTATTTAACGATAACCATTCAAAAGCACATTATATTTAAATCCTAAAAATATTTATTTTACAACCAACACATATATTTATTTAGGAGTGAACTATTTTTTACTAGCAATTAACACAATTTTAATCTTTAAGGCCAGTATTAATTTGACATTGTCATGTTTTCACGGGTACCTTTCTTTAATTATTCATCTTAAAGAAAATAAACTTTTTCAATTGTTGCTTTGGATCATCCTCCACCAAGTTATAATACAATTTGCCAAAAAAGTTATAATGTTATGCTGCTTCTACAGATTCGAGTTATGCCGCTAAAATGAAAAATAATTTTACCGGCAAAACACGAACTTTTATTTTTGAAAGTCTACTTATTAATGAAGGAAACTATACTCTGGTTTTATACATCTTACTGTTTAATTTTTCATTGTTTCCACATTTTTCATTGTTTACATTCACACATATTATTTTTATTAAACATGGATGTCCCAAACATAATATATTCTAACATATTAACGTATGTGTCCCAAACATTGCATGCTAGTTTAGGAGCAATTAGGAGCATTGCACTTAAATATATTGTGTTTAAAAATTCTGCTCGAAACACATTTTGTTGACATCGGAACATATGACAAACATATTTCAATCCCACGGCGGCGGGTTCTTTGCACCGGATTGACCCTAAGGATCCTACCCATTGGGCAGCGGCTGCTACATCAGTGTATGTGTTGTTTCGTCCGTATTTTTGTGTTGGAGAAGGTGTTTTCTCCGTTTGCTGTTGGTCCGAGCCGTGATAAAGGAAAACTCCGGACCATGGTACTGGTCAGTCAAAACCTGATCCACCACTTTCGGTTTCGGTGAGGTGTAACCGGTGCTTGGAATGGGTGCACCTACGGTACAGCTCCACTGCGATCCAGGAAACTAAGCTGAATGCCACCTGCAGCCTACGCCATTGCGATGGATACAATGTGCTACGAAAGGATCGCACAAGAAGTGGAGGTGGTGGCATGGATTTAATATAACACCGTTGCGTGCAGTATAGATCTATCCCCTTTGAGCCGGACACTAGGGAGATAGAGCTATACAACGTGTATATACCGCCGGTTGGTAGCTGTGCTCCAGATTATAGCCTAAACATTGTTGTGCGGGCATAACCGATTGGTTCTAGGAGACTTTAATGCCCACCATGAACTTTGCCATTCTCTCCTAGGTAATGACCTGAGAGGCATAACTTTGGTAGAGCAGATAGATGACTCCACATTTTGCACGGTGAACGAAGAGACCCCCATGAGAATTATGGGTGATTGCAGCAGTTCACCAGATATATCTTTAGCATCGCCAGGTCTGATAAATGACGTCACCCTCTGGGCAACCTCATGTTTCCCAGAGGGTGTTCCGGGATATCATCAACGCAGCAGCCGCTCGCTTCATACCCGCTGGTCGAATTGCCCAAGTGAGGCCCAACTTCCCAGCCGAAGCGGCGGGACTCGCGGACGAGCGTGATGAAGGCCGCCGTGCTAACCCTGCTGATCCTAGAATCAGGGAACTCAAGTAAGATAGTTGATGAACACAAGCGGAACACTTGGTTAGAGCACCTGAAGCAATGTAACTTAGGCACAGGAACAGGTAAGTTGTGGTCAACAATGAGAGCCCTCTCGAACCCCACTACAAGGGATGATGGGATCGCAGTCACCTTTTTCAACCGATAGTTTATCGAGACATCCCGAGAGTGACAGAGCGAAGGGGAGAGCCACGCATACGTAGTCTCCGAGCCGATGGCACACCACAATTTACCACAGCTGATGTTATCAATATCATCAACAGCGCGAAACTATCCAAGGCGCTGGGCCCCGACGGAATTTCAATTCTAATGCGGAAGCATCTGGGAATACTGGTAGTTGAGTACGTATCCAGACTCCTCAATTTGTGCTTGGAATCACTCATTATACCCGACATGGTACATAGCACTACATAGCCTTGCATGTCATTTCAGCACATATCAATATGAGACTCACTAAGCCCAAGCCGTGTCATAAGACGGTCCCCGCGGACACCATTCGTACGTGGAATTTAGGGACAAGAAGTCAAAACCCCGTAGAGTTAAACAGGGAGTTCCCAAGGGTGGGGTGATATCTCCGGCACTGTTTATCTCTATCTGTCTTCGATTCCACCCCCTGACGGCGTCGAGATTGTATGATATGCGAACGATTGTATAATTATGGCATCCGGGCCCATTGTTGATGACATATGCGATCGATTGAACGGCTACCTCGCTGATCTTACCAGTTATTTCACCAAATTTTACAAACTCCTCAGGCATAATATTCATGGACGGCGGAAGTACGCAGGTAGTTGAATGTTAGAGTCGACGGCGAAGTAATTCCGACCACAAATTACGCCAAGATTCCCGGTGTCACATTCGACAGCCTATTTAAGACGTCTGCCCATATCACTGCAATTTAATACTATTGTAAACTGCGATATATACTCGAGTTGTCTCACCTGTCGAGGACTCCTTTCAGCCTTTGATTCCAAAACATTTACGAGTGGTTTGTGATCAGTAAAAATTATAAATTCCCTTCCTTCCAACATGTATCGAAAATGTTTAACACTAAGGTAAATAGCCAATAATTCTCGATCAAACGCACTATACTTTTTTTCCGCCTCGACCAATTTCTTAGAAAAAAACGCTAATGGTTCGGCTTTTCCTTCACGTACTTGCTCCAATACTGCACCAACCGCCACGTTAGATGCATCGACTGTCAATGCCAGTGTCGATTCAACATCAAAATGCCTCAGTAAAACCTGTGAGGAAAACGTCCTTTTTATGGTTTCAAATGCTTCCATAGCCTCATCTGTCCACACTAATTTCTTTCCTTTTTCTAATTTTGCTCTATTGATCATTTCATGAATGGGACTACACGTTTCTGCAAGCTTGGGAATGTATCGATGGAAGTAGTTTACCATTCCTATAAATTTTTGCATTAATCTTATAGTTGCCGGTTTTTCAAATTCGCGGATAGCTGCCACTTTTTCTTTAGATGGCCTTATTCCATCCACCGATACATTATGTCCTAAAAAGTCGATATTTGATACACCAAATACACACTTTCCTGGTTTAATATTAAGACCATACTCTTCCATACGTTTGAACACTAAGTTTAAATGACGCAAATGTTCTTCGTGATTTTCACTGAATATCAAAACATCATCAATGTAGACGAATACAAAATCTAGTCCCCGAAACACCTCATTGATGAACCTCTGAAAAGTTTGTGCCGCATTTCTCAAACCGAATGGCATTCTGACGAACTCAAACATCCCAAATGGTGTTGTGATCGCAGTTTTGAAAATATCCTCTTCAGCCACGGGTATTTGATGATACGCCCGTACCACATAAATCTTAGAAAAAACGTTTTTGTTTCGTATGTCCATATACATATCATGTATATGTGGTAAAGGATATCTGTCTGGAACTGTAATTGCATTTAACCGTCTAAAATCTCCACATGGTCTCCACTCGTTTGGATCCTTCTTCGGTACTAAATGAAGAGCCGATGACGTACAGGAGTTAGACGGTCTTCATATTCCTGCTTTTACCAGAAAGTTAAATTCCTCCTTTGCTGCCTTGTGTTTTACGGGATCTAACCGCCTAGGCCTCTCGAATGGCAACACACCTTTTGTTATTATCCTATGTACAGCTGAATGTTTAACTGGTCTCGAATAATCCGGTTCCGCTGTGAGCTATGGATACTGTCTAAGTAACTTCGTATATTGATCATCTACAATAGAAATCCTTGGCAACCGTATTGAACATACCTGTGACGAAGTTCCAACTTTCACGTTAGTAAGGGGATCGATCAAAGTCTTATTTCTAATATCAACTAGTAGTCCATATTTATGTAAAAAATCTGCCCCAATGATAGGTTTCTCTATATTTGCAATCGTAAAAACAAAGGGAAATTCTCTACGTAGACCCAAATTTATATTCAAAATTTTTTTTCCGTAAGTTTGAATTTTTGATCCGTTAGCCGCGCTCAAGGTAATATCCGAATTTCTCTTCTCACCTCTAAATTTTGATACTGGTAATACTGAAATATCTGCCCATTGTCAATCAAGAATTTTAATTTGTTCTTTTTATCGAACACAAATAAACGACGAGTTGCTAGTTGTTCCCACCCGCTGTCCGTCGCACCGACAACGGGCTTTCTTAGTTTACCGATGACTCATTATCCTTGTTGTAATCACAGGGCTCCTCGCATCTTTTCGCATTCTTTCCGTACCGATAATGAAATCGACATAGCCATTTCCTATCTCTGGATGTCTCTCTTGGTCTAGATCTGGATCTAGGTCTTCGTCCCTCAAATGGTCGGCTATTATCCCCGAATCTAAACTCCTCAAATTGTCTTCTCATTGCCGCCACTTCCACTGAAAGAGACCTAAACCCCTCACACATATTCATGGAAGCTCGCTACATTCGTTGGGAGTCTTTCTTGAATTTACTACAGCCACCTCATTGTTTTGCATCACATCCCATATAGAATCTGCTAACTGTATTAGCTGCGTGCTATCAGATATATTCGAGCCCGTCAATGCTACATTCAAACTTTTTGGCAATTTTCTCATCCATAGCTTCTTAAGTAACTCTTGGCTAAATTCTGGACCAGCGAGTAATGCTAGTGATCGATAAAATTCCGATGGCTTTCTATCTCCTATCTCGGTGTCCGACAAAATTCTATCGAGCCTTCTACTCTCACTGATGGTATGCCGTTGTATCAATGTATTCTTCAAATGAGAATATTTATCTTCTCTTGGTGGGCTTTGGATGACATCAAGCACGGTTATAATTACGTCTTGTGGAAGCGAAGAAACAGTGTGTTCGTACTTGGTTCTATCTTGAACAATGCCCTTAGTCGCGAATTGCATCTCAGCATGAATAAACCAAGCTTCCGGGCAATTCGTCCAAAATTGAGGAAGTTTTACTGAAGCTGCAGATATCTCCATTTCGGCTTGGTTTTGGACATTCAAACCACTGACAGAGTTTTCGCTGTCTTTGTCCCTACCAGTATTCAAGTCTAACTCTAAATCAATCAATGATGTATCGATGTTTTCTGTTGCTTGTTCCCTATTACGCGGTGGTGTATGGTACATTTTTCGCAGAGAAGGAGTTTACAATTAATAAATATTATATTATACTAATTTATAGGTATATATATACTAATATACTATATATTATATTAATTTATAGGTATCTTAAATTATTGTAAGAATACAATCTCGGCGGACTTACAAATGATGAAGTTGAAAGGTGGTTTATTGGATTTACAAAGATTCCAGCTAAAATCATACGGGTTGTTATTGTCAAACTCAAATTTCAAATGATCTCTATGAATTCATTCTTGGGAGCCTTCAGAAAGAAATTCAGTCGTCAAAATTGGCGATGCCGTTATAAATAGGTTTCGTATTTTGTTTGAAAATTTGATTCCGGTCCTGGGCTATTCTTCTCGAATCAGCTTCAAGCTAATTGTTTCTTTCCAAGTTTACAATGTGTCTTTCAGCGATTCTTTAAAGCATTTAATTTTTGCATGCACCAATTAATCGTTTGTGTACGATTTTATCATATTTCGTTTTCAATTAGTCAATTAATATTCTTTAAAAAAAATCTTATTTAGGCAGGATCGCCAATGTAGCGGATGGTTGTAATTGAAAAATATGTATCTGCTTTCTTTATTCAAGTTACAATGAAAAATTATTATTTTATGAAAGCTCTATATAAAATTCAAAATTTGAATTGTATGACAAAATAAGAAATGTTAATAATGTTATTTAAAACTAAATGAACAAAGTAAGTATATTGTACAGTAACGTAAAGTAAAGTCCCTACACTAGTATAATTCATTTCATAACTTTAGTCAAGTATAATAATAAAAAATATTTTGAATTTATAATTTCTTTAAAAAAATTGAGTCTATTTTAGTTGATCAAGGCCAGCTCGATAACTGTCTTTTACGTAAAATGTTAATAATGTTATTTAAAACTAAATGAACAAAGTAAGTATATTGTACAGTAACGTAAAGTAAAGTCCCTACACTAGTATAATTCATTTCATAACTTTAGTCAAGTATAATAATAAAAAATATTTTGAATTTATAATTTCTTTAAAAACTGTCTTTTACGTAAAAACCACCCTTTACTTATATTAGAATTTATTATAAAGGTGAATGTTAGAAAATGTGATTTTAATATGAAACAATGCAATATACCGGACATTAGATATATGAAATAAGATATTCGAAATAATTTCATAAAAAAGAATATACACCGAATGGATACCCAATATTTAATCGGTTTTTTTTTGTCTTCGGAGATCATTAATTAATATACTCACATTAGAACTAATGGGATTTTCCTTAATTTCAAAAAAGTAGTGTTCGATGAAACTCCAAACTGTTAGTTTGAGACACACATCCACTGATTTTAAAAAACTAGAGAATGCCAATAATGCTCCATCCATATATACAAAATATTCTGTAGTATTGTTTAATTCGCCTACTCCCAAAATGAACGGTAGAATCTCTTCTGTTTTTGTGGAAAGCGAACTTATTTGCACCTGCAAAGCTTGCAAACTATTGCCAATAAAAAATTACATCTGAGAATCTTTAGATGTATGTATATCTATAAACCTGTATATCTATAAACCTGGATTTTAAGCGTCGTTTCATAGCTGTTTATGAGACATGGATCTACAACTATACTCCAGAGACAAAAGAACAATCCAAACAATGGACTGAAGTTGGAGGAAGTGCCCCAAAAATGACAAAAACAATTAAATCGGCTGTTAAGGTTATGGCAACGGTTTTTTGGGACTTCAAAGATATTTTATTGATTGACTAAACAATAAATTCAGAGTACTATTGCAACCTTTTGGATCAATTAAATGTACAAATTAGAGAAAAACGTCCTGGCTTACAACACAAAAACATAATTTTTCATCAAGTCAACGCACCAGCGCATAAGAGTGTTTTAACAATGACTAAAATCAACGAATTAAAGTACGAGTTGCTTGACCACCCACCTTATTCTCCTGATTTAGCTCCCAGTGACATTTACTTGTTCCCAAATCTAAAAAAAATCCTTGCTGGCAAGCGTTTTACCTCAAATGAAGATGCAATTACAGTTGTAAACCACTATTGTGAAGTCCTTGAGGAAAACTATTTTAATTAAGGATAGAATTGCTAGAAAAGCGTTGGACTAAGTGTATTGAAGTTTTAGGAGATTATATTGAAAACTACAAATATTTTTGAAAAACTAACTATTCTCTTTCATTGATAGGCTAATAAGTTTCTGAACCGCCATCCATTTTCCTGCTTGCATTGGGCCCAAAATTTTGTTATATCTGCAACATGCTTGAATTCTGCCATCTGCACACAAAGAAAAAACATGTTTGGGCAGGGTTGCCGCATCCATTTAATACTTATCTAGAGCATGTAATTGTCGCGAAAACCATGTATTTTGTCTTTGTAAAAATCATTTTCGAGCAGAGAAAAATGTATGCTGGCAATAATCATTTAAATGGTTCTCAAATGCCGCAAACATGTTTTATTATTAAAATTATAGAATTTGAGACCATTACATGGTCGGGAAAATCATGTACTTGACCATTAAATTTTTGATTTTTTGCAGGGAGAAAAGTATTTTTATAGGTTACGTAAATACATGTCTAGAACCATTACATGGCCATAAAGATCATGTACATTTTTCTCGTGACAATTTAATTTTTTAAAAATTTTATAAAAACATTGAGCAGGTACACACGATTTTCATTTTGTGCTTGTACTTGGAATGGACGGAGAATACGGAATTACTGTGTTTTGTTTTAATTTATTTATTCAGAAGTGGCACGTGGTTTTATGTGAACACAAAAAAGGAAAGTGTAATTGAAAAAAGTGTACCTGTGTTTTGTTCTGCAGTTTGCTATATTGTATCATTTATTTTTAATTGCAGTTACATGATGTCTGCGTTGGTACATTTGATGGGCACGAAGTAAATATGGAATAATTACTTATTGTTGAAATTTAACCAAAATAGAGTGTGTAAAAATATATGATGTTTGCTTGCACGACAAATAAACAATGATTCAATTTATAAATAAATAAAAACCAATAAACAAAGTTAATTGTATGTTTTCTTTTCTCAAGTGGCGTCCTTTTTCAACGACGAAAAAAGTATTTTCATAAAGATCAAAACATTTTAGGTTGTTGTTGTTGTAACAGTTTATTGTGATCTCATCCATTTCATGTTATACGCTTGGTACATCAGCTTGTTGGCAGATCAAGGAACTCTGCGACTAAGGTGGGGTGTGTCCAGAGTGATCTGGTGGTAAGTCGGGTTGGTTTGGCTGGGCAAGAGAAAAGATGACGCGTGTCGTGTGGCCCTTGGTTGCAAATTGGGCAAACGTCAGCTACGCTGCTATCAATCACCGATAAGTAGGAATTGAGGCGGCTGCACTTGCCTGATCTTAATTGGGCCAAAACTACCCTAGTCTGCCGTGGGAGGTCTCTTTCCTCCGGTGATAAGGGCGGTGGTCGGACTCCAAGAACAGGATTAACCTTGTAGCTTCTCACCGCGTCAGCTACAGTATCCTCATGAATCCTGTTCAAACCTGCCTGGTACGCTGCTTGATCTAGAGGCTCTCTTTTATAGCGCTGGATCTCGCGCTCTAGATTATGTATATCAACCCTTACGTTCCTGGGTGGTGGTTGTGTATCCATAAGATGGTGGTTTGGATGATTACTGCGATAACAACCCAGGAGATACTGCTTTGACAACATGTAGTTGTGTCTTCGCACAGGGATGATCTTTGTCTCCACATAAAGGTGATCCAGGGGTGTGCTGCGGAGACACCCAGTCGCAGTTCTAAGAGCAGCGTTCTGGCAGGTTTGTATGTTATTCCACTGCGTATCACTGGTCTGCGGTGTCCACACTGGCGCTGCATAGTTTACCACTGACCGGCCAATTGCCTTATAAGTAGTTAGCAAGGTTTCTTTGTCCGCACCCCAAGTACTGCCGGCAAGTGACTTGAGGACCTTGTTTCTACCATGGAGCTTATTACAAATTGCAGTGGCATTGGCAGATGACCTAAAAAGGCTGTCGAATGTGACCCCAAGAATCTTGGGGTAATTTGTGGTCGGAATTATTACTCCATCGACTCTGATATTCAACTGCCTGCGCACTTCTGCCGTCCATGTAGTAAATAGTGTGGCTGAGGATTTGGTGGGGGATATCCTCAAGTTTCTCGCAGTGAAATAACTGGTAAGATTAGCTATGTAGACGTTCAACCGATCGCAAATGTCATCAACATTGGGCCCAGATGCCAAGATTGTACAGTCATCCGCATATGATACAATCTCGACGCCGTCAGGAGGGGGTGGAATCGAGGACATGTAGAGGTTAAACAGTGCCGGAGATATCACCCCACCTTGGGGAACTCCCTGTTTAACTCTACGCGGTCTTGACTTTCTGTCCCTGAATTCCACGTACGACTGGCGTCCACACATATAATTCAGCACCCAACGCTTCGCTCCTGCCGGTAGGGACGTATTCTCGATGTCCTCAAATAATGTGACATGGTTGACCGTATCGAATGCTTTCGATAGGTCAAGCGCCACGAGGACCGTCCTATGACACGGCCTGGGCTGGTTAAGTCCCTTATTAATATGTGTCAAAATGGCATGTAAGGCTGTTGTCGTACTATGTACCTTACGGAATCCATGTTGATGGTAGGCAGCTGGAAAATTCTCCACAAGGGTGGGGAGGAGTAATGCCTCAAGTGTCTTGGCTACTGGCGAAAGAAGGGATATCGGTCTGTACGATTCACCTTTGCTCGAACCTTTGCCCGGTTTCAGTAGTGGAATCACCCTTCCCATTTTCCAGACATCGGGTATAATGTGTGATTCCAAAGACAAATTGAGGAGTCTGGTCAGGTACTCAACTCCCAGTATTCCCAGATGCTTCAGCATTAGCATTGAAATTCCGTCAGGGCCCAGCGCCTTAGATGGTTTCGCGCTGTTGATGACATTGGTAACTTCGGCTGCAGTAAATTGTGGTGTGTCATGGGCTCGGAGACCACGTACACAACGGGTGGCTCTCCTTTTCGCTCTATCACTCTCGGGATGCTCGACAAACTGTCGGTTGAAGTATTTGGCGCACCTCTTCGGATCAGACACAGTCACGTCGCCAAATGTGACTGAAATCCCATCATCCCTTGTTGAGGGGTTCGAGAGGGCTCTAACTGTTGACCACAATTTACCAGTTCCTGTTCCTAAGTTATATTGCTTCAGGTGCTCTAACCAAGTGTTCCGCTTGTGCTCGTCGACTATCTTACTAATCTCTAGATTTAGTTCTCTGATTCTAGGATCAGCAGGGTTAGCACGACGGCGTTCATCACGCTCGTCTGCGAGTCCCGCCGCTTCGGCTGGGTAGTTGGGCCTCACTTGGGCAATTCGACCAGCGGCTGCTGCGTTGATGATGTCCCGGAACTCCCTCTGGGCAACATGAACATGTGAGGGGGACGGGTTGTCACCATGTTCTTTTAACTGGAAGAAAAACATTTTTGACGAATACCATAACAAAATTCTTTCTACCAATATAATAACATTTTAGATGAGGACAATTTTATTCTTCATAGAACCATGTTCACTGAGCCATTATGGTTGCAGTTAAAAATGGTACATGATCGCCGCAAAAATAGCTCCTATCATATTATTTTGCTCTTCGAATATGATCGTGACAATCATGTTTCTTCTCTGCGTGTGCTTGAGACGAAACTTAGTACAAGCCAACCAAGTTGCATCTAATTCTTCCTGGGACAAATTATCAAATTGTAAGCTTTGTGCTAAAATTGCACCATCTCTTCGGCAACTAATAAATAAAAAAGCTAAAAGAGAAATTATTATGTACAGATAAAAATAAATAAACTTATTACTTTTACTTACCAATAATATCATATATTTGCATGTCGGACTCTTTACTTTGTTTTTTTTTTTTTTTGAATTAACAGGACGTTCATCAAATACATTTGAATATTGTTATTGTTATGAAACTTTGCATATAATGTTCCTCTTTGTTTTGTACGGTAAAATTCTACCTTCTCAGAGGGGAAAATTTGGGTTTCCAGTACATGGCTCCGCTTTAATTTCATAGGAATATCGTGATATTGTGCGATTGTATTGATGATCAAATACCTATGTTCATTTGAAATTTGTTTACTTTTTTGGTATGAATCCTGAATACGATTTCCAACTTTGTTCTGTCTCAAGATGTGTAACACATCAACTTTATTTTCTTCATCACTGTCGTATTCACATGAAGAAACAGACTTAATTGAAGGTGAATTTGACCCAGATGGATGTAGCAATAATGATTTCGCTATGTTACCAGCAACATAAAGTAGAATATTATGCTCTTCTCTCCATTTTTCCAAATTATATGAAAAAACAATTTTATCGCCTACTTTACACTTTTGTGTCAATTCTTGCATTTGATCGTGATTCATTATTCTAAGCACACCGATAGTAATATTTTCTTCTGAAAAAAATTGGGAGAAATTAAAAAATAGTAAGGCCAAAACACAATTGTATAATAATAGGGCTGTTTTCTTTTTGCACTGGAAGCAACTTTTGTATGGGAATCGTTGCACTGGTGTTCTATCCAGGACATCTATCAGTGCAAGTCGCACCAGAGTTACCATGATAAGATAATTTTGAAGTTGTCAAAATATGAATTGGCAACTACAGTAAAGATCAAATGTCATTTAAATGCTAAATCAAAACAAATATCAAAATGTCTCAAAAAGTGTAAACAAAGATTTTTTGGTTAATTTATTGAATACAAAATTAAATGAAAACTAAATTAGTAGAGGTTGCACCCGATCAAGATACCAGTGAAATGGAGGATGATGAAGAAGGCTAGGAGGGAGATGAAAACGAAGCCGATGACGACAAATTGTTGTCGCATCCACAGAAAAGAAAATACGTCACCGCTTCAATGCCGTAGCCGATTATCGTCTTATGTTTCCCAATTGCCGTCAATGCAATGAAGAAAGTTCAAATATCTATGAAGATGCGAATTTTCTAGAGAAGGCTCTGAATGGAAAACTTAAATAAAATTAAGGAACTTTTACAAAAATGTGGTGGAAGGCGGACCAGTACCATGCAAATGAGTGAAAAGTTATGGCAATTTTATTAATAGATTCGAGACTATCAGGAACCTAGGGGCAAATATCAACTATCGTTGATTTTCACAAAATTACCCTCTAAAGCATATTATCCTGAGTACTACGACATTAAGGAGCCCATGAACATGGAAAGAATTGCAAATAAATTAAAACAGGGTTTCTATGAATTTTTGCTAAAGGTGGGTACGAAGTTCGAGTTTAGCCGCTAAAATCAAAAAAAAAATCGAACAAAAACAGACTAAATTTTGTCTTTTTGTTGAAATTTTTTTAAACTTGATGGGGAACGATCCAATGTAACTATTAAAAATTTTTATTTTCTGTGAAATGGATTATTAAATAAAAGAAACCGTGAATTTAGCGCGATAGCACATGCTACTTTTATAGTATAGACTTAAGCGAATCTTATATTTATTTTTTATTAATAATATATGTTAAAATATATTTATATTAAATAGGTAACAATTGGTAAAGAAACATGCACTGAGGAGACAAAAACTAACTCAAAGAAAAATTCGAATCAGAATTGACTAAACCATGGAAAGAAAACACCATAAGTGTGTATAATGAAATGAAACTCAATCGAAGAATACAATTTGATCCTAGTGTTCAAGGAACGCAAGTAATTTCGCTAAAGGACCACCACGCGGCAAAAACGTATTCCACATTTTTAGTGTAGAAATAAATGTGATGATTACATCATATACCCTTCAAATTTTTTTTGAGTAGAAAAATATATTACGAAAATGTACATACATATGTATTTCAATTACATGGTAACATCTTTTTGAACACTGTCACTGATGTTAAATGGAGCATCTTCTTCATCCTGTATATTTTCATCTGGTCTACCCAACGACTTTGTATTATTTTGAAAAATGATTGTGGTGATTTCGTATTGATTATTCGCCTCTGATATATTTAAGTGAGCTGCAACTACAGATAGTTGATTTGAATTTTCATTTGCATAAAAGTTCTAAAAGTAAAATACTTTTACTAACTGGTAATATTTCCACTTTAATAATTAATATTAGGAGTTTTTCTCACCAAAAAGGCATTACAGCCACGGTTGCCATTCGAGCCACAAATAATCTACCAAAATTTGGAGAAAATTATAAAAAAAACTACCACATAAAAAAATCTTCTGTAGAAATTTTTTTCAAAATTTTATTTCTATAGAAAATTTTGTCAAAATTTTATTTCTATAGAAAATTTTGTCAAAATTTTATTTCTATAGAAAATTTTGTCAAAATTTTACTTTAATAGAAATTTTTGTCAAAATTTTATTTCTATGGAAAATTTTGTCGCAATATTATTTCTATACACCCAGAAAACAAATTCGTTGCCTCAACCGAATTATTTGCTAACCGAAAGCATGTGGTTCCATCAACTAACATATCAATGATATCTGTCAGCACAACTAAAATCTGGCAATTGTAACTGCATGGTAGTTTGTTGGATCAACTTTGCATTGGTTGTCGCGATCTCATATTAATTGTTTGGTTTGTTGGTGCAACCGCCCTCGATGTTCTTTATTATTACCCTAACTAAATTACAAAATTAAATGAAAGGGCAGGTTATATTGACATTTTATTAATTTATTACAACATTTACAATCATAATAAACTACGAAAATAAATACAAAAGGTTCTAACAACAAAAGCTTTTGATTGAACTGTTATACTCCATACAAAAAAACGTTAGCGCGGAATAAATGCGAAATCTTTGTTTTGATACACCCAGAAAAAAGTGACCACTTCTTTAAGTTAAAATGAACTCATTGTGAAGAAAGTTGAACTTCGTATAGCGCCAAAGACATTTTTATTTGTTTGAACGATGTGATTTTCGTAGAAATTAGGTATAATGCATTCCATATATTAGTTAACATTTTCCTATATTTATGTACCACTATACTACAGAATGAAAAAATTTAACTGATTTGAACTCATATATGGAATGATTTTATTGAAATTTTTTCATTCATTTGGACAAATCTTACATATTTGTGGTAAAACTTTTACTTCATAATTAGAACTGCTTGCCTTCGTTTTTAAATACAATTTTATTTATTTATATAAGCAATTTTATCTTCAATAAAAGACATGTTTTATTAATATATTGAATATATTTATTAAGAATCAACAGCATCGACTGTCCTTGAAATATTAGTTTATTATTCCACTATTTCCAATTTCCATGTGATATTATCAAATGTAAAACGCACTTTTTCATCTTCTTCTTGTACTTTTCACTTTTAATAAGTTGCTTCCTAACGATTTTGTCCTCCTTTTACAATTTCAATACCTACAAATATAAAAAATGATAAAACATTTTTGTTACAAAAGGTTAGCGTCACTGAAAATTACCTGATATTTGAAGATTCCAAAATGAAGACAAATGAAAGGGTTGTTATTCTGCTGGTGTTTTCTTCCTTTATACACCGTCACGACATTGATAGATTTATTTTAAAAAAACGAAAAATTTTCTCACTAATTTAAAATAACAAATATTGTATATATTTTATTTGCTATTTATTATATTATTTTACCATATTATTTTTTAACAATCTCTCCGTATACCACAACAACGCGATTCCAACTAAAAAAACAAACCACGCGCAAACCTATCGATTACACCCACGCGCAAACACATCGTTTACGATGACAGGTATCGATTACAGGTAGACAATAGAAATATAGGAAAATTTCCTATATTCTAACAAGTTTGTTTCCTTAAGTTTTGAAAGGATTGTATACTTCTTAGTACGAATGAACTAAAATATTTTTCTAAGCCAAGTGTTGTTCGTATATATGAAAAAGTTTCTATTAGGAAGTCGCAATTATCATTTTATAAGAAATTTTACTAATTTTGAGGAAACTTGGTTTTAGTTCGTTTTTTGTTTATTTTTACGAAAGCTTTGTTATCGGTGAATAAAACTTTCTTGTTCAGTAGGAAATTCTTATACCCAGCGAAGAAAACAGTATGAGTAAAATTCCATGCCTTATTCTAGTTAATGAACTATTCCTAACTGCTTACAGTTTAGGATTTTTTTACTGAAACGAGTAAATTTTATTATTTCTCACAAAAATTTACCTTAATGGAAATAAAATGGATAAACTATGTTGATTAAAAATGTTTCCTTTAGTTTCGAAGGCACTTTTTTCTGGGTGTACAACCCTGGATTTTTCGCACGAAAAAATAGGCAGGCATATTATTTCGCATAAATAAGTTAACATTCCTGGGATTGAGACCCTATTTACGGAGATAAAATTATATGAAAATATTCGTTTTTCGCAGAAACGAACTTAGTACTAAGCATAAGCCGCTAGATATAAATACAGATCGAATTAGAACCGCCGTTGACTCGTCCTATGTGCTTAATACAATAAAAAAGTTCCCTTGCCGCAAAAAGTATTTGTGGTTGTTGGTGTATGAAGCCTGCAATTTTTATGGAACATGCGATACTTACCTTAAGCCAAATTCTAGTTTATATTTGGTAATGCGAACATTATTATTCAATTTATTGCGGACTATTAAAAAGTAAATTTAGTGACGCTGTTCCCCGTTTTGCAAATTTTGTAGCGTCATACCATCTAAATTGTCAATGTTGATATTACTATTTACTTGTTGCAACAACTACCCGATGTGCGTCCCATGATTGAACTAAAATTGTTTTAGTATGCTCAACTTTTGGTTATACTAACCATTTGTTGATTCCCATGCTGTAGGTCTCACTATGCTGGTGATTAGCTCAACAACGTAAAATAAATTGATCGGCATTGGCTATTTTAACCAATTGAATAGTTATGGGAATTCCTATTTGATTTTGTGAACTTTTTTACAGTTGTGTTGGATATATACCCTGCCAACAATTTTTGAATTTGGGGGCGCTTCTGAGAATCCCCACTACGTCGAAAACAATCATATACGACATCAAAAACTCGTCGGAAAAGCGCCGTCACTATTGAGAAGTTGTACCACGCCAAGTTACTACGAAAAAGTTTCTCATCAGTGCAATTATTAGGTGCCTATTTGGATCAATTTCGAAGGACGCCAATAAGAACCCCTGCAAACTATCAGAAAAAGTGAATTTTAAGGTAATTGTGGAAGAATCATTGTGGTCAAGTAAAACTCGATTGTGTAGATGTTTATTGATTTGATTAAACATTTATAATTTCTTATAAATATAACATCACATTTAACATAATTTTTTGCATTAATAATAGAACGATGTTGAGTTTTAAGTAGCAAGTTACATATTGCAGCGTCTATCAGCCAGTTTGTTTATTTTCGATGGAGACAGCGTGGCTGGAAAAATATTTGAAAAACGATCACTTTATTCTATTTGGAAAGTCGAAAATTGTTCACCATATACCTTTCACAATTTTAAGCGTAATATCTATGTTTTCAGAACTTTATTTTCGTTTTTATTTAAATAAAATATAACAAGTTGGTTGCGCTTGGCGTTTCACAAAAAATAAAATGGCTCTTCTAACAGTAGTGATGGCAAAATACTTTCATGTACATTTTGTACTTTTTGATATGCTTCCCCCATCACAGTTCGCGATGGTTGTGGTGACATTTACGAGTCTGTGGTAGCGATGATGATGAAATGGAACTTTGAAATGCTGGCAGGGTAATGGGAGAAATAATTAAAACTTTGTTCTTGTAACAAAAATAGGTTACTGTTATTATCTCCTTATTGTAATGATCGAATTACGACCAACCCTTTCTCTGGGTGTAGAAAATTTGGCAAAATTTTATTTCAATAGAAATTTTTGTCAAAATTTTATGTCTATAGAAAATTTTGTCAAAATTTTATTTTTATAGACAATTTTGTCAAAATTTTATTTCTATAGACAATGTCAAAATTTTACTTCTGTAGACAATTTTGTCAAAACAGTTACAAGCAGCTCCAAACTTCCTGATCGACTTGTATTTAGATTGGTATCAGGGATGAAAAATCAAAATTTTAAATTGTACCAAAGAGAATAAAAAAGTGTACTTTTTGGGTTAATGTACCTAAAAATATATTTATCAACTTGTGAAATAATGAAGGTGCTATTTGTAGAGGTTTTGTGGGAGTCAAAATTCAAAATAGATTTCCTTCCAATGTTTTTGTTGTCGAAACCTTCATCATATTTTCGTATGAAAATATTCATTCGGCATATTCAGGCATTTAATATTGGAAATTAATTGAGTGAAAACAATTTTTCACTCAAGAGTTTTTCCATGATCTGGCGGAAGTTTCGACTTGACCTCAGTATCAAGACTAAAATTCAATACTTCAGAAGGTTAGGTTAGGTTAGGTGTCAGCCCGATGTATCAGGCTCACTTAGACTATTCAGTCCATTGTGATACCACATTGGTGAACTTCTCTCTTATCACTGAGTGCTGCCCGATTCCATGTTAAGCTCAATGACAAGGGACCTCCTTTTTATAGCCGAGTCCGAACGGCGTTCCACTTTGCAGTGAAACCACTTAGAGAAGCGTTGAAACCCTCAGAAATGTCACCAGCATTACTGAGGTGGGATAATCCACCGCTGAAAAACTTTTTGGTGTTCGGTCGAAGCAGGAATCGAACCCACGACCTTGTGTATGCAAGGCGGGCATGCTAACCATTGCACCACGGTGGCTTCCAAATACTTCACAAAATTCTTAATATATATATTTAATCCATTTCAGGATACAGAAAAAAATGTCTATATGGAGTCCCTATTTGATCTTGAATATTTCCATTTAATCTTCCGAAACGTTATATTTTATTGTCAGATACACATCGAACTCCAAATTTTAAATAGACATTTTTTGTTAAATTTTATTGTAATTTGGTCAGCACCTAAAATATGTGTACAATAAAATTTATTTTGAACAATTAATTAATTGGGACTTCTCGAGCATTTTGAAGACGAACTGGATATTTTAAACTGTACCAAATAGGTCATTGTAGTACCATTGTACTTTTGAGAAGCGGAATGTACCAAATTTAGTACAATTGTACCAACTTTTACATCCCTGATTGGTATAGTTTAGAAGGCGTCTTGCACCTTTTTTAATGTACACAGTTTCTTTATACCAGATCACGAAGAGGAAGGTGAGTTATTGAAACCAGTAAAAGAATTTGTGTCCCACAGTTGAATATAAAGACATGAAATTCGTGTCCGTTTATTTGAGTTGAACGGAGTAAACGGCGATTGGATTAGAGTAGGTGAACCATTGCTGGTTGCAAAAGATCGCTTGGCTACTTTCTTCTCTGAAAATAATGACTTACGGCTAACTGGGGTAGTTCGGCCATCATTAGTACATATATCAGGTTTGGCTTGTGTGCGTGGCGATTCCGCTCCAGTAACAATTATCGAGGGTATACCATCGACAAATGTGATGGAGGCAGCCAAGACTGCCTTCTTTCCATCGACCACTGAGTGCATATAGATTAGCTTTTGGCGTGGTAGCCAATTTTGAGCTATTCTTGTTAATGGATATCAATAGTTGTATATGATCGATATGTTTCGGTCTGTTCATTGGAATTCATTTAAATATTTACATCATGTATTGCTCAGCAAGGCTATTCTTAAGCCTACATCCTCAGGAAAAATCGCTTCTGTAACATATACGCCAAACACATTTTGTTTCAAGCATATATATTTTCAGGATTGGTCCAAACAAAATATTGTTTGTAATGTTCAAACATATTATGTTTCACCTTAGAGCATACACTGGTAGAAAAAAAAATTAATGAAATTTTCTTTGTGTGGATATATTTTTAAGGCGCCAATTGGTTACTTCCATTATTTTACTTGCAGCATACTCTCTAAGTCTCTCTTTCTAAACACATATAGGTTTATAGGCTATTTCTAAGTTAATATATGTTTGCATCTAAGCATATTATATTTACAAACAGTTTATGTCCCAAACATAATTTGTTCTAACATATTACCATATATGTCCCAAACATGCTTTGCTAGTTTATTTATTATATGCTTGCACTTAAAAATATAGTGTTAAAAAATGTGAGTTCTAAACATTTAATTTTTACACCCAAACATATGAAAAACAGTATTTTTCGTCCGTGTATTTGGACGTTTTGTAGTTCTGGATGGCGCTACAAAATAAAAACTAAATCTTGATAACACTATTATATAGAATAGAATATATTACTTTATACCTAGGAAAATGTTGAAAGTATTGCTTTTACCAATCAATAACAGACGTGATGGCCCATGTTGGCCATCTTGCATTTCCAATTTTATTGGAGGCGTTGAAACATATTTTAATAACAGAGTTTTCTCTATACCATGTTTGGTTCTTTTTCCTTGACTTAATAACCAGCAGGGAACCTGTAATTTGTTTTTCAACTTGCTGAATGTCTTTTTGAACATCGAATAGTCTTTTTTTATTTGATATTAAGTCTATAGATAAGAATATCCTTATGGACTAAAAATAATTATACAATGGATAAATATTGGAAATGTTTACTTGCATCATTCATATAAATATAAAATTATTTTGCGCTTTAATGAGTATTTATTTTCACATAATTCTAAAAGGTGATAGTACTTATTAAAATCATTTAAGAGGTGACGGAGGGAATCATTATTAGCACACCCAGAAAAAAGTGCCTTCGAAACTAAAGAAAAAAATTTTCATCAATATAGTTTATCCATTTTATTTCCATTAAGGTAAATTTTTGTGAAAAATAATAAAATTTACTCGTTTCAGTAAAAAAATCCTAAACTGTAAGCAGTTAGGAATAGTTCATTAACTAGAATAAGGCATGGAATTTTACTCATACTATTTTCTTCGCTGGGTATAAGAATTTACTACTGAAAAAGAAAATTTTATTCACCGATAACAAAGCATTCGTAAAAATAAACAAAAACCGAACTAAAACCAAGTTTCCTCAAAATTAGTAAAATTTCTTATAAAATGATAATTGCGACTTCCTTTATAATAGAAAGTTTTTCATACATACGAACAACACTTGGCATAGAAAAATATTTTAGTTCATTCGTACTAAGAAGTATGCAATCCTTTCAAAACTTAAGGAAACACACTTGTTAGAATATAGGAAATTTTCCCAAAATTCTATTGTCTACCTGTAATCGATACCTGTCATCGTAATCTATGTGTTTGCGCGTGGGTGTAATCGATATATTTGCGCGTCGGTTGTTTTTTTAGTTGGAATCGCGTTGTTTTGGTATACGGAGAGATTGTTAAAAAATAATATGGTAAAATAATATAATAAATAACAAATAAAATATATAAAATATTTGTTATTTTAAATTAGTGAGAAAAATTTTCGATTTTTTAAATAAATCTATCAATGTTCGTGATAGTGTATAAAGAAAGAAAACACCAGCAGAATAACAACCCTTTCATTTGTCTTCATTTTGGAATCTTCAATTATCAGGTAATATTCAGTGACGCTAACCTTTTGCAACAAAAATGTTTTATGATTTTTTATATTTGTAGGTATTGAAATTGTAAAAGGAGGACAAAATCGTTAGGCAGCAACTTATTAAAAGTGAAAAGTACAAGAAGAAGAAAAAGTGCGTTTTACAGTTGATAATATCACACGGAAATTGAAAATAGTGGAATAATAAACTAATATTTCAAAGAGATTCGATGCTGTTGATTCTTAATAAATATATTCAATATATTAATAAAACATGTCTTTTATTGAAGATAAAATTGCTTATAGAAATAAATAAAATTGTATTTAAAAACGAAGGTAAGCAGTTCTAATTATGAAGTAAAAGTTTTACCACAAATGTGTAAGATTTGTCGAAATGAATGAAAAAATTTCAATAAAATCATTCCATATATGAATTCAAATTAGTTAAATTTTTTCATTCTGTAGTATAGTGGTATATAAATATAGGAAAATGTTAACTAATATATGGAATGCATTATTCCTAATTTCTACGAAAATCACATCGTTCAAACAAATAAAAATGTCTTTGGCGCTATACGAAGTTCAACTTTCTTCACAATGAGTTCATTTTAACTTAAAGAAGGGGTCACTTTTTTCTGGGTGCATAGTTACTGTGATAATATTGAATTGCCAATAATTGAAAGTTTCTTGTCGGTCTCGTTGGAACATTCAGAGATATTCTACTTAGAATGAAGTCCGAAATAACTTTACCATGTATTATTCATAACAAAGTTTATATTTAACATTTTTCTTCGGCTGCTCAATGTACATGGACGAAAAAGACTGTTTTTCATATGTTTGGGTGTACAAATTATATGTTTGGAAGTCAAATTTTTTAACACAATATTTTTGAGTGCAAGCTTATAATCTCAACAAAAAAAAATCGTCGCCAAAAATGTAATGTAAATGTACCTTTTGGATCCGGAAGTGGTGCAAAATTGACGCAGAAGCGAAGAATTTAACATGGGCTTGTCAAAGGACGGAAGTCCTCCATTTCACCAGCTGTTGCACTGAATTTGCATCACTTCTTTATGTGTGATCCGAATTCAATGTTTTGGTTGAAAATTAAAAAATTCTGTGATATTTTGTCAAATAAATAATTTTTATATATTTTTTTAAATTTTTAACGCTTGTCTGAAACGTTTGACCTCAAATATTTTAAAAAATTCACAATTTTTTCAGATTGGATTTAGAATTATCTTCAACAAAATTTAAATGATTTGTACCATTTTATGAATTCTTACTCTGTTTTAACCTATTTGAAAAAAAAAATTATCCATTAAAAGTATGAATAAAGCATGTTATACAAAATTGAATGAAAAGAACTTCCTGGGTAGTTAAAATAAAGAACATCATTGGGAGTGCATCCTCTGGAAGTGCTTTTAAAGTTGTGCCTTTGAAAGAACTTCCAATTTTTTTTTGGGTTAGGTTAGGTTATGGAGGCTGACACGAATCCGAACTTGCGGGTTTGTGTCGACTTAGACCATAGTTGGTCCATTGCGATACCTCTAACTTCTTTCCATCTTCCTCCTCGTGTCCGTCTACTTCCGGCCGGAATGAGTCTATCGTATGATAATGTATCCTTTGGACGCGCCTAGTTCCTCCACCCCGAAGACTTGATGAAGACGAGGATATTCCTCATACTGCATACTCGCAAGTCGGTCATAGTCTGAAAGAAATAAGAGCCCAGTATCTTGTTTCTTCTGAAAGATAGTGCTGGACACTGGCACAGGAAGTGAAAAGAATCTTCCGTAGCATCGGGGTCCAGACACCACCTACAAATGTCATCATTCGCTGGACCTATCCTTACCATGTGTTTTCCCAAGGTGTTGTGTCCCGTTATGATGCCTATCATAGACCTTACATCCTCTCTCTGCAATGACATCAAGACTTCAGAGTTCCTAATATTATTTTTGCTGGGATGTTCATTAACTAGCATAACATGTTTGGGACATATATGTTAATATGTTAGAACATATTATGTTTGGGACATAAAATGTTTGTAAATATAATATGCTTAGATGCAATCATATATTAATTTGTAAATAGCCTATAAACATATATGTGTTTAGAAAGAGAGACCTAGATAGTATGCTGCAAGTAATATAATGGAAGTAACCAATTGGCGCCTTAAAAATAAATCCACACAAAGGTGAAACATAATATGTTTGAACAATACAAACAATATTTTGTTTGCACCAATCCTGAAAATATATATGCTTGAACCAAAATATGTTTGAGGTATATGTTACAGAAGCGATTTTTTGAGGGTGTAGGCAATTTAATAATACCAAGACGATCCTTATAAGAGGGGAGATTATAAAAATTCCAGCCGTTATTTCGAAGACAAAAAAGAAGGAACTGTTTCTGAACAGATTCTATTTTGTTCGAATAAATACTATAGACAGGATCCCTTACGATAGATATTCCAGCGTACTCCGTACGAGGGAAATGTATAATTTTTTTTGTTATGTATCGGGAGATGAGCCAATTATAAAATTAGAGTGAAACACTCAGTTCAATGGTTGAAACATAACTGATTTATTTCATTTATTACAAAGAATATATTTCTTATGTTCTAAAGATATTACAGTATTGCCAACATGGAACATTATTTCATTATGTTGCCATATTACAATGTTATTTACAGATATTAATCTGGGATTAATACCCAACACGCTCCTCCTAAAGCTATTAATATACATCATATTTTTATCATATTAAATTTCAATAGAAAGTAAAGAAATGTTTATGATAACGTATGATTTATAAAATTATTAATGAATTCAATTTTTACATTAATATAAAAATATTAACTAAGTTTTGATTCTTTTGAATATAACATTAAATTTCAAAATATTCAAACTTTTAAAGTATTATTTCTTTTAATTATCTATTTCACTACCCTCCCGTCTTTTCGAGGTCTCAGATCTCTAAGCGGTACTTGTGTTGTTGTTGATGTTGTAGGATGTTGTTGTTGTTCATTACTCTCATAGCTGCTGCTGACGTCATATGTGTTGTTGTTTTCAAGAGGGGGTACATCTCTGATTTGGTCTAGATGACGTTTAATTTCTCTGTTATTATGTGTAAATATACAAGTATATGAGCGAGGACCAACACGAGATTTTATTTTAGCTTGAGCCCAGGTTGGCTTATTTGGATTTTTATAATCGCGAATGATTACATTTTGACCTTCAGAAAATGTTTTATATCGTTTACCTTTATCATTGATACTACTTTTTTGTTGATTTTCTAATATAATTTCTTTAGATGTGGGAGGTTTTAATAAACTAAGTCTCGTTCTTAATGATCGCCCGAAAAAGAGTTTTGCAAGTGATCCACCAGTAGTAGAATGTTTTGAATTTCAGTAATTGATTAAAAATCTATTTAAAATTGTCTCAAACTCTTCGTTTGGATTATCTCCCAAACCTGCTATTAAAGATTTCTTTACGGTTTAAACTTTAATTTCCGCTTGACCATTGGTTGAAGGATGACCCGGTGCGGTCAAAACATGCCTAACTCCATTTGCCTTCAGGAAATCTCTAAACTTCTCACATGTAAACTGCCGACCATTATCAGTCACAACTGTATCACAAGACCATATCGGCAAAATAATTCTCTTATTCTCATTTCGGTGAAATGACTTGTGATGGTTTTCGTTGGAAAAACCTCAATAAACTTTGAGTGAGAGTCTACAACAATAAGTAAATAGTGTCGTCTTATGGGACCGGCATAATCTAAATGTATGCGACACCAAACATGACCTGATGGTTGCCATGGAATTAATGAGCTTCGCCCAGGCGAACATAATGACTCTTACAAAATTTGCAAGATCTCACTAGCCTTTTAACCTCTCTGTCAATACATGACCACCATACGTACGACCTAGCCAAACCTTTTGACTTCACTATTCCAAGATGCGATCTGTGTAATAATTCGAGAACTTGTTGTTGTAACTTATTTGGGATAACAACCCTATGTCCCCATAGAATACAACCATATTCAACATGAAGTTCGTCTGATTTATTCTTGTAATGAGAATATTTATTCTCATCCAATTCACTTAATGTTCCATTAAGAATGGCCTCTCTAACAATTGACATGACTGTATCTCTTCCCGTTTCTCAAGCTATGTCTTTCAAATTTATATTGATCTCATTCTGTGACTCAATTAGGTTTATAAAATTACTCTCATCTGTCTCATTCACTATGGAATACTGTGGCATTCGGGATAAACCATCCGCATCATTTTGAGTGCCTCTTACATACTCGATTGAATAGTCAAATGCCGAGAGAATTACTGCCCATCGTTGTACTCGTGCAGATGCCATCAATGGCAAACTTTTATTCTCTCCAAAAATTTTTGTAAGAGGTCTGTGATCAGTCCTAAGAGTAAATTTGCTGCCTAGCAAATATTGCCTTAACTTGCAAACAGAAAAAATAATGCCTAAAGCCCATTAGCGTAGCTAGACAATTTTCCTAGCTAAAAATTAATGGACTGAAGTTATAGGTTAAATTACTGTTTTATTTTATAAAACTAAATAAAAATGAGACTTTATCATAACTAGACAACTAATTTATAATAAAGCAACTAAAAATAGTTTATACTTTTTCCCAGCAAAAAAATTGGGAGTTGTTATAAAGGCATAATTTTAAAAGCACTTCCTCACAACACCCAGAAAAAAGTGACCTCTTCTTTAAGTTAAAATGAACTTATTGTGAAGAAAATTGAACTTCGTATAGCGCCAAAGACATTTTTATTTGTTTGAACGATATGATTTTCGTAGAAATTAGGTAGAATGCATTCCATATATTAGTTAACATTTTCCTATATTTATGTACAACTATACTACAGAATGAAAAAATTTAACTGAATTGCATTCATATATGGAATGATTTTATTGAACATTCTTCATTCATTTGGATAAATCTTACATATTTGTGGTAAACCTTGTACTTCAAAATCAGAACTGCTTATCTTCGTTTTTAAATAGAATTTTATTTATTTATATAGGCAATTTTTTCTTCAATAAAATACATGTTTTATTAATATATTAAATATATTTATTTAGAATCAACAGCATCGACTGGCCTTGAAATATTAAAACACATTTTTTTCTTCTTCTAGTACCTTTCACTTTGAATAAGTTGCCGCTAGCAATTTTGTCCACCTTTTACAATTTCAATACCTACAAATATAAACAAAAAATCTTAAACCAATTTTTTCAAAAAAGATTAGCGTCACTGAATATTACCATGATAATCCAAAATGAATTCGAATGAAGGGGTGGTTATTCTGCTGGTGTTTTCTTTTTTTATAAACCAATTTTCAAAAAACGAAAATTTTTCTCACTAATTTAAAATAACAAATATTTTATATATTTTATTAGTTTTTTATTATATTATATTTATTTTTTAACAATCTCTCCGTATACCATAACAACGCGATTCCAACTAAAAAACAACCCACGCGCAAACATATCGATGACAGGTATCGATTACAGGTAGATAAAAGAAATGTAGGAAATTTACCTATATTCTAATAAGTGTGTTTCCTTAAGTTTTGAAAGGATTGAATACTTCATAGTAGGAATATAAATAAATAAAATAAATAAATAAATTTATCATTTTATAAGAAACTTTACTAAATTTGAAGAAACTTGGTTTTAGTTCGATTTTTGTTTATTTTTACGAATGCTTTGTTATCAGTGAATAAAATTTTCTTGTTCAGTAGTAAATTCTTATACCCAGCGAAGAAAACAGTATTAGTAAAATTACATGCCTTATTCTAGTTAATGAACTATTCCTAACTGCTTTCAGTTAGGATTTTTTTACTGAAACAGATAAATTCTATTATTTGACACAAAAATTTAACTGAATGGAAATAAAATGGCTAAACTAAATTGATGAACATTTTTTCCTTTAATTTCGAAGACACTTTTTTCTGGGTGAAGGAAGTTCATTATTTTAACCCAATTTTTATAACTCGTTTTTTATATTCTTAATGGGTATTTTTTGTTTCAAATAGGATAAAAAATTAAGAATTAATAAAATGACAAACATTATTTAAATGATGTCGAAAAAATATAATTCCATTCTAGAAAAATTGCGAAGTTTTGAAAATATTTTAGGTCAAGCGTTCCCATTTCCCATTATTTATTTGGGAAAATATCAATTTGAATTTTTTAATTCACATTCAAAGCACTGAATTCAGTGACACCTTAACACCTTAAGAAGTGATGTAAATTCAGTGCAACGGTTGTTGAAATGGTGGGCATCCGTCCTATGACATGTCCATCTTAAATTCATCGCTTCTGCGCCAATTTTGCATCACTTCCGGACACAAAACGAACAGTTTCATAACTTTTTTGGAGATTCTGTTTTTTTTGCACCTTTATTAAGATATTCATTTATAAAAGAATATTTTTAATATCAATTACAATTTTTTTAATTAAATCGACTAAAACTCTGACTAAACAAATTAATAAAGGTGCTTTAGTTATTAAACTGAACATAAATTTAGGAACTTAAATCATAAGTTCAACCAAAGTTTTATTTCATAAATATCAGACTTCAAACATTCATTTATAATAAATAATTCACTTATATAAAAATAAAGCTATATATTGCCATCGGCAATTGAAGTGAAAATTCTTTAGCGGAACTTTGTGCTAAAGATATGAAATTTTTTATTGGAACTTTGTGCGGTTTTATTTACTTGTTTAATATTATATAAAAGTAACAACAAATCGTAAATAGGTTTTCAAATCCTGAGGGGGGGCTAAAATTTTTCTGGGGGGGTCTAAGCCCCCTCCCCAGAGGCCTTCCTACGCTTATGCTAAAGCCTCTTTTTTTAAGGTGCTATAACCTTTTTCCGATTTAGATAAAGACCGCGACACAAAAGCGATTGGTTTTTTTTTAATATTATTTTATTTACAAAAGAGAGTTATATACATTATATACTAATGCCTGGAAAATTTTACAAATATGATATATTTACAATTAATATACGTATTTTATTTATTAATTAATTACAAAAGGAAAAAAATATAGTTTCTCATAGTTTTTATAATAAGAGCATTTCAATATTCTGAAATAGATATTCTAGTAGTTTCCTTTTAATTTCACCAATTGCTTCTGATTCTCGTATTTGCTGGTAATTTATTGAATTCAACACTCCCTATGTACTCAACACGTTGTTTTGTAGTTTCCAAACGACACCTGACAGTGGACAAATTATGAACGTTCCTAGTATTAAATCCATGTTGATGCCTTTGGAATCTGATGGTATGATGCCCAATATTGTGATTACTTTTATACACATACATTGTATGACCATTAAGAAAACCCTCACTTCGTGGAGCGCTGTGATTGTAATGGGGCCTGAATTTTATAAATGTTGTCTTATTCGCATTTAGAACCAATTTATTTAGTCTTGCATACTCAAATATCTTTGCTGCATCATGCTCGATGTCGATCGTTAGTACTCTGTTCTCCTTATACGGGTAAAATATACAAATATCGTCTGCATACATAAAAAGTCTTCCTCTAAGTTGTAAATTGCTCATATCATTCACATAAATCTTTAACAGTAAAGGACCTAAAACACTACCCTGCGGAACACCACAGGTCACATTCCCTGACGAACTTTTAGATCCATCTATTTGCACATATTGCCTACGGTTATCCAAAAAACTTCTGAGTAACTTAAGCTTATTCTGTCTGATCCCGTAAAAATACAGTTTCTTACATAAAATGCCGTGATCTACCAAATCAAAGGCTTTGGAGAAATTAACTCCCCGCGAACTCCCGAAAACCCTCGATCTAGGCCATCAAAATATGCAATTAACAACATTTGCCTCAGCCGTCCCACAACCTTTCTGAACTCCGTACTGATTGTCATATAACAAATTTTCACCAGTCAAATATGCACAAATTTGTTTCTCTAAAACTTTCTCAAAAATTTTATCGACAATAGATAACAGCGCTATGGGTCTATACTTCTCCAAGGAGCTTGCATTGATTCCCTTTGGAATAGGCACAATCTCATGTACCTTTAAAGGGTCTGGGTATATTGATGTAATTATCATATCATTAAAAATTCTACGTAAAAATGAAGCCACTTTTTCAACACAGTATTGTAAAATTCTTGGAGATACTCCATCGCTACCAGGAGATTTGGAAACATCTAACCGCACAATTATATCACGTACTTCCTCTGTTGACACAGCATTAAAAAAGAACATTGTATGTATATACAATGTTCTTAAAGAGTTGCAATCCTCATATGCATTCCATTCTATCTGGTTCCTTAGGGTTTCGATCGACTCAAGAAAATAATTATTAAATTTTGTTGCTTTCTGATAGTTGGACATAATTAAATCACCATTGACATCTTTCAACTCAAGTCCAGATCTAACACGTCTCGTTAATCTTATGTGACAAAACACCAGAAACTGCATTTGACGACGCATCAGTTGTCAAAATCATAGGTAATGACGGATTGAAATGTACTAATACTGAATCTGAAGTCATTTACTTCTTGATAATATCATACGCTTCTTGACACCGTTTACTCCAAATAAATTCACTCTCTTTTCTCAACAAACCATAAAGTGGTTCCATCTTATCAGAATAATTTGGAATGAATTCCGAATAATAATTGGAGAGACCAATAAAAGCTCTAAGCTCTGATATATCAAAAAAGAAATTGGTTTAAGAGAATTGTTAATCTTATTTGACAAAACACCAGAAACTGCATTTGATGACGCATCAGTTGTCAAAATCATAGGTAATGACGGATTGAAATGTACTAATACTGAATATGAAGTCATTTCCTTCTTGATAATATAATACGCTTCTTGACACAACAAACCATAAAGTGGTTCCATCTTATCAGAATAATTTGGAATGAATTTCGAATAATAATTGGAGAGACCAATAAAAGCTCTAAGCTCCGATATATCTTTGGGTACGGGTGCATTAATAATGCTACTTACTCTATCTGAATTTCTTTTCAGACCCGATTTATTTATACAAAAACCCAAATAATTAATCTCTTCCTGCAAGAATTTACATTTGGAGTAATTCACCTTTAAACCTGCATCACCAAGTTTCCTTAAAATGGCTTTAAGGTTGGACATGTGTTCCGAAATATTCCTGCCTGTTATCGTAATGTCGTCCTGAAAAACTACGACATTTGGTATCTCCCTTAACAAGTTGTCAATAGTGTTTTGGAAAATTGCCGAAGCAACCTTTATTCCAAAGGTCAATCTTTTGACCTTAAAAACTTCGATATGTGTACTGACAGCACAGAGCAATTGTGCTCTCTCGTCCAACAAAAGTTGGTTGTACGCATTGTGTACATTTCACCACCTTGAAGAGCAGTAAAAATTTCGTCGATTCGGGGTAACGGGTATTTAAAATCTGATAAAAATTTGTTCAAAGTTACCTTATAATCCCCGCATATCCGTAAATGTGCATTCGGTTTTAAAACCTGTTCCAGAATACCATCAGAAACCATTTTCCTAAGCTTTTCTTCTACTTTAGATGGCCAGGCATAGGGAATTGGTCTTGGTTTGAAAAATATTGGCGTAGCATTTTCAGCTAAATTCAAAGAAATTTTCTCACCATTATAAGTACCAAGATTTTCACTAAAAACTTGAGAAAACTCATTTTTTATCTGGTCAATCATTAAGGAAAAATTTCTATCATCGATAGCACAAACTTCATTTTTAATCGAATTTTTAGAAATTAAATCAAAATCAAATGCTCTTAAAAATGAACGACCCAAAAGGGGTGGACTATTTGTCTCAGTAACCACAATATTAATTCTCTTCGTTTCGCTCTTATATTGGATATCAGCACTGTACTCACCAAGAATTGGAATTTTATCTCCACTGTAATTAACATAGGGAGTTTGACATTTTCCCAAAGATCTATTACCATAATGGTTACGATAAAATGTTTGTGGTAACAACACACATGGCGCACCAATATCGCAAGCAGCCTCTAACTCAACACCATCAACAACAAGCAACGAGTAGATATACGTGTTTAATTGGCACTCTAAATTAAAAATAGAGAAATCAAAAACATCATTACTCAAATCATTATCATTATTACTTTCAATGCAATTGACACTTCTCTTTAACCTGCATACAGATGCCAGATGTCCAATTTGTTTACAAGAGTAACATCTACTCTCTTTAAATTTGCAATTATTGGAAGAGTGGTTCTTCCATCCACAATGTGAAGAATTCGCTCGCTTTCTGCTGCTACTGCTAGTAAACTCTCTGCCACCACTGTTGTCTCTGCCGCTAAGGCCATCTCTGCCACCACCTCTGTACTTGTTGAAGCTGCGCCCTTCTCCACATTCGTTTTTAAAACCAGTCATGTTAGAACCGTTATATTTCTGGTTCTTTTTTATGTTGGTGTTGTTTTTGTTTTTCAAAAAACTAATACCCATATCATGTGAATTATCACCAGCCAACTTCGACTCCATTATGAGGGCCCTTTTAAAAGCACGTTCGACTGTTATTATCTCGTCTTCTTCACATAATTTTTCGAACATTTTGTTGGTACAATAATAAACTGACAATAATAAACTGATCTAAAACCATTGCATCCAGATGTGTTCCAAACTTACACTTCAATGCCAATTTTTTAACTCTAGCGTACCACTGACTAATACTTTCGTCGTCTTTCTTTGCCGCTGAGTGGAATATTTTTCTCTCGCGGAAAATAATGGTTAGTGGAAACGGAAAATAGAAGTACCCATATGTAATAGGTACTTTTAGTTAGTGTGGTATCACAATGGACTGAATAGTCTAAGTGAGCCTGAATCTTAATCGGGCTGCCAATTTAACCTAACCTAACCTAGTGGGGTGAGGTGGTCGTCTAATATTTCGCACAAGTCTTCAAAGGTTTTTGTTACAGGCAATGCTGGATGACAAATGCTGCGTAACACATAGTATGTTTCAGATCCGATAGACTTCAACAAAGTCGTCTTTTTTGCAACACCATCTTCACACTTAATTTCGCCAAAATGTATTTCTAATTGCTCTTTCCACACTCTCCAGTTGATATTTTCACTGTACTCAGGAACGCCTGATTACTGCAACACAGTGAGTGAACCCGTCGTCGCCATTTATGTTATGTATCAGGAGATGAGCCAATTATAAAATTAGAGTGAAACACTCAGTTCAATGGTTGAAACATAACTGATTTATTTCATTTATTACAAAGAATAGATTTCTTATGTTCTAAAGATATCACAGTATTGCCAACATGGAATATTATTTCATTACTAATTTTGTTGGCATATTACAATATTATTTACAGATATTAATCTGAGATTAATACCCAACATTTTTGTAATAAACTGTTCAGAAAATTTTTTAGACCACCTTTTCATAAATCCAAGTGAACTACTCGCTTTGTTAACCATCATCAAAATATGATGCTTAAAATTTAACCTTGGATCTAAAAGTATTCCTAGGTCAAGAAATTGGTCGACACACATAAGTTCGACCCCATTGATATAATAGCTCGTATATAAACGACTGCATCTATAAAAAACGACTGCATTTAAGTGTATTTAGTTGCATGAGATTTACATCACACCATTTACTAAAATTATCCAAGTCCAAATGTAACAATTTGTGGTCATAAGGATCGTATAAAAAATTTTGATTAATATGTGAGAATGATTTATAATTGACGGTAAATCATTTATAAATAAACTAAAGAGAACAGGACCCAGGTGGCTACCTTGGGGAACCCCCGAAGTAACATTAATTTGCATCGAAACCAGGGCTGTGGAGTCGGAGCCGGAGTCGGAGTCTTGGAGTCGGAGTCTGAAGATTTTGCTGGAGTCGGAGTCGGAGCCGGAGTCGTAGAAATTTTGCTCGACTCCGACTCCGGCGAAACAAAATTTGAAAAACACTTCATATCTTTGTAACTAAAGAAATATTTCGACAAATTAGATTCCATTAGGGCTTTTATTCGAACAACGAAAAACGAAGTACTGGATTTCAGGCCACTCAAAGTGTATTTATATGAGTGAAATTTCATAATGATATAAAAAGTAGGTTTCACTAGAATATGGGTTGAATTGATCAATTGTATTGCCCATTTTTAACATATTAAACTATCGATTTTTGACCCTATATATACTCTTGATAAAGGTATAATTTTAAGGAAATATAGCAGTAGAACCTAACGTTCTTTTTTGGCTCGCATGTTGAGTTCGAAGATGGGTCAATCCGGAGAATAGAGTTATGCACGTGAGTAATATTTTACTCACGCACACTCATGGCGGAAACATCTTACTAACGCACACTCACGCACGATATGTTGTGACTCTCAAAAAATACCGCGACTCACGAAAAATATCGTGACACACGAAAAATGTCGTGACTCACGAAAAATTTTTTGAGTAATTTACCTTAGGGACGTGTCAAAAAACATGAGCATGATAAAAATCGAGAGCGTTATAAAACTCTTTACATCCCAGGTGTCACTAAAATTATAAATGAATTCAACTCGTAAGCGTTTTATGTCCGAGGGCGGAATTTTTTTCGTGAGTGCATTTTTCTGTTACTCACGCACACTTTTGAAGAAATTAATGTCGAGACTCACGCACGACTCACGCGTGAGTTACGACAATTTCGTGTCACGTGCACACCTCTACGGAACAATGTTGTGATATAGCACCTACATATAAATTAGGGTTTTCTTTTTCCCGGACTTTTTGCATTCCTGGGAAAGCGGGAATTTTTTCGAATTTCCCGGGATTCCGGGATCCCGGTCAAAGGAAACCCTGCTTTGATGTGGAATACATTGAGACATTTGAATAAATTAGAAATAGCCTAAAGCTACGGTTATAAGGCGCTCTCTGGACAACTAACAATATATATATATTATGTTGTTCTCTTACATAAGCCATAAATCATACTAAAATACGAAATATTTTGTAATACCAAACATTTTGACAATGGTTAAGGCAATCTCTTTCGATATAGTTTTCGGAAGAACACTATTAATATAGTGGAATTTTTTGTTTGGAATGAAAGGAACTTATTTCGATTTCACCATCGTTAAACGGGGTCAATAAATGCACATATTCAGTCAATATTCCCAAAAGGGAAACACTACCATGTAATATGACATTCACATTACACTTCCAAAATCCACTTTAACTAGATTTCAGTTGTCGTATGCCCTATTAATAAGGGCTTAAACCCCAATTTTAATAGATTTAAAGCCTAATGTGTATAAGGTATAAATATGAAATTAAAGTAACTATCTTAAAAAAGGGGGGAATTTTCTTATTTCGTAAAAAGCATCCTTGCAATAATTATGAAATTTTGAAATTACGCAATTGCCAACGTGGGCTACATAAGGTAAAATGTCCCGTTGTTTTTAAAGGTTTACTCAATCTACCAGTCTATTGGAATGTCGGTTTACAGAAATATGACAATCATAAATTCGGAAGTGCAAACTTCTTTGTAACAATTGGGAGACCGTTGGATTCTGGATTAGAACCCACGACTATGTATGCTCCATAAGGCAACTACTTCCAAAATCCACTTTATCTAGATTTCAACTGTCATTTGCCATATAAAACCCTCTATTATACATAAAATATTGTAAAGAAAATTTCCCGGGAATTCCCGGGATCCCGTTCCCGGGAAAAACCCCTAATATAAATCCATCTTTCGATTTGTTTTAAGAAATTTTTCCTAGTCTAAAAATTTCATAAGATTTGTCAGAAATTTTGAATTTAGAGTTATTTGATTTCCATAAATAAATGCAGAAATTTTCCGTCGGCCTAGATTTGTATATGGTGATAATTACTCCATAAATCTCCATATACACCCGATGTCCTTGAAAACTGTAATTTAAAATTAAACCTCTGCCAACGTGCCATACGAGGCGGTCTTTTGGGAGAAAATTTGTTCCCTCAAAGCCACTCGAAATTCTTTACATTAAATTATTGGCCTCTAATGTCCATAACTGATAGACCATTTATAAATCGATGTTTCACCATTTTACTTCTATAGAAACAATGTTCGTAACTGTCCAGCTATTCCTGTGATCTGTTGTATGGTAGTGGTTATTTAAAATTCCGCCCGTCGTAATTTATGTTTTTTTATATATCCGACACATTATATTTTTGATTTTGATGTTTGTGTATTTTTCTTTTTTATATAGATTTATTTTTTATAAAATGCCTATATAAACCAATACCAGGATAACCTAACCTAAGCCTAATTATTTTTTGTGTTTTTATAAATTCATATTCTGGAGATTGTTGTTATCTACCCATATTTTGATGTGATATTGAGCTAACATTAAAATGTAGAGTTCTTTACATCCCTGAAATTCTGAGATTTGTCGTCGAGTCGTATCAAAAATTAGAGTTCTTTTGGACATATAAACTAAAGGCCTGCACAAGACGTCTTATAAGACATATCAAGACATTTTTGTCTATTGAGGGTCATTGTTTACTCTCATTTGTTCCCGCAAATCATTGTATTTTTCCCTACACATGAACTATTATCTTGTGTGTACAAATACAAAAACTCACGCCAAACACTATTTACATATTCAGCATTTGCAAACTTACACACATCTCGCGTATTTGCAAGTTTTATATGGTGTACCTATTGTATTTCCATCTCCACGCTAGTAAAATGTATAAAACCACCACCATTTGTTTGGAGTTGTGAGTAAGTGAGAGAAGGAGAAACTGAGAAGCAGAAGAGAGCAATATAATGTCAAGTAGGGATGCCATATCACAATAAAACGAATGCTTTTATAGCTGAAAGCAGGGAGATTGATGGTAATTGCGGTGGTAATCAAATTCCTAAATATTTTTTGGTTTAAACTGGTAATATTACTACTAATAACTGACTATTTTCAGACTATTGCACCAGCAACTAACAATGAAAATATAACGGTTCACATATGAATTCTCTCCATTAGTGTTACCGCCTATTTTGCCGCTGCATGTAAATATAAAACTCCAAAATCGCAATATTTTCAATAAGCATAGAAAAGACAACCATATTATGTTATTTGAATTTTGATATATAACATAGGTACCTTTATGTTTAAATAACTAATAAACCAACATTCGTTATTTTTAAATTAAGTTTCTTTGCATTTCGATTAATAACATTTAATTAAAGGAGGTGATTCAGAGTCGATCGGTATATATTTTATGGGGTCTAAAATCAATATTTCTGGTAGGCACATTTTTTGTTTTTGTTGTTATTATACCCTGACCACTATTTAGGGTATAAAAATGAATGTAATTGATCGAAACACAGTCAAAAAATACCACTTTTTCTTCCTACAAGTTGGCAACTCTGACTAACAAATGCACCACAAAAGCATAGCAAAGCAAAAAGATGAATCTCTAGGAATACTCGGTCGCTATGCTTCGTGTCCCGAGTATTTGATGTTGTTTTGTGTTATTTATTCATTATCGATGAATGTGTTTATGCATTTTGCCTTTGCAAAGAGAGTATTTGAGTTTGCGGGATCAGGGCAAATATTGGAAGTACGAGTATTTGTTGAAATAAATACACACTATGTTTAATTTGCTCAGAGCTTCTTCGGTTACAAATACTATTTGTACTCTCATTTATACTCTCATGTCTTGACTTTGGCCGTAAACACCATTTGGTATTTGCCTGCCAAATACATTTGTGCAGGCCTCTAATATAAACACATATTGCAAAATATAATATTTATTTTGGTCTATTTTTGGAACACTACACCTTAAAATTACAATTGGAATATTGTTAAAATTAGATTTAGGTACACCACCTGGAGTCGACTCCGGAGTCGGAGTCGAGGCTAATAAGAAATGCTGGAGTCGGAGTCGGAGCCGGAGTCGAGCATAATTGACTCGACTCCACAGCCCTGATCGAAACAATATCTCCAAATTTCACTTTTTGTACTCGAACAGTTAAGTAAGAGTTTATCCATTTAATAAAAGAGGGACAAAAACCAATTCTCAAAAGTTTCAATTATAGAAGGTTGTGATTGACTTTATCAAAAGCTTTGCTAAAACCATCGTTGTCAACTCCAATATATTTGATAAAACTGATGAAACCTGATGAGATACCATCTCTGTTAACATTTTCTCAAACATTTTAGGGATTGCGCTAAGTATTGCAATGCCCCTGTAATTCGATGCCTCATGTCTACTACCAGATTTAAATATGGGTACAATATACGACTGTTTCCAAAGGCTCGGGGCATAACCAAAAGAGATGGATTTGTTAAAAAGTTTCGTAAGCGGAGCTTTGCGGTAATTCACGCATTGCTTCAATATGATAGAGGGAACTCCATCTGGACCAGGTTTATAAGAATCTTTTAGAGATTTCAAGTTTCTAAAAACATTATCAGTTGACAGCAATAGCGTAGCTAGACATTTTTCGTATGGTTTTATTTTATAAAAATGAATAAAAACTCAGACTTCAACATAACTAGACAATTAATTTATAAAAAAGCAACTAAAAGTACTGTTGAAGCGAGTTCAACAAGCTACTATTGGTGAATTTTCCTAATGACGTTTATGATTGGTGCTCACGAAGAGCAAACACAGATTCGATCCAAATCTCTTAATTTTTTCTCTTAATTTATGTTATTATTTTGTTATACACCAATTTTATATTATTCATTTGTACATTCTACATGAAGTATGATTTTGTAATTATGTATTTATTTTATTTTACATTCATATTCATTCTCTCATTATATAGTAACCGTTTCATTTCTAACGGATTTAAATATTGAATTTTGTCAGTAAAGTGGCTAGTTAAGTTTGAGCAGTTGAAGTAAACGGGTGACTCTTCAATAAATTTAACTCAACAATAAGGTGGTGTCTTTGTTATTTCGGAAGGCACTAGCCTTCGCGCTCCATTTTGAAAGACACTTGGAGTTCTTAGCCCCACGAGAGCTTCGACCAGAAGCACGAGTCCGCATTGCTGTGTTCGAGGCTCTTCAACCCCCACCAATTGCACTATCGAAACAAACGCTTTAGTGCAATTTAACATGGTCCATTCGAACCTCCTAATTTGGTGTTAGGAGAAGGTAGAACCAGCGGCAATGGTCGCTCAACATCCGCAACGGCGGTACTGTGTATTTACGAGAAATTGTTACATAAGGTAATTCCTTACATCCCAGTGGTTTGTCACAGCTAGAGAAAGCTAGGAAGGAAATTATGGCATGCATCAATTTCTTCGAGAACACGATTCTGGATATTTTGGTAGCGACAAAAATTTATAGAACTACAAGGCTGCCGCAAAGGAGGACGACTCCAACAAAGGAATAAATTGGGTATTTACAAGTGTATTATTTGTTGTATGTGCGAGTGATTAAAATTGTAAATGGTAAAAAAATGAACAAGAAATCATTGTAAAGGTATGACGTAATATCCCTGTGGAAATCAATCAGTTATTTTTTCAAAGTTGCAAAAACCATTTTTTTTTGCAAAACTTTTACAACAAAAAACGGATGCGCCCTATCAATATTCATTATCATATGTAACTTTGTTGGGGCGGAATGTAAAATATATAACTATATTTATCTTAAAAATAGATATTACATAATCCCTCCGCGGTTGTATATTTTATAGCTCAAATATATAAAATAATACAAGCAACAACACTTCATGCAAGTACTACTCTTACAGTACGTATTGTACAACATTTCTCTGCGCAAAAATGATTCTTCTCTTAAAAACAATATATTTTTGTTTCCAAAAAGAAAAATCTCCACGAATAGACGTAAAAAGCAATGCCAGAAATACTGATCCTCAAATGCTATGCAAATAAGAAAACACAACAACAAAAGTAATTAGTTGAAAAGCAATCAACAATAGCGTTGCATTATTTGTCATTTGTTGAAGCGGAGACTTTAACGATTATAAAGAAAAGTAAAGTCTCCACATGAGACATAATAGAAACAATTGGCGAGAGAGTAAGACATCTCATGATATGACAATTATATCATTATTGCCACATCATCGATTTAATTAGTATTTGAAATTTCAATGTAATATATTTGGAGATAATTTATGAGTGGCAACCATCTATCTCTGGATGAGTGAGAGACGTCAGTCACAAGAACAGTTAGAAAACAATACAGCACATAGAAATTAACATAGGTAAAGCCGCGAGCAATTAATTGACATTTTATAAAAATAAATCAATTATTAAAGTTAAATTATAGTTGCAAACGTCGACAAAGGAAAAATTAAATCTAATCGAAAAAAGAACAAAAAACACCGAAAAAATAAAAAAGAACAGTTAGTTCCCCGCAACAAACAAACCAAAAATAATGTCTAAAATACAATGCCCTAAAACAGATATACAGAAAATAATGTTGGGAGCATAAAACGTCAAAACATAAATTAAAAAAAAAAATAATTACTTCGGAAATTTCTTTTTAATTGCAATCAAATTATTTCCTTCTTCAGAAGAGTGAGAACATTTCTGGATATTATTTAAACATTTTTCAATTCTAGTTGGATAGATGGTGGGTACGCTTAACTTTTGTGGACCATACTCTGAAAAATTTGAAGAAGCGTGCTGCACATAACAAATATGTAAGGCCAACATCATAACACACACTTTATTGGCTACCCACTCTTCTACGACAATAAAACCAAACAAGAATGAATCCAAAATTTCCCGCATGGAAGTGGGACCTAATAAACGACAATCATCTGTAAAATATTACAAAGTTTCAGCGTATACAACAACAAAAGCCTCGCCCAAAACCTATATGGAATATGCAGAACCAAACCCTGACGGTCCTAAGACAAATAGTTATCAACAGTTTTATGGTTCACAACATATTTTAGCAAATACACCCGAAAATTGCCAAGTGGGGAACAATAAAAAATGCACCAACAAATCGATATATGTTCCATTCCAAACAAATGATATAGTAGTAAGTTCATCAACAAATGTGCCTCCTATCTTAAAGCAACCCGATGACAATTCATCTTTGAATAGCTTTCACAACATATACCTTTCTGTCAATTTGGGCGATAAAAAGGTAAACAGGAGCAGTACAAAAAATTATTTGCATACATATTTTAACAACAAAAATCTACGTTTTCATCACATTTGCCCAATATACATTACTCCTCGAGGGAGCATTGGCCACAAAGGAGTTTGAAGTTGACACTTATGAAATTATACCTAAGCTAAAGGTTATAAAAGGCTACAAATTCAAATACAAAGGGCAGACCAACAACAGTTCCCAACTACGGGTAGCAACCCGCGCTTCAATTAGATCACTCGCCATCCATCATTCAATCTCTTGTATGCTTCTTTCTTTTCTTTATTTTCAGTACACGATGACAACTTCTAGTGAGAGTAGCTCAACATCACCATCAATCCTGAGAGAGTGTTAAACAATCCAGTAATAACTACTGAACATTTCGATAAATTATAGAATTAATTTCTACAACAACGGTGCAGCGATTCATCATTTATGCTGAGGCGGGAGTATGTTGAAGCGAGTTCAACAAGCTACTATTGGTGAACTTCCCTAATGACGTTTATGATTGGTGCTCACGAAGAGCAAACACAGATTCGATCCAAATCTCTTAATTTTTTCTCTTAATTTATGTTATATTGTTTTACACAAATTTTATATTATTCATTTGTACATTCTACATAAAGTATGATTTTGTAATTACGTATTTATTTTATTTTACATTCATATTCATTCTCCCATTATATAGTAACCGTTTCATTTCTAACGGATTTAAATATTGGATTTTGTCAGTGAAATTGGTTAGTTGGTTAGTTTGAGCAGTTGAAGTAAACGGGTCAAGTTGACTCTTCAATAAATTTAACTCAACAATAAGGTGGTGTCTTTTTATATTTCATGTTAGCCTGATACCGAAACAGGCAATTGACGTCCAAATGCATTATATCTAATTATACAATTATTTTTCGAGCTTTATGGACAGATATAGATTAAGGAACATGGTTAATAGAGCCATTGAAAATTTATAACGCCAGATACAAATCTATACACGCCTGGACTGTACATGTTTCGGTTCGGGCGAATGAACCTTTCCACAGCCTTTAGTATAGATCTGGCTGGGAGAGATAACTTAATTTTGGGCCCTTTATGCTAACTCCTTATGAAGAAAACATTTGGGAATTTTCCTCTTACAAATTGAATCATCTTTTCTCCCACTGTGCATCATCTTTTCATATAACTTACAAGTCCCTTAATCTTATTTTTATTTCGTTTTGTTACATAGTAATGCAACAACACGAAATTTATTTTTAGAAAGCTTATTTGTTAGAATTCACCTATGTGGTGAACAGTCGAACAATACTTATTGTTTCTACAGTCAACTACAACAACATGTGACAACTTACAGAAACTGGTTTCCAGGATACAACAACAATTGTAACGCGTACATTAGTCGTGTTTTTCCTAGTTTTACGAAGGGCTCGTCGTTGCTTATTATATTTCATGTTAGCCTGATACCGAAACAGGCAATTGACGTCCAAATGCATTATATCTAATTATACAATTATTTTTCGAGCTTTATGGACAGATATAGATTAAGGAACATGGTTAATAGAGCCATTGAAAAGAAAACGCCAGATACAAATCTATACACGCCTGGACTGTACATGTTTCGGTTCGGGTGTCTTTTTTATTTTGTAAGGCACTAAGCTTCGCGCTCCATTTTGAAAGACACTTGGAGTTCTTAGCCCCACGAGAGCTTCAACCAGAAGAACGAGTCAGCATTGCTGTGTTCGAGGCTCTTCAACCCCCACCAATTGCACTATCGAATCAAACGCTTTAGTGCAATTTAACAAGTACTTCCACACTTTTTTCCAACAACAAATTTGGCAGTTGTTCCAAAGGTACAACTTTAAAAGCACTTCCATAAATGTCCTCACAAAGAAGTTAATTATATTCATGACTGTTCTGGGTCACACCGCATTGTGCACCACACTATACACTTTCTACACACCACACACAAAGTTAGTTGTTCTGAGTCACACGTGTGAACACTTTTTTCGGACTTTTAATCGAAAAATGTGACAGCTGATTTTTTCTGCAAGCCATATTATTTGCAGACAGAAATTATAAACAAAACATATTTTGCCGGTATAGACATAAAAAATTAAAAGTAAGTGCGTAATTCAAAACCATAAAATGCCTGCCGGATTTTTGTTAGCAGTGAATAATGTAAGGACAAGAGCAATTTATCAAAAACAAATAAGAAGGCGACAATTGTGTGATGCTTCAAATCTATTTTGATTTGTTTTTTTCTATCCCTCAATGTTACTCATGAACAAACGATCGCCGTGTCGTTCTCGTTTTTGTTTTTGGCGGCGGAGAAGTTTTTATTTTTGGTCAAACAGTTTTTAACATCCATACATTAAAGGAAATTTAATTATAGTGGGCATAATTAACTATTCTGTTAAGGTTTTTCTCATTTGTATTGCTTAAATATTTACAATAATATTGCAAACAAATTTTCTATTGTGGCGGCCTCCATGTGCAGAAAGATATTGGCGGCGTTAGTTTTTTTTTTAATTTGCTCAGTGATTTGTGCACCAAGAACACTTTGCAGAATTGAAGATGTCATATTTTTCATGCCACAAATTTGGTAAAATTCACTTTTCTTATCCCATTGATTTTGTAAAAGTTATAATTTAATTACCTTATATTTTCAAAAAGACCTTTGATTTGTTTAGGAAAGCGGATAGTAGTCACAAAAATCAAAGATAATTTTGCTTACAACTTTTTTGTGTTAACTTTTAAAAATTGTGGCAACATTATACTTTCGAACACACTGAAAATCAGCTGATTAAAACAACCTCAAAATTTATACACCAATCAGAGGAAATTTCGGTTAAAATTTTAGATGGATTTTTAAAATCGTGGTTTCTGCCATATATAAGTGACTTTCCCAATAAAGTATGCAAATATTTATAAAAAATATATTAAAGTTTCAGAATCTGTTATTTATTTGTTATAAAAACTTCTGACTTTGCATACGATGGCTGTACACTAAGCCTACACAAAAGAAATGTTCGTGTACATTTTTCAGGTCTATGACGATGTATAGTGTTGTACTATACTAGTACATGTGTGTACTAGAGGTGTGCACGTGACACGAAATTGTCGTGACTCACGAAAATTTTCGTGACTCACGCTCATGGCAACGGCGTGAGTGTGCGTGAGCGTGATTAACAAACCAAAATGTCGTGCGTGAGCGTGAGTCACGAAAATATTATCTTCGTGAGTGTGCGTGAGTAAAGATTTACGCTCACGAAAATAATCCTGCTTACCAACATAAAACGCTTAAGAGTTAAATTCATTTACAATTTTAGTGACACCTGAAATGTTAAGAGTGTAATAACGCTCTCGATTTTAATAATGCTCATGTTTTCAGACGCGTCGCTAAGGTAAATTACTCAAAAAATTGTTCGTGAGTCACGATATTTTTCGTAAGTCACGGTATTTTTCGTGAGTCACGACATTTTCGTGCGTGAGTGTGCGTGAATACAAATTTTCTTTTCGTGAGTGTGTGTGAGCGTGCGTCCTACCAAACAATATCGTGCGTGAGTGTGCGTGAGTAAGATTTTTCCGTCGTGAGTGTGCGTGAGCGTGAGCAAAATATTACTCACGTGCACACCTCTAGTGTGTACCAAAACAGACACGATTAACTACGCATGAAGTTTTATTAATTCAATTTTTTAAAACTCGTTTTTTCGTATTTTTAATGGGTATTTTTGTAACTATGTTAAAAAAGAGTAAGAGTTAATAAAATGGTAAAAGTTATTAAAATTTTGCCGCAAAAATCCATTCTAGAAAAATCCAAAAATTCAATCTAATCCATTCTAGATAAAATCAATAATTTTTAAATATACTCGTATTCGAAGTCAAATGTTTCAGACAAGCGTTATAATGCATTAAAAATCAGAAAAAATACTAAAAATTTTATATTTGGGAAAATATCACAAATATTTTTAATTCGCTTTATCTTAAAGAAACTAACTTACAATTTGGAAGACAATATTAAGAAATTAAATTTTGCCATCGGCAATTGCTACCACAATGCAAGTCGTAAATTGGTTTTCAAATTCTGGGGGGGGGCTAACATTTTTCTGGGTGGGTCTAAGCCCCCCTCCCCAGAGGCCTTCCTACGCCTATGGTTGACAGGTATGTAATATTTATAGAAGATGACTCTAGAATTTCGAATGGATAATTCGAATCAGTGTCGTAATTTGGACTAGAATAAGTTGAGGCAAAAAAGTTCGCAAACATATTAGTGATATCAGTTACGTTGTCAGCCACCATTGTCCCGCTCTTAAGATAGTTCGGAAAAGTGTTATGCTATGGTCACACTGAGTAAATATTTGACAGAAATCAAAAAAGAATCCGTCGCCACAGCCAAACCAGAAAACATATTTAGCTCATATTGGATATATAATACAATGGTAGGATTATTTTCCAAGAACCCTATCAAGATATTTGGAAAATGGTTCTGGAAAAATGTTTGACACTCATTGTGGTCAAATATTTGCCTAGTGTGGCCATAACCTTAGATCTTCGCTTCGAGTTTACAAATTTATAAAATGTTTTTGGATTATTCTTTAGTCTCTCCTTCGTGGTGTTCAGATATTCTCGGTAACGATTTATATTCTCAATGTTATACCTAGATCTCATGCTTACGGATAGAGATAAATCAATTGACGAACCGGATTTCTTGTATCTCTTAAATAATTTATTCTTTCTATTCTTTAGCCTAGAGAGTTCTTGACTGTTCCATGGGGGGCCCAAGGATACAAAGGGTTAAGTTTTTGGAATAGATTTAGAAAAACAGTGACATAAAACATCATAAAACTCTTTAACTAAGACTTCCATATCATCAGAAGCTAAAATTTTATCCCATGCTACAGTAGATAACAGGTTGTTTAATTTATTATAATTCGTCTTAAGGAAGCAGTATTCCATATTTTTATTGGAAATTTTGAGTGGGAGAAATTGTGATGGAAGGGAAATTTGTGTAAGACATGTGTAAGACAAACCCCAATTTTTATTTGTAAACAATAAATTTGACTTTGACGGCTGGGGGACCAAGTGTTGCCAATCAAAATCGAAATTTGAACTGCAACCATTTTTGCGTTTTCTTTTAGCACTGGTGCCCCAGCAAAAAAAGCGTCGCCAAAAAAAGTAATGAAAATGTTCTTTTTGGATCTGGAAATGGTGCAAAATTGACGCAGAAGCGATGAATTTAACATGGGCTTGTCATAGGACGGAAGTCCTCCATTTCAACAAAACAGCCCTAATATATAAATTTACCTTTTAAAGATGTCAGCATATGATCTAGATTCCAAGATATAATAAGCTCCTCTATATTCCGTTCACAGTTTATTTCACCGTCCATTCTTCTGAGTACACACAAAAGAAAGTGTCTCATACATTTAAGAAGATTTTTGGAGCAAGTGCAGTTTAGCTATACCATCAACAATTTTTTGTTTTTTTTTGGGTCGATCGAGAATTAAATTTTATGTCGAAATAGCAAGTAACCGGTTTGCGGTCGTAACCGGACAACCGGTTATTCGAGCCTAAAATATAAATAAATAATCGTTAATAAAACCGGATCTACTGAACCGATTACTTTTATATGTACATCACTAAAAGGGTAAAGGTATCACCTTTCAAATGAGGTATGACCGGCTATCGGTCTGGGTTCTGCGTTAATAAATGTGCATTTTCGAACCGGGGTTTTTTACAAAACTGGCTATAAATCATAAAGTGTTCGATGTAAAGGTACTAAGTAGCCTGTTGGAAATTTAGCCAACACTTCCACCTATCCGCTAAAGTTACATTTAGGCAGATATCTCTGCTAGAACCGGAGTTATGCGCCAATGAATTTAATTGTATCCGTGAAATGTGGACTTTTGCATAGTAAACTATTATACTAATTTTCATTTAAAAGTTGTTTTTCGGGTAGAATAAAACAGAAGAGGGTTTAAACCGGTTATGGCAACATGGTTGTAGTGAATCGTTTGTTTGGAAAGTCACATTTTGCAAAAACAAAAACACGCGAATTTTGAAAAAAATATCTTTTTAAAGCAGATATGGATATAAATCCGTTAATATATCCAGTTCTAACAAAATTTCGATATAAAAAGCGCCGCGGGCGTTTTTTAACGGATATGGATATAAATCGGTTTATATATTCGGTTGTCAGAAGAATGTATATGTAAAGAGTGCCTCAGACGGAAAGTATTTTTTTAACCTGGCTATTGATGCAAATGAATAAATATTTCGGGTTTTAACTGCAATTTGGATGTACAAAGCGCCGCAGACGAAAAATTATTTCAAAAAAATCGCGCGATTTTTTTTTTAATTTTTCAATTTTCTTTGTAAACCGGATATGAATATAAACCGGTTAATATCTACGGTTTTATTGGTGATATCCGCCTAAATTTAACTATGACGGATAGGTAAAAATGTTAGCTACAAAATGGAATCAGTTAATTAGCACCTTTATATCGAGTAGTTTTTGAGTTTTGAGATGTTTTGTAAAAAACCGGTTCCAAAAAACATGTTTTCATCTGTATATTCGGAACGGATATATCGAATAAATCGATTTATGCATAATTTGAAAGGGGATATCATTAGCTTGCTAGAGATGTATTAAGTTAAACATTTCATCGTTTATAAACTGATGTACCTTTACGAATATCATTTTTAGAATAAATTGTCAGCATATGCGAGGAACTAATGCATAGGATCTTTCTCGGCAAATGTAATGTAAATATGATATTACTTGAATTTTGTTTGAGAGTGAGAGCAATGCAATAATGAGAAATGGTAGCGAATGCTGGGTATCTTGTGTATATGAGAGCGTGGGGTTATTTTTATTTTTGTTCTTTCAGTGGTTTGTGTGTGTGTTTGTTATTCGCGGATGGTTTATTTGGCTGGATGAGGTGTTGTTTTCAATGAAGGCACATGTGTTTTTTTGTTGAAGTTTTTGCTTGGTTTTGTTTGGCATGCTTATTAAATATTTGGGGAAGAAATGCTGAAATGGAAAGTATATTGAAATGGTTTTATAGAAATCTAATTTAATATTCTTAAATGAAAAAAATAAATATTCGATTTGAGAGTAACCCCAGATGAATTTGGAAAAGTTTTTGTTACACCTCAGCCTATAGTTTAATGATAAATTGGTAAGTATTATTTTTAAAATGGGGGTTTCTTTTAAAAAGAATATTTTTTATTTATATTATTATTTGTTAATTAATTTTTTTGGAAACCAGTTTAATGTTTTTCTTTGATATAAAAAAAAATATTTAATTTCAGAGCAAACCCAGATGGATTCGGACAATTTTTTATATTTCTCATCAGCGTATAATTTAATGGAGAATTGGTAAGTTTTCTTTTAAAAATTGGCTTTCATTTAACTAGAATATTTACGTTTTTATGATCTTTTATCACCAAAATGACAGGTTTTTAATACCTTATTTTAGTATTTCTTTAATCAAATTTTTTGGAAACCAATTTAATATTTTTAATGTAAAAAATACATCTTTAATTGCAGAATACCCCCGTGGCCACATGGAGCAGTGGTTAGCATGTCTGCCTTGCATGCAAAGGGTCGCGGGTTCAATCCCTGCTCCGACCGAATACCATTTTTTGTTACTATATTAAATTTTTATAATGAAACTTCGAAATGGGGGTTATAAACAAAATGGACTGAACTTTTGGATAAAATATTATTTTTATACCCTCCATCATTGGATGGGGGGTATATTAACTTTGTCATTCCGTTTGTAACACATCGAAATATTGCTCTAAGACCCCATAAATTATATATATTCTGGGTCGTGGTGAAATTCAGAGTCGATCTGAGCATGTCCGTCCGTCTGTTGAAATCACGCTAACTTCCGAACGAAACAAGCTATCGACTTGAAACTTGGCACAAGTAGTTGTTATTGATGTAGGTCGGATGGTATTGCAAATGGGCCATATCGGTCCACTTTTACGTATAGCCCCCATATAAAGGGACCCTCAGATTTGGCTTGTGGAGCCTCTAACAGAAGCATATTTCATCCGATCCGGCTGAAATTTGGTACATGGTGTTGGTATACGGTCTCTAACAACCACGCAAAAATTGGTCCATATCGGTCCATAATTATACATACGTTACTTGAAAAGTTGAGAATTGCATAGGAGGCACCAAAATTTGCAATTTTGCTATTTTTCATGGCAGAGGCAAGTGGTGGTGATATGGATGGCATGCTTACTGACTCCACCATTACTTTGAGTGATGGTGGTGAACGTAAGAAGGAAAGCAGAAAAAACCGCCGTAAAAGAAGTGGTGGACGTGATGATGCGGCATACGACTGCATGAAGTTGCAGTTAGCGAATGACCGATATTTGTGTCGTATTGCTGAATTAGAGAAGGAAATCAAAACTCTAAAGAAACAATTATTTGAAATGTCATCTGAATTTCAAAAATATAAAGAAATTCAGATAATCAACGCAAATGAAATTGTACAAGATGGAAATATAGATGTGGCTGGCGAAATACACTGCCAAAAAAAATTGTATTCAAATGTTATAGTAAAAAATAACATTTCAACGGAAAATGACACCAGTGTACAGAACAATGGGTACACTGAAAAAAATTTAGAAATTTCTGAAATGGGAAAGACTGTTAGAATAGCCGAAAATTCTAACATGGCGATTGATGTAATAATAGAGGATACACCGCCGGTATTGCCAACGACATCAAAGGGCGCAGTCCCCAAACAAGCAAAAAATGCGGAGCAGTTTCCAACAATTGAAGCTGCAAAAGGCAAGAAAAAGAAGAAGCCGGCAACAAAGTCGAATATGGAGGCCCCAAAAGAGAAGATTATCAACACGAGTGGCATGATGCCTGCAATTACCATTTATGATGTTAGCGTTAAGGAAATTGCAAATATCCTGAATCGGACCCTTAGGACTGGAAGATTAAAGGGTTGTCCAATTTCGAGAAGGTTACTTCTCTTTTTAGGGAGCGGGGATATATGGGTCATACCCATACCCCGAAATGTGTACTTCCGTATTCAATTGTCCTGCACGGACTCTCTAATGAATACACTGTAGATGAAGTTGTTGGATTTTTCGCCAGTGACAAAATAGGATTTAATGTTAAAATCTTAGGTGCAAGGAATGTGGCTGAGGACAAGTGGGTCCTTCGCGTGGACAGGACCAGAGACATCGAAGAACTGTACAAGTTAAGGACAGTTCTCGATTGCGTGGTCCGGTTCAAGAAGGACAAATCTAAGGGTCCTGCTCAATGTTTCAGATGTCAGCGATATGGCCATGTATCGGATAATTGCACAATGCCACTTCGGTGCGTTAAGTGCGGGGGCCCTCATGCTCCCGGGGACTGCCATATCCCCCCCAAGGAGATAGCCTCTCGGGGCATCGTCGATCCCGTTTCCGGCGAGGTTTCTGCATGCCCCCCCGTTAGGTGTGTCAATTGCGATGCTGAGGGGCATACTGCTGGCTCTAGGTTATGTCCTCGTAGGGTTGCCATATTGACAACATTGGCTAAGCGTAAAGAGGAGGCGAAGGCGAAAGCCAAAGCCAAATCGGATCGCATGGCTGGTTTGTCATATGCGGCGGCCTTAGGTGGACATTCCAACTCTAATCCAGCTCCGACTGGCAGGGGTGGCGTTAGAATTGCGAAGGGGGTATCTCCTGCGGGTGCCTCAAATCGCAAAACTGACATGTTCGACGCCTGTCAGCGAGTGTTTGGAAGTGATTTTATCGGTATTTTTGCCAAAATGAGAGAGTTTGCCCCGAAGTATGAGCGGTTGGTGGCTGAGAGTGGTGAGAGTGAGGCCCTAGTGGCGATGATGAGAATGTTGTGTGATGTGTGAGTTGAAGTGTGTATTTGTGAATGTCAACTCTTGCGTGTCCTTGAGCAGGAGACATTTTTTGGCTATGTTTGTGAGAGAACGGAATCCTGATGTTCTGCTATTAGTGGAACATAGGCTTTCGTCCCCTCACATTCTAGACATCGATGGTTATCGGGTGTTTCGCCAGGACAGACAAGACCGCTCTGGTGGTGGGACGGCGGTCTTGGTGAGAGAGACATTCAGTTGTGAGGAGATAGCGATTTCGACGGGCAGTATTGAATCATGTGCTGCGCGTGTATGTATGAGTGATGGCACTTCGGTGTCTTTTGTAGCAATGTACCTTCCACCGAATCGTACTTTGTGTGTGAATGATTTTGTTTCGATTTTTTCGCTTTATGATCTTGGCGAAGTTTATGTTGGTGCCGATTTGAACGCGAGACATCCTTCCTGGGGCGGTAATGAGACGGATACCAGGGGTAAGAGATTGTTTGAGCTCCTTCGGGAGAATCCGCATTTTGCAGCGTGCGCTGCGGATAGGCCGACCAGACCAAATGGGATTTCTGGCACGTATATAGACGCGTTTTTGCTCATCCCTGGTCTCCCTCTCCTTAACCCTGGGGGTGTTTCGGAGACTTTCGATTATGAATCGGACCATAGGGCGATTTGTGTGTGTTTGAGTGTTAGCGGAATTGCAAGGCGTGAATGCATTGGGAATTTTGATTTTAGGAGAATGAACGTGAGGAGATTTAGGTCTCATCTGAGACATGCGCTTGGGGACCATTTGCTCCCCATAGATAGGAATGTGACGATGGATGAAATTGATAATTGTGTGTCTGGTTTGTCGAGTGTTTTTAGTGAGGCTGTGGACATGTCTGTGCCGAGAATTTTAAATAGAAGATCTCTTCCTGATCTGCCTTCTGGAATAGTCAATCTTATTCGAGAACGGCGTAGGTTGTGTCGGACGATTCGTCGCTCACCAGATCCGGAGAGGCGATCTGAACTCAGGGCGGTAGTTGATGAACTTAATATTATCATTGGCAATTCGATTCAGTCTTTTGAAGATGAGCGAATTAGACGTCATCTAAGAAGCATTAGAGTGAATAATAGAACATATAGTCAGGTAAAGAGGGCTGCCGGTTTGTCGTCTAAAACCTCCGTAGCTACATTACGTCGGCCTGATGGCACTCAGGCGACAGTTGATTTTGATAAAGCGGAGATTTTGGCCGATTTTCTCCAATCTTCGGCTCCTGACTATATGGATGATGATGATTTCTCCAGTAATGTTTCTGAAGTTGCTAGGGGCATAGGTGGTGGCCCGCCAATGACTACATTTTGTAGTTCATTCACTGCGGATAGTTCTGTGGTTTTAGATCGTTCTCTCTGGAGCAGAGGGGGGTTTGTTTCAAGTGATGACATTGGCCAGGCTCTGGCGTTAAGACCGGCGAAAAAGTCTTCTGGATTGGATGGCATCCCTGACACTATTATCAAGAGGGCTGGGGTTTTGATTTTTGGATTTTTGACCGTTCTCTTCAACCATTGTCTCAATTTGGGATATTTCCCGGGGGCATGGAAGAAGGCGGTTGTTATTCCCATACCAAAACCGGGCAGTTCTCGTGAGGAGTGTTCGGGATACAGACCAATATCGCTTTTGTCATCATTTGGCAAACTTCTTGAGTTCTTTATTCTCGAGAGGATTCGACTATTTGCTGAGGAAAACGGAATTTTTAGAGATTTTCAATTTGGGTTTAGGCGCGGACTGTCCACTTCGCATGCACTTGGTGTTTTTGCGACGCATGTGGTGAGGGGTCTCGGCCGGAGATGTGGCACCTTGGCGGTTGGCCTTGATTTTGCCAAGGCATTTGATTCCGTCTGGCATGATGGAATACTTTTTAAGATGGATCGTCTTGGCTTTGATAGTCATTTGTGTGGGATGGTAGCAAGCTTCTTACGTGAACGCTCTTTCACTGTGAAGGTGGGCAATGGGATGTCGAGCTGGAGACAGATTCGTGCTGGTGTCCCCCAAGGTTCACTCCTTGGACCAATTTTATATACAATTTTTGCTAGCGACATCCCTGAGCCGCCGGAGAGGGGTTTGCTGCTGACCTATGCAGGTGACGTTTTGGTCGCTTTTTCCGGTCCGAGGGCCAGTCTGATTGAGAGAAGTCTGAATTCCTACTTGGAGGAGCTACACAGCTACTTCCCCAGGTGGAAACTTAGACTTAATGTGAATAAATGTTCGGCGTTGTGTATAACGGGGCGGCCGGGTTCAGTTTTTCCTAATTTCAGGTCCTATCATCCATCTGTCATGATTGATGGTACTCCAGTTGTGGTATCGGACACTCTCAAGTATTTGGGGGTCGTTTTTGATGCCAAGTTTTCGTTTTGCCGCCACATCGACAATGTTTTGGCTAAGGCCAAACGTGTTTATTTTGGGTACAGTGGCCTGATTCGTATGAGGGGTGGCCTCTCCAAATGGGTCAAACTACTGATTTATAGTCAGATAGTGCGACCCGTTATCACCTATGCCTTCCCCATCTGGTTCGGCATTTCGTCGGCTCAGATGGAAAGACTTAGGGCGTGGGAGAGGTGTATTCTTCGATCATGCGTGGGTATTGGAGTTAGGACGATGGATGATGGGACCATTAGACATCACTCTACAAGGGTGGTGATGGATAGGTCGGGGGCGATGAGGATCGACGTTGTCATGGTGAGGGACGCGTTGAGGTTCTTGGGCAATTCCGGATTGCTGTCGAATGTTATGGTGGCCGGGATGCTTGACTATCGAGAGGACCTAGAGATTTTGACGACAAGGGCCCACTTGGCCCCAGCTGCACTCCTTGTTTTGGACGAGGGGGAACTATTGTACAGAGACGGACTACTTTTGTTTTACCACAGAAGATCTGGGACGTACGACATAGATGACAGGGTTTATCTGACAACACAGTGACCTTACCCATTTTGTAAATATTGTAAATAGTGTAAATATAGTAGTTTTAAGTATTAGTTTTAAGTTGTAGCTATAAGTAGATTTAGTAATTTTTTTAAAAAACCTGAAATTTTGTCTATTTTTTAACTTCCAATTTTTAAGACAACGAAATGAATTTAATTATCCAATTATTTGTTTAACTTTTGTTTGATGATTGTGCGTGTGGCAAGACTACAGCAAAAAAATTTCGATGTTGAAAATGTAATTGATAGACTTACATATGTTTAATTATATATATTGATTATATAAGTTCATGTCATCTTATAAATTATATAGGAATTTAATGGAATAAAATGATCTATTTTAAACTAAACTAAACTATAGCCCCCATATAAACGGACCCCCAAATTTGTCTTGCGAGGCCTCTAAGAGAAGCAAATTTCATCCGATCCGGCTGAAATTTGGTACATGGTGTTAGTATATGGTCTCTAACAACCATGCAAAAATTGGTCCATATCGGTCTATAGTTATATATTTATAGCCCTCAGATAAATCGATCCCCAATCACACAAAAATTGGTCCATATCAATAATTGTATATAGCCCCCATATTTCAATTCTGGCTCCCTACGTACCGTGCAAAAGTCCATATCGATTCGTAATTATTTGTAGACTTACCTACACATACTTTTTTTGTCTAATGTATACCTCGTATGGACTGACACACAATTTAGAAAACGATTTAAGATACCACAACCCAAGTAATTCGATTGTGGATGACAGTCTTCCGTAGAAGTTTCTACGCAATCCATGGTGGAGGGTACATAAGATTCGGCCTGGCCGAACTTACGGCCGTTTATACTTGTTTTTATTGCAAAAATAACAATTTTGTAACAAAAAACTATTTTTGGTATAAAAGATTGAAATTTTGGAAGGGATTCAAAAACTGTAACAAAAGAAGAACGTGGAGTCGAGTCTAAACATGCATGAATAATTTTATAATATACACATAAATTTATTTAGGCGTGAGCAGTTTTTTACTAGCATTTAACACCATTTTAAATACATTTAAAACTTATAGTTTTTTGTACTTAATTTCATTTTTACCTTTAAGGCCGGTATTATGTTGGCATTATCGCTCTAAAATGGTCCTATTTTGCCTTTTTCTTTTCTCTAATAATTCAAAGAAGAAAGAAAATAATCTTTTTCAATTGTTTTAGCTGCAAAACTCGAACTTAATGCCAGCTTTTATATTTGAAGGTGTCCGTCAACTCCTCTTGGACTACTTGTTAACAAAGAGGAACTAAACATTGTTTTTATACAATTTACTGTTTAATTTTTCACAATTTCCTCCTTTTTTCATTTTACTGTCCCAACTCTAAAAAGAGTATAGTACCCTTTCGTTATTTTTATGAAGATCGCTTTGTAATTTTTGTATATTTTCAACCGTTTTTTAGTTTCCTTTGCCTGAATATTTTGATTTACTCCTCGTACGTACAGATTTCTTTTAACAAATCAAGAAAAAAATTGTGCCCATAATGCCAAAATGATAAACAAAACACATGTCCACACATACATAAAATGCTGCACTCAAGGCTAAAACACATGCTGTTTTTTTTTCAAATGTCTATTCCCTTGGTTCCGAATGTCTATTCTCTTTACTCCGAATACTCATTCTAATATTCAAATTAAATAATAATAAATAATAATAAAAAATAATGATATCAAAAATAAGCATATCAAATTTTTGGCCGTATGATAAAACAGTTTTCCAAAACAACATACAAGCGGTTTCACAGAAATTGCTCTCTTTTCATTCTCTCGCTGTGTTATATTGATATCTTTCGTCAACCCTCCCGTTTCCATCTCTATATCTTTCTCTATACTCTCTGTCGCTCTCTGAATAAAATATCACAACATATATATGTTTACTCGAAATTTGTAAATTTATATATGTTTATATTCACACATATTATTTTTTTGAGACATTCATGTCCCAAACATAATATATTCTAACATATTAATATATGTGACCCAAACATTTAGTGTTAGTTTCGGAATATTACATGTTTGCACTTAAATATATTGTGTTTAAAAATTGTGCCCGAAACACATTTTGTTTATATCGGAAAATATGTAAAACAAATTTTTCTAACAGTGCAGAATTTGTAACCAATTTAATGTTTTTATTTAGTGTAAAAAATAAATATTTAATTTCAGAGTAATCCTATATGAATTTGGACAAATTTTTATCACCGTATAATTCAATAGAGAATTGGTAAGTTTTATGTCAAAACTTTGGCTTTCTTTTAACTAGAACATTTATTTTATTATGTCCTTCACATCGATAATAACACAATTTTTGTGGTAATATAGCTTACTTCATTATTTCTCTAATTGTTTCAGGTACAATTTTTATGAGATACGTTTACCTAAGAAAAGTTGAATTCCATACACCATTTTATAAAATGTCCCCAAATATGGTAAGTTACAACCTAATACACCCTCAAAAAATCGCTTCTGTAACATATACTCCCAAACACATTTTGCTTCAAGCATATACATTTTTGGGTATTGCCCAAACATTTATATATTTGATTTCTTCCAATATATAATATGTTTGAAAGCATATTGGTCTAACTAATATAATATGTTTGGGTAGTCTAAGGTCCAAACATTATGTAGTTTTCCATCCAAATTCAAAAATATTGTCTCCCAAAAAACTATATTTTATTATGTGAACATATAATATGTTTGGAAACATTTTGAACCCAAAAATATTATATGCTTAAAAGATTTTTCTCCCAAAGAAGATTGTGCTCAACAATTTTTTTCTGCCTAATTGTATATTCCCTCACATTTTTCTCACTTCCACGATCTTTTAAGTTCTTAGCACTTTTTTCTGTAATACAAACATTGTAGAAGAAATTATTCAATTTTATAATTTTTTTAAATTTTACCTTTTGCCGGACGGGGATTCTAACAGCGGACCACACAGTTCAAGAGATAATTATCGTTATAAGTTATATTTATATAACGTAGCTTGCGGCGCCAACGAGCGGATGCAAACATAACATTGTTAAACATACATTTGTTGGCGACGTGGACCAGTGGTTGGTACGTCCGCCTTGTATGCCAAGGGTTCTGGGTTCGATCCCTGCTTCGACCGACACCAATTTTTTATTTTTTTTACATATATTTTTTACATATATTCCAGATACGTTCGGAATATCCCGAAAAGGTGTTCAACATTACATACTACTATATTAAATTTTTATTACGAAACTGTGTGTGTGTCTTATAAATGAAATGGACTGAGTTCAAATATATTATTTATATATATATATATATATATATATATATATATATATATATATATATATATATATATATATATATATATATATATATATATATATATATATATATATATATATATATATATATATATATATATATATATATATATACACCCTCAAAAAAAATCGCTTCTTTAACATATGTTCCAAACATATTTTGCAGGAAGCACATATATTATGGGATACTGCCGAAACATTAATATGTTTGTTTTATGTGAACATAGTGTATGTTTGGAAGCATTTTGAGCCCAAAAATATTATATGCTTGGAAGAATTTTTCCCGAAGACGATTGTGCTCATTCCCTAACATACTCGTTATTTTCACTTCCACGAAATATTTTAATTCTTGACACCTTTTTCTGTAATACAAATAATGTTGAAGAAATTATTCACTTTTTTATTTTTTTTTTAATTTTACCTTTCGCCTGCACGGAGAATCGAACCGAGTACCATACAGTTTGTAAGCCAACACACTATCCACGGGGCTACGTAGCTGTCATGGTCACCAGCAGATAATTATCGTTATAAGTTACATTTATATAGCATAGTTTGCAGCGCCCACGAGCCCATGCAAACATAACATTATTTAACAGAAACATACATTCGTTTGCCACGTGGAGCAGTGGTTAGCATGTCTGCCTTGCATGCAAAGGGTCGTGGGTTCAATCCCTGCTCCGACCGAACACTTTTTTTTAATTTACACATTTATATTTATTCTATATTAAATTTTTATAATGAAACTTCGAAATGTGGGTTATTAAAGATTTATAGTCATTAACAGTGTTTGATATAAACGAAATTGACTGATTTTTGGATAAAATATTATTTTTTTATTGCAAAAATAACAATTTTGTAACAAAAAACTGTTTTTGGTACAAAACTTTAAAATTTGAAAGGAATTCGAAAACTAACAAAAGAAGAACGTGGAGTCGGGTATAAACATACATAAATAATTTTATAATATAAACATAAATTTATTCAGGCGTGACCAGTTTTTTACTAGCATTTAACACCATCGCTCTAAAATGCCTTTTATTTTTCTTTAATAATTCATTTTAAAGAAAATAAACTTTTTAAATTGTTTTAGCTGCAAAACTCGAACTTAATGCCCGCTTTTATATTTGAAGGTGTCCGTCAACTCCTCTTGGACTACTTATTAATAAAGAGGAACTAAACTTTGTTTTTATACATTTTACTGTGTAATTTTTCACTATTTCCTCCTTATTTCATTTTACTGTCCCAACTCTAAAAAGAGTGTAGTGCCCTTTCGTTATTTTTATGAAGACCCCTGATTTCTTTTAACGAACCAAGAAAAAAATTGTGCCCATAATGCCAAAATGATAAACAAAACACATGTCCACACATACATATTCTCTTGGTTCCGAATGTCCATTCTCTTTATTCAAATTAAATAATATTTAGACTTAAGCATATCAAATTTTTGGCCTTATCATAAAACAGTTTTCCGAAACAACATACCAGCGGCTTCACAGAAATTGTTCTCTTTTGATTCTTTCGCTGTGTTATGTTGATATCTTTCGTCAACTCTCCCGGTTTCCATTTCTTTCTCTTACTCTCTCTGTCGCTTTGGATAAAATATCACAACATATGTATGTTTAGTCGAAATTTGTAAATTTATATATGTTTGCATTCACACATATGATTTTTATGAAACATTTATGCCCCAAACATAATATATTCTAACATATTAACATAGATGTCCCAAACATTTTGTGTTAGTTTAGGAACATTACATGTTTGCACTTAAATATATTGTGTTTTAAAATTGTGCCCGAAACACACTTTGTTTATATCGGAACATATGAAAAACATATTTTTCTAAGAGTATATATATATATATATATATATATATATATATATATATATATATATATATATATATATATATATATATATATATATATATATATATATATATATATATATATATATATATATATATATATATATATATATATATATATATATATATATATATATATATATATATATATATATATATATATATATATATATATATAAAGGGTGATTCTTTTGAGGTTAGGATTTTCATGCATTAGTATTTGACAGATCACGTGGGATTTCAGACATGGTGTCAAAGAGAAAGATGCTCAGTATGCTTTGACATTTCATCATGAATAGACTTACTAACGAGCCACAACGTCGAATTTTCAGTGAATGGGCCCTAGAAAAGTTGGCAGAAAATCCGCTTTTTTATCGACAAATTTTGTTCAGCGATGAGGCTCATTTCTGGTTGAATGGCTACGTAAATAAGCAAAATTGCCGCATTTGGAGTGAAGAGCAACCAGAAGCCGTTCAAGAACTGCCCATGCATCCCGAAAAATGCACTGTTTGGTGTGGTTTGTACGCTGGTGGAATCATTGGACCGTATTTTTTCAAAGATGCTGTTGGACGCAACGTTACGGTGAATGGCGATTGCTATCGTTCGATGCTAACAAACTTTTTGTTGCCAAAAATGGAAGAACTGAACTTGGTTGACATGTGGTTTCAACAAGATGGCGCTACATGCCACACAGCTCGCGATTCTATGGCCATTTTGAGGGAAAACTTCGGAGAACAATTCATCTCAAGAAATGGACCGGTAAGTTGGCCACCAAGATCATGCGATTTGACGCCTTTAGACTATTTTTTGTGGGGCTACGTCAAGTCTAAAGTCTACAGAAATAAGCCAGCAACTATTCCAGCTTTGGAAGACAACATTTCCGAAGAAATTCGGGCTATTCCGGCCGAAATGCTCGAAAAAGTTGCCCAAAATTGGACTTTCCGAATGGACCACCTAAGACGCAGCCGCGGTCAACATTTAAATGAAATTATCTTCAAAAAGTAAATGTCATGGACCAATCTAACGTTTCAAATAAAGAACCGATGAGATTTTGCAAATTTTATGCGTTTTTTTTTAAAAAAAGTTATCAAGCTCTTAACAAATCACCCTTTATATATATATATATATATATATATATATATATATATATATATATATATATATATATATATATATATATATATATATATATATATATATATATATATATATATATATATATATATATATATATATATATATATGATCAGGGAGAAATTCTAAAACCATGTCTGTCTGTTGTAATCACGCTACACTCTTCAATACAGAAGCAATCGTGCTGAAATTTTGCACAAAATCGTCCTTTGTCGGCAGGCAGGCCAAGTTCGAAGACGAGCTATATTGGTCCAGGTTTTGATATAGTCCCCATATAAAGCGACCTCCCGATTTGGGGTCTTGGACTCAGGGATCCGGAGCGGTCCATTTTTTTCGCTCCGCTCCCGCTCCGGAGAAAAGAAAAACGCTCCGCTCCGAGAAAAAAAAAATGGCTCCGCTCCGCTCCGCTCCTCTTCGAGTATATTATAGTATATTATATAATTATATAATCTGAACCAATTTGCATAATATTTTGCGGGTTTAATTAATACCACAAAAGGTTACCTTGTGCGAAATTTGAGAAAGATCAGTTAAGAAATGAGGCCTCTACGGTCAAAAATAAGGTTATTAGGGGCGAATTTTTCAAAATCGGGCGATACATACATGGGAGCTATATCTACATCTGAACCGATTTCGATGAAATTTTGCACATACCGTTAGTACTATAGTGGACTGGATCTAGCCAACTTTGAGTAAGATCGGTTAGTAAATAAGGGTTCTATGGCCAAATTTGGGAAAATCGGGCTATACATATATATGAGAGCTATATCTAAATCTGAACCGATTTCGATGATATTTCGCACATATACCCAGCAAAAAAATTTGGAAGTTCTTCCAAATGCACAACTTTAAAAGCACTTCCAGAAGATGCACTCCCAATGATGTTCTTTATTTTAACTTTTATTTTAACCCTTCACCACTACTGTGGTACAGGGTATAATAAGTTTGTGCATTTGTATGTAACGCCAAGAAGGAAAAGTCTGAGACCCATCGTTTAGTATACCGATCGTCTTAGAATTAAATTCTGAGTCGATTTAGCGATGTCCGTCTGTCTGTCTGTCCGTCTGTCTGTCTGTCTGTTGATGTATTTTTGTGTGCAAAGTACAGCTCGCAGTTTAAGTCCGATTATCCTAAAATTTGGTATAGGGTCCTGTTTCGGCTCAAAGACGATCCCTATTGATTTTGGAAAAAATCGGTTCAGATTTAGATATAGCTGCCATATATATTTTTCATCGATTTGGTCATAATTGGCGTGTATATCAACCGATCTTCCTCAAATTCCGTACATCCGAATATTTTATGAGTCTCGAAAAACTTACAAAATATCAGCCAAATCGGTTCAGATTTAGATATAGCTCCCATATATAGCTTTCGCCCGATTTACACTCATTTGCCCACAGAGGCCAAGTTTTTGCTCCGATTTAGTTGAAATTTTGCACAGGGAGTAGAATTAGCATTATAGCTATGTGTGTCAAATTTGGTTGAAATCGGTTCAGATTTAGATATAGCTCCCATATATAGCTTTCGCCCGATTTACACTCAAATGACCACAGAGGCCAATTTTTTGCTCCGATGTAGTTGAAATTTTGCACAGGGAGTATAATTAGCATTGTAGCTATACGTGCCAAATTTGGTTGAAATCGGTTCAGATTTAGATATATATAGCTTTCGCCCGATTTACACTCATATGACCACAGAGGCCAATTCTTAACTCCGATTTAGTTGAAATTTTGCACAGGGAGTAGAATTAGCATTGTAGCTATACGTGTCAAATTTGGTTGAAATCGGTTGAGATTTAGATATATCTCCCATATAAAGCTTTCGCCCGATTTACACTCATATGACCACAGAGGCCAATTTTTAACTCCGATTTAGTTGAAATTTTGCATTGGGAGTAGAATTAGCATTGTAGCTATGCGTGCCAAATTTGGTTGAAATCGGTTCAGAGTTAGATATATCTCCCATATATAGCTTTCGCCCGATTTACACTCATATGACCACAGAGGCCAATTTTTAACTCCGATTTAGTTGAAATTTTCCACAGGGAGTAGAATTAGCATTGTAGCTATGCGTGCCAAATTTGGTTGACATCGGTTCAGATTTAGATTTAGCTCCCATATATATGTTTTTCTGATTTCGACCAACATTTTCCTTGTAAAATCGCCACTGCTTAGTCGAAAAGTTGTAAAAATGACTCTTATTTTCCTAAACTTCTAACACATATATATCGAGCGATAAATCATAAATAAACTTTTGCGAAGTTTCCTTAAAATTGCTTCAGATTTAAATGTTTCCCATATTTTTGTACTAACATTGTGTTCCACCCTAGTGCATTAGACGACTTAAATTTTGAGTCTATAGATTTTGTAGAAGTCTATCAAATTCTGTCCAAATCGAGTGATATTTAAATGTATGTATTTGGGACAAACCTTTATATATAGCCCCCAACACATTTGACGGATATGATATGGTATCGAAAATTTAGATCTACAAAGTGGTGCAGGGTATAATATAGTCGGCCCCGCCCGACTTTAGACTTTCCTTACTTGTTTATATCTTGGTTTTTCATACTTTTAATAGGTGATTTAAAGTTTTTTGTTTCAAATAGGTTAAAACCAGAGTAAGAATTCATAAAATGGTACAAATCATTTAAATTTTGTCGAAAAAAATGCTAAATCCAATCTGAAAAAATTGTGAATTTTTGAAAATATTTGAGGTTTTGAGACGTTTCCGACAAGCGTTAGAATCCATTAAAAATTATAAAAAATTATAAAAATGATTTATTTCACAAAATATCACAGAATTTTTTAATTTACATCATTCAATAGCGTTCGTCCTTGTGCCCAAAAAACTCCCTGTACCAAATTTCATCAAAATCGGTTAATAATTGCGACTGGAATCCTGTGAACAAAAAATACATGGACAGACGGACGGACGGACACCAAGCGCTAGATCGACTCAGGAGGTGATTCTGAGTCGATCGGTAGATATTTTATGGGGTCTAAAATCAATATTTCTGGTAGGCACATTTTTTGGCCGATCAAACTTATTATACCCTAACCACTATGTGGTTTAGGGTACAATGACTTTAAAACAATGTGTTAAAACATTTTATTAATTTTGAAGATTTTTTCAGAAATATTAAATCCATTTTGACTTCATTAAAACAAAATTTTCATTCATGTTAGGATACACATTTTTATGTCGAATCATTTAGCTATAAGGATAAACAGACTTCATTGAAAAGTTTAGAGACTTTTAGACAAGGAAAAACTTTTTTTCAGAGAAATACGTCTTCTATTCTAAGCAAAATTCGTATTTGAAGCATGTGAAGTATTTGGCCTCCCGACAATATTCTTTGCGGTGCACCATCTACTATGTAATATGTGATAGAAACCAAATTTATGAAAATGGACCAAAATGGACCAAATTCTGTTTGGTCCGACCATCGGACCAAATTCAAAAAATAGAAATCTTTTGGACCAATTTTGGTCCGATCGGACCAAAACGGCAACGCTGATTGGAATTGAAAGTCTATACACAGAGTAGAAGTAACTACTCTCCGAACGTTTTTTTTTTGGTTTTGCAACAGACGTAGAGAAGAGGTTTTGTTATATTTGTAATGTGTGAGTGTATGTTTATGTTTGGAACAACCTCCATCGAAATCAGCCCGTGGTATACCTACGAATATTCTTACTCAGATCTAGTGTTACCTAATTTCGCTTTTTTCCCTTTATTGTAAAAATACATTTTCGAACAGCGTTTTTAAGAAATGTTCGTTCTCAAAAAAAGTAGATAACATGCAATAATACAAATCAAGTCATTAGTTTTCAATGTGAGAAAAATTAAAATAAATGTATATGCGCACATTTTTCAACCAAAATTGAAACCATCCATAATTTTAATTAAATTTTCGATAACTAATATCAGAAATAAGAGAATGCTAGGATATAGTACAATAGTAAAGCAAATATGAATGTCCTTACACTGAAAAAAAGCATGCCCGGTTCCAAAGATTTTGTCTTTACTTTAACAGTTTGGGTATTAATTCCGAGCCAAAGAAGGAGAATACAAGTAAGAATACTTTAAAGACGCAATTCTTTTTTAAATTTGGGGGTTATGTACTTGCTTCTAGGAAGCAAATGTTAATTTTTCATTTTTTTAGATTTTTTTTCGTCAGTTGTTATCAAAATCCTTTAAAAACGAGTTAACGAAAAATTTTTTCCATATTGAGACTCGACTTCCAGTAGAAATTATGCTATGTTTCAAGTAAAATGCGTCTTTAAAATAAAGTGTTGAAAAACATGTCTTAGTTTTTACCGATTTTTTGCTTTGTAGGCAAGATGCAAAAAGGAAACAAATTTAAAGACAATTTTATTAATTTTAAAGATTTTTTCTTAATTATTAAAGTCACGTTGACCTTACCTCAAAAATTGTATCTTTCATGTTATGATACACATTTTTAAGTAAAATCACTTAATTATAAGGACATTACAACTTCATTCAAAAGTTTATTGACATTTGGACAAGGAAAAAAACTTTATTTTAGAGAAATGTGTCTTCCATGTTAAGCAAAATTTGCATTCTTATTCTAAGGACATGAAATCTTTGACTTCACGACAATATTTTTTTCAGAAAACTAAAAAATTAAATATAAATAAGATCGTTTAATTGCATTTATTTGACGTTCATTACAAACATCTTTGTAGTAATACGGGATTAAATTGATCGAAAGTACTGCTGTTACTTTTACAACACATGCTAGAGATATATTTTGACATTTGCCGTTTTTGAAACCAATTACTAAAAAAACACGTTGTGTTTTTCCCAATGTACGTACGTACAAAAATACATATCGTACATTTTAAACGTTTACTCACACTATGCTAAGTACTAGCTAAATTTGAAATTACCTACACAGTGTAATTTCAAAGTTACACATTTCATTCAAGTAATATTTTATTCGGAGCGGAGCGGTTTTTCATTTGGAAACCGCTCCGCTCCGGATTTTAGAAATGCCGCTCCCGCTCCGGCAAAAAAAGGGCTTGCTCCGCTCCGCTCCGGATCCCTGCTTGGACTTATAGAAACCTAGAGGTATATTAGGACCATAACGAGGTGTGCCAAAAATGGTGAGTATCGGTCTATGTTTTGGTATAGCCCCCATATATACCGATCTCCCGATTTTATTTCTAAGGTTCTAGAATCCGCAGTTTTTATCAAATTTGGCTGAAATTGGAAATCTAAAGATATTTCAGAACCATAAACAGGTGTGTCAAAAATGGTGAGAATCGGTCCATGTTTTGGTATAGCCCCCATATAGACCGATCTCCCGATTTTATTTCTTAAGTTCTAGAATCCATTGCTTTTATCCAATTTGTCTGAAACTGGAAATATGGGGGTATTTTAGGACCACAAATAGGTCTGCCAAAAATGGGGAATATCGGCAGGGCCGCCTTTAACCTTTTAGAGGCCCTGGGCATATTAGTATAACGGGCCCCTACACGGACGAAAAATACTGTTTTTCATATGTTTGGGTGTAAAAATTATATGTTTGGAATTAAAAATTTTTAACACAAACAAACGAAAGCGAGAATATAATGTTCATAAACTGGCATAACATTTTTGGGACATACACCCTCAAAAAAAAAAAATCGATTCTGTAACATATACTCCCAAACACATTTTGCTTCAAGGATATACATTTTTGGGTATTGCCCAAACATTTATATATTTGATTTCTTCCAATATATAATATGTTTGAAAGCATATGTGTCTAAACAATATAATATGTTTGGGTAGTCTAAGTTCCAAACATTATGTATTTTTCCATCCAAATTCAATAATGTTGTCTTCCAAAAAACTATATGTTATTATGTGAACATATAATATGTTTGGAAACATTTTGAACCCAAAAATATTATATGCTTAGAAGAATTTTCTCCCAAAGAATATTGTGCTCAATTTTTTTTCTGCCTAATTCTATATTCCCTCACATTTTTCTCACTTCCATGAGTTTTTTAGTTCTTAGCACATTGTAGAAAAAATTATAAAATTTTGTAATTTTTTTAAATTTTACATTTTGCCGGACGGGGATTCGAACAGCGGACCACACAGTTTGTACGCCAGCACACTAACCACTGGCCTACGTAGCTGTTATGGTCATCAAGAGATAATTATCGTTATAAGTCATATTTATATAGCATAGCTTGCGGCGCCCACGAGCCGATGCAAACATAACATTGTTTAACAACATAACATTGTTAAACATACATTTGTTGGCGACGTGGAGCAGTGGTTGGTACGTCCGCCCTGGGTTCGATCCCTGTGTCCTGGGTTCGAACCCTGTGTCCTGGGTTCGATCCCTGCTTCGACCGACACCATTTTTTTATTTTTTTTACATATATTTTTTACGTATATTCCAAATACGTTCGGAATATCCCGAAAAGGTGTTCAACATTACATACTACTATATTAACTTTTTACTACGAAACTGTAAAGTGTGTCTTATAAAAGTCTTAAATTCAGAAAAGAACAGTGCTTGATATAAACGAAATGGACTGATTTCAAATCATATATTATTTTTTATTGCAAAAATAAAAAATTTGTAACAAAAAAGGGTTTTGTACACAAGTTTGAAATTTTCGAAGAAATTCAAAAAACTCTTACAAAGGAAGAATGTGAAGTCGAGTAATATATAAATATTTTTCCATCCAATCCTAAAGTTAACGATAACCATTCAAAAGCACATTATATTTAAATTCGAAACAATAATTTTACAACCAACACATAAATTTATTTAGGTGTGAACAATTGTTTGCTTCCTTTAATAACTTATTCTAAAGAAAATAAACTTATTCAATTGTTGCTTTGGATCATTCCCCACCAAGTTATAAAACAATTTGCCTAAAAAAGTTATGTTATTCTGGTTTTACCGATGCGAGTTTTGCCGTAAAATGAGAAATATTTTAGTGGCAAAACTCAAACTCAATGTTTTCATCAAATTCGATCTGTATCAGAGGGAAATATGGTTTTAGCCTTTGCCGTGAGTCAAAAATAATTCCAGAAGTGGAAATATTTTCTCCCACAGTTGTGAACAGAAAAATAGAAAATTGTGAAAAAACACAAGTGAATTAGAATTTCGAATGGACTGGTTTTCTTTATTTCGTGAAAGAATTCCAATACTAGGAGGAAGATGCTTACCAGAAAAAACAATGTTTATTTGACTGATGACAATATTCAAGTGTTTTATTAAAATCAACCACATTAGATGACAAGTATAAGTTCAGAAGAGAGAATAAAAATGTAGAAAACAGAATTAAGTCTGTGAGAGAATCATAATATGTTTAAATTGTTAGTACAGAAAGATTCGAAGATTTGAAGAACAAAAAGGGTGGCCAGACATGGTATTTGGCGTAAACATTCCGGCCCCCTTGCAGTACTACTGCAATGAAATTTAATCCAAATTAGTCTCTTCTGAGCTCATACTTGCTTACAATGAATTTATTTAAGAATTATGAATGTGGCTTAAAGTTAAAAGAAGGAAAAGTACAAATGCGTAAATTAAATTGTGGACTGTAAAAGAAACTTAATATGATAAGTTATAATAGTTGAAATCCATGTAGCTCGTAACTAGGAAAGAGGCTCCATATTGAGAAAGAAATCTTTGCTGGAAAATATTAAAACCTCCTGCTTAAACTGAAAGAAGAAGTTTATGTTTTGCTTATAAAGGGTGATTTGTTAAGAGCTTGATAACTTTTTTTTAAAAAAAAACGCATAAAATTTGCAAAATCTCATCGGTTCTTTATTTGAAACGTTAGATTGGTCCATGACATTTACTTTTTGAAGATAATTTCATTTAAATGTTGACCGCGGCTGCGTCTTAGGTGGTCCATTCGGAAAGTCCAATTTTGGGCAACTTTTTCGAGCATTTCGGCCGGAATAGCCCGAATTTCTTCGGAAATGTTGTCTTCCAAAGCTGGAATAGTTGCTGGCTTATTTCTGTAGACTTTAGACTTGACGTAGCCCCACAAAAAATAGTCTAAAGGCGTCAAATCGCATGATCTTGGTGGCCAACTTACCGGTCCATTTCTTGAGATGAATTGTTCTCCGAAGTTTTCCCTCAAAATGGCCATAGAATCGCGAGCTGTGTGGCATGTAGCGCCATCTTGTTGAAACCACATGTCAACCAAGTTCAGTTCTTCCATTTTTGGCAACAAAAAGTTTGTTAGCATCGAACGATAGCGATCGCCATTCACCGTAACGTTGCGTCCAACAGCATCTTTGAAAAAATACGGTCCAATGATTCCACCAGCGTACAAACCACACCAAACAGTGCATTTTTCGGGATGCATGGGCAGTTCTTGAACGGCTTCTGGTTGCTCTTCACTCCAAATGCGGCAATTTTGCTTATTTACGTAGCCATTCAACCAGAAATGAGCCTCATCGCTGAACAAAATTTGTCGATAAAAAAGCGGATTTTCTGCCAACTTTTCTAGGGCCCATTCACTGAAAATTCGACGTTGTGGCAGATCGTAAGTCTATTCATGATGAAATGTCAAAGCATACTGAGCATCTTTCTCTTTGACACCATGTCTGAAATCCCACGTGATCTGTCAAATACTAATGCATGAAAATCCTAACCTCAAAAGAATCACCCTTTAGAAAAAAAACAACGAATACTTCAGTGCATTTTCAAAATGTCATGTTAATTCATTTACAAATGTTTAAAAATTAGAACAATTCTGTAGTAATCCATTGTAATAAATATATATAAATGGCTTCGAATTACAAAATGAAATAAAATATAAAAAATTCAAATTAATAGGGAAAAAGAGGAAACTATGATAAATCATTGAGAAAACGATCCATATACCACCCAACCGAAAACAGTGTTCTGAGCAGTAGGCAGTCCATGTCGCATCAAAGTCCCTTCGCTCATTACTCTCGGATATATGTCGACCCCAATTACAATATCGATACATCCAGATTTGCTAAATGACGGATCAGCCAGAAATAGGTGAGGGTAGTGTGATCGAAACGATTCCTGTAAGGATTCTGCAGGAGTTATCGTATTAATTCGGTTATCTACACGAAATGTACCCTCAATCGTTAGGTTCGCATTGAAACGTGACTGCAGCGTAAGTGGGCAAATCGTCTCATCCTTTAGTGTCAATGTGATTAAATTGAATTTGTCTACAAATTTTTTGGAAATCCTACTCACGGGAGACCCCGAATCCAGAAGACAGCGTGCCGGATTCTTCCCATTGACTTTCACCAGAACCGTAGGCAAAAGAATAATTCTGTTCTGACGCATTATAGCTGACAATGAAGGAGATTGCTTAGTAATCGGTACAGTGGAGGTGGAGTCAATGGATTTCTTTCTGACTGGTACAGCAATTCGCATTGGGGTTTCTGTATTATCAGATGAAAGTGAACGTGAAGGCGAAGGATGGCTAGCCTTAGAGCGTGGTGTGGTTAGAATCTGATCACGGAATTTAGGATTGACGTGTAGTAAAGTGTTGTGAAACTTTTTGCAATGATGACAACCTCGATCGCTGAAGCAACGTCCATGCGAATGGTCCTGAGCCAAACAATTAACACAATATTTGTGTCGCCGAACTGCCTCCCAACGGTCAGACATGTTCATATCCAAAAATTTCCGACATAATCGAAGTGAGTGTAGTGATGAACGGCAAATGAGGCAACGAAGAGGCTTGTAGTATTTAGAGGACCGAGTTCGGGATCGGCGGTCAGAACGTTTCGGTGAAGCGGGCATTATATCCTGAAGAATGGACATGGAAAGGAAACAAAGTAATTACGAATAAGAACATTTACGTCTTCGAATGAAGCAAAGTAAAAAAAGATGGATATATTTATTCAATTCTAAAGGGTCTGGAGGAATATTTCAGAATATGTTAATGGTCCCGATTTAATCCTCCGATGCAATGACAACCAACTTGGTGATAGGCCTAGTAATAGTACCCTTTTGTGTCACTATATCGGCTACCCGAACACGATGATCCGTTCCGAAATAGGTCTTACAAACCCTACCTAATCTCCAACAATTTGGAGGAAGATTATCATCGAACAGGGCCACAAGTGTGTTTTCTTTAAGATTTCCTCAGAGGACTTCCATTTCGTTCGCTTCTGAAGCTCTCGTAAATACTCATTTTTCCGTCGCAGGCAAAAATGTTGGTGAATGGCTTTAAGCCTCTGCCATCTGTTAATTATAGAAATGGGTTTCTCATCAATATTTGGATCTATTGGAGCCAGAATAGGTGATCCAATCAAGAAATGCCCAGGAGTTAGAGCGGAATAATCTGACGGATCTTGAGATTGCGGAGATATCGGACGTGAATTCAAACATGATTCTATTTTGTATAACAACGTCGAAAACTCCTCAAATGTGAACTTGAATGAACCAGCAAACTTTCGGAAATGGGATTTGAAGCTCTTAACCCCAGCTTCCCACAGTCCACCCATATGTGGAGCTCCGGGAGGAATGGAATGCCAGCTGACATTCTGGAGCGCGTAGTTGGAAGTTACGGACGAACGTGAATTTTGAATAAACTGTTGGGTTAGAGTCTTTGAAGCTCCGACAAAAGTTGTCCCATTATCTGAATACAGGTGCATTGGACAACCACGACGAGAGACGAAACGACTAAATGCCGCTAAGAATGTGGGTGTAGATAAATCTGAAGTTGCTTCAAGATGTATCGCCTTGGTGCAAAAATAAATAAAGACACATACATAACCCTTGGTAATACGACAAGCTCGACCATTATAGGTCTTTATGTCAAAAGGTCCAGCGAAGTCCAGTCCCGTCCTAGTGAATGGCCTTGAAAACTCCGTTCTCTCTGGTGGAAGTGCTGCCATTAGTTGCTTACGACATCTTTTCTTATACAGGATGCATGGCTTACACTTATTTATTGTCGCCTTAATCAAATTTCTCACCTTTGGAATCCAGTATTGTGTTCTGATCAAACGGAGAACTAGCTGATTACCGCCGTGAACAGTAACATTATGAATAAAATTAACAAGTAATCTGGAGTACTGACAATTGTAAGGCAGTATAATGGGGTGTCTTTCATTGTAGGGAAGTCCGGGTGCAGACTCTAAACGACCACAGGAACGAATAATTCCCTCAGAGTCTAAGAATGGATTAAGATTTAGAATGGGACTAGTCGATGTAATAATTTGTTTGGAGGAAAGTGCTTTGTACTCGTTCGGGTAATATGCCTTTTGATACATTCTGATCACTGCATCTCTAACCATTAGTATCTCAGAACTGCTGATAGTAGTGGACTGTTTGGAAAAATTACAGCGGTATTTAGGATGTGTATGATAGTGGAATCGATAAACATAGGCAAGCACTCGAGAAAAGGATGAAAACCGAGAAAGTAGGTCATCAAATGCTTGAAAGAAAGAAAAAGTACACTTGACCATCCTACGCTCAATTTCGGTTTCAAGTATATCAGTATGCTCAAAATTAGGCCATTGTTCGGAAGAAAGACGAAGCCATGAAGGACCATCCCACCACAGACGATTTGATATTATATCCTCTGGTTGAACACCACGACTACCAAGATCAGCGGGATTTGTTTCTGATGGAACGTGAAACCAACGTGATGGACATACTGTTTGGCATATATCAGAAACCCGATTTGCCACAAAAGTCTGCCAGTAAGATGGAGGTTTTGAAAGCCATGAGAGGACAATAGTTGAGTCGGTCCAGCAAAACAATGTATACTTGGAAACATCCAAAGCCGGCAACAAACGATCGATCATATCCGTCAGTAGTGCAGCGCCGAGCAATTCTAACCTTGGTATCGTTAACTGTTTTAGTGGAGCAACTCTGGTTTTGGAGTATATAAGGTGAGTGAAAATGGATGTACCTTCATGGACTCGTACGTACAAAGCTGCTGCGTATGCTTTCTCTGAAGCATCACAAAATCCATGAAATTGTATATCTGCATTCGGAATATAGTGTATCCATCGGGGAATATGGATTTTATTTAACATGGAATAACTTGATTTGAATTTTTCCCATTTGGTAAGAGTGTGAGTAGAAATAACTTCATCCCAACCTGTTCCTTCAGCCCATATTTCCTGCATTATCATCTTGACCACAATAACGCATGGCGAAAGCCATCCAGCTGGATCGAAAAGTTTGGAAATCTGAGAGAGAATTTCCCTTTTTGTATTCAAACAGTTATCTGGAAACGGTTGAATATGAAAGAAAAAAGAATCTGTTAGGTCATTCCAACGAACTCCCAATGTCATGGCTGTGCTGCTATCGTCGAACTCCAGAAAGTCTTCACATAATAGATGATCTGCTGGTAAGTCTGCTAATATATCTTTCGAATTCGACGTCCATTTTCGCAAGGAGAATCCAGCCGAGCTTAGAGCGGATATGAGTTCATTCTTGGAATGGATTGCTTCGGAAACTGAATGTGCACCTACAAGGGCATCATCCACATACATATAATTCCTGAGGATTCGGCTCGCCGTCGGATATATTGATTGAACATCATCTGCTAGTTGGAGTAATGTGCGAATAGCAAGGTATGGAGCACAATTTACGCCGAAAGTGACAGTCTTCAGCTCATAATCCTGAATTACCGCAGTAGGATCTCGTCGGAATAGAATCCTTTGGTATGGAGTGTGATCGGAATGAACAAGGATCTGACGGTACATCTTCTGTATGTCCGCGTTAAAGACGAAGCGGAAGAAACGCCACTTAAGAATAAGAATCGTCAAGTCATTTTGTAATACTGGACCCGCATACAAAACATCATTTAGACTCAACCCATTGGATGACGGAGACGATGCATTGAACACCACCCGAACCTTAGTTGTTAACCTTTCGGGTTTAACTACGGCGTGGTGTGGAAAATAATAGTGGGTAGGTGCATCAGAAAATGGTTGTTGTGAAACCATAGACATATGGTCAAGCTTCACATACTCTTGCACAACGGAATCATATTCTTGTTTTAAATATGGATCCTTGGTTAGCCGCCTTTCATTTCGGAGGAATTGTGCCATTGCGTTCGATCTCGATTGGCCTAACGAAGTGTCATGAGGAAACCCTTCCTTAAAAGGAAGACGAACAATATATCTCCCATTCATATCCCGCTTTGTCGTAGATGCAAACAAATCCTCGCAAAATTTATCAGTCGGCGAAATGAATTTCTTCCTTGGAAGATTTTCCACCTCCCAAAACCGAGAAATAACATGGTCCAACGAGACCTCGCAGAAATTGGAAACGACACTATAAGATGTAGGTCGAGAACTATTTGGAATGGGACCGCTAAGGATCCATCCAAAAATGGTTTCCTGAGCTATCAGAGTTCCACAGACCCCACGAATCACACCCAAACGCATAATTGATGGAATATAGTCGCTACCAATTAATATGTCAATTATAGCGCTTTTATAAAATTGTGGATCGGCAAATGGAATCTGAGGAAGGTCGGAAAAAGTGGACGCTTCGAAAGAATGGGATGGAAAATTACCCGACAGATGTGGAACCACATATGCCTGCAATGAAAAATCGTTGGAATTATCGAAACGGGAGGAAACGACCACACAACATTTTTTTCGAACCGCAGCAGCAGTCGAATTGTTCAGACCTGAAATGCGAGCATTCGTGTACTTATATGGAAGACCAAGAGAATGGAAAAACTTCTCCGAAACAAACGTTCCTTCGGAACCAGAGTCAAGTAGCACACGAGCTCGATATGTCACTCCGTTGTGCGGCACATTCACCAAAGCAGTTCCCAACAAAATACCGCTAGAATGTGATGCGAAACAATTCTGTATAACACTATCTCCGGAACTTGAGGACTGTGCAGGTCGAGGTGAGAAAGCCGCCGAACTAGCATCCAAAGTTGATTTTTCTACCAGGGGCGAATGATTACCTAAGTTAATCGGATCTTGGTGTAGCATAGTATTATGTCGTTTTCGACACACGAAACAACAATATTGGCTAGAACAATTCTTGACGCAGTGAGTCTTGGAAAAACAATTGAGGCAAAGTCCTTGCCTCTTGATTTCAGCAATTCGTTTATTTACATCCATTGCGATAAACGTAGGACACTTTCGAATTATGTGGAAATCCGATGGACATAAAGGACATTTCGGAGCCGATACTTTAGAGTGAAAAGATTTCAGGCGATTCGTGTTCTTAGATGAGGAATTGGACTGTTTAGATTCATGAACAAATATTTTCGGCTGACTGTTCATCTCTGACACTGACTCCAAAGTGCGGAAACGGTTGGTTAGGAAAGCATCCAAAGCTGTCCACGAAGGAATGTCTGTCTTGTCAGAAAGACCTTGTTCCCATAAAGTCAGTGATGAATTAGGAAGACGACTGGAACACATGAAAACAAATAAAGGATCCCAGCTTCGAACATCGATCTCGTATAATTCCAATGAAGAAATACATGAATTAACATCCCGCTGCAACTGTTTAATTGCGTTGGCGGACTCTGTTTGTATATGTGGAAGACTGAATAAAACCTTTAATTGCCCATTTACCAATATTCGTCGATTCTCATATCTTGCGCACAGATTTTTCCACGCCATTTGAAATCCTTGATTGGTCAGTGGACACCTTTGAACAATGTCACGCGCCTCACCACGAGTCTTCTGGTTGAGATGAAATAGCCGCTCAACCGGACTGAGTCCCGAATTCCGAATATAAACTGCCGTAAACAGATCTCTAAAGGTAGGCCAGGACATATAATCCCCGTCAAAAGTTTCCATATCACATGGTGGTAGATGGAATGAATAATTCGAATTAATATCTAGATCCGTAGTAGGTGTTGATTCCGTGATAGTAGGGAGTGGACATTTAGAAGTAGGATCAGAAATAATATTCCGATTTTGAGAAGAAGATTCTGGGGCATTAGGGTTGCCCTGGGCGTCTGGGAGTCGGGAAGCCTTTCCCGAATTATTCGAATGTACGATTTCCTGACATAGTTGATTCAATTTTGCCATACAATTACAATAAGTGATGTATCTCTTCTATACTTGGCCCGTAGATTCTCTAGTTCCGTGGCTTTCTGACCCTCTTCACCCTTATCAATCTCCTCCTCATCTTCATCCACCTCCGATTCTCTTTCGGATAAATACTTATCATACATGGATTTGACTTCCACCCATAACCCCTTCAATTCGTCAATGTGAATTTTGAGAAGATCATGTGAGGAAAGAGGAATATTGTTATCACCAACATCGGCGTTGAATTCAACAAGACGATCGGCCAAACGAATAAATAAGTCCAAGGACATTTTTTGTTAATCGGCGCAATCTACTTAATTCCCAATTATAAAAATGCAAGAATTCCTCACTCACCCAAACTCAAAACAATTTACTAAGCAAAGGGCACAAGACTAAACTGTTCTACTAGAGACAAATTGTTCAAATTTCCAAACAAGTTCAAAGTACACAATACGCTATTTTATTAATATATATTTAATGAATAAATAAATGCTAAATAGAAGCGCACGTTATACAACAAGTCGACTCGACCGGTCTGTAGGGTGAAATGAATAATTTTCCAATCCTAGAAAAGGCGAAAATAATTTGCCCTCATTCAAAATAAACATCGAATATAGCCGAATTCAATGTCGTTCCCGTCATGTATGAACAACAATACTCCCGAATTAAAATGATAGAATCGAATTCAATCAAACGTAGGGTGAATACAAATAATAAAAAACAAGTTTCAGAATTATTAAATCTCCCAGTCGAAGAAAAGTATATAATGTACACAAACCTCGTAGCTAACGATCATGCAAACGGAATAATTGTAGGGTACTTGTTTATAAGAGCGCACACGCACAGAAAAAACATGTTTGGACATGGTTGCCGCATCCATTTAATGCTTATTTAGAGTATGTAATTGTCGCGAAAACCATGTATTTTGTCTTTGTAAAAATAATTTTCGAGCGGAGAAAAATATATGTTGGCAATAAGCATTTAAATGGTTCTCAAATGCCGCAAACATGTTCTATTATTTAAATGATAGAATTTGAGATCATTATATGGTCAGGAAAATCATGTACCTGACCATTCAATTTTTTTACTTTTTTGCAAAGAAAAAAGTATTTTTATAGTTTACGTATAGATATGTCTACAAGCATTACATGGCCATAAAGACCATGTACATTGTTTTCGTGACCATTTAATTTTTTAATTTTTTTGCAGCGACAAGAATTTTATAAAAACATTGAGCAGGTACACACGATCTTCATTTTGCGCGTCAGTCGTGTGTTGATTGTTTCTTGGAATGGACGGAGAATACGGAATTATTGTGTTTTGTGTTAATTTATTTATTCAGAAATGGCACGTGGTTTTATGTGAATACAAAAAAGGAAAGTGTAATTGAAACAAATGTACCTGGTTTTTGTTCTGCATTTTGACATATGGTATAATTTATTTTTATTTGCAGTTATATGATGTCTGTGTTTGTACATTTGATGGGCACGAAGTAAATATGGAATGATTTCTTATTGTTGAAATTGAACCAAACTAGAGTGTGTAAAAATATGTGAAGTTTGCTTGCACAACATTATAAATACAAATAAACAATGAATTAGTTTATAAATAAATAAAAACAAATAAATAAAATTGATTTTGTGTTTTCTTTTCTCAAGTGGCGTCCTTTTTTCGACGACGAAAAAAGTTTTTTCATAAAAATCAAAACATTTTAGGTTGTGACCATGTTCTTTTAACTAGAAGAAAAACATTTTTGACGAATAACATAACATTTTAGATCGTGACCATTGTCTTTTAATGGAAACAAAATTCTTTTTATCAATATAATAACATTTTAGATGAGGACAATTGTATTTTTCTTAGAACCATGTTCACTGAGCCAACATGGTTGCAGGTTAAAATGTTACATGGTCGCCGCAAAAATAGCTGCTATCATATTATTTTGCTCTTCGAATATGATTGTGGCAATCATGTTTCTTCTCTGCGTGCATGTAAAGAGAGTAATGAGTGAGTAAATAAAAGATTGTATGATTATCACTCAAAGCATACTCTTAACTAATAATTGCACTCAGTACGGAGAAATAAAAACACAATATGTATGTGACTTCAGCAAAGAATATCTTATTATAGGTTGTAAAAAAAAACAACAACAGTATTGCCTAATACAATGGATTCGTGTCATGCATAGGTGGGGAAGGTAACGGGTGTATTGGATTACGAATAATGTCAGGGGCGGAATACAAAATAAAACAAAAATGTAAAAGGTAATCTCACTGAGGGGAGAGGAGGAGCGGGAGAATGGAATATCCTCTTTTGTATGGATGATATTTACCAGAAAATGTGCGATGGCAAACCAATAACAAAATGAGTATTAATAAAGAAGAGAGTGGTTTATAGAAAAGAACTTCACTGAGAATATGGTAATGAAATAACAAGTGGGAAAGCGAAGAAAACACACTAATCCGACTGGTAAAGTAATAGAAGTTAGCACAATAAAATTAATGAAATTTTATTTTGTATAAAAACTCTTGTGCTGTTCGTGAGAAATTAAGAAAAAATAAAATCAGCCGTCCTCCACCAAAACAGTGTCGAAAATCGGATAATTTATACAAGATAATTAAGAAAAATAAAGACTTAATACCTTCACATTGTGTGTGAAGAAAATTTATTCAATTTCGGAAAATGACACGAATTTGAAAACTTGCACTATTGTCAATCAGTAAAATAAGCAAAACATAAACTCACCTTTAGAACAATAATATGGAAAGTTTGAAGGTATGTATAATGTATGATGTAGTATGGAATCTCCCAGAAAAAACAGAATCCGGTTCGTTGAGGACCAATGTTTTCATCAAATTCGATCTGGATCAGAGGGAAATATGGTTTTAGCCTTTGCCGTGAGTCAAAAATAATTCCAGAAGTGGAAATATTTTCTCCCACAGTTGTGAACAGAAAAATAGAAAATTGTGAAAAAACACAAGTGAATTAGAATTTCGAATGGACTGGTTTTCTTTATTTCGTGAAAGAATTCCAATACTAGGAGGAAGATGCTTACCAGAAAAAACAATGTTTATTTGACTGATGACAATATTCAAGTGTTTTATTAAAATCAACCACATTAGATGACAAGTATAAGTTCAGAAGAGAGAATAAAAATGTAGAAAACAGAATTAAGTCTGTGAGAGAATCATAATATGTTAAAATTGTTAGTACAGAAAGATTCGAAGATTTGAAGAACAAAAAGGGTGGCCAGACATGGTATTTGGCGTAAACACTCAATGTCCGCTTTTATTTTCGAAAGTATCCGTCACCTCCTCTTGGACTACTAAAGAGGAACTAATCTTTGTTTTTATAGATCTTACTGTTTAATTTTTCACTGTTTCCCAATGTTTTCATTTTACTGTAAGAACTCTAAAAAGAGTACACTGAAAAAAATATTGTCGTGTGGCCAAAGATTTCATGTCCTTAAAATAAGAATACAAATTTTGCTTAGCTTAGACGACGCATTTCTCTAATATAAGGTTTTGTCCATGTTCAAAAGTCGATAAACTTTTCAATGAAGTCGTGTTGTCCTTATAATTAAGTGATTTGACTTGAAAATGGGTATCATAACATGAAAGAAAAAATTTTGAACTAACGTCAACTTGACTTTAATAATTCAAAATCTTTAAAACTAATGAAATTGTCTTTAAATTTGTTGCATTTTTGCATCTTGACTACAAAGCAAAAATCGTTAAAAAATAGGACATGTTTTTCAACACTTTATTTTAAAGACGTTTTTTTTTTCTTGAAACATAGCATAATTTCTACTGGAAGTCTTGTTTTTAACGGACTTTTTATAACATATGAAAAAAGCTGAAAAAGCGAAAAATTAAAATTTGCTTCATAGAGTCAAATACACAAAACCCACTTTTAAAAGAGAATTGTGTCTTAAAAGTATCCTTACTTGAATTCTCGGCTTCATTGGCTCGGAATCAATACCAAAAGTTTTAAAATAGAGACACAATCTTTGGAACCGGGCATGCTATTTTTCAGTGTATAGTGCCCTTTCGTTAGTTTTTATGAAGATCCCTTTAATTACCTTTGTTTGAATATTTGGACTTACTCGTCCTACGTTCCGATTTGTTTTGCCGATACAAAAAAATGATAAACAAAACTCATGCTTTTTTTTTAATGTCTTTTCTCTTGGTTCCGAATGAATTTTCTCTCCCAATACTCATTTTAATCTTTTTACTTAAGCATATACAATTTTTGTCGTTCTTATATCACAACATATATATGTTTACTCCAAAGTTGTAAATTTCTACTTGTTTATATTCACACATAGTATTTGTACAATCTTTAATGGAATTTTCTTTGTGTTTATATTTTTTTAAGGCGCCAATTGGTTACTTTCATTATTTTACTTCCATCATACACTTTATGTCTCTCTTTCTAAACACATATATGTTTATAGTCTATTTCTAAATTAATATATGTTTACATCCAAGCATATTATATTTACAAACATTTTATGTCCCAAACATAATATGTTCTAACATATTAACATATATGTCCCAAACATATTATGCTAGTTTATGAATATTATATGCTTGCACTTAAAAATATTGTGTTTAAAAATTTGAGTTCCAAACATATAATTTTACACCCAAACATATGAAAAACAGTCTAAATATTATTTAATTTGAACATTAAATTAAAATATGTGTGGACATGTGTTTTGTTTATCATTTTGGAATTATGGGCACAATTTTTTTATTGGTTCGTCAGAAGAAATCGGAACGTACGACGAGTAAGTCAAAATATTTAGCAGAAAGGACATTAAAAAAGCAGTGGAAAATATATACAAATTACAAGGGAATCTTCAGAAAAAAATGAATTTAGTTCCTCTTTATTAATAAGTAGTCCAAGATGAGTTGACGTACCCTTTCAAAAATAAAAGCGGGCATTAACTTCGAGTTTTGCCGCAACAATTCAAAAAGTTTATTTGCTTTAAAATGAATTGTTAAAGCAAAGAAAACATGAAAACATGGTCATTTTAGAGCGATAATGCCAACTTAATTCCTGCCCTAAAGGTAAAAATGAAATTGTATTTCAAAATGCGAGAAATTTTAAATACATTTAAAATGGTGTTAAATGCTAGTCAAAAATAGTTCACGCTTAAATAAATTTATGTTTTTTTTTTGTAAAATTATGTATGTTTATACTCGACTTCACGTTCTTCTTTTGGTAGAGTTTTTGAATTTCTTCGAAAATTTCAATCTTTTATACCAAAAATATTTTTTTTTACAAAATTGTTATTTTTGCAATTAAAAAATAATATTTTATCCAAAAGCTCAGTCCATTGTGACTGTAAATCTTTAACAACACACATTTCGAAGTTTCATTATAAAAATTTAATATAGTATAAATATAAATGTGTAAATTAAAAAAAAGGGTGTTCGGTCGGAGCAGGGATTGAACCCACGACCCTTTGCATGCAAGGCAGACATGCTAACCACTGCTCCACGTGTCCAACAAATGTATGTTTCTGTTAAATAATGTTATGTTTGCATGGGCTCGTGGGCGCTGTAAACTATGCTATATAAATGTAACTTATAACGATAATTGTCTACTGGTGACTATAACAGCTACGTAGCCCAGTGGATGTGTGTTGGCTTACAAACTGTATAGTCCTCGGTTCGATTCTCCGTCCAGGAGAAAGGTAAAATTTAAAAAATTTATAAAATTGTATAATTTCTTCAACATTACAACATTACATTGTCTTACAGAAAAAGGTGACAAGAACTAAAAAATTTCGTGGAAGTGAAAATTATGCGAGGGAATGAGCACAATCTTCTTTGGGGAAAAATCTTCCATATACTATTTTTGGGCTCAAAATGCTTCCAAACATATAACATGTTCACACAAAACAAATATATTAATGTTTCGGCAGTATCCAATAATATATATGCTTACTGCAAAATATGTTTGGAACATATGTTAGAGAAGGGTTTGTTTTTTGATGGTGTATATTTTTCACACATCTTGCTGAAAAAATTGGAAGGAGTAATGAAAATTTTTAATAATTAACACCATGTAATAAAATATATATATTTTTTAATTCTTCATATTAGCTTGTAACTTACCATATTTGTACCCTCAAACAAATCGCTTCTCTAACATATGTTCCAAACATATTTTGCAGGAAGCAAATAAATTATTGGATACTGCCGAAACATTAATATGTTTGTTTTATGTGAACATATTATATGTTTGGAAGCATTTTGAGCCCAAAAATATTATATGCTTGGAAGAATTTTCCCCAAAGAAGATTGTGCTCATTCCCTCGCATAATTTTCACTTCCACGAAATTTTTTAGTTCTTTGCACCTTTTGCTGTAATACAAATAATGTTGAGGAAATTATTCAATTTTATAAATTTTACCCTTCGCCTGGACGGAGAATCGAACCGAGGACCATACAGTTTGTAAGCCAACACACTATTCACTGGGCTACGTAGCTGTTATAGTCACCAGTAGACAATTATCGTTATAAGTTACATTTATATATAGCATAGTTTGCAGCGCCCACGAGCACATGCAAACATAACATTATTTAACAAAAACATACATTTGTTGGCAACGTGGAGCAGTGGTTAGCATGTCTGGCGTGCATTCAACGGGTCGTGGGTTCAATCTCTGCTCCGACCGAACACAATTTTTTTTTTTAATTTACACATTTATATTTATATTTATATTTATATTTATATTTATATTTATATTTATATTTATATTTATATTTATATTTATATTTATATTTATATTTATATTTATATTTATATTTATATTTATATTTATATTTATATTTATATTTATATTTATATTTATATTTATATTTATATTTATATTTATATTTATATTTATATTTATATTTATATTTATATTTATATTTATATTTATATTTATATTTACATTTACATTTATATTTATATTTATATTTATATTTATATTTATATTTATATTTATATTTATATTTATATTTATATTTATATTTATATTTATATTTATATTTATATTTATATTTATATTTATATTTATATTTATATTTATATTTATATTTATATTTATATTTATATTTATATTTATATTTATATTTATATTTATATTTATATTTATATTTATATTTATATTTATATTTATATTTATATTTATATTTATATTTATATTTATATTTATATTTATATTTATATTTATATTTATATTTATATTTATATTTATATTTATATTTATATTTATATTTATATTTATATTTATATTTATATTTGTATTTATATTTATATTTATATTTATATTTACATTTATATTTATATTTATATTTATATTTATATTTATATTTATATTTATATTTATATTTATATTTATATTTATATTTATATTTATATTTATATTTATATTTATATTTATATTTATATTTATATTTATATTTATATTTATATTTATATTTATATTTATATTTATATTTATATTTATATTTATATTTATATTTATATTTATATTTATATTTATATTTATATTTATATTTATATTTATATTTATATTTATATTTATATTTATATTTATATTTATATTTATATTTATATTTATATTTATATTTATATTTATATTTATATTTATATTTATATTTATATTTATATTTATATTTATATTTATATTTATATTTATATTTATATTTATATTTATATTTATATTTATATTTATATTTATATTTATATTTATATTTACATTTATATTTATATTTATATTTATATTTATATTTATATTTATATTTATATTTATATTTATATTTATATTTATATTTATATTTATATTTATATTTATATTTATATTTATATTTATATTTATATTTATATTTATATTTATATTTATATTTATATTTATATTTATATTTATATTTATATTTATATTTATATTTATATTTATATTTATATTTATATTTATATTTATATTTATATTTATATTTATATTTATATTTATATTTATATTTTTATTTTTATTTATATTTATATTTATATTTATATTTATATTTATATTTATATTTATATTTATATTTATATTTATATTTATATTTATATTTATATTTATATTTATATTTATATTTATATTTATATTTATATTTATATTTATATTTATATTTATATTTATATTTATATTTATATTTATATTTATATTTATATTTATATTTATATTTATATTTATATTTATATTTATATTTATATTTATATTTATATTTATATTTATATTTATATTTATATTTATATTTATATTTATATTTATATTTATATTTATATTTATATTTATATTTATATTTATATTTATATTTATATTTATATTTATATTTATATTTATATTTATATTTATATTTATATTTATATTTATATTTATATTTATATTTATATTTATATTTATATTTATATTTATATTTATATTTATATTTATATTTATATTTATATTTAATTTATATTTATATTTATATTTATATTTATATTTATATTTATATTTATATTTATATTTATATTTATATTTATATTTATATTTATATTTATATTTATATTTATATTTATATTTATATTTATATTTATATTTATATTTATATTTATATTTATATTTATATTTATATTTATATTTATATTTATATTTATATTTATATTTATATTTATATTTATATTTATATTTATATTTATATTTATATTTATATTTATATTTATATTTATATTTATATTTATATTTATATTTATATTTATATTTATATTTATATTTATATTTATATTATATTTATATTTATATTTATATTTATATTTATATTTATATTTATATTTATATTTATATTTATATTTATATTTATATTTATATTTATATTTATATTTATATTTATATTTATATTTATATTTATATTTATATTTATATTTATATTTATATTTATATTTATATTTATATTTATATTTATATTTATATTTATATTTATATTTATATTTATATTTATATTTATATTTATATTTATATTTATATTTATATTTATATTTATATTTATATTTATATTTATATTTATATTTATATTTATATTTATATTTATATTTATATTTATATTTATATTTATATTTATATTTATATTTATATTTATATTTATATTTATATTTATATTTATATTTATATTTATATTTATATTTATATTTATATTTATATTTATATTTATATTTATATTTATATTTATATTTATATTTATATTTATATTTATATTTATATTTATATTTATATTTATATTTGTATTTATATTTATATTTATACTATATTAAATTTTTGTAATGAAACTTCGAAATGTGGGTTATTAAAGATTTACAGTCAGAAAAAGTTCTTGATATTAACGAAATGGACTGAGCTTTTAGACAAAATATTATTTTTATTGCAAATATAACAATTTTGTAATAAAAAACTGTTTTTGGTATAAAAGTTTGAAATTTTGGAAGGAATTCAAAAACTCTAACAAAAGAAGAACGTGGAGTCGAGTATAAACGTATATAAATAATTTTATAATATACACACCCTCAAAAAAAATCGCTTCTGTAACATATACTCCCAAACATATTTTGCTTCAAGCATATACATTTTTGGGTATTGCCCAAATATTTATATGTTTGATTTCTTCCAATATATAATATGTTTGAAAGCATATTGGTCTAAACAATATAATATGTTTGGGTAGTCTAAGTTCCAAACATTTTGTATTTTTCCATCCAAATTCAATAATGTTGTCTTCCAAAAAACTATATGTTCTTATGTGAACATATAATATGTTTGGAAACATTTTGAACCCAAAAATATTATATGCTTAGAAGAATTTTCTCCCAAAGAAGATTGTGCTCAAATTTTTTTTCTGCCTAATTGTATATTCCCTCACATTTTTCTCACTTCCACGAGTTTTTTAGTTTTTAGCACCTTTTTCTGTAATACAAACATTTTAGAAGAAATTATTATATTTTATATTTGTTTTAATTTTACCTTTTGCCAGCGGACCACACAGTTTGTAAGGCAGCACACTAACCACTGGACTACGTAGCTGTTATGGTCATCAAGAGATAATTATCGTTATAAGTTATATTTATATAGCATAGCTTGCGGCGCCCACGAGCCGATGCAAACATAACATTGTTTAACAACATAACATTGTTAAACATACATTTGTTGGCAGCGTGGAGCAGTGGTTGGTCGTCCGCCTTTCGTGACAGGGGACCTGGGTTCGATCCCTGCTTCGACCAACACCATTTTTTTATTTATTATACCCTAAACCACATAGCGGTCAGGGTATAATAAGTTTGATCGGCCAAAAAATGTGTCTACCAGAAATATTGATTTTAGACCCCATAAAATATATACCGATCGACTCAGAATCACCTCCTGAGTCGATCTAGCGCTTGGTGTCCGTCCGTCTGTCCATTTATTTGTTGTTCACAGGATTCCGGTCGCAATTATTAACCGATTTTGATGAAATTTGGTACAAGGAGTTTTTTGGGCACAAGGACGAACGCTATTGAATTTGGAAGAAATCGGATCAAATTTAGATATAGCTCCCATATATATGTATCGCCCGATTTCGACAAATGGGGTCACGTTGCGCTTTTTTTCAAACGGATCGTCAAGTCTGCAAAATTTCATCCAAATCGGTTCAGATGTAGATATAGCTCTCATATATATGTATCGCCCGATTTTTATAAATTTGGCCATAAAACCCCTATTTATCAACCGATCTTACTCAAATTTGGCTAAATATAGTCTTCTATAGCACTAACTATATGTGCAAAAAATCATTGAAATCGGTTCAGATTTAGATATAGCTCCCATATATATGTATAGCCCGATTTTCCCAAATTTGGCCATAGAACCCTTATTTATTAACCGATCTTACTAAAAGTTGGCTAGATCCAGTCATCTATAGTACTAACTATATGTGCAAAATTTCATCGAAATCGGTTCAGATGTAGATATAGCTCCCATAAATGTATCACCCGATTTTGAAAAATTCGGCCCTAATAACCTTATGTGTGACCATACAGGCCTCATTTCTTAACTGATCTTACTCAAATCTTGCACAAGGTAACCTTTTGTGGTATTAATCAAACCAGCAAAATATTATGCAAATTGGTTCAGATTTAGATATAGCTTCCATATATATGCATCGCTCGATTTCCCAAATTTGACCATAGTACTCTTATTTATTAACCAATGTTACTCAAATTTCAAATTTTGATGTACTAGCCGATCGTTCTTATACGTACTTGTAGCTCTTACATAAGAATATTGCTCGATTTTTACAAATTTGTATTTATTACCACACTAATTTAACGATTTTCTCTTTTTAATAATGGGCTCAATATTAGTGGCATACTAACTCCGTAGGTGCAATATCAATACAGCCAGTGTTGCTAGAAGTAGGGGAAATTCCCTATATGTAGGGTTTTTCTAATATTTAGCGTCTTGTAGGGACGTAGGGCCACAATGTAGGACATTTTCACTCAACACAATTTGTAATAATTTTTACATTTTGATGGCTCTAGAGGAGGAAATTAGAAGCCGGCAAGGCTTGATCTTTAACAATGTGTGGTAAACTTTAGTCCTGTAGAAAATTTTGTCAACATTTTATTTCTATAGAACATTTTGTCAAAATTGTATTTCTATAGAAATTTTTTTCAAAATATTATTTCTATAAAAATTTTTCTCAAAATTTTATTTCTGTGGAATTTTGTCTCAAAATTTTATTTCTATAGAATTTATTGTCAAAATTTTATTTCTATAGAAAAATTTCTCACAAAAATTTGTTTATAGAAACTTTTTCCAAAATTTTATTTTTATAAAGCTTTAACAAAAAAGATTACTAATTTGGGTAGAATTCTACCAACTGTGGCAACCGTGGTCGTAACACAAATTTATATTATATGTTATATACGTGGCATATTCATGTTTTATGATAATAAAATACTTAGAACCATTTTTGTTTTGTAAAATTTAACGAAAAATATAGTAGGGAAAATTGTTTGGGAATGTATAGGTAGGGAACTTTTTTTTGTCCTTTTAGGGTAAACCGAACATTTTCCCTGGCAACATTGACTATGAGCTATAGTCAGATTGACACAAAGCACCCATAGACATGTACCCCTTAATTTTCTTAAATATGCAACTGCGGTTTATCTCCCAGACCTATATGTTACCCCACAAATGCTTATGATTACTAATTCTGTAATGGTGGTTTAGGGTATGATATAGTCGGCCCCGCCCGACTTTCTACTTTACTTACTTGTTTTTTTTAATATATTTTTAACATATATTCCAGATACACCGAAAAAAAAGTTTACTATTTTTTATGAAAAATGAACTAACCCATAGTAAGAATGACCATGATTTGGCGCCAAAGATTTTTTTCATCTAGATAAGTTCATGATTTTCTTATAAATTAGTTCATGTATTGCATCGTATTTTAGTTCATTATTACTATGCTGTGGGAAGAATATAGTTAAACTCATTCAAAATATTCCTGCTATCCAGAAAAATTAACAATTTTTTGGGAAACCTGTATTAAGAAATTGGTTTGAAATAAACTGTTTGTCAGTATAATTTTCAAAAAAGTAGAGAAATTGAGGAATCAAAGGTACAACAAGCCTCTATACAACTAAGAAATTTTTCGTACAAAGCAAGTCAATTTTCTATAACCACCAGTATTTTATTTCAAAAAAATTTTATAATATTACACAAAACTATGGCTTATGATATACAACAAAGGAAATATTTTTATTCGTACGTTGGATGCAGTTACTTGTCGGTAGTTAGTAATTGCTTCTTCAAAGGAGTAATATTCTATGTTAATAGGACTAAAGTAATTAATTTAAATTTCCATGTTTTCTATCCATATGAAAGATATATGTGGCATAAGTTGCTATATTCAATTGAATTGTCCAATTTAATCGATTTTGGCTAACTTTTGTTGGGCGGATTTGTCTTTTAATCATCTGAAATTGCAAAGTTATACAAAATATAAGAAAAATATTATTAATTAATTAATTCTATTGTTCATATTGATTTTTAACTTACGGTTTTCAAGAGTATTTCTTAGAGCCAATAAGGATATCAGCTTAATTAGCATTAAACAGTAAGAATATTACTGTTTTATTACCATTACAAGACCTGTCTAACTGCAAGTGAAAAGAATTATTTTTAATAAATTGAAATTTTGGTTTTATTAAAAACGAACAAAATACCGTTTATAGAAAAACTTACCACATTGAAAAATCCATCCAGTAGGTACATTATTGGAATAATATCCATGGACAAATGGGACGTTATTGAAATTATTCTCAGAATATATTTGAAATAAAAAATATTATGAAATTAGACATAATTTCCACTTGTCAGTATAGCATTTAGTATTTAAGGTGGATATTAAGTTCGAGTTTAGCGGCTAAAATTGCAATTTCCATGATAAGTTTTCTTTAATAATCCATTATAAAAAATAATCTTTATAAAAAACTTGATTTGGGCTATTCTCCATCAAGTTATATTTAAATTTGTATCGAAGACGTATAATTTTATACTTTGCTTAGTGATTTATTTTTAATTTTAGCGGCTAAACTCGAACTTAGTGCTCACCTGTAGGAATTGCTGTAACATAAAAAATATAGATTCAAAAAAATGGATGATCCTCAACCTGTGATCCAGATGTAGAATAAATATAAATCATTCTATTACCACTCATGTTGTATATTTTTTATGTAAATCAATTTAAAATCCGCACTAATTTTAAACTAACATATTAACAGAAATATACAGTTCCTTAATCTGTTATTTGTTTTTTATCAATAAAAAGCGTTTTTGATTCCTCTAACATCACATCATTCACTTCTCAGTTTCTAAAATGTTTCGAAATAAATGTATTTTCATTAATAAACACCAATACCGCACGTACAATTTTGCAAAATTAAATCCACGTGTGCACTTCATAAATGCATCAACATAACGAAGGTTCGCTAAAGCGAACATTTTTCGAAATAATTTAAACCGCACATTATTCGAGAAAAGTTCGATAATAGAAAAATTTCGAACGTTCGTTGTTTCGAAGTAATAACGAATATTTTTCGGCTTATTTGTTGGTGTTCCACCTTGTTTGTTTTTGACAAAGACAGAGATTAAAAAGTCATTTCAGTTTAAGAAATTGTTAAGTGCGGATGAAGTGTCTTAGCGAATCTAAAAGAGGTAAGTAATTTATTTATATATCTTTTAAAAAACTACCAATTTTCTTTCATGTTTAATTTTCAGATGTATCCAGGAAAATTTTACTCATTGATTATAGTCTATTGATTATTTTCAATGGCATAGCCACGACCGGCTTAATAAGAAATTCCGGGCAAAGAAGTCAATGCAGTGCCTTAAATCACTTTAAATATATATTCCTAAATGTAAATATTTTAAGTATTTTGTTCGCAACACTAATATTTATATTATTTTGTATTATAATTATCTATATTGCGTTGTAATAAAATAAAAACAAACTTGAAAAATTTCTTTTGCTACACAACTTATAATGGGAATAAAACAGTATAGAAAACCTTCGAAAGCGGAATGATATCGAATACGAAAACGAATTCGAAATAGATTCGTTAACGATCAATTATAGATATCGCGAAACCTTATTTAACGAATCACTAGCAAGCCTTCGAAAACGAAGAGTTTGCTGGCAGTAACAGCACGACAGATGAACGTTTTTCGAAAATTTTTCGAACCATTCTCGATATCGTTTTCGATAGTTTTCTTCGAGAAAAAAACCGAGAATATTTCTATATCGAATACGATAACGAACGTTGTGGTCAGGTGGGTAGAATCAAAACAACCAACAACAGCATAAATGACGCAATAACAAACACAAACAATCATACGATATATACACAAAAATGTCTCTAAAAACTCCCTCACATGATGCACTCACATTTTCCAGTAGCACGTTTATTGATTAGTTGGAATTCTATCTATAAGTTAAGGTTAAATATATACCAAATCTATGAGGAATCTATATAAAATTATATACACCCGTCAAGGATTATATTAACTACTTTTTATTCTACTTTATCTAAAATTTTCAATGTGAGTAAAAACACTCCAACATATAGTAAAAAGGGAAATAATCTGTAGGTAGCCATCGTACGAATCGGTAATGTCGTTAAGTTAATTTTTACTACAAAAATTTTTTTCCATACAAAATTTTTTCTTAGTAAATTGTCCACATTTCGTAGTAAGATTTTTATATTGCCCATGTATATTTAAATAAATATAAATAAATATAAATATAAATAAATAAATAAATAAATATTATTTATAATAGAATCAACGATGCATTAACTACTGTGTTAGAAATTTATTTAAGGAAAAATCCTTCCCATTTCGTAGTTAGTGAACTAAAAACATTTACTGAATTTTTATAAGTTTTCCTTTAGCTAAGTTAATTTTCGTTGTGGTTACGAAAAATGAACTATATTAGAGTAAATTTGTTGAACTATGTGGAAGTTAAAATGGTCCTTAAATTTACAAGACACTTTTTTTTTCTGTGTACGTTCGCAAGGCCGTAGCCAGGATTTTAATTCGGGGGGGTTCAACTTTAAAAAAAAATATTCATATAATCTCAGGTGTAGAAAATTTTATTTATGCATAGGTATGTATACAATATTTTTATACCCACCACCATAGAATGGTGACGGGGTATAATAAGTTTGTCATTCCGTTTGTAACACATCGAAATATCGATTTCCGACTATATAATATATATATATATATATATATATATATATATATATATATATATATATATATATATATATATATATATATATATATATATATATATATATATATATATATATATATATATATATATATATATATATATATATATATATATATATATATATATATATATATATATATATATATATATATATATATATATATATATATATATATATATATATATATATATATATATATATATATATATATATATATATATATATATATATATATATATATATATATATATTATATATATATATATATATATATATATATATATATATATATATATATATATATATATATATATATATATATATATATACATATTCTTGATCAGGGAGAAATTCTAAGACGATATAACGATGTCCGTCTGTCTGTCGGTCTGCCTGTCTGTTGTAATCACGCTACAGTCTTCAATAATGAAGCAATCGTACTGAAATTTTGCACAAACTCGTCTTTTGTCTGCAGGCAGGTCAAGTTCGAAGATGGGCTATATCGGTCCAGGTTTTGATATAGTCCCCATATAAACCGACCTCCCGATTTGGGGTCTTGGGCTTATAGAAATCGTAGTTTTTATCCAATTTGCCTGAAATTTGAAACCTAGAGGTATTTTATGACCATAAAGAGGTGTGCCAAAAATGGTGAGTATCGATCCATATTTTGGTATAGCCGCCATATAGACCGATCTCCCGATTTTACTTCTTGGGATTATAGAAACCGCAGTTTTTATTCAATTTACCTGAAATTGGAAATCTAGAGGTATTGTAGGACCACAAATACGTGTGCGAAAAATTGTGAGTATCGGTCCATGTTTTGGTATGGTCCCCATATAAAACGACCTCCCGAATTGGGGTCTTGGGCTTATAGAAACCGTAGTCTTTATCCAATTTGTCTGAAATTGGAAATCTAGAGGTATTATAGGACCATAAAGAGGTGTGCCCAAAATGGTGAGTATCGGTCCATATTTTGGTGTAGCCCCCATATAGACCGATTTCAAGATTTTACTTATTGGGCTTCTAGAATCCGAAGTTTTTATCCTATTTGCCTGAAATTGGAAATCTACAGGTATTTTCGGGTCATAAAGAGGTGTGCCGAAAACGGTGAGTATCGGTCCATATTTTAGTATAGCCCCCATAAGAACGATCTCCCGATTTAACTCCTAGGGTTTCTAGAAACCGTAGTTTTTATCTGATTTGCCTGAAATTGTAAATATTCTGGTATTTTAGGCTCACAAAAACGTGTATCGGATTAAGTTTTTATCGATCCATTTGGTAATGCCTCCATATAGACCGACTTCACTTCTTGAGGGTGTAGAAGGCGCACTGATCATGAAAATTGCTTGAAACTCAATGTAAAATTTCCAGATTTTACTTCTACAGATTTAAGATTTCAAATCAAGACTTTATTTTATAATTTTCTTGCATACTTACAAGAGATGTTAATGATTCCTCTAAAATGGTTCAAAAATGGTTCTTATAAATCCAGAATCTGATATAGTCCTCATAGGTGAAATCTTTAAATTTATCTTCGGGAATATCCTCAAGTCCTCAAGCCCTCCTGAAATTTCAAAGGAAACCCTAATATTTGGTTCATGGTGGTGGGTATTTAAGATTCGGCCCGGCCGAACTTAGTGCTGCATATACTTGTTGTAATATTAAATTGAGCCGACGGGCTTTTTGGGCAGCAAATAAATCAATGACTTCTTCAGTCGGCACATTTATTCGGCGATGAACCGACATTAATGCCAATCCTTTGAGTCTACTCTCGCTAGTCGAATTTCTAAGATACGTCTTTAATCTCTTCATTGTTGAAAATGAACGTTCGGATGAGCACGTAGTAACTGCAGGGATAGAAAATGCAGTACTATAGTACTTTTTTCAAACCTCTTTCACCCCGGTCAGTACCGTAGTACCACCGCGAATGATTTAGTACCTTTTGTGTAGACATTTTTGAGTCGATATCAGATTTATGGTACAATAGCTTTGACAAAATATTTTAATATTTTGAGAAAGTCTTTATCAACCTTATTTGCTAATAGTCTTTTACAAATATGGCAAAACAGACATGTTCATGTGGGAAGAAAATCTCGATTTTGTAAAAGACATAGTCAAAAACAGGATTTTATTGAACTTCAAGAATGTTTTAGTCGAAAAAAGAATGCGATTCTATATTATCGATTTTTTATTTCGGTATAGAATTTTTGCAAAATTTTATTTTTATAGAAAATTTTGCTAAAATTTTATTTCAATTGAAAATTTTGTAAAAATTTTATTTCTATAGAAAATTTTTGCAAAATTTTATTTCTATAGAAACAATTTTGCAAAATTTTTTTTCTATAGAATTTTTTTGCAAAATTATTTCGACATAAGCCGGCTATCATACAAAACCTTTTTTCGGAGCGTTCAAGTGTGGTTCATTGTTGGGTTTAATGAACTGCCTGAATTTATTCTGATAATTGGTTGATAGTTTTGCTGCAAATAGGGGATGCTGATAAGGAATGTGGTAATTCCGAAACCATCCAACCATCTTGCAGTCTATAGGTCTTTGCCCAAATAAATTTGACAAACATTCTTTTCCTCTGTTGTTTAAGCTACACTTGTAGTTTAGTCAATGTATGGTTTTAAGCTGCAACAAAAAAACAACAATGCTTAAAGATCAAAACCAACAATAACAAAACAAAACGAATGGAAAATTTTATTTCTGTAGAAAATTTTTGCAAAATTTTATTTATATAGAAAATTTTGTCAAAATTTTATTTTCTTTAAAATTCAGTCTCTTGACAATAATATTCAAGTGAAATTTTTGTTGAAATTTAGTAACAAGTACCTTTCCGATCAAAAAATACCTGTTTTGTACTTTCTTAAAAATTGTATTTTCCATCCCTGAGTAACTGGCAAAGTGACCAAAATTTTTAAAATATGCACGTTTGGAAATATCTCTTTATTGCCTCCATCGCTAAATTAGGCAGGTTCTTTTCGCATTTCATTTCCATTTCATTTACACACGTGCGTTTGGCTGTTTCGTTGTTGTTCTATGGCCAAACAAAGCGAGTCATGTTCACAAAAAGAACAACAAACACACATAAAAAGCAGAAATACATTTTCCAAAAATGAAATTTGTGGTGCGAAAACAAAAACAATTTGTTTTTTTCGACCGTCTTTTGACGGACTTTTCAACTAGTATTCTATGATTTGTGCAAGTTTTATAGGTAAGCGTTTTTCAAAATAAAACCTCCAGCTTTTCTTCAACATCTTCGATAAGATTTTTCTATGCAGCTAAAAATATATATTTATTTATATAAAAATATTCATTCATTTCGGGGGGGGGGGGGGTTTGATCCCCCTCATCCCCCCCCCTGAATACGGCCTTGTACGTTCGGAAGTTCCCGAAAAGGTGTTCAGCATTACATACTATTATATTAAATTTTTACTACGAAATTGTAAAGTGTGTTTTATAAAAGACTTAAAGTCAGAAAAGAAAAGTGCTTGATATAAACGAAATGGACTGAGTTCAAATAAAATATTATTTTTTTATTGCAAAAATAAAAATTGTGTAACAAATAAAGGTTTTTGTATACAAGTTTAAAATTTTCGAAGAAATTCAAAAACTCTTACAAAAGAAGAACGTGAAGTCGAGTATATATAAATATTTTTCCATCGAATCCTAAGTTTAACGGTAACCATTCAAAAGCACATTATATTCAAATTCTAAACAGTAATTTTAAAACAGCACATAAATTTATTTTTTAAATTTATTCAATTGTTGCTTTGGATCTTTCCCCACCATGTTATAATACAATTTACCGGAAAAATTGTAATGTTATTCTGGTTTTGCCGCTAAAATGAGAAATAATTTTAGCGGCAAAACTCGAACTCAATGCCCGCTTTTATTTTCGAAAAAATCCGTCAACTCCTCTTGGACTACTCATTAACAAAGAGGAACTAATCTTTGTTTTTATAGATTTTACTGTTTAATTTTTCACTGTTTCGTCCTGTTTTCATTTTACTTTCACAACTCTAAAAAGAGTGCACTGAAAAAATATTGTCGTGAGGCCAAAGAGTTCATGTCCTTAAAATAAGAATACAACTTTTGCTTAGCTTAGAAGACGCTTTTCTCTAATTAATAATATAAAGTTTTTTCCATGTTCAAAGGTCGATACTTTCAATGAAGTCGTGTTGTTGTTATAATTAAGTGATTTGGCTTAAAAATGGGTATCATAACATGAAAGAACAAATTTTGGACTAAGGTCAACTTGACTTTAATAATTCAGAAAAATTCTTTAAAATTAATGAAACTGTCTTTAAATTTGTTGCATTTTTGCATCTTGACTACAAGGCAAAAATCTTTCAAAAATAGGATATGTTTTTCAATACTTTATTTTAAAGACATGTTTTACTTGAAACCTAGCATAATTTCTACTGGAAGTCTTGTTTTTAACGGACATTTTATAGCATATGAAAAACAGCTGAAAAAGCGAAAAATTGAAATGTGCTTCGTAGAGTCAAGTACACAAAACCCTATTTAGAAGAGAATTATGTCTTAAAAGCATCCTTACTTGTATTCTCCGCTTCTTTGATTCGGAATCAATATCAAAATTGTTAAAGTGGAGACACAATCTTTGGAACCGGACATGCTTTTTGTTCAGTGTATGGGCACTGGTTGTTGGTTTTTATGAAGATCCGTTGGTTTTTATGAAGATCCCTTTAATTACCTTTGTTTGAATATTTTGACTTATTCGTCCTACGTTCCGATTTGTTTTGACGAAACAAAAAAATTGTGCCCGTAATGCGAAAATGATAAACAAAACTCATGCTCTTTTTTTCAAATATATTTTATCTTGGTTCCGAATGAATTTTCTCTCCGAATACTCATTTTAATATTTTACTTAAGCATATACAATTTTTGGCGAAGTCTTATATCACAACATATATATGTTTACTCATAATATGTAAATTTATACTTGTTTATATTCACACATAGTATTTTTCCTATATTTAATGAAATTTTCTTTGTGTATATATATTTGTAATGCGCCAATTGGGTACTTTCATTATTTTACTTCCAGCATACACTTTGTCTCTCTTTGTAAACACATACAGTATGTCAAGAAAGTCTTTTGACATTGCCAAATATTTCAAATTCTAGAAATAATTGAAATATTAAATATTTTATTAAATTTGTAATTCTGTGTACGTATGTATACTTTGCAAAATACATAATAAAATATTTTTTTTTAAATTTCATTATATTTAATTTTGGAACAAAACATAATTTTTATCCCATTGTCAAAACACTTTCTTGACAAACTGTATATGTTTATGGGCTATTTCTAAATTAATATATGTTTGCATCCAAGCATATTATATTTACAAACATTGTATGTCCCAAACATAATATGTTCTAACATATTAACATATATGTCCCAAACATATTATGCTAGTTTATGAACATTATATGTTTGCACTCAAAAATATTGTGTTTAAAAATTTGAGTTCCAAACATATAATGTTTATACCCAAACATATGAAAAACAGTCTTTTTCATCCGTGCACATACATTTATTTTAAAACTTATTATGTTTTGTGCTTAATTTTATTTTTACCTTTAAGGTCGGTATTAAGTTGTTGTTTTTTTTTTCTTTAATAAATTATTTTAATGAAAATAAACTTTTTCAATTGTTTTAGCTGCATAACTCGAACTTAATGCCCGCTTTTATATTTGAAGGTGTCCGTCAACTTCTCTTGGACTACTTATTAATAAAGGGGAACTAAACTTTGTTTTTATACATTTTACTGTTTAATTTTTAACTGTTTCCTCCTTTTTTCATTTTACTGTCCCAACTCTAAAAAGAGTATAGTGCCATTTCGTTATTTTTATGAAGATCCCTTTGTAATTTTTGTATATTTTCCATCGTTTTTCTTAATGTTAATTTCCTTTGCCTGATTTTTTTTCTTTTTCGTTTTCTTTTAACGAACCAAGAAAAAAATTGTGCCCATAACGCCAAAATAATAAACAAAACACATGTCCACACATACATAAAAAGATGCTCTCAAGGCGAAAACACGTGCTGTTTTTTTCAAATGTCTATTCTCTTGGTTCTGAATGTCTATTCTCTTTACTCCGAATACTCATGCGAATATTCAAACTAAATAATATTTAGACTTAAGCATATCAAATTTTTGGCCTTATCATAAAACAGTTTTCCGAAACAACATACAAGCGGTTTCACAGAAATTGCTCTCTTTTCATTCTCTCGCTGTGTTATGTTGATATCTTTCGTCAACCCTCCCGGTTTCCATCTCGGTATCTTTCTCTATACTCTCTCTGCCGCTGTGAATAAAATATCACAACATATGTATGTTTCGTCCTCCCTCTGTCGTCTGAATAAAATATCTCAACGTATATATCGAAATTTGTAAATTTATATAAGGTTTACATTCACACATATTATTTTTATGAAACATTCATGACCCAAATATGCTATATTTTAACATATGTGTCCCAAACATTTAGTGTTAGCTTAGGAACAATACATGTTTGCTCTTAAATAAATTGTGTTTAAAAATTCTGCCCGAAACACATTTTGTTTATATGGGAACATATGAAAAACATAGTTTTCTAACAGTGTGGGTTCATTTAATAAAATGGTATAAGGAATTCAACTTTTCTTTGGTAAAGGTTTCTCATAAAATTTGTACCTGAAATAATTACACGGACGAAAAAGACTGTTTTTCATATGTTTGGGTATAAACATTATATGTTTGGAACTCAAATTTTTAAATACAATGTTTTTGAGTGCAAACATATAATGTTCAAAAATTAGCATAATATGTTTGTGACATATATGTTAATATATTATGTTTGGGACATAAAATGTTTGTAAATATAATATGCTTGGATTCAAACATATATTAATTTAGAAATAGCCCATAAACATATGTGTTTACAAAGAGAGACAAAGTGTATGCTGGAAGTAAAATAATGAAAGTAACCAATTGGCGCATTACAAATATATATACACAAAGAAAATTTCTTTAAATATAGGAAAAATACCACGTGTGAATATAAACAAGTATAAATTTACATATTATGAGTAAACATATATATGTTGTGATATAAGACTTCGCCAAAAATTGTATATGCTTAAGTAAAATATTAAAATGAGTATTCGGAGAGAAAATTCATTCGGAACCAAGATAAAATATATTTGAAAAAAAGAGCATGAGTTTTGTTTATCATTTTCGCATTACGGGCACAATTTTTTTGTTTCGTCTAAACAAATCGGAACGTAGGACGAGTAAGTCAAAATATTCAAACAAAGGTAATTAAAGGGATCTTCATAAAAACTAACGAAAGGGCACTATACACTGAACAAAAAGCATGTCCGGTTCCAAAGATTGTGTCTCCACTTTAACAATTTTGGTATTGATTCCGAACCAAAGAAGCGGAGAATACAAGTAAGGATGCTTTTAAGATACAATTCTCTTTTAAATGGGGTTTTGTGTACTTGACTCTACGAAGCACATTTCAATTTTTCGCTTTTTCAGCTTTTTTTCATATGCTATAAAATGTCCGTTAAAAACAAGACTTCCAGTAGAAATTATGCTATGTTTCAAGTAAAAAATGTCTTTAAAATAAAGTATTGAAAAACATATCCTATTTTTTAATGATTTTTGTTTTGTAGTCAAGATGCAAAAATGCAACAAATTTAAAGACAGTTTCATTAATTTTAAAGAATTTTTCTGAATTATTAAAGTCAAGTTGACCTTAGTCCAAAAATTTGTTCTTTCATGTTATGATACCCATTTTTAAGTCAAATCACTTAATTATAACGACAACACGACTTCATTGAAAGTATCGACCTTTGAACATGGAAAAAACTTTATATTATTAATTAGAGAAAAGCGTCTTCTAAGCTAAGCAAAAGTTGTATTCTTGTTTTAAGGACATGAACTCTTTGGCCTCACGACAATATTTTTTCAGTGCACTCTTTTTAGAGTTGTGAAAGTAAAATGAAAACAGGGCGAAACAGTGAAAAATTAAACAGTAAGATCTATAAAAACAAAGATTAGTTCCTCTTTATTAATGAGTAGTCCAAGAGGAGTTGACGGATTTTTTCGAAAATAAAAGCGGGCATTGAGTTCGAGTTTTGCCGCTAAAATTATTTCTCATTTTAGCGGCAAAACCAGAATAACATTACAATTTTTCCGGTAAATTGTATTATAACATGGTGGGGAAAGATCCAAAGCAACAATTGATTAAGTTTATTTTCTTTAAAAGAAATTATTAAAGAAAAGTAAAAGGGTAAACATGGCCATTTTAACGCGATAATACCAATTTATACCGGCCTTAAGAATTAAATTAAGTACAAAATTATTCGTTAATAAAAATTCATATTTATTTGTATTTCTAAATTAATGGTGTGACATGCTAGCAAATAATTGTTCACACCAAAATGCTGTTGTAAAATTACTGTTTAGAATTTAAATATAATGTGCTTTTGAATGGTTATCGTTAATCTTAGGATTCGACGGAAAATATTTTTATATACTCGAATTCACGTTCTTCTTTTGTAAGAGTTTTTGAATTTCTTCGAAAATTGTAAACTTGTATACAAAAACCTTTATTTGTTACACAATTTTTATTTTTGCAATAAAAAAATAATATTTGATTTGAACTCAGTCCATTTCGATTATATCAAGCATTTTTCTTTTCTGACTTTAAGTCTTTTATAAAACACACTTTACAATTTCGTAGTAAAAATTTAATATAATAGTATGTAATGCTGAACACCTTTTCGGGAACTTCCGAACGAATCTGGAATATATGAAAAAAAAATATATTAAAAAAAAAAATGGTGTTGGTCGAAGCAGGGATCGAACCCATGACCCCTGTCACGCAAGGCGGACGACCAACCACTGCTCCACGCTGCCAACAAATGTATGTTTAACAATGTTATGTTGTTAAACAATGTTATGTTTGCATCGGCTCGTGGGCGCCGCAAGCTATGCTATATAAATATAACTTATAACGATAATTATCTCTTGATGACCATAACAGCTACGTAGTCCAGTGGTTAGTGTGCTGGCTTACAAACTGTGTTCTCAGCTGTTCGAATCCCCGTCCGGCAAAAGGTAAAATTGAAAAAAAAAATTATAAAATTTAATAATATCTTCTACAATGTTTGTATTACAGAAAAAGGTGCTAAGAACTAAAAAAACTCATGGAAGTGAAAAAGTGTGAGGCAATATACAATTAGGCAGAAAAAAATTTTGAGCACAATATTCTTTGGGAGAAAAATCTTCTCAGCATATAATATTTTTGGGTCCAAAATGCCTCCAAACATATTATATGTTCACATAATAACATATAGTTTTTTGGAAGACAACATTATTGAATTTGGATGGAAAAATACAAAATGTTTGGAACTTAGACTACCCAAACATATTATATTGTTTAGACCAATATGCTTTCAAACATATTATATATTGGAAGAAATCAAACATATAAATGTTTGGGCAATACCCAAAAATGTATATGCTTGAAGCAAAATATGTTTGGGAGTATATGTTACAGAAGCGATTTTTTTTGAGGGTGTAGTGAAACTCTATTTAATCCTGATCTGTACTTGATTCAATTTTAACATATGTGTCCCAAACATTTAGTGTTAGCTTAGGAACAATACATGTTTGCTCTTAAATAAATTGTGTTTAAAAATTCTGCCCGAAACACATTTTGTTTATATGGGAACATATGAAAAACATAGTTTTCTAACAGTGTGGGTTCATTTAATAAAATGGTATAAGGAATTCAACTTTTCTTTGGTAAAGGTTTCTCATAAAATTTGTACCTGAAATAATTACACGGACGAAAAAGACTGTTTTTCATATGTTTGGGTATAAACATTATATGTTTGGAACTCAAATTTTTAAATACAATGTTTTTGAGTGCAAACATATAATGTTCAAAAATTAGCATAATATGTTTGTGACATATATGTTAATATATTATGTTTGGGACATAAAATGTTTGTAAATATAATATGCTTGGATTCAAACATATATTAATTTAGAAATAGCCCATAAACATATGTGTTTACAAAGAGAGACAAAGTGTATGCTGGAAGTAAAATAATGAAAGTAACCAATTGGCGCATTACAAATATATATACACAAAGAAAATTTCTTTAAATATAGGAAAAATACCACGTGTGAATATAAACAAGTATAAATTTACATATTATGAGTAAACATATATATGTTGTGATATAAGACTTCGCCAAAAATTGTATATGCTTAAGTAAAATATTAAAATGAGTATTCGGAGAGAAAATTCATTCGGAACCAAGATAAAATATATTTGAAAAAAAGAGCATGAGTTTTGTTTATCATTTTCGCATTACGGGCACAATTTTTTTGTTTCGTCTAAACAAATCGGAACGTAGGACGAGTAAGTCAAAATATTCAAACAAAGGTAATTAAAGGGATCTTCATAAAAACTAACGAAAGGGCACTATACACTGAACAAAAAGCATGTCCGGTTCCAAAGATTGTGTCTCCACTTTAACAATTTTGGTATTGATTCCGAACCAAAGAAGCGGAGAATACAAGTAAGGATGCTTTTAAGATACAATTCTCTTTTAAATGGGGTTTTGTGTACTTGACTCTACGAAGCACATTTCAATTTTTCGCTTTTTCAGCTTTTTTTCATATGCTATAAAATGTCCGTTAAAAACAAGACTTCCAGTAGAAATTATGCTATGTTTCAAGTAAAAAATGTCTTTAAAATAAAGTATTGAAAAACATATCCTATTTTTTAATGATTTTTGTTTTGTAGTCAAGATGCAAAAATGCAACAAATTTAAAGACAGTTTCATTAATTTTAAAGAATTTTTCTGAATTATTAAAGTCAAGTTGACCTTAGTCCAAAAATTTGTTCTTTCATGTTATGATACCCATTTTTAAGTCAAATCACTTAATTATAACGACAACACGACTTCATTGAAAGTATCGACCTTTGAACATGGAAAAAACTTTATATTATTAATTAGAGAAAAGCGTCTTCTAAGCTAAGCAAAAGTTGTATTCTTGTTTTAAGGACATGAACTCTTTGGCCTCACGACAATATTTTTTCAGTGCACTCTTTTTAGAGTTGTGAAAGTAAAATGAAAACAGGGCGAAACAGTGAAAAATTAAACAGTAAGATCTATAAAAACAAAGATTAGTTCCTCTTTATTAATGAGTAGTCCAAGAGGAGTTGACGGATTTTTTCGAAAATAAAAGCGGGCATTGAGTTCGAGTTTTGCCGCTAAAATTATTTCTCATTTTAGCGGCAAAACCAGAATAACATTACAATTTTTCCGGTAAATTGTATTATAACATGGTGGGGAAAGATCCAAAGCAACAATTGATTAAGTTTATTTTCTTTAAAAGAAATTATTAAAGAAAAGTAAAAGGGTAAACATGGCCACTTTAACGCGATAATACCAATTTATACCGGCCTTAAGAATTAAATTAAGTACAAAATTATTCGTTAATAAAAATTCATATTTATTTGTATTTCTAAATTAATGGTGTGACATGCTAGCAAATAATTGTTCACACCAAAATGCTGTTGTAAAATTACTGTTTAGAATTTAAATATAATGTGCTTTTGAATGGTTATCGTTAATCTTAGGATTCGACGGAAAATATTTTTATATACTCGAATTCACGTTCTTCTTTTGTAAGAGTTTTTGAATTTCTTCGAAAATTGTAAACTTGTATACAAAAACCTTTATTTGTTACACAATTTTTATTTTTGCAATAAAAAAATAATATTTGATTTGAACTCAGTCCATTTCGATTATATCAAGCATTTTTCTTTTCTGACTTTAAGTCTTTTATAAAACACACTTTACAATTTCGTAGTAAAAATTTAATATAATAGTATGTAATGCTGAACACCTTTTCGGGAACTTCCGAACGAATCTGGAATATATGAAAAAAAAAATATATTAAAAAAAAAAATGGTGTTGGTCGAAGCAGGGATCGAACCCATGACCCCTGTCACGCAAGGCGGACGACCAACCACTGCTCCACGCTGCCAACAAATGTATGTTTAACAATGTTATGTTGTTAAACAATGTTATGTTTGCATCGGCTCGTGGGCGCCGCAAGCTATGCTATATAAATATAACTTATAACGATAATTATCTCTTGATGACCATAACAGCTACGTAGTCCAGTGGTTAGTGTGCTGGCTTACAAACTGTGTTCTCAGCTGTTCGAATCCCCGTCCGGCAAAAGGTAAAATTGAAAAAAAAAAATTATAAAATTTAATAATATCTTCTACAATGTTTGTATTACAGAAAAAGGTGCTAAGAACTAAAAAAACTCATGGAAGTGAAAAAGTGTGAGGCAATATACAATTAGGCAGAAAAAAATTTTGAGCACAATATTCTTTGGGAGAAAAATCTTCTCAGCATATAATATTTTTGGGTCCAAAATGCCTCCAAACATATTATATGTTCACATAATAACATATAGTTTTTTGGAAGACAACATTATTGAATTTGGATGGAAAAATACAAAATGTTTGGAACTTAGACTACCCAAACATATTATATTGTTTAGACCAATATGCTTTCAAACATATTATATATTGGAAGAAATCAAACATATAAATGTTTGGGCAATACCCAAAAATGTATATGCTTGAAGCAAAATATGTTTGGGAGTATATGTTACAGAAGCGATTTTTTTTGAGGGTGTAGTGAAACTCTATTTAATCCTGATCTGTACTTGATTCAATCCGCATTTAAGCTTACATTAAACCCAATAGCGCTTAACTTGAGCCAACATGAACTTGTTTTAAGCGGATTCAAGGCTTGGATCAATCTTTTTTATTCTTGAATATAATTCTACTATTCTTGATTCAGGAACGATCTGTACTTGATTTAATCCCGAACCCTATTCGATGTTATTTTATATGCGCTTGATTTTAGTGTGCTTTGTACTTGTTTTAATCTCAATGTGCGCTTAATTCCCATAAAGTAAAAAATTGTTCATATATTTTTAAAATATTTTTTATTCTTTTTATATAGCGATACATACATTTGTAATGAAACGTAAAAGATGTAAAATAAGAAACTGCATTATACAAATAATACACCTAGGTGATGAAGTAGTTACATAGATTTATAATATAGGTAATTGATTCAAGTACAAATAAAAATAAATATATACAAAATAATATAAAATATAAAAATATATATTTATGTATGTTTATTTACCAAATCAGCAGTTCTTGCATGGAGAAAACTTCGGCCAGGAAGCAAGAAACTCAGAGGAATTAGGTTAGGTTAGGTTAGGTGGCAGCCCGATGTATCAGGCTCACTTAGACTATTCAGTCCATTGTGATACCACATTGGTGAACTTCTCTCTTATCACTGAGTGCTGCCCGATTCCATGTTAAGCTCAATGACAAGGGACCTCCTTTTTATAGCCGAGTCCGAACGGCGTTCCACATTGCAGTGAAACCACTTAGAGAAGCTTTGAAACCCTCAGAAATGTCACCAGCATTACTGAGGTGGGATAATCCACCGCTGAAAAAGTTTTTGGTGTTCGGTCGAAGCAGGAATCGAACCCACGACCTTGTGTATGCAAGGCGGGCATGCTAACCATTGCACCACGTTGGAATTCAACTTTTGTAGGCCTTGTCGCTTTAAATTGTAAGTTTTCCTCCACTTATCACACATGTCGGCCAAATCCATTGGCGCTCTGTTCAAGCACTCCTTTTACGCTTAGGAAACGAAATTGTCAATTTGATGACTTCTGATGTTTCGTTTGTTGAACTTTTGGAGTGGCCGCGTCATCCTATTTTCACAAATTTCCGCATGGATTTCCATTTCCACACCTTGATATTAAGTAGGGGTTGTAAAACAAGAAGTATTTAAAACATATTTCAAAACATAAAATAATTATAACAATTATTTCTATAAAACGATGTGACGACTTTTGAGATGACGAACATTTTTTTGTTAGTATATAGACGCTACGTATGTTAATAGATGTACACTGAAAAAACAGTGAACCCTTTTCCATTGCAAAATGAACTAAACTGTAGTAATATTGATTTTTATTCATTTTTACAACACCATGAGATTTATATACACCTACCAAGTTAAAAAGTCAGTATTATTTTGGCTTACTTGTTTTTTTTTGGGAAACTCGGTAATAAAAATTTGTTAACAGTCCCTTTAAAATGTCGACGAATAAACTATTATTAAATCAATCATTCCACAGTACAGAGAAATTAAATAATTAATGGAACAACAAACCGTTTTACTATTATAAAAATTTTCATACAATAAAATTAAACTTTCTTTAAGCAAAAGTACTTTATTATAAAAACTTATGATGAAAGTTCTTAATACAATGTTTTTGTGAATGAAAATTGTGACCACGTGGAACAAGAAAGTGGTTTATTTTAACTAATTTTTGGACATTTTGACTTTTCCTTAGTTTTTTATTCATCGTAAGTATATTTTTCACATATCTTGCTGAAAAAAATGGAAGGAATAATGAAAATTGTTAAAAATTAACATGTAATAAAATATAATTTTTTAGCTCTTTAAATTAGCTTGTAACTTACCTTATTTGGGGACATTTTATTAAATGGTGTAAGGAATTCAACTTTTCTTAGGGCATTTTCGATTCGCAAAAAATATGTTGCCTTGGTGTTACACTACTTTTTCCCTAATTGACATTTCGCCCAAATGATAGTGTAATTCTAAAGTTATTATTAATTTATAATATTGTGAGGTGTAAAGGATCCAAAATCTATGACAGTGTCCTTGATATGTTGCAATCAATTTCGAGAATGTTGCACCTTTTTCCCAATCGAAATCGCCATTAGATAAACGTACCTCATAAAGTTTGTACCTGAAACAATTAGAGAAATAATGAATTAAGTAATATATTAACTCATAAAATTGTGTTGTTATCGATGTGAAGGACATAATACAATAAATATTCTTGTTAAAAAAAGCCAAAGTTTTAATATAAAATTTACCAATTCTCTATTACATTGTACGCTGAGGTTAAAAAGTTATCGAAATTCATTTGGGGTTACTCTGAAATTAAATATTTTTTACATTAAATAAAAAACATTAAATTGGTTTCCAAAAAATCTAATTAAGGAAATAATATGCATAAAAAAAGTAAATAATCTGGTTAAAAGAATGTTAAAGAATGTTTACCAAGACATAAAAATGTTGTTATTCTGAAATTAAATATTTGTTTTTTACATTAAACATATAAAATTGGTTTCCAAAAATATTTGATTAAAATAATACTAAAATAAGGTATTAAAAACATGTAATTTTGATAATAAAAAAGGTCATAAAAACGTAAATATTCTAGTGAAAAGAAAGCCAATTTTTAAAAGAAAACTTACCACTTCTCTATTAAATTATACGCTGAGGAGAAATATAAAAATTTGCCCGAATCCATCTGGGGTTGCTCTTAAATTAAATATTGTTTTACAACAAAGAAAAACATGAAACTGCTTAAAAAAAATAATAATAATTAGCAAATAATAATATACATAAAGAATATTATTTTTTAAAAGAAAACCACATTGAAAAAAGAACACTTACCTATTTATAATTAAACTATACGCTGAGGTGTAACAAACAATTTTCCAAATTCATCTGGAGTTACTCTGAAATTGAATATTTATTTTTTACATTGAGTAATACAAATTAAATTAGATAAAACAATTTCAATATACTTTCCATTTCAGCAATTTTTTCCTAAATATTGAACATCCTTAATAACTTTTTTCTAAGCTACCGATCATCACTGCGCCATCGTACACCTCATCGCTAAAATATTAATAACTTTCATTTAAAAGTTTTAATAAACAAACACCAATATATGTCTCAAAAAACCAAAATATTCAATACATTTATATTCCCTTGTTACATACTTGCTAAAAAGGTGCAACAGCCCACGCCAACGCCAACTATACAACTGAAGCATTCCAAACAAAATCAAGCAAAACCAAAACATTCCTACAACAACAAAAACACATGTGCCTTCATTGAAGACAACACCTCATCCAGACAAATAAACCATTCGCGTATAATAAACACACATACACACAAACCACTGAAAGAACAAAAATAAAAACAACCCCACGCTCAGATATACACAACATCCCCATCACTCGGTACCATTTCTCATTATTGCATTGCATGCTTTCACTTTCAAAAAAATTTCAAGTAACATCATCTTTACATTAAACATATTCCACTTTGACGAGAAAGATCTATGTACTATGCATTAGTTCATCGCATCTGTACACAATTTACTCTAAAAGCAATACTCTCAAATGCATATCAGTATAAGAACGATGAAACGTTTAACTTAAAATTAGCAAAAACTTCATGAAATGATATCTACCCATTTTTGACGAAAATGTCTATAAATTTAATTGCATGTGAACTAAAAATATTTCATTGAGAAATGTTGTACCAACTATTATTAACTATAGGAATTGCCAGTAAGAAATTGCTATCCGCTTTCAAGTTCAATTTTCGTAAAAAATATTTTCTCATACAAAAACACTTTATAGTAAATTACACTTATTATTTAGAAAGTATTTTACATTTCATAAGTAGTTTTATAGTATGACGAAAGAATTTTTAACTACCAGTTAAGAACATTTTTAAGGAAAATTCCATCGTATTTTGTAGGCTATGAACTAAACGCTTGCTACTTAAAATTTGTAAAATTTCCTTTCGAGTAGTTAATTTTCGTTAAAGATACGAAAAATGAACTAAAATTCTGGAAAATTCTTGTAATAAATTATTGTAAAAATCTTCTTAAATTTACGAGACACTTTTTTTCTGTGTATGCAAAATCAATTTAAATATACCGAAATACATATTTATTGGCAAGTAGCCATTTTAAACTATTAAACTTTATTTTTACTTACCTTTTAAATATGTGTATGCTGTCTCAACTTTTTTTTATTCATAATTTATAAAGCTACTTCGCTGTCACTTAGGGTCTAAGCACACAATAATACTAAAATAATTTGGCAAATAAAATGAAAGCGAAGCCAAAAACACAAACTCGAAATCAAAACTTACACACATACACACCCACAATGTTTCATACATGCGAAAAACATGAGTATCAAGTAAAAGTGTTCTTATTTTAAGCCAGATTAGGCTTAAGATAGCAAATCAAATACAAACAAACATACACGATGCTCTGAACGTATAACGATAAAAATATCAAGTTAAACTTGTCTTATTTTTAGCCATAGTCAACTTAAGATAGCAAACAAAATGGAAGCCACTACCATTACAAGCAAAACAGTTTTTGGAGGTTGAAAATCGATGAGAGCATCGAGGAGAAACTCTATTTTGTGCTCTCATTAGCTAAGTCTCACTGGCATATTAAGTAAAAATGTTCTTGTTTTAATACAATACAAGCTTAATTCAAACTTTAAGTACTTGAATTACACAAACAAGCACACTTTGTGTAATATGAGTATAAAATATGAGTATAAAAATTAAAATTTTAAGTACGAATTCAGGCTAAAAATAAGAATTTGAAACTTCATTTTAGAAGTCCACTTTTCTTTGGGTGTATATGTTTACATTCACACATATTATTTTTATGAAACATTCTTGTCCTAAACATAATATATTCTAACATATTAACATATGTGTCTCAAACATTTAATGCTAGTTTAGGAACATTACATTTTTGCACTTAAATATGTTGTGTTTATTTACACTTTAACTTAAGATTAGCAACTGATCAGTTTATTCATGTTTCAAGTTTACACTGTTCTTATGTCTATTAGTCACAATACAAATGTCAAGGAGTTGCCAGATTACTAAATATAATTCATATATCTAACACGCTCCTCCATAAAGTTTTAAAATTCAACACAACTTAAATAAGGAGTTCATTACATCTCTTTTTTATAAATGCCCAGCAAAAAAATTTGGAAGTTCTTCCAAAGGCACAACTTTAAAAGCACTTCCAGAAGATGCACTCCCAATGATGTTCTTTATTTTAACTACCCAGGAAGTTCTTTTAATTAAATTTTTTATAACTTGGTTTTTTCATACTTTTAATGGGTAATTTTAACTTTTTTTGTTTCAAATAGGTTAAAAACAGAGTAAGAATTTATAAAATGGTACAAATCATTTAAATTTTTTCGAGAAAAATGCTAAATCCAATCTGAAAAAATTGTGAATTTTTGAAAATATTTGAGGTCAAACGTTTCCGACAAGCGTTAGAATCCATTAAAAATAAATTATAAAAATTATTTATTTGACAAAATATTGCAGAATTTCTTAATTTACATCCAAAACATTGAATTCGGATCACACCTAAAGAAGTGATGCAAATTCAATGCAACGGCTGTTGAAATGGAGGACTTCCGTCCTATGACAAGCCCATGTTAAATTCATCGCTTCTGCGTCAATTTTGCACCACTTCCGGATCCAAAAATAATATTTTCATTACTTTTTTGGCGACGCTTTTTTTGCTGGGTGGTTAATCAATTTCAGGTATTTGTATAACTCTTCCCTCACGTCGTGGTCTTAACTCCATGCCAGATCGGGTAGAAATAACATTTTCATCCGAACCTTGATTAGAATCACTGTTGAGTGTAATGGGTCCTTGCATATTGATTTAGTCTTCATTTGTTTCGTGTTCTACTTCTCTATTACGAATTCGATCTAAATAACGTTTTATTTCTCTATTGTTGTGTGAGAAGACACAGGTATACATACGAGGACCAAGTTTCTTTTTTATTGTAGCCTGAGACCAACTTGCCTGATTTGGGTTACTGCAATCGCGAATTAAGAAATTTTGCCCGTTTTGAAATTCGACATTTCTTTCCCCTTGCTTTTTAACACACTTTTTGCTTGGCCTTCCACAATTTTCTGCCTTGTCATTGGTGTCTAAGATTACAGAAACGCGTTTTCAGAGAGCGAACGAAAAACAACTTAGCCGGAGTTTCACCAGTTGTTACATGAATCGTATTCTTGTAATCTGCTAAAAGCCTATTTAAAGCTGTATCTAGTGAACATCTACTATCAGATTCCAGTATTGATTGTCTTCTTTAACACCTTAACAAAAATTTCGGCCTGACCGTTTGTGGCCGGATGGCCTGGGGTGGTCAAAATATGATTTACGCCGTTCATCTTTAAAAGGTTTTTAAAATCACTAGAAGTGAACTGCCTTCCGTTATCATTAACTAGTAAATACATCAACGAGCCCATAACGGCAAAACAATTATCTGATTTTTGAAATAGCAAATCGTGACATTAAATCCTTATTCTAGAACACCTCAGCAAACTTTGAGAAGGAATCAATTATTATAAGCAAATAATAGTCGTTGATAGAACCAGCGTAATCCAAGTGAATCCGACTCCACACAGAGTCGGTGGTGTCCAAGGAATCAATGAACTCTTTTCTGGTGTCGACTGTAATTACTGGCACGAACTACAAGAAGCTACTACATTTTCAACATCCTTATTAATACCAGGCCACCACACATATGACCTAGCCAATGCCTTTATCTCTACAATTCCCAGGTGAGACTTATGTTGTTCGTTTAAAATATTAGAAGGAAGCTTTGGGGGAATTATTATTTTATAACCCCACAAAATACAATCATACTCAACCGAAAGCTCGCCTTCTTTCCTACGAAACGCTATGAAATCATCATGTTCTAAGTTATGCAAAGTACCCCTCTGTACTGCGTCACAAACTTTGGATAGTATAGGATCACGCAACGTCTCCCGAGCAATGCTCTTAAAGTTTAAGAGCGTGTCACTTCCAGACTCAATCAGATTAACATAACCCATCTCTTCGTAAGATTTCGGTATAACACTTTGGGGAATGCGAGACAGACTATCTGCACAATTTGAAACTCTCTTTATATGTCTCATAGTAAATCAAAACCTGAGAGTATTAGCGCCCACCGAAAATGGTCGTCAATGGCTTGTGGTCAGTTTTAAGTATAAACTTATTCCCTAATAAATATTGTCTCAGTATTGTCACGCTAAATATTATGGCCAATGCCTCTTTTCTTCGGGTGTACTATAATTTCTCTCACTTTTAGTTAACGCCCGAGAAACAAATGCCACTGGTTTAATATCGTTGTCTATCTGGTGCGATAAGACCCCTGCAACAGCTGAGGAAGAAGCATCTATTGTTAAGAGTATTGGTAATTGTGGGTTAAAGTGTATAAGAACTCGGTCAGATGTTATGTCTGCCGTAATCGTATCGAATGCAAGTTGACACTCTTTCGACCACTTGAAATCATTACATTTTTGTAATAAGCCATATAAAGGGACCATCTTCTTTGAAAAATTGTATATAAATTTTGTATAGTAATTTACCATTCCCGTGAAAGCCCTCACCTCAGATACATTTGTCGGTATCGGGGCGTTCAAAATACTAGATACATTGGAACTAGACTTACTTAAACCATTCTTGTCTATTGTAAATCCCAAATAAGAAACTTGGGGTTGAAAAAATTTACATTTACCCTCATTTAACTTTAACCCAACACTCTGCAGCTTGGTTAAAACTTCTGTCAAATTATTCAAATGTGATTCGTTGTCTCCCTGTCACCGTGATATCATCCTGATATACCACCACGTTTGGTATTCCTCGCAATAGATTCTCCATGGTCTTCTGAGATAAGCCAGCAGCTACTTTGATCCCAAAAGGTAATCTTTTGACTTTGAATGTACCAATATGGGTACTCCAAGAACATAAGAGTTGCGACTTGTCATCTAATTGAATTTGGTTATATGCATTAGCTGAATCCAATTTGGTAAATAGCTAACCCCCCTGAAGGGCGGCAAAAATTTCCTCTATACGTGGAGAGGATATTTAAAATCGGCTAAAAATCTGTATAGTGTTACCTTGTAATCGGCACAAATCCTTAAGTCCCCATTGGGTTTTAAAATTGGAACAAGTGGTGTTCTCCAATCAGAATTAACGACCTGTTCTAAAAGACCATTCTTAATAATATCGTGTGATTTCATCTAAATTTTTTCTTTCCAGGCTAAAGGTACCGAACGAGGTTTAAAGAAAAAGAGTTTCGCGTTCTCACGTAACTCTAAAGACATTTTAAAACCTTTGTACTGACCAATACCTCCACCAAATACCGCAGAAAATTTGTTCTTAATTTGACCAACAATGACAGACTGTTTATTTAAAAAATTAATAGAATTCACTTGTTTAATTCAAAATTAAATGCTCTCAAAAAAGTACGGCCAAGCAAAGGCGGATTGCTATTATCAGAAACAACTACAGTAACTTTTTTTATTTGTCCATGGTATAATTGCTGCATCGTACTCACCGACTATCTCAATTCTGTCCCCGCTGTAATTGACATTTTGCACTCTCTTAAAGCTGTCGCAATGTTATTCTAAAACATAGAATGAAGAAGGTATCAATGTGCAAGGGGATCCAGTATCACATGCTGCTTCAATAACAACACCATCAATTGCTACTGACAAGGAGTAAAGACCACTAGCGAAATTGCTCTTAATCCTGAAAACAGAATAGTCAAACATGTTATTAAGAGTTACATCACTATCAGAGTCTGATACATAACTGACAACATTATCTCTCCTGGATGGACACATCGATGCAATATGACCATATCTCTTACAAGAGAAGCATCTGCTTTCTCTGTATTTACAATTTGTCTCTTCATGGTTCCCCCATCCACAATGTTTGCATCTGCCTTGGTGGCGGCTGCACCCACTGCCGCCGATGATGTTAGCGTTGTAGCTGCGCTTGTTATACGAGGACGGCTCGGAAACTTCTTAGCCTATCAATGAAAGAGAAAATTTAGTTTTTCAAAAATATTTTTATTTTTCAATATAATCGCCTGAAACTTCAATACATTTACTCCAACACTTTTCTAGCAATTCGAACCCTTGATTAAAATAGTTTTCCTCAAGGTCTTCAAAATAGTGGTTTACAACTGTAATTGCATCTTTATTTGAGGTAAAACGCTTGCGAGCAGGGATTTTTTTTAGATTTGGGAACAAGTAAAAGTCACTGGAAGCTAAATCAGGAGAATAAGGTGGGTGGTCAAGCAACTCGTACTTTAATTCATTGATTTTAGCCATTGTTAAAACACTCTTGTGCACTGGTGCGTTTTCTTGATTAAAAATTATTTTTCGTTTTTCTCGAATTTGTACATTTAATTGATCAAAAATGTTGCAATAGTACGCTGAATTTACTGTTTTACCCTTTTGCAGATAGTCAATCAATAAAATACCTTTGAAATCCCAAAAAACCGTTGCCATAACCTTACCAGCCGATTGAATTCTTTTTGCCTTCTTTGGGACACTTCCTCCAGCTTCAGTCCATTGTTTGGATTGTTCTTTTGTTTCTGGAGTATAGTGGTGGATCCATGTCTCATCAACAGTTATGAAACGACGCTTAAAATCCATTTTATTTCGCTTAAAACGATCCAAACAAGCTTGAGAAATGTTCATTCTTATGCGTTTTTGATAGACTGTTAACAAATGCGGCACCCATCTTGCAGAAAGCTTTTTCATCTGTAGTTCTTCATGCAAAATTAAATGGACTCGATTATTTGAGATGGCCGTGATATTAGCAATTTCACGCACTTTTATTCGCCGATCATTTAATACCATATCATGCACTTTGGTTACAATTTCTGTTGTTGTTGCTGTTTTTGGACGTCCACTACGTGGTTCATCTTCAATGATTGTACGACCACGTTTAAATTCCACAACCCAATTTTTTACTTTTGCATATGAATATACTTTCACATAACACCATATCATTATGAAATGGTGTTCGGTTCTGTTTATACCGCGCTTTTTGTGCTAGACTAAGAAGTTTCCGAACTGCCCTGGTAAGAGCCATTGCCACCGGAGAATCCGTTATTTTTCTTCTTTGACATAGAAGCAGCTCTGTGATTAATATAGTCAATGCTGAAGTCTTCTGTCTTTATTCTTTTTGTTAGTTTTGTTTCAATTATCATGGCTTTCTTAAGCGCCTGATACAACTTTAGATTTTCGTCCTCCTCACATAATCTTCCAAATATTTCTTTTGGCAATCCAATAACAAATGTATCCAATATCATTATATTCAAATGCTCTCCAAATTTGCAATTTAGTGCTAACTTTTTTACACGTGCATACCAATCGCTCACAGTTTCTCCGTCTTCCTTTTGTGCGTTATGAAACTTTTTCCTTTCATTAATATTATTGTAGGTAGTGTGAAATGTGTGGAAAGAATTTGACATAATTCTTTGAACGTTTTATTAGCGGGAGACTCTGGATCGCAAAGGCTGTGTAGCACGGCATACGTTTCTGCTCCAACCGACTTCAGAAGAATTGCCTTTTTTGATTTTCTTCCTTGCAATTTATCTCACAAAAATGAATCTCGAGATGCTCATACCAAATTTTCCAATTAGTCTTCGGACTAAATTCTGGTACGCCTGGCGTTTGGAATACTGTAACTTGACTCGTCGCCATTTATGCTGTGTATTTACACTTTGACTTCAGATTAGCAACTGATAATTTTAATCATGTTTCAAGTTTACATTGTTCTTATGTCTATTAGTTACAATACAAATATCAAGGAGTTGTCAGATTACTAAATATAATTCATATATCTAACAAACTTTAAAGCAAATAAACTTTTTGAATTGTTGCTTTGGATCGAGTTTTGAAAAATAATTTTAGCGGCAAAACTCGAACCTAATGCCCGCTTTTATTTTTGAAAGAGTACGTCAACTCATCTTGGACTACTTATTAATAAAGAGGAACTAAACTTATTTTTTTTTTCTGAAGATCCCTTTGTAATTTTTTATATATTTTCCACTTTTTTTTTTTCTTAATTTCCTTTCTTGCTAAATATTTTGACTTACTCGTCGTACGTTCCGATTTCTTTTGACGAACCAACAAAAAAATTGTGCCCATAATGCCAAAATGATAAACAAAACACATGTCCACACATACTTAAATTGCTGCTCTCAAGGCAAAAACACATGCTGTTTTTTTTAAATGTCTATTCTCCTGATTCCGAATGTCTATTCTCTTTACTCCGAACACGCAATTTAATGTTCAAATTAAATAATATTTAGACTTAAGCATATCCAATTTTTGGCGAAGCCTTATTAACATGCCAAGCGCATAGCTAAAACAAATGAACACCTAAAAAAGTTTTCGGAAACAACATACAAACAGTTTCGCAAAAATTGCTCTCTTTTGATTCTCTCGCTGTGTTGTGTTGATATCTTTCGTCAAACCTCCCGGGATCTTTCTCTATGCTCTCTCTCTGTCGCTCCCTGAATAAAATATCACAACATATATATGTTTACTCGAAATTTGTAAATTTAAAGGGTGATTCTTTTGAGGTTAGGATTTTCATGCATTAGTATTTGACAGATCACGTGGAATTTCAGACATGGTGTCAAAGAGAAAGATGCTCAGTATGCTTTGACATTTCATCATGAATAGCCGAACGATCTGCCACAACGTCGAATTTTCAGTGAATGGGCCCTAGAAAAGTTGGCAGAAAATCCGCTTTTTTATCGACAAATTTTGTTCAGCGATGAGGCTCATTTCTGGTTGAATGGCTACGTAAATAAGCAAAATTGCCGCATTTGGAGTGAAGAGCAACCAGAAGCCGTTCAAGAACTGCCCATGCATCCCGAAAAATGCACTGTTTGGTGTGGTTTGTACGCTGGTGGAATCATTGGACCGTATTTTTTCAAAGATGCTGTTGGACGCAACGTTACGGTGAATGGCGATCGCTATCGTTCGATGCTAACAAACTTTTTGTTGCCAAAAATGGAAGAACTGAACTTGGTTGACATGTGGTTTCAACAAGATGGCGCTACATGCCACACAGCTCGCGATTCTATGGCCATTTTGAGGGAAAACTTCGGAGAACAATTCATCTCAAGAAATGGACCGGTAAGTTGGCCACCAAGATCATGCGATTTGACGCCTTTAGACTATTTTTTGTGGGGCTACGTCAAGTCTAAAGTCTACAGAAATAAGCCAGCAACTATTCCAGCTTTGGAAGACAACATTTCCGAAGAAATTCGGGCTATTCCGGCCGAAATGCTCGAAAAAGTTGCCCAAAATTGGACTTTCCGAATGGACCACCTAAGACGCAGCCGCGATCAACATTTAAATGAAATTATCTTCAAAAAGTAAATGTCATGGACCAATCTAACGTTTCAAATAAAGAACCGATGAGATTTTGCAAATTTTATGCGTTTTTTTTTTTTTTTAAAGTTATCAAGCTCTTAACAAATCACCCTTTATATATGTTTACATTCACACATATTATTTTTATGAAGCATTCTTGCACTAAACATAATATATTCTAACATATTAACATATGTGTCCCAAACATTTAATACTAGTTTAGGAACATTACATTTTTGCACTTAAATATATTCTGTTTAAAAATTGTGCCCGAAACACATTTTGTTTATATCGGAACATAGGAAAAACATATTTTTCTAACAATGTGGCCAATTTTCCTACAGTTCATTTTGCAATGGAAAAGGGTTCACTGTTTTTTCAGTGCACCATATTCGGCAGCCTTGCTTTGATGTACCGTAGCATCTTAGGTACGCAGTTTAACTTTACCCTTTAGTTCTGTAGCTTCTCTAACCCATTCAAGGGTCAAATTTTTGTAATGACCTCATCAAGGAGCGAACCAACCAATCGTCTTCAGATTGCAAAACCAATTTATCAAAGTTATCAAAATTGGAGGGAATTAGTTCAACAACAGCGTCACTGGGCGAATACATGCCCCAAATAGTGGGCATCACTGGATACAGAAATTCTAAAAATATTGCACGCAGTTGAATATTTCATTCACACATGTATTTCCATACCAATAAGAAACATTTCTCATGAGTAACATAAAATCAAAACAAAATTTTTTTTATTTGTTTATTTACTTTTTACTGACATTTAATGTAACGTTATGGTGAGCTGCTTTTATGTTTTTGTTGCTATTTTTGTTCTAGAGAGGGTACCTTATAAATCATTGTATCATGAACTAAAGCAAAATTCTTACATTTGAGTTGAACTATAACATTCTTCGAGTGTTGTGGAAAAAATAATAATGTTAGCGCAATTAATATCATATATCGATTATGTGGAAGGAGAAACTTATAATGAAAAAATATAGTAGATATTTTGGCCTTGGGATGCTTTCTCGTCCTTATGCATCTCCATATGGAGGCTAGCTTTCTGCTACATATGCTTGTTCGCAGAAATTGGATCATGTCCTTGCTAATGGAAAGCTTTTATTTAAAAGCTGTTTATTGACAGTACTCACTTGACATACACTACAAGGATAATGAATATTGAGGACAGTGAAAGACGTCATTTACATAAAAACAATATTGCAATTTCGGATGGTCAAAAATTAATATAGAAAAATATAAATATTAATACTAGTGAATTCTTTTTTAATATTCTATAAGAAAAGTTAATATTACAATCCAAAAAGTTAAATTTTGTGGTTCTGGTACATGACTATCTAATCGTCTGGTTTGCAATTTAATTTTGCACACCTAAATGGGTCTAATAGATGCCTCAAGTGACATAGTTTAAAATCAATAAAATTTACTCTTGCCGAGTTTTACAGTGAAATAAGTTATTAATAGTGTAATTTATTAACGTATTTAATAAAAGTATTTTAATCAAATACATAATTAGATTGTTTATAATAACTAAATCAACCTTAAGTGGGATTCTTAAATGGAAAACTTTGCCACACATTAATATCGAGGTGTGAATTTGCAAAGAGAGTGATACAGTGATATAAAAGGGAATGTGTTTGTGTGCGCCGGTGGAGTCACTTCATGTAAAGAGTCATATTCATTATAGTTTATAAACAATTGGAGAAGAAAATAGGGTAAGAGAATATAATAAAACATTTACCATTTATAAATATGTACATATGTATGTATAACCACGAGAACGTGTATATTTGGACATACCACATCTAGTTGGGAAGGCTTTTAGGAGCGCATGCGCCATTTGTGTGACAGCAACGCATATTCGTAATTTCTGTAGACAGGGACTACGAAAATATATAGAAATACATATACAAGCATATATAGCAGCATGCTTTTGACCTGTTGAAGAATGTAGTACGTATAAAACCGTCCTTATAAGATTCTCCAATTTACCTGTCGTCATTTAAGAACGTATTTCTCCTAAAGGTGGGTATTAAGTTCGAGTTTAGCTGCTAAAAACGTCATTTTTTCACGATTACTTTTCTTTAATAATCCATTTTAAGGAATACAAACTTTGTGAAAATTTGCTTTGGGCTTTTCCCCATCAAGTTATAATAAAATTTGCAACAAATCTGTATAATTTCATGCATTTTTCTTACTGATTTAGTTTTCACTTTAGCGATTTTAGCGGCTAAACTCGAACTTAATACTCACCTTAAAGGTGGGTATTAAGTTCGAGTTTAGCCGCTAAAATCGTCATTTTTTCACGATTACTTTTCTTTAATAATCCATTTTAAAGAATACAAACTTTGTGAAAATTTGCTTTGGGATATTCCCCATCAAGTTATAATGAAATCTGCAACAAATATCTATAATTTTATGACTTAACTTTTTTACTGATTTAGTTTTCACTTTAGTGAAAATTAGCGGCTAAACTCGAACTTAGTACTCACCTTATAGGTGGGTATTAAGTTCGAGTTTAGCCGCTAAAATTGCTACTTTTTCACGATTACTTTTCTTAATTAATCCACTTTAAGGAATACAAACTTTGTGAAAATTTGCTTTGGGTTATTCCCCATCAAGTTATAATAAAATTTGCAACAAAATTTGTATAATTGTATGACTTTTTTTACTGATTTAGTTTTCACTTTAGCGATTTTAGCGGCTAAACTCGAACTTAATACCCACCTTAAGAGTAAAAAATCTACTTCAGCCATAATTTTTTTCTCTCCATAGACATGGTTACAATAAAAAAAAATTATATATTATCGCGAGGCCAAAGACTTCATGTTCTTAAAATACGAATGCGATGTTCTATGCTTTTCTCTGATATAAAGTTTTTTCCTAGTCCAAAAGACAATAAACTTTTCTATGAAGTCGTTTTGTCCTTATAAAGGGGATTTTTCTAAGAGCTAGCTGATTTGAAATTTAAATAAAACATGCCAAATTATGAAATGGTCAAAGCTCATTCTAGAGGTCCAATTTTCGACCACCTTTTCAAGCATTTGAGGGCGTATTTGAGCAATGACACGTTGACTATTGGCGTCAATCGTTGCAGGTTTATCCACGTAAACCGGTCCACTTTTCGATATAATGTTGTCGTTGAAATTTTCTTTCAATAAGTCCATTGTTCGCTATATGTCAGTATGACAGGTGGCACCATACTGTTGAAACCCTATTTCGTTTACATCCATATTTTAAAGGTTTAAATTCATTGATTATGATCCTCATATTTAATATTGTAGTAAAATTTTATGCAAAGTATTGCGAAACAAATTTTGGAAAAGCGGGAGCGAAATTATCCTCTTCCCGTGAAGGTTAGGTTAGGTTAAAGTGGCAGCCCGATTAAGATTCAGGCTCACTTAGACTATTCAGTACATTGTGATACCACATTAACTAAAAGTACCTATTACATATGGGCACTTCCAGTTTTAACCGCTGAACCTTCTCGGTTATTTTCCTTTGTTGAACCAACCAGATTGTTGCAAAAACATTAGCAGACCTCCTAAGTTAATGTTTTCCAGATCCGCCAGTAATCTGAAGCTATATGCTCCTTAAAGTTGCTTGCGCTTTACACAAAATGCAGGACATTCACACAAGAGGTGTTTAATCGATTCCTTTTCCTCCGCATCATGACAGCTCATACAATTGTCATTATACTTCGCGCCAATAGTTTTTGCAAAATCGCGTATCAGGCAGCGACTCGTTATAGCAGATATCAGGAGTGATATCTGACGTCTCGAGAACACTAGCATATCTAGTGTGCGGTTTAAGTTTAAATGGGGCCATATTTGCTAGGTGTCGTTACAACCCTTGCAATTCTCCCATCGAACATTTGCCATCATAACAGCCTTCTCACGCAGCATGAGCTTGTATGTAGCCAGGGGCATACCAACAGATTCCAGTTCCCCTGGAATATGCAAGGCAGTCCCTTGCCTTGCCAACTCATCCGCTTCGCAGTTCCCCGGTATGTTCCTATGGCCAGGCTACCACATTAGGTGAATATTGTACTGCTCAGCCATCTAATTGAGAGATTTGCGGCAGTCGATGGCCGTTTTCGAGTTGAGGAACACAGAGTCCAAGGATTTTATTGCAGTTGACTGTCTGGGTATATATTAATGCCAACATTTTTTGGAACATTACTTCTCAGCCAATTCGCCACCTCCCTTATTGCTAATATTTCAGCTTGAAAAACACTACAGTGATTAGGTCTATTCGCTATTCGAAGTTCCAGATCATTACAATATACTTCGAAACCCACTTGTCCATCCAATTTGGAGCTAGCAGTGTAGAAATCTATATATTCTTTATTCCCCGGGGTCTGTGTGCACCACGCCTCACTGTTGGGGATTAGAGTCTCTAACTTTTTGTCGAAAAGTGGACTCGCCAAAGCGTAATCCACTACGTTAGGCACATCTGGCATTATTTTGAGGACCGAACTGTGACCGTAAGTTTTTTCTGACCAAAGCGATAGCTCGCGCAACCGCACAGCCGTTGTTGCAGCTGACTGTTTGGCCAAAAGGTCTAAAGGCAATAGATGCAGTATGACATTAAGGGAATTTGTTCCTGTCTTGCTGAATGCGCCTGAAATACACAAATACGCCATACGCTGAACTTTATCTAAACAAGTCGGTTTCTGAAGTGCCGGCCACCAGACTACAACACCATATAGCATTATAGGTCTAACCACTGCCGTGTATAGCCAATGCACAGTATTTGGTTTTAGTCCCCACTTTTTTCCAATTGCCTTTTTGCACGAGTACAAAGCTACCGTTGCTTTTCTCGCCCTTTCTTTAACATTAAGCTTAAAGTTCAGCTTCCTGTGCAAAATAACGCCAAGGTATTTTGCACACTCACCAAAGGGAATTTCAATACCCCCTAAGGAAATGGGCCTAACCGTGGGAGTTTTGCGATCTTTGCAGTACATGACTAGTTCTGTCTTTGCAGGATTTACCCCAAAACCATTGTCTTTCGCCCATTTCTCAGTCATTCGGAGGGCCCTCTGAATAATATCTCTGACTAAACTCGAACCTGCACAAGAGGTGTTTAATCGATTCCTTTTCCTCCGCATCATGACAGCTCATACAATAGTCATTATACTTCGCGCCAATAGTTTTTGCAAAATCGCGTATCAGGCAGCGACTCGTTATAGCAGATATCAGGAGTGATATCTGACGTCTCGAGAACACTAGCATATCTAGTGTGCGGTTTAAGTTTAAATGGGGCCATATTTGCTTGGTGTCGTTACAACCCTTGCAATTCTCCCATCGAACATTTGCCATCATAACAGCCTTCTCACGCAGCATGAGCTTGTATGTAGCCAGGGGCATACCAACAGATTCCAGTTCCCCTGGAATATGCAAGGCAGTCCCTTGCCTTGCCAACTCATCCGCTTAGCAGTTCCCCGGTATGTTCCTATGGCCAGGCTACCACATTAGGTGAATATTGTACTGCTCAGCCATCTAAATGAGAGATTTGCGGCAGTCGATGGCCGTTTTCGAGTTGAGGAACACAGAGTCCAAGGATTTTATTGCAGTTGACTCTCTGGGTATATATTAATGCCAACATTTTTTGGAACATTACTTCTCAGCCAATTCGCCACCTCCCTTATTGCTAATATTTCAGCTTGAAAAACACTACAGTGATTAGGTCTATTCGCTATTCGAAGTTCCAGATCATTACAATATACTTCGAAACCCACTTGTCCATCCAATTTGGAGCTAGCAGTGTAGAAATCTATATATTCTTTATTCCCCGGGGTCTGTGTGCACCACGCCTCACTGTTGGGGATTAGAGTCTCTAACTTTTTGTCGAAAAGTGGACTCGCCAAAGCGTAATCCACTACGTTAGGCACATCTGGCATTATTTTGAGGACCGAACTGTGACCGTAAGTTTTTTCTGACCAAAGCGATAGCTCGCGCAACCGCACAGCCGTTGTTGCAGCTGACTGTTTGGCCAAAAGGTCTAAAGGCAATAGATGCAGTATGACATTAAGGGAATTTGTTCCTGTCTTGCTGAATGCGCCTGAAATACACAAATACGCCATACGCTGAACTTTATCTAAACAAGTCGGTTTCTGAAGTGCCGGCCACCAGACTACAACACCATATAGCATTATAGGTCTAACCACTGCCGTGTATAGCCAATGCACAGTATTTGGTTTTAGTCCCCACTTTTTTCCAATTGCCTTTTTGCACGAGTACAAAGCTACCGTTGCTTTTCTCGCCCTTTCTTTAACATTAAGCTTAAAGTTCAACGTCCTGTGCAAAATAACGCCAAAGTATTTTGCACACTCACCAAAGGGAATTTCAATACCCCTTAAGGAAATTGGCCTAACCGTGGGAGTTTTGCGATCTTTGCAGTACATGACTAGTTCTGTCTTTGCAGGATTTACCCCAAAACCATTGTCTTTCGCCCATTTCTCAGTCATTCGGAGGGCCCTCTGAATAATATCTCTGATTGTGGATGGGAATTTTCCCCTGACTGCTAGAGTCACATCGTTTGCGTATGCCACCACTTTTATCCTTTCTTTTTCTAGGGAAACCTGAAGGTTGTTTATAGCAACATTCCAAAAAAGAGGAGATAGAACTCCTCCTTGGGGAGTGCCTCTGCTCACATACCTTTGTATGTTTGCTTGTCCTAGTGTGACTGAAATACGTCTCTTCATTAGAAGTTCGTCTAACAGCCTAAGTATACATGGATCAACATTCAGAGTTGTCAGTCCATTCAATATCGAGCTCGGATGGACATTTTTGAACGCCCCTTCGATGTCTAGAAACGCCACGATTGTGTAATCTTTGACAGATAGTGAACTTTCAATAAAGCTGACTAGTTCATGTAGTGCGGTCTCAGTAGACCTGTCCTTCGAGTATGCATGCTGTCGTTTCGAGAACAAACTTGAATCGATGCTAGTTCTAAGATTAATATCTATCATCGTCTCCAGAGTCTTAAGTAGGAATGAGGATAAGCTGATTGGTCGGAAATCCTTCGCCCTCGAGTGAGAGGCTTTTCCCGCTTTAATAGGTATGAAAACAACTTTTGTTTCCCTCCATTTTCCTGGGATATATGATAAGTTGATACATACTTTATATATCGCCGACAACCAGGGGATAATTTTGTCAGTCACTGCTTGTAACTCCGCCGGAGTAATTCCATCAGATCCGGGGGATTTGAATGGTCCAAAGCTATTTAACGCCCATCTTATTCTAGAATCCGATACAATTTCATTGATACGAAACGACCGCTGAGCCACTGTGGCACCACCAGAACCTGGTTCAACTGTCTGATTTCCAGGAAAATGTGTGTCCAATAGTACCTCCAGCGTCTCCTCACTGGACGTTGTCCAATTGCCCTCCGATATTTTAATGAAACCTGGAGCGGAGTTGGTGGATACTAGAACCTCAATACTGCTGCAGTAATCATTCAAAGAGTTATGCTGAGCCTTTCTCAGTTCTCGCTTGTATCCTCTCAGATTCTTCTTGTAAGCGTCCCAATCCTCAGGGGCTCTGGTGGACTTTGCCTTGTTAAAGTGCTTCCTGCAGGATTTCCTCATATTACTTAATTCCATAGACCACCATGGTGGCCGATTTTTCCCCCTTGGCTTCCCTCTAGGGCATGCAGCTTTCAGTGAGATGTTGAAGGCCTTAGTAATCCGCTACACTGCGTGTTCGATATCTTGCATATTTCATATATTTGTCTCTGTTATTTCCGGTACCATCATATTGAACGATTCCCTATACCTATTCCAGTCAGCTTTCCTAACATTTGGCGGAAATATGGTCTTGGTGGTATTAACATCTTCCCGTAAAAAACTCCTAGTTTTGATTGTAGACTTTGCATTCATCAATTCATACAGTAATTGGTTCCGGAATTTGACGCCGTTAATCGAAACGACGTAAACCGAATTGAGATTTGCTCATACTTACTCCTAAGTCCATTTAATTATGTATGTATGTGCGTGTACATAATAAAAAACTTTATTTTATTCATAAAAATTAAAAAAGAAAAAGAGATATGCTTGCAAATTTGCTTAGGCAATAGCCGACTATCAAACACCTTTTTTCGGGTGGTTCAAGTGTAGATCATTTTGGGTTTAGTGAACTACCCGAATTTATTTTGATAATTTGTTGATAGTTTTGCTGCAAGTAGAGGATACTGATGAGGAATGTGGTAATTCCGAAACAGCTGCCCATCCAACCGTCTTGCAGTCTATAGGGCTTTGCCCAAATAAATTTGACAATCATACTTTTCCTCTGTAGCTTAACACTTGTGGTTTAAGCTGAAATCAAAAACAACAATAATGATTGAAGAGTAGACCAACACTAACAAACAAAACGAAAATAAATAAATATAAACATGCAAAAAAATAATTCTTTCTTCTCAAACGAAATTTTAGGCAAACGAAGATTGTTTCTCATATGTATTTCGCTGTAAGGATGTTTACTTGGGAGAAAAGTGTATACTTTTTGTGATAAACGTTTATTGCGAATTTTTCAAAATATTTTAATTCAAATATTTCGGACAAGCGCACTATGGGCGGAAATTGAAAATTTGCGGCAAAAATTATTTACAATCAATCTAGTATCTTCAAACATGGTATATCGATATTTCTTATCAAAATCAAATGTTACCAACAAATCCCCCTTATTCCAGGTGCGTTTCTATAGGTGGTCGAAATTCTAATTTCACTTGGAATACTATGGAATACGTAACATATACTCATAGATGAAGTTTAATTTATACCTGCTTATTTTCCTTATTAAGAAAGCGCCTTATCCCCAGAACGTGTTGTAAAAAGTAAAAACCAGTTGTCATTTTATTAAATTAATCTTATTAAGATTAAACAAATATTAACCATCAAAATCACGTTCTTCGGTATCTAAGTCTAATTCCGTCCGTCTGTGTTTGTTGTTCACAGGATTCCGGTTGCAATTATTAACCGATTATGATAAAATTTTTTACAACGTGTTTTCTTAGTAAAAGGACAAACACTGTTGAATTTGGAAAAAAAAAAATTGGATCAAAGTTAGATATAGCCCCCATATATATGTACCGCCCGATTACGACAAATGAGATCGTACTGCGCTTATTTACTACCCGATTGTCTTCAAATTTAACACAAAGTAATTTTTTGTAGTACCCTTAAAGTGAGCAAAATATCATCAAATTCGGTTCAGATTTAGATATAGCTCCCATATATATGTATCGCCCGATTTTCCAGAATTTGACTATAAAATCCTTATTTATTAACCAGTCTTACTCAAATTTGGCAGAATGTAATCTTCTGTAGAACTAACTATACCTGCAAAAAACATCGGAATCGGTTCGATCGGTCCCATTTACACGTATCGCTCAATTTTCCCAATTTTGGCCATAGGACCCTTATTTTGGTTTTGAATGTGGTATTATTTTTTTAACATCAAACAATAACAGGTTGGCTGATAAGTCCCCGGTCTAACAAAGAAAAACACATTTTTTATCAAAATTAGTTTTTGTTATTCAACATAGTTCCCTTCAAGAGTGATACAACGATTATAACGACCTTCCAATTTTTTGATACCATTTTGGTAGTACTCCTTCGGTCTCAGTTACGGCTATCACTTCTTCATTGCAGCCAATTTTTTCCCTGCGAGCATCCTTTTGAGGTCTGAGAACAAGAAAAAGTCGCTGGGGGCCAGATCTGGAGAATACGGTGGGTGGGGAAGCAATTCGAAGCCCAATTCATGAATTTTTGCCATCGTTTTCAATGACTTATGGCACGGTGCGTTGTCTTGGTGGAACAACACTTTTCTCTTCTTCATATGGGGCCGTTTTGCCGCGATTTCGACCTTCAAACGCTCCAATAACGCCATATAATAGTCATTCTTGATGGTTTTTCCCTTCTCAAGATAATCGATAAAAATATTCCATACGCATCCCAAAAAACAGAGGCCATTACTTCGCCACAGGACTTTTGAGTCTTTCCACGCTTCGGAGACGGTTCACCGGTCGCTGTCCACTCAGCCGACGGTCGATTAGACGCAGGAGTGTAGTGATGGAGCCATGTTTCACATATCGACGGAAAAACTCGGGTGTATTACGAGTTAACAGCTGCAAACACCGCTCAGAATCATCAACACCTTGTTGGTTTTGGTCAAATGTGAGCTCGCGCGGCACCCATTTTGCACAGAGGTTCCGCATATCCAAATATTGATGAATGATATGACCAACACGTTCCTTTTATATCTTTAAGGCCTCTACTATCTCGATGAACTTCATTTTACGGCCATTCAAAATCATTTTGTGGATTTTTTGATGTTTTCGTCGGTAACCACCTCTTTCGGGCGTCCACTGCGTTCACCGTCCTCCGTGCTCATTTCACCACGCTTGAATTTTGCATACCAATCAATTATTGTTGATTTCTCTGGGGTAGAGTCCGGAAACTCATTATCAAGCCAAGTTTTTGCTTCCACCGTATTTTTCCCTTCAGAAAACAGCATTTTATCAAAACACGAAATTAATATTAGCAACGCCATCTATGTGTCAGACCGGGGACTTATCAGCCAACCTGTTACAATAAAAAATATCATATTGATAGCATCAAAACGTTATTTATTAATGGAATGGAATTACATTTACGAAAATTCGATAACAATAGGTTTGTTTGGGTAATTTTCCAATAAAAGTTATTCAGTATAAACTTGCAAGAAAGTAAGAGTGGGTAAAATTAGCAAGAACGAATTCACGAGTTTATCATTAATTCAGCGGATTTAAGCCAATTATAACGAAACATATTGATATTTTCTAATGATATGACTTTGATATTGTTGCCGTCTCACAGAAGTAGAATTAAAATGAATACAATTAAATTAATATGCATTTTATGTGAAATAAAGCTTTTAAGTTTCTTCTTCTTTTATTTACCTCCAAACTAAACAATACACTATGGGCGGAAATTGAAAATTTGCGGCAAAAATTATTTACAATCAATCTAGTATCGCCAAACATATCGATATATCTTATCAAAATCAAATATTACCAACAAAAAGGGAGTCAATCCCCTTATTCCAGGTGCGTTACTATAGAGGGATCGAAATTGTAATTCCACTTGGAATACTATAGAATATACTCTTAGATGGAGTTTAATTTATTTATATATTTGCTTATTTACCTTATTAAGAAAGCGCCTTATCCCCAGAACTTGATGTAAATAGTATAAACCAGTTATCATTTTATTAAATTAATTTTATTAATTAAAATTAAACAAATATTAACCATCAAAATCACATTCTTTGGTATCTAACTCTAATTCCGTCCCTCTGTGTTTGTTGTTCGCAGGATTCCGGTCGCAATTATTAACCGATTTTGATAAAATTTGGTACAACGCGTTTTCTTGGTCAAAGGACAAACACGGTTGAATTTCGAAAAAATGGATAAAAGTTACATATAGCCCCCATATACACAGTCTCACATAAGTTTACATACCCTTGAGGTTTTTACCTTATAACTAAACATGTTTCTTGTTGTTGTTTATAATCCAGACTAAAAACATCTTCTTGAAAATGGACAAATACTTTGTTTTTCAAATTAATTTACAAAATCTAAAGCATATATATGCATATTTTATTATATTTAAATAATTAAAGAAAATACAATTTCTTAAACCGTATGTAAACTTGTGTAAGACTGTGTATATGTATCGCCCGATTTCGACAAATTAGACCATACTGCGATTATTTACTTCCCGATTGTCTTCAAATTTAACACAAAGTAATTTTTTATAGTACCCTTAAAGTGTGCAAAATTTCATTAAATTCGGTTCAGATTTAGATATAGCTACCATATATATGTATCGCCCGATTTTCCCAAATTTGACTATAAAACCCTTACATTTATTTTAGTATGGGCAAGTTTGGGCAGACAAACTTTACAGCACGTAAAAGTATACTTACTCACGAACAATAATAAGCAAAAATTGTCATTAACAATCGTTAACATTTCTAGTTCTATTCCTCGCAAATATACGTATGTGTTACAATTTTCACATATAAATCGCACTTTTGAATCCATAAATTCAAGTTCAAAAACAAAAATATTTTGTAAAGTCTTTACAACATTTTGAACTGCTAAACCTCCTCTTAGAATCTACATTTAAAAGTTTTCTTTATTCACTTTTATTGCGAAAAAAATTTAGCACGAAATTTTCCAATTTTTGTTCGCCTTGATTAAACGCAACTGGCATAAATTTTGTAAACATTGGCAGCCTTTTTGTCCTGAACAGGGTTGCCAAGTTTTAAATTAACTTTCGATTTTTACTTTCCAAGATGTGCTATAGTAATTTCAATTGGAATATCCAATAATTTTTCATTTTGAAAATTTGACTTTTTGCCGCTGTTTTGCGATTTCCGCCCATAGTGCAATGTGTGTTTCACTGACGCATTCATCATAGTCTTAAAATATAAAAAAGAAGAAATTGTAGTAAAACCCATATGTTATAGTCATATTCAAATCAATCACACAATTCATCCAATAACTTTTGCTCCTCCTTACAAGAAGTAAATTCTGGCAACGCTTCTGGGAAATTAAATTAGAAGACAGTTACAAATCATTGCATCGTGTGAAGGAGTTTGTAGAGACTAGGGCTGTCATTCGGGATCGATTTTAATAAATACCGGGATTCGGGATTTCAAAATATAGAATTCCGGGATCCCGGGATTTTCCGAGATATTTTTCGGGATTCTTTAAATGCATCGCCAAAAAATTGTTGTACATAGATTAAACCAATTTAATTTAATTCAATTTTTTAATAAAAAAAAAAACAAAAACAACATAAGAGTAAATTAAAAGGCAATTTGAAATTGGTATCATATTTAAACAAGTAGAGTAGTAGAAGAGACATTTTGTGTACACGGACGAAAAAGACTGTTTTTCATATGTTTGCGTGTAAAAATTATATGTTTGGAAGTAACCAATTGGCGCCTTAAAAATATATCCACACAAAGAAAATTTCATTAACATTTTTTCTACCAGTGTATGTCCTAAGGTGAAACATAATATGTTTGAACAATACAAACAATATTTTGTTTGGACCAATCCTGAAAATATATATGCTTTAAGCAAAATGTTTGTTATTGCGTGTTTTATGCTGTTGTTGGTTGTTTTGATTCTAAAGATAGTGTGGGTGAATTTCTGGAATGTTCCTTGTGTGTTGTTGGTGTTTTTTGAGGTAATACAGTACACGAAATTAATATAGGTTCACCCATAAAATAAGGAAAACTAAAAAAATGGTTTACATGAATTTTATGTTTTCTATTTTTATTTTAGTACTTCATACATATACATAAAATTAACTTAAAATTAGTTCAATTTTCAAGCAAACTAAAATCGTATATCAAACTTACGAAAACAAGGTACGAAATAAACATAGGTTCAGACTTCTAATCTTCTAAAGAAATACAGAAATGTTTTAACTTAGTAACTGGTACTGCATCCTTTATATTTTATAAAATCAAAAATACGATTTTTCATCTAATAACCAAGTTTTGCAAAACCTCCAAAGGAATTTCGGACCACGCACATCTTATGGCATTTTTAAGATCAGAAGTAGATTCGTATTGCTTCCCATTGGCATAAACCTTTCTTGCTAAAATTCCCCATAGGTTTTCGATAGGATTGAGATCTGGACTACGTGCGGGCCAATCCAAAAGTTTGATATTTTTAGCAGAAAACTAATCTTTTGTTACACGTGAGTTGTGAATTGCTGCATTGTCCTGCTGCAAAATGAAGTCCGGACCCATTAATGCCTCACCATGCTCCAACAACGATATTTCCAGCATTTCAATATAATTTTCAGATGTCATTCTTGTAGTTATCCAAGCCAGAGGAAGCTTTCCATGGTACGAAAAGGCTCCCCAAATCATGACTGTACCGCCACCAAAATTTCTACTCATTCGAATTTGCTTATCTTTACGTATATCACGCCAGTAATACTGGAAACCATCGGGACCGTCTAAGTTGAACTTTTTCTCATCGCTGAACAATACATTTTTCCACTTCTCTCCAAATTCCATATGTTTTTTTGCCCAAATCATGCGTTTCTCCTTATGAACTATAGTTAACGCGGGGCACGCCATTCTTTTCGTGAACACAAGATTTTCTGAGCTCTTTAAAACTTGTTGGACGCGTCTGGTGGTGACTGGAAGATCGAGTTGACTCTTTATTTGCGATGCAAAAACATTTTCTCGGGATGCGGTCCGAATAATTTGCGATTTTTGACGTTTCGAGAGTTTTGGTGTTCGTCCGGGACTCTTTTTCGTACCATATTCTGAGCCTAATTTTATAAAATTTTTAACCACATTTAGAGATCTTCCAATTTTCTTTGCAATAGCTCGATTGGATAGATTTTGGTCTTTAAAAGCCAATATTTTTCCTCTTTCCTCCGCTGACAAAGGCTTTCCACGGGCCATTTTATTTGTGTGTTTTTGCTCAGCAAGAACAACAGGTACAGAGCCTCAATTCATTGATTACGACAATTTAACAATGTCGAGAAGTAATTAAAAAAAATTGTTCTGTTTGTGCTCTTAAATGTTACATAACCAATATGTAAACTACACTGAACCTATATTTATTTCGTTTGATATTTCGTGCAAAAGCATCAAAACCGTTTGATTTTTGTTGTATGCAGCAAAAACAACAACATAGAATTCATAGTTCGCATAGAAATGTGTTCTCTTTTTAGAAATAAATATATATATATATATATATATATATATATATATATATATATATATATATATATATATATATATATATATATATATATATATATATATATATATATATATATATATATATATATATATATATATATATATATATATATATATATATATATATATATATATTTATATATATATATATAGAAATGTGTTCTCTTTTTAGAAATAAATATATATATATATATATATATATATATATATATATATATATATATATATATATATATATATATATATATATATATATATATATATATATATATATATATATATATATATATATATATATATATATTTCTAAAAAGAGAACACATTTCTATGTGAACCTATATTTATTTCGTGCACTGTAGTTGTTTTGGTGCAATAGCGAGATCAGAAAGGGATCGCGTGTGTGGAATTGTTATTTTTCTTGCTGCTTTTGTTTTTCTTTACGGCAGGTGTGTGACCTTTTATGACTATTTGTGTCTTCGAGTTTTATTGCGGCATTCAGTTCTATTGATGCATTTATGGAGTGCACACGTGGGTTTTATTGAAAACAAACTGAAACTGGACAGTGAATGTTGTACCCTCAAAAAAATCGCTTCTCTAACATATGTTCCAAACATATTTTGCAGGAAAAACATATATTCTTGGATATTGCCGAAACATTATTATTGTTATTATTATTATTATGTTTGTTTATGTGAATATATTATATGTTTGGAAGCATTTTGAGCCCAAAAATATTACATACTTGGAATAATTTTCTCCCAATGAAGGTTGTGCTCAAAAAAAAATATTTCTGCCTAATTGCATATTCGCTCACATCTTTCTCACTTCCACGAAATTTTTTAGTTCTCAGTACCTTTTTCTGTAATACAAACAATGCTGAAGAAATTATTCAATTTTATTTTATTATTTGTTAAATTTACCTTTGGATTGGAAGGAAAATCGAACCGAGGACCATACAGTTTGTAAACCAACACACTATCCACTGGGATACGTAGCTGTTATAGTCACTAATAGACAATTATCGTTATAATTTACATTTATATAACATAGTTTGCAACGCCCACGAGCCGATGCAAACAAAACATTATCCAACAGAAACATACATTTGTTGGCCACGTGGAGCAATGGTTAGCATGTCCGCTTTGCATGCAAAGGGTCCTGGGTTCAATTCCTGCTCCGACCGAACACCGACATTTTTTTTACTCTATATATTTATATTTATATATTACTAAATTGAATTTTTACAATGAATATTCAAAATGTGCGTTATTAAAGATTTACAGTTAGAAAAGAACAGTGCTTGATATAAACGAAATGGACTGAGCTTTTGGATAAAATATTTTTTATTGCAAAAATAACAATTTTGTAACAAAAAAATGTTTTTGATATAAAAGTTTGAAATTTTCGAAGGAACTCAAAAACTTTACCAAAAGAAGAAAGTCGAGTATAAACATAAATAATTTTACAATATAAACATAAATTTATTTAGGCGTGAACTATTTTTTACTAGCATTTAACACCATTAAATGCATATTGAGCTATAATACAATTTGCCAGAAAAGTTATGTTATTCTAATTTTAGAGATTCGAGTTTTGCCGCTAAAATGAAAAATAATTTCTTAATTTCCTTTCTTCCTAAATATATTGACTTACTCGTCGTACGTTCCAATTACTTTTGACGAAACAAGAAACAAAATTGTGCCCATAATACCAAAATGATAAACAAAACACATGTACACACATACTTAAATTGCTGCTCTCAAGGCAAAAACACATGCTGTTTCTTTTAAATGTCTATTCTCTTAGTTCCGAATGTGTATTCTCTTTAATATTTAGACTTAAGCAAATCAAATTTTTGGCGAAGCCTTGTTAACATGCCTAGCGCATAGCCAAAACAAATGAACACATAAAACAGTTTTCCGAAACAACATACAAGCAATTTCACAGAAATTGCTCTCTTTTGAATCTCTCGCTGTGCTATGTTGATATCTTTCGTCAACCCTCTTGGTTTCCATCTCTATTTCTTTCTCTATACTCTCTGTCGCTCCCTGAATAAAATATCACAACATATATATGTTTACTCTAAATTTGTAAATTTATATATGTTTACATTCACACATAATATATTCTTATATATTAACATATGTGTCCCAAACATTTAATGCTTGTTTATATTAGAGGTGCCCATGATAAAACCACGAAAAGAGAATTCAATATTTCAATATAAAAGCTTTATTTAAGCAGGACAAAAATTTATGGAATGAAAAAATATTCATAACTTGTGTATACATTTAATCATAGCATACTACGAGCAAATTGAAATTCAAATATATAAATAACAAAGTGTTATTGAACAATTAATATTTCCAATACCCCTTCTCAATAACACAATGTGAAAATTAAGTTTCTAAACCTCCGAGCTCTCGAAGAGTCTTTAGTTATATGTTTCCTAAAGGTTTAGTTAACATGTCAGCGACCGTGTTACCAGTAGGGCAATACTGATATTTAACATCACCAGAATTTTAAACATCTTTAATATAAAAATATTTTACGTCTATGTGTTTGCTACGAGGGTTAATTCTCTCTGACTCCAACATCTTCAAGCAGCTTTGATTGTCTTCGTATATCATTGGTTTCTCCTTTAGTTCTATTGAAAAATCACTCAATAATTGATACATTGGTTTCTCCTTTAGTTCTATTGAAAAGTCACTCAATAGTTGATATATCGAAATGCATTTTGAGTTGCTTCTGCAAGTGAAACTAATTCCGCTTCGGTCGATGAAAGCGTAACAATATTCTGCTTTCGGCTTGCATAACTGAGCGTGGCGGAAGTCTTTGCGTCTTCAATCTCATATTGTTTTAGCATTTTATCAATATATCCAGCTTGAGACATGTAAAATCGACCATCGGCATCTTTGCGAATATCAATTCCAAGGTAGAAATTTATCTCTCCCAAATTGGAAGGTTCAAAATTTTCCGATAAGTAAATTATTACTTCTTTCACAGTCTTTTTAGAATTGGCAGCTACGATAATATCGTCAACATAGACAAGCAAATATATATGTGATCCATCAGTTTCTTTCACATACAAACAATTATCCGCCTTTCCCCTTCTGAATCCGAATTTTTCAAGAACTTGATGAATTCGCTGATTCCAACATCTTGCGGATTGTTTCAGCCCATATATACTTCTATTTAATTTACATACACGATTATCTTTTCGTTTTTGTTCAAATCCGTTAGGTTGCTTTATGAAAATTTCTTTATCAATATACCCGTTTAGAAATGCTGTTTTTACGTCTTGTATGATGCCACTGCCAGAAGTGTTCTTAGAGTGGTATGCTTGACAACAGGTGCAAATATGTGGTCATAATCCTCGCCGAATTTTTGAGAAAAACCCCTTGCCACAAGCCAAAGTTTTGAGTTTATAAATCCATTTGGTACTTATAGCTTTCTTTCCTTTTGGTAGCTCAACCAAATCCCAAGTATTGTTATTATACATGGACTACATTACGTCTATCATTGCGGAAATCCACTTGTCTTTCTGAGAATGCATTATCGCCTGCTCGTATGTTTGAGGTTCTATCTGTGATGTTGTCATGTTCGCCTCATATCTCTTAGGCGGACGAAACTCTTACTTGAGTGCCTAAAACATCCTCATCTGATGTGGATGAATCACTTGCTGTTTCATATACTTGTTCATCTCCAGATAACACACCACTTGTTACGACATTGCTTGCTGAATCATCCTCATTTGTACGATCTGTTGAAATTTCTTCAGGCATATGGGGTAACTTCAGTAGCACTTGAAGGCAGACGATTTTGAAGATAATTAGCAGTATTAACTGCTTTAGCCCAATATTTCAAGTCCATGTTTGCATCGAATAGCATGTATCTTGCCATCTTCATCAAGCTTCTGTTCTTTCTTTCAGACACTCCATTTTGCTCCGGGGTGTATGGAGCAGTAAGTTGGTGCATTATACCCTTACTTTTGAGGAACTTTTGCATTTCGTTGCCGCAAAATTCACCCTCTCTATCTGTTCTAAATACTTTCATGTGTTTACCAAATAATGTTTCTGTTTTGGCAACAAATTCTTTAACTTTATCAAGGGCATCACTTTAGTTTCTCAAAAAATACACTGTGCAATATCGACTTTTGTCGTCAATTAGCGTTAAAAAGTAACGATTGCTATTGGGAGTGCAGTTTTGCATTGGGCCGCACAGATCACTGTGTACCAAATCCAGTATATTAGATGCCCGATTGAATGATACCTTTGGAAACGGTTTTCTAGTCATTTTCCCTTTCAAGCATACCTCACATATTCTGTCACATTCGCAAGAATCCAATTTAACTCCGTTTATTATGTTTTTATTAATACCTGACTTCACAGTGAGCATACAACATGTTTTTCATCAACTACAAAAAGGTTATCACGAAACGTTGTACTGGCATATAACTCACCGCGTAAAGTTATCTTGCACTTATCTCCCTCAAATGTTACAGCGAAACCTTCTTCTGTCAATTTCGGAACTGATAACAAGCTTCCTTCAAGTGTTGGCATAAATAACACATTCTTAACCATTTTTTCCTTTTGCAGACAAAATAATTTTCCTTCACCAATAACTTCAGATTTTATCGGAGTACCATCAGCAAGAAAAACTTCATGACCACAATTTCGCTCCAGTTTTGTGAAAAATTGTTTATTGCATATCATATGACAAGTTGCTGCTGAATCGATGAACCAAGAATTTTTATTTCTATTTGAGGTGGCAGAAAAACAAACATATTTATCATTACTTGACACATATTAAACAGTAAGCAATGAATATAGCAACTTATACCATATATCTTTCATAAAAGTAACTACACCCAACGTACGAATAAAAATATTTCCTTTATTGTATATCATAAGTCATGGTTTTGTGTTATATAAAAACAATTTTTTGAAATAAAGTACTGGTGATTACAGAAAATTGACTTTTATCGTACGAAAAATTTCTTAGTTGTATACGGGCTTGTTGTACCTTGGATTCCTCAATTTCTCTATTTTTTTGAAAATTATACTGACAAACAGTTTATTTGAAACCAATTTTGAATGAGTGTAAGTACATTCTTTCCACAGCGTAGTAATAATGAACTAAAATACGATGCAATACATGAACTAATTTATAAGAAAATCATGAACTTATCTAGATGGAAAAAATTTTGGCGCCAAATCATGGTCATTCTTACTATGGGTTAGTTAATTTTTCATAAACAATAGTAAACCTTTTTTCGGTGTAGAGAGAAATATATATATTATAATTTAATTGTTTTTGGTATTTTTGTTTAGATAAAATAAATGAAATAATTTAAGTAAAAATGTTACCAAGTAGTAATAGTTGCCTTGTCCGACATATATAGTCGTGAGTTCTAGCCCAGGTTCTAACGGCCTACCAATTGGTTAAAAGAAGGTTGCTCTTCCTACACAGAAAAAAAGTGTCTTGTAAATTTAAGAACCAGTTTAACTTCCACATAGTTCAAAAAATTTACTGTAACATAGTTCATTTTTCGTAACCACAACGAAAATTAACTTAGCTAAAGGAAAACTTATAAAATTTCAGTAAATGTTTTTTAGTTCACTAACTACGAAATGGGAAGGATTTTTTCCTTAAATAAATTTCCCATACAATAGTGAATGCATCGTTGATTGTATTATAAAAATACATAGGCAATATAAAAATCTTACTACGAAATGTGGACAATTTACTAAGAAAAATTTTGTATGGTTAAGCTACACTTGTAGTTTAGTCAATGCATGGCTTTAAGCTGAGATCAAAAACAACAATAACGATTGAAGAGAAGCCAACAATAACAAACAAAACGAATGAAGATAGAGGAAGCACGTTCAAAAACAAACCCAGCCAACTACATTCAAATCGATGATTTGAGTTTGGCAAAGGAAAAGAGATATGTTTGCAAATTTGTTTAGGCAGTAGCCGACTATCAAACCTTTTTTCGGAAGGTTCAGGTGCAGTTCACTTTGGGTTGAGTGAATTACCCGAATTTATTCTGATAATTGGTTGATAGTTTTGCTGCAAGTAGAGGATGCTGATGAGGAATTTGGTAATTCCGAAACAGCTGTACATCCAACCATCTTGCAGTCTATAGGGCTTTGTCTAAATAAATTTGACAAGCATACTTTTCCTCTGTTGGTTAAGCTACACTTGTAGTTTAGTCAATGCATGGCTTTAAGCTGAGATCAAAAACAACAATAACGAAAAAAAATTTTGTAGTAAAAATTAACTTAACCATATTACCGATTCGTATGATGGCTACCTACAGCTTATCCCCCTTTTTATTCCAAGTTGAAGTATTTTCCTCACATTGAAAATTTTACTTAAAGTAGAATAAAATGCAGTTAATATAATCGTTGAAGGGTTCACCCTGAAAAAAAAAATCGCTTCTCTAACATATGTTCCAAACATATTTTGCAGGAAGCACATATATTATTGGATACTGCCGAAACATTAATATGTTTGTTTTATATGAAGATATTATATGTTTGGCAGCATTTTGAGCCCAAAAGTATTATATGCTTGGAAGAATTTTCCCCAAAGAAGATTGTGCTCATTCCCTCACATAATTTTCACTTCCACGAAATTCTTTAGTTTTTGGCACCTTTTTATACCCTAAACCACATAGTGGTCAGGGTATAATAAGTTTGATCGGCCAGAAAATGTGCCTACCAGAAATATTGATTTTAGACCCCATAAAATATATACCGATCGACTCAGAATCACCTCCTGAGTCGATCTAGCGCTTGGTGTCCGTCCGTCAGTCCGTCCGTCTGTCCATGTATTTGTTGTTCACAGGATTCCGGTCACAATTATTAACCGATGAACGCTATTGAATTTGGAAGAAATTGGATCAAATTTAGATATAGCTCCCATATATATGTATCGCCAGATTTCGACAAATGGGGTCACGTTGCGCTTTTTTCAAACGGATCGTCACCAAATTTGGCAAAAGGTAATCTTTTCCAACGCCCTTCAAGTCTGCAAAATTTCATCCAAATCGGTTCAGATGTAGATATAGCTCTCATATATATGTATCGCCCGATTTTTCTAAATTTGGCCATAGAACCCTTATTTATTAACCGATCTTACTAAAAGTTGGCTAGATCCAGTCATCTATAGTACTAACTATATGTGCAAAATTTCATCGAAATCGGTCCAGATGTAGATATAGCTCCCATAAATGTATCACCCGATTTTGAAAAATTCGGCCCTAATAACCTTATGTGTGACCATACAGGCCACATTTCTTAACTGATCTTACTCAAATCTTGCACAAGGTAACCTTTTGTGGTGTTAATCAAACCAGCAAAATATTATGCAAATTGGTTCAGATTTAGATATAGCTTCCATATATATGCATCGCTCGATTTTCCCAAATTTGACCATAGTATTCTTATTTATTAACCAATGTTACTCAAATTTCAAATTTTGATGTACTAGCCGATCGTTCTTATACGTACTTGTAGCTCTTACATAAGAATATTGCTCGATTTTTACAAATTTGTATTTATTACCACACTAATTTAACGATTTTCTCTTTTTTAATAATGGGCTCAATATTAGTGGCATACTAACTCCGTAGGTGCAATATCAACACAGCCAGTGTTGCTAGAAGTAGGGGAAATTCCCTATATGTAGGGTTTTTCTAATATTTAGCGTCTTGTAGGGACGTAGGGCCACAATGTAGGATATTTTCACTCAACACAATTTGTAATAATTTTTACATTTTGGTGGCTCTAGAGGAGGAAATTAGAAGCCGGCAAGGCTTGATCTTTAACAATGTGTGGTAAACTTTAGTCCTGTAGAAAATTTTGTCAACATTTTAAAGGGTGATTTGTTAAGAGCTTGATAACTTTTTTTAAAAAAAAAACGCATAAAATTTGCAAAATCTCATCGGTTCTTTATTTGAAACGTTAGATTGGTCCATGACATTTACTTTTTGAAGATAATTTCATTTAAATGTTGACCGCGGCTGCGTCTTAGGTGGTCCATTCGGAAAGTCCAATTTTGGGCAACTTTTTCGAGCATTTCGGCCGGAATAGCCCGAATTTCTTCGGAAATATTGTCTTCCAAAGCTGGAATAGTTGCTGGCTTATTTCTGTAGACTTTAGACTTGACGTAGCCCCACAAAAAATAGTCTAAAGGCGTCAAATCGCATGATCTTGGTGGCCAACTTACCGGTCCATTTCTTGAGATGAATTGTTCTCCGAAGTTTTCCCTCAAAATGGCCATAGAATCGCGAGCTGTGTGGCATGTAGCGCCATCTTGTTGAAACCACATGTCAACCAAGTTCAGTTCTTCCATTTTTGGCAACAAAAAGTTTGTTAGCATCGAACGATAGCGATCGCCATTCACCGTAACGTTGCGTCCAACAGCATCTTTGAAAAAATACGGTCCAATGATTCCACCAGCGTACAAACCACACCAAACAGTGCATTTTTCGGGATGCATGGGCAGTTCTTGAACGGCTTCTGGTTGCTCTTCACTCCAAATGCGGCAATTTTGCTTATTTACGTAGCCATTCAACCAGAAATGAGCCTCATCGCTGAACAAAATTTGTCGATAAAAAAGCGGATTTTCTGCCAACTTTTCTAGGGCCCATTCACTGAAAATTCGACGTTGTGGCTCGTTAGTAAGTCTATTCATGATGAAATGTCAAAGCATACTGAGCATCTTTCTCTTTGACACCATGTCTGAAATCCCACGTGATCTGTCAAATACTAATGCATGAAAATCCTAACCTCAAAAGAATCACCCTTTATTTCTATAGAACATTTTGTCAAAATTGTATTTCTATAGAAATTTTTTTCAAAATATTATTTCTATAAAAATTTTTCTCAAAATTTTATTTCTGTGGAATTTTGTCTCAAAATTTTATTTCTATAGAATTTACTGTAAAAATTTTATTTCTATAGAAAAATTTCTCACAAAAATTTGTTTATAGAAACTTTTTCCAAAATTTTATTTTTATAAAGATTTAACAAAAAAGATTACTAATTTGGGTAGAATTCTACCAACTGTGGCAACCGTGGTCGTAATACAAATTTATATTCTATGTTATATACGTTGCATATTCATGTTTTATGATAATAAAGTACTTAGTACCATTTTTGTTTTGTAAAATTTAACGAAAAATATAGTAGGGAAAATTGTTTGGGGATGTATAGGAAAGTAGGGAACTTTTTTTTGTCCTTGTAGGGTAAACCGAACATTTTCCCTGGCAACATTGACTATGAGCTATAGTCAGATTGACACAAAGCACCCATAGACATGTACCCCTTAATTTTCTTAACCCTTTCGACCCCGAATTTTTATAGGTATCGCTAATTTTTTTTTTTACTTTTAATCATGTTGAAGTCATTTAAGAAATGTCTAGCCAAAATTTCGGGTCGCCACGCCCATTCGTTTAGGCGGTAGAGAATGTTGCCTGTGGGCAATTTTGGGCAATTGTGACTACAAACTATTTTGTTTTGTAATGATAGACGTTTTACGTTTTATTGGATTTTTGTTAAGTTTTTTGTTATTTTACAGTAAATATATACTTAGATGCGCGCGTGAATGGAATTTCAATCACGATCAAACACATTCACGAAGAAATATTTGTACTCACGCATGCCATGTGGGTAGGAATTCACGGTCACGAAATGAAAAGTCATACTCGCACACGCTCACACATGAACAATGTTTATGTCTCACGTTTTCGCACGTTTCACGACAATTTTCGTAATTCACGACAAATCTCGTAAGTCACGAATATTTTCGGAACACGACAATTTTCGTGGCTCAATAAAATTCTGGTAATTAACGAAATTTCTAGTGACTCACGCTATTGAAATCTTAAGCGTGATTAAATATGTAAAGGTGATTAAAATCCATGAGCTTGAATTTAATCGTGAACGTGAATTTGTTCGTGACTGTGACTGTTTGTGTCTGTTTTACCGTGAGTGCGAATTTTATCGTGAATACGAATTTTATTGTTAACGTGAATTTTATCTTGAGCGTGAGTTGGATCGTGAGCGTGGTTTGGATCGTGAAAGTAAATTTTTATCGGGAGCGTGATTTCGGAGAAAGTTTACTCACTCACAATCACGAACACAATTTGATTTTTACTCACGCTCACGCGCCAAACATTTTTCTTTAATCCCGTTCACGCACATTCACGAGGGTTCGTTTAAATTTCATTCACGAGATTTCATTTAAATTTCATTCACGGCTTCGCGTGAATCACGCGTGACTCACGTAAACGTTTTTTTTTTGTTTTTAACCCATGTCAATTTAACTGGCGGTGTAAAAAACCAAAGTATTATAAAGCGTCAATATTCGTGCTAATCCACTAGTATGTTGCCAAGAAGTGGCTTCCTCCCTTTTTACGATTCCTTCCAAATTCCCCACTGCACTGCAGATATGTTTTCCACATCATCGCCGCATTTCTCGTCACTGGGACATCCCAATTGAAGTTCAAAATTTTTTCAAAATCATTGTTTTTCAAACCTTTTTTCTCCAGGTCATATGTTCAAAAATATGTAATTTTACTACCACAATTGCCCAAAGTTGCCCACAGGCAACTTTTCAATTTTAAAAATTTCTCATCTGTTGTTTTTTTTTTCTAATTCTAAGATTTGACTGCCAGAAATATTTTATTTGACATGTACTACAATAGATTTAATAAAAACTTTCAACATTTTAGTTGTATTTTTTGAAAAAAGTCACATGTATAAAAACCTCTTTTTAAATTCGCAAATATTTTTTTCTTGAGGTACGTGTGTATTAATGAAAAATTTTTTGCTAATTGACAACCAAATTAGCTGATTTTTCAATCAACTTGAAGAAAACACTTGTAGCTTTCGATACCTTTACAGTTTTATGAACAAAAACAAAAACAACGCTGACAGTGAGACTCAAAACACAAAAAGTTGCCCACAGGCAACTTTAGGGTCGAAAGGGTTAAATATGCAACTGCGGTTTATCTCCCAGACCTATATGTTACCCCACAAATGCTTATGATTACTAATTCTGTAATGGTGGTTTAGGGTATGATATAGTCGGCCCCGCCCGACTTTCTACTTTACTTACTTGTTCTGTAATACAAATAATGTTGGAGAAATTATTTAATTTTATAAATTTTACCTTTCGTCTGGACGGAGAATCGAACCGAGGACCATACAGTTTGTAAGCCAACACACTATCCACTGGGTTACGTAGCTGTTATAGTCACCAGTAGACAATTATCGTTATAAGTTACATTTATATAGCATAGTTTGCAGCGCCCTCGAGCCCATGCAAACATAACACTATTTAACAGAAACATACGTTTGTTGGCCACGTGAAGCAATGGTTACCATGTCCACCTGGCATGCAAAGGGTCCTGGCTCAATCCCTGCTCCGACCGAAACCCAAAATAATTTTTATTTAATTTATATATTTATAGATAAATAAAATTTTTACAATGAAACTTCGAAATGTGTGTTATTAAAGATTTACAGTCAGAAAAGAACAGTGCTTGATATTAACGAAATGGACTGAGCTTTTGGATAAAATACTATTTTTTTATTGCAAATATAACAATTTTGTAACAAGAAAAAATGTATAAAAGTTTGAAATTTTGAAAGGAATTCAACAATTCTAACAAAAGAATAACGTGGAGTCGAGTATAAACACACGGACGAAAAAGACTGTTTTTCATATGTTTGGGTGTAAAAATTATATGTTTGGAACTCAAATTTTTTAAACACAATATTTGTCAGTGCAAGCATATAATGTTCATAAACTAGCATAACACACACACACACACACATATATATATATATATATATATATATATATATATATATATATATATATATATATATATATATATATATATATATATATATATATATATATATATATATATATATATATATATATATATATATATATATATATATATATATATATATATATATATATATATATATATATATATATATATATATATATATATATATATATATATATATATATATATATATATATATATATATATATATATATATATATATACATATATATATTTTTTTTTTTTTCGGAGAGAAAATTCATTCGGAACCAAGAGAAAATATATTTGAAAAAAAGAGCATGACTTTTGTTTATCACTTTCGCATTACGGGCACAATTTTTTTTGTTTCGTCAAAACAAATCGGAACGTAGGACGAGTAAGTCAAAATATTCAAACATAGGTAATTAATGGGATCTTCATAAAAACTAACGAAAGGGCACTATACACTGAAAAAAGTATGACCGGTTCCAAAGATTGTGTCTCTATTTTAACAATTTTGGTATTGATTCCGAGCCAATGAAACGATGAATTCAAGTAAGGATACTATTAAGACACAACTCTCTTTTAAATGTGGGTTTTGTGTATTTGACTCTATGAAGCAAATTTTATTTTTTCGCTTTTTCATATGCTATAAAAAGTCGGTTAAAAACAAGACTTCCAGTAGAAACTATGCTATGTTTCAAGTAAAAAACGTCTTCAAAATAAAGGGTTGAAAAACATGTCCTATTTTTAACGATTTTTGCTTTGTAGTCAAGATGCAAAAATGCAACAAATTTAAAGACAATTTCATTAATTTTAAAGAATTTTTCAGAACTATTAAAGTCAAGGTGACCTTTGTCCAAAAATTTTTTCTTTCATATTATGATACCCATTTTCAAGTCAAATCACTTTATTATAAGGACAACACGACTTCATTGAAAAGTTTATCGACTTTTGAACATGGAAAAAACTTTATATTAGAGAAATGCGTCTTCTAAGCTAAGCAAAATTTGTATTCTTATTTTAAGGACATGAACTCTTTGGCCTCACGACAATATTTTTTTCAGTGTACTCTTTTTAGAGTTGTGACAGTAAAATGAAAACATTGGGAAACAGTGAAAAATTAAACAGGAAGATCTATAAAAACAAAGATTAGTTCTTCTTTATTAATGAGTTGTCCCAGAGGAGTTGACGGATTCTTTCGAAAATAAAAGCGGGCATTGAGTTCGAGTTTTACCGCTAAAATTATTTCTCATTTTAGCGGCAAAACTCGAATCGGTAAAACCAGAATAACATTATAACTTTTTTCAGTAAATTGTATTATAACATGGTGGGGAATGATCCAAAGCAACAATTGAATACGTTTATTATCTTTAAAATAAACTATTAAAGAAAAGTACACAGAGAATACATATTGGTTGTGATGACCGAATTTATTGCCAACCTCCTTTTGGCAGTTGCATCAACTATCTTCTGGCAGTTGTGGTACCCGAAAAATTCGGTCGACTCAATCGAATTATGGGAAATCTAACCAATACCATATATGGAGTTGGTTGTACTAGACGATGCAATTGATCGTTACTCCCTTTTTATTTGGTTGTATTACCCAACTTTATTAGCACCTTAACCGAATTGAAAATAAATTTTTCCGCAAAATATTGTATTTCACATTTTTAAAATATGGAAAGGTACATAAAATCACACTATACCTAAATACAATACATTGATAACAATTTAACAAAAATTGTCACCTTTAAAAGTACCCACCGCCAGCTTGGATTGTTGAATTGACAGGCAATGGGAGTTAAATCTCTGGGACTCTTAGTACATTAGTACTTATAAATGGAGTCCAAACTGAGCACATAGCATAAAAATGGGCCAACATAGCTTGCCTACACCCTCAAAAAAAATCGCTTCTTTAACATATGTTCCAAACATATTTTGCAGGAAGCACATATATTATTGGATACTGCCGAAACATTAATATGTTTGTTTTATGTGAACATATTATATGTTTGGAAGCATTTGGAGCTCAAAAATATTATATGCTTGGAAGAATTTTTCCCAAAGACGATTGTGCTCATTCCCTAACATACTCATAATTTTCACTTCTACGAAATTTTTTAGTTCTTGGCACCTTTTTCTGTAATACAAATAATGTTGAAGAAATTATTCACTTTTATAAATTTTTTTAAATTTTACCTTTCGCCTGCACGGAGAATCGAACCGAGGACCACACAGTTTGTAAGCCAACACACTATCCACTGGGCTACGTAGCTGTTATAGTCACCAGGAGATAATTATCGTTATAAATTACATTTATATAGCATATTTTGCAGCGCCCACGAGCCCATGCAAACATAGCATTATTTAACAGAAACATACATTTGTTTGCCACGTGGAGCAGTGGTTAGCATGTCTGCCTTGCATGCAAAGGGTCGTGGGTTCAATCCCTGCTCCGACCGAAAACTTTTTTTTTTTTTTTTTTTAATTTAACTTTAAAACTTTAATATTTGGAAGGAATTCAAAAACTCTAACAAAAGAAGAACGTGGAGTCGAGTATAAACATACATAAATAATTTTATAATACAAACATAAATTTATTTAGGCGTGAACAGTTTTTTACTAGCATTTAAATGCCTAAATTGCCTTATTTTTCTTTAATAATTCATTTTAAAGAAAATAAACTTTTTAAATTGTTTTAGCTACAAAACTCGAACTTAATGCCCGCTGTTATATTTGAAGGTGTCCGTCAACTCCTCGTGGACTACTTATTAATAAAGATGAACTAAACTTTTTTTTATACATTTTACTGTGTAATTTTGCACTATTTCCTCCTTATTTCATTTTACTCTCCCAACTCTAAAAAGAGTATAGTGCCCTTTCGTTATTTTTATGAAGACCCCTGATTTCTTTTAACGAACCAAGAAAAAAATTGTGCCCATAATGCCAAAATGATAAACAAAACACATGTCCACACATACATAAAATGCTGCTCTCAAGGCGAAAACATATGCTATTTGTTTGTCAAATGGCTATTCTCTTGGTTCCGAATGTCTATTCTCTTTATTCAAATGAAATAATATTTAGACTTAAGCATATTAAATTTTTGGCCTTATCATAAAACAGTTTCCCGAAACAACATACAAGCGGTTTCACCGAAATTGTTCTCTTTTGATTCTTTTGCTGTGTTATGTTGATATCTTTCGTCAACTCTCCCGATTTCCATCTCTATTTCTTTCTCTATACTCTCTCTCTCTGTCGCTTGGACTGAAATATCACAACATATGTATGTTTAGTCGAAATTTGTAAATTTATATATGTTTGCATTCACACATATGATTTTTATGAAACATTCATGCCCCAAACATAATATATTCTAACATATTAATATAGATGTCCCAAAGATTTTGTGTTAGTTTAGGAACATTACATGTTTGCACTTAAATATATTGTGTTTTAAAATTGTGCACGAAACACATTTTGTTTATATCGGAACATATGAAAAACATATTTTTCTAACAGTGTAAAAACACAACAAATTAAGTTAGAAAATTAGTGTGGAGTTTTAAAAATTTAATAAGAATCTACTCTACATGGTCACTTCCTCTGGGGTTTCATAAATAAAATAAAGGCGTGGAGATGGATTTTTCCATTAGAGGCCCTTTAAAGTCGTTGCATGATTTATACTTTAGCCATTTAACACAAGAAAATTGTTCCACATATAATACTTTATATAACTCGATCTCCATTTGATCCCAAACAATTGAAGATGCGCACTGTTTATCTGACTCGTAGCATTGAGTATCCTGACGATTAAATTAAAAATAAAACACGTTTTCCTTCCACATTGAATAATTGATAATAACAATATTGACATTTAAAAATATTTCCAACGGAATTCGGCTGTGACTATCAATTGTAAGGGCTGAATACTAAATGACGGTTATGAAGGTTTTATAAGGTAGGTTGTGCGTATCGAATTCGATCAAAATTTTTCAATAGAGAGGGAATTAGTTCAGACAACCATTTGACTTGTATTTCAAACAACAATCTATAATAATAAGCTCCAAAAGGTAGAAGGAATCAAATAATGGTTGTAAATAAAGTAAAGAGATTGACACAACTGTGATTTTATTCTAAATGCAGAATTTTCATTACAACAATCGATTTCCAACCAATATGTTCTCTGTGTGCACAGAGAATACAGATTGGTTGTGACAATCGAATTTATTGCCAACCTCCTTTTGGCAGTTGTAGCAACTACCAGTTGGCAGTTGTGTCACCCGACTGATTCGGTCGACATAACCAATACCACATATGGTGTTGGTTATGCGTTTCTTTTCTAAACGAATTTGAAGCCTACAAATGCCTTCCTTTGATAGTAAATAATTTGTTAAAATAAAAATGACATTTGAGAATTCATCAACCGGCATTCGGCTGAGAATACCAAATATCAGTTAGAACTACTAAATGACAGTTACGAAATTTATTTAAGGTAGGTCATATCTATCGAATTCAAATAATTTTTTTCAAAAGAGGGGCAATTAATTGCTACAACCATTTGTTTGCAATTACAAACGAAAATCTATTGAAATTATAATCAAATGATATTAAAGACAGCCAAACGTTTGTGATTGAAGGAAATAGATCAGCACAACTGATATATAATTCTGAGTGTAAAATTTTCGTTAGTATAACTGATTTCCAAACAATTTGTTTTCTGTGTGTAATAGGGTAAACATGGCCTTTTTAACGCGGTAATGCCAAATTTATACCGGCCTTAAGAATTAAATTAAGTACAAAATTATTCGTTAATAAAAATTCTTATTTATTTGTATTTCTAAATTAATTGTGCTACATGTTAGCAAACAATTGTTCACACCAAAATAAATTTATGTGCTGGTTGTAAAATTACTGTTTAGAATTTAAATATAATGTTGAATGAACCTTAGGATTCGATGGAAAAATATTTATATATATACTCGACTTCACGTTCTTCTTTTGTAAGAGTTTTTAAATTTCTTCAAATATTTCAAACTTGTATACAAAAACCTTTATTTGTTACAAAATGTTTGCAATAAAAAAATAATATATGATTTGAGCTCAGTCCATTTCGTTTATATCAAGCACTGTTCTTTTCTGACTTTGTCTTTTATAAAACACACTTTACAGTTTCGTAGCAAAAATTTAATATAGTAGTATGTAATGTTGAACACCTTTTCGGGATATTCCGAACGTATCTGGAATATATCTAAAAAAATATATGTAAAAAAAAAAAATAAATAAAAAAAATTGTCGATCGAAGCAGGGATCGAACCCAGGACCCTTGGCATGCAAGGCGGACGTACCAACCACAGATCCACGTCGCCAACAAATGTATGTTTAACAATGTTATGTTGTTAAACAATGTTATGTTTGCATCGGCTCGTGGGCGCCGCAAGCTATGCTATATAAATATAACTTATAACGATAATTATCTCTTGATGACCATAACAGCTACGTAGCCCAGTGGATAGTGTGCTGCCTTACAAACTGTGTGGTCCTCTATTCGAATCCCTGTCCGGCAAAAGGTAAAATTTAAAAAAATTATAAAATTGAATTATTTATTCTACAATGTTTGTATTACAGAAAAAGGTGCTAAGAACTAAAAAAACTCGTGGAAGAGAGAACAATGTGAGGGAATATACAATTAGGCAGAATATACAACTAAGCATATAATATTTTTGGGTTCAAAATGTTTCCAAATATATTATATGTTCACATAATAACATATAGTTTTTTGGAAGACAACATTATTGAATTTGGATGGAAAAATACATAATGTTTGGAACTTAGACTATCCAAACATATTATATTGTTTAGACCAATATGCTTTCAAACATATTATATATTGGAAGAAATCTAATATATAAATGTTTGGGCAATACCCAAAAATTTATATGCTTGAAGCAAAATGTGTTTGGGAGTATATGTTACAGAAGCGATTTTTTTGAGGGTGCATACATAAATAATTTTATATTTTACACATAAATTTATTTAGGCGTGAATAGTTTTTTACTAGCATTTAACAAAATTTTAAATGCATTTAAAAATTATCGTGTTTTGTACTTAATTACATTTTTACCTTTAAGGCGGGTATGAAGTTGGCATTATCTCTCTAAAATGACCCTGTTTTGCCTTTTACTTTTCTGAAATAATTCATTTTAAAAAAAATAAACTTTTTCAATTGTTTTAGCTGCAAAACTCGAACTTAATGCCCGCTTTTATATTTGAAGGTGTCCGTCAACTCCTCTTGGACTACTTATTAATAAAGAGGAACTAAACTTTGTTTTTATACATTTTACTGTTTAATTTTTCACTATTTCCTCCTTTTTTCATTTTACTGTCCCAACTCTAAAAAGAGTATAGTGCCTTTTCGTTATTTTTATGAAGTTCCCTTTATAATTTTTATATATTTTCCACCGTGTTTTAATTTCCTTTGCCTGAATATTTTGATTTACTCCTCGTACGTTACGATTTCTTTTAACGAACCAAGATAAAAAATTTTCCCATAATTACAAAATGATAAACAAAACACATGTCCACACACATACGAGTAAAATGCTGCTCTCAAGGCGAAAACACATGCTGTTTTTTTCAAATGTCTATTCTCTTGGTACCGAATGTCTATTCTCTTTACTCCGAATACTCATTCTAATATTCAAATTAAAAAATATTTAGACTTATCAATATCATATCACATTTTTGGCCTTATCATAAAACAGCTTTTCGAAACAACATGCAAGCAGTTTCACAGAAAATTACCCCTTTTTTTTATTCTCTCGCTGTGTTATGTTGATATCTTTCGTCAACCCTCCCAGTTTCCATCTCTATTTCTTTCTCTATATTCTCTCTCTGTCGCTCTCTGAATAGAATATCACAACATATATATGGTTACTTGAAATTTGTAAATTTATATGTGTTTACATTCACACATATTATTTTTATGAAACATTTATGCCCCAAACATTATATATTCTAACATACGAGTATTAAGATATGTGTCCCAAACATTTAGTGTTAGTTTAGGAACATACATGTTTGCACTTAAATATATTGTGTTTAAAAATTGTGCACAAAACACATTTTTTTTATATCGGAACATATGAAAAACATATTTTTCTAACAGTGTGTACAAAAGGGCTGTTGAATATATTTTACCTTATCCTATAGATAACTAATCAATAAACGTGGCACTGGAAAATAAAGTGAGAAGAGAGTAATGAAATCATTGCATCATGTTTTTTTTTTGTTTCTGTTTGTTATTGGAGTTTTTTGTGTTTGTTATTGAGTCTTTTATGCTGTTGGTTGTTTTGATGAATTTCTGGAATGTTCCTTGTGTGTTGTTGGTATCTTTTGTGGTGATAGTTGTTTTGTTGCACTAGCGAGATCAGAAAGGGATAGCGAGATCAGAAAGGGATGTGGAGTTGTTTTTCTTTATGACAGATATGTGTCCTTTATGAATTTATTTATTAATGAAAATACATTTATTTCGAAACGCATTAGAAACTGAGAAGTGAATGGTGTGATGTTAGAGAAAACCAACACGCTTTATATTGATAAAAAATAAATAACTCAAAAGCAAATCACAGATTAAGGAACTGTATATTTCTGTTAATAGTTTAAAATTAGTTGATTTACATAAAAAGTATCATGAGTGGAAATAAGATGATCTATATTTACTCTACATTTTTTTAATCTATATTTTTTATGTTAAAAGGGCTGTTTTCTTTTAACACTGGATGCAGCATTTGTATGGGCTATCCAGAATATCGTTGCACTGGTGTTCTATCCAGAACATCTCATCAGTGCAAGTCGAGTCGGTGTTACTAGATTGCATTTTGTTAAAGTGACGCTTTTTAGATTCATAATAGCAGTTTATTGTGACTAATTTATCGAATATCATGAAATTCAAAGTGATACAGTGTCATGAATAATCGCAGCAGTACATATTTATAACTATTTGAGCATTTCATACATTAAAAATGTAAGATTTCACTTGTTTTCTGTGATTGTTTTTAAACAGCTGATGAAAGTGTTGCATATTTTTTGGACATGTCCTGGGTAAACGAGTACTCTGTTTTATTTTAGTCCGTGACTGCTTAGGGTATCCAGTGCAAAAAGAAAACAGCCCTAAAGGTGATACTAAGTTGGAGTTTAGCCGCTAAAGGCCGGTACTATGTTCATTCTTGCGAAAAAATTTATAGAAACCATTATTTCGCACATAGGAAGTGGTGTTTGTTTAGGTAACAGGGAGCGCTATTTAATAGGGAGCGATATTGAATTAAGTTGGTGTTTGCTGCTTGCTATTACAAAATTAATTTTCTTTGGGCAATTAATCTGCTACTCCTTTGATCCTTTGTATATTTTCGGAAGTAAAATATGATCCGTGTTTGCGTTATAAATCTACAAAAATAGTTTTAATAAATAAATTATTTCTTAATTAACATTGCAAATGGCGCCATGCTATAAACGTCAGTTTTTCAACTCGAAAAAACAAAGTACCACAAATGGAAAAAATTTCGCTAGTTTTTCGCATTTTTTGGTTTTGTATGGAGTTTCAACGCGAAAGCCACCGTGGTGCAATGGTTAGCATGCCCGCCTTGCATACACAAGGTCGTGGGTTCGATTCCTGCTTCGACCGAACACCAAAAACTTTTTCAGCGGTGGATTATCCCACCTCAGTAATGCTGGTGACATTTCTGAGGGTTTCAAAGCTTCTCTAAGTGGTTTCACTGGCATTGATAATTCGATTTCCTTCCTTTTGGTGTCATAAAACAGCATTAAAATGTATTAACATGCGGGCAATTTGAAATTAGGAACGTACTGGACCGCGTGTTAGAATTGATGTCCAGCAGAAGGAATTTACAAAATATCCATTTTAAACTGATAATAGCGTGAGTTTTTTGACACAAAAACAGTAAATAAAATTTGCAAAAAATCACAAAAGTTCACTGGAAGTCTTTGTTTTTGATGAATCACTCAATTGCTAAAAGAGCGCTAACAAATGTTTTAGAATCAGCTGTGTTTATTTCACTCTGACAAATATTGGGTTTATACAGCGTTGCCACTCTACTAAAATTGAAACTCTGCTGACAATAGCCCTAAATACAGACGTCACATCATTAACGTATAACCATCACTATGTCGTTTCCAAATGTAAACTCGCCTTACGGTTTAACCGGTACAGTGGGCCAAGGTGAACAAAATGTTAAACGTAAATTGATGGAAACTTCCCCGGATAACTCGGCCACGGTGAGTAACCTATCTACAATGGAGCTAATGAAAATGATGAACGAGTCTATGTCCAAACTATTGGATGAGAAGTTAGTAAATCTGCCCACGAAAGCGGATATAAATGATATCAAAATTAATCTTGAAGGGGTAAAAGAAGATATGATGCGACTAAAAGCGGAAAATGAGGAACTGAAAGCGGAAATGAAAATGTTACGAGAAGCAAAGGAAGAAGATGAAAAAAGATTACAGCGCATTGAGGACCAACTTGGAAAAAACAAAATTATTATAAAAGGTATCGAAAGTCAAAAAGCACTTGTTGGCCCTGTAATAAACCTTTTTCGTGAAAAGTTAAAATTGAAGATAGACCAAGAAATAGAAATGGTCAAGAAAATACACGAAGAAGGTGGAAAAATGACGTTATTAGTCGAATTAAAAACGTATGGAACTGTTTTAGATGTTCTTAAGAAAACGAAATTGCTAGCGGGCTCAAATATTTTCATAGAGCGTGATTTAAGGGGAGCACGTCTGCAAAGGAAAAAGGTTATCAGAAAGGAACTCCATAAGTTGGACAGAGAAAAAAGAGTCAACGTACGGGGCGAAACATTAATTGTTGGAGGAAAGATTTTCTATTGGAACGATAAAAATGAATTCAGATGCGGACAAAGTCCTGGTGCGAAAAATCTGGGTTTAGTTTTTGGAGAGGCAGTACAAAATTTGAACCTAAATTACAGCTATTATGTTGATAAGATCTCTTCAAAAAACTATTAAATAAAATTAAGAATAGAAAAGACAAAACATTGATAGAAGAAACAGAAAACACTATAATACAAAAAAAAGAAAAACTACATTTTGAAAATTCTAGCTTATAATGTAAATGGGCTGGCTAGCAAAAACCTTTATCAAAACTTTTTCCATAACATAGAAAATTTTGATATATTTATCTTATCAGAAACGCATGTGGAGGTTAAGAAACAAGAAGACTATTTGAAAAAGTTTATTAATTTTAAAATTTACTGGAAAGCAGCTACCAGAATTAACAGTAGAGGGAGAGCAATCGGAGGATTATTATATGGTGTAAAAAAGGAACTGGAAAAAGATGGGTTGAAACTTCATGTCGTTCAACGGGAAAATTTAGACATAATTCAATGCGAAATGAATAGATATAAATTCGAACTCATTCCCGTATACTTGAGAGCTGCTACTTGGCTAAATGATTTTGAAAACCTGAAGAACGTTGTGCAAAATTTCGAAAGTCAAAAAATAATTATTGGAGATCATAATATCCGAATCGAGGAAGAACAGGAGCTACCTCCAGAAATACTTAAGGGTTGGCAAAGTAACAGAAATTCAAACGACAAAACTACGAACGCACATGGAAGAAGATTTATCGATTTCTGTAACAATAATGGACTTATAATTTTGAACGGAAGAGCCCCTGGAGATGAAGAAGGAAAATTCACTTTTGTCAACAGAAATGGTAGCTCTGTGATAGATTTATGCTCCGTGTCGATGGAAATGATCAACTTGGTGGATGGATTTGAAGTAGACAATAAAATCTGGTCTGACCATTTCCCCATTATTTTAACGTTAAATTTGCCTGATATGAATCAGAACAAGCATGAACGAAAACTGTCTCGAAGGCTACGGTGGAAGGATAAAAACAAAGTACGCTATCAAAATGAATTGAACCAAAAAGTATGCACCTTAGTTGAAAGTGCAAAATTGGAAGACTATTTGGAAATTATCTTATCTTCATATCCGAAGGAACAAATGTCACCAAAAATTAAATACAAAAACAATTGGTTTGATGGAGAGTGCTTAAAAGTAAGAAATTTATCTATGAAATGGTTACGTAAATTCCGGAAAACAGGAAATACGGAGGATAGAAATATATATCTTGAAAAAAAGAAAGATTACGACAAAATCTGTAAAAGGAAGCAGTCGCAGTATTATAGAGAGGTTGAAAGTAAACTTAATACAATTTCAGATAGTAAAGCTTGGTGGGCGCTAGCAAGGGAAATCAAACAGGAACAAAATGATTATGGATGCCATATTCCTATAGACATATTGGAAAACTACTTCAAAAGTCTTCTAAACTCAACACAAAATGCAATGTCCATTAGTTATGTACCAAATATAGCAGTAAATGAACAACTGGATAGAGATTTTGAATTACAAGAACTTAAAAATCAACTCATGCACGTTAAAACAAATAAAGCACCTGGGGAAGACAGGGTTCCTTACGAATTCTTTATGCATGCTACCGACGACTTCTTAAAATCATTGTGCTCAGCTTTTTCTAGAATTCTAAATGGCAATGATGATTTTGACGCTTTCCGTGTGGGAGTTATTTTCCCAATTTACAAAAAAGGCAGCGTCGACGACGTAAATAATTATAGAGGAATCACCTTTATGAATTGCATTGGGAAATTAATGATAGGAATGATAAACTCCAGAATAACAGTATGGGCAAACGCATATGAAAAACTAAACGAATACCAGGCAGGTTTCCGGAAAGGATATTCCACAGTGGACAACATCTTCAATCTTACAGCAATCATAAACCTGAAATGGAGTGAAAACAAGAAAGTCTACGCATTTTTCGTAGATTTTAAAGCAGCTTTTGACAGAGTGCCAAGAGATTTATTAATATATAAACTGTACGAAATTGGTCTATCCTTGAAAGTAGTACACTGCATTGCAAATATATATAAAAATACTGAATCGGCAATATGGACAGAGACTGGACTATCAGATTACTTCAGTACTAATGCTGGAGTGAAGCAGGGATGCCTATTATCACCGATTCTGTTCGGAATTTATCTGAACGATCTACATAAACATCTTGATGGCGGACTTTATATAGATGAGATAAATATTCGTCTACTTATGTATGCGGATGATATAGTCATATTAGCAAATGAACCAAAGATACTGCAGCAGATGATAAATAATCTGGAGTCTTATTGTCTGAAATGGGGGATGGAGGTAAATCCTACTAAATCCGAAGTAATGATCTTCAGAAAAGGAGGTAGACCGGCTGCGAACGAAATGTGGAAGTATAAGGGGGAATATATAAGAATAGTAAATGAATACAAATACCTAGGAATAATATTGACACCCAGACTATCATTTACCAAGCACCTAATGAAAAAAGAAGTGGCCGCAAAAGCGTGTATCAATTCTACTTGGAGGTCGTTTATTTCTAAGCCAACAGTTTCACTAAAGGCGAAATGGAACATGTTCTTGCCCGTTTGCAGATCCATTCACAGTTATGGTGCCCAAATTTGGGGAAACTCTTGTTTTGAAGAGATAGACAAGCTGTATCGGTTTTTCATAAAACGAGTGCTTAAACTTCCCGATTGCACTCCAAATTATGTAATAGCCTTGGAAACTGGTTATGAACCAGGCTTTATCTACACGTATTCGCTTCACTTATCATATTTAGCTAAGGTACTATTTGAACTCAACAACCAGAGATTACCGCATATTCTTGGGGCAAAACTCGCAGAGAAAAATTTGGCGTGGTACAAAGACTTTATAGGAAAATTGGAAGACCACAACATTGAGAGATAATGTCCTTAACGATAAGATATATTGGTACGAGGCAACCAAAAAGTTACTGGCTGATATTTCTCGCGGCGCTCTAAATAAGTATACAGAATCAGCAAAAGCAAGTGAGCATCGTATATACAAATACTTGGATTTCAACCTGGGTCCCACATATTGTAATGATAACTTCACACAAGAACAGATAATTTATATAATAAGAGCCAGAGGTGATTTAATTTGGTTGAATGGGAATAACTACAGAGACGTAGAAGATGAAATATGCTCATTATGCAACCTGAGAGACAAAGAAACTTTATACCATTTTATTGGACGATGTCCACTTCTAAAGAAAATAAGGCTAATATATTTAAACAAGATGGTACTGTCCGATTTGGAAGTAATAAACGTTTTAAATGGTGGCGGAGGTTGGTTTAATTTATATAAATATATGAAGGAAGCCATGGCTTACAGAAAACTCATTGTAAACGAATTCGAGTACTAGAACAACAGTAATCACTCAATATTCCGACTGACGGTTTATAATTAAACCATGTCGTAAAATCTTTATTTATCCAAAAATATTAATTATTATAGTAAATGTATAATATGTATTAAAATGAGTTGAAAAAATAAATAAAGAACATTGAATTGAATTGAATTGAAGTGGTTTCACTGCAATGTGGAACGCCGTTCGTACTCGGCTATAAAAAGAAGGTCCCTTGTCATTGAGCTTAACATGAAATCGGGCAGCACTCTGTGATAAGAGAGAAGTTCGCCAATGTGGTATCACAATGGACTGAATAGTCTAAGCGAGCCTGATATATCGGGCTGCCACCTAACCTAACCTTCAACGCGAAAACCGAACAGAGTATCGGCCTTAAAATCAAAAATAAATCAGTAAGAGATGTATAAAATTATACGTCTTAGATGTCAAATTTAAATATAACTTGATGGAGAATAGCCCAAAACAAGTTTTTTATAAAGTTCATATTCTTTAAAATGGATTACACAAGGGAACAGTGGTTCTGTTGATTAAGAACTAAAAATCGTTTATAAGGTTGAATCCACATCTGCACTTGATTTTTCTCAGCTCTAAATATTTACTCAATTTTTAAAGAACAATTTTTTTTTTAACTTGAAGGATATCTCTAAAACTACTTGGAAAATTGAAAAACAATGTAAGCACGGCTTAAAGAGAATATTGTTTAGGATTTTTTTTAATTTAATATGGTGAACCGTTTTCAATTTATTCCAATATATGTAGCGGAATTGCCTGAATTTTGAACATAACCGTATATCTCAAAAAGTCGAGCTGATTGAAAAAAAAAAATAAGTGTAAATTTGGATTCAGCGACCTCAAATTACTAAAAATTTGTATAAATTTTAAATCAACACAAAAAAGTTCAATTTTGTTCCCCTGTGTTATTAAAGAAAACTAATCATGAAAATTGGCGATTTTAGCCGCTAAACTGGAACTTAATATCCACCATAAATACTAAATGATATACTGACAAGTGGAAATTATGTATAATTTTATATTTTTATTTCAAATATATTCCGAGAAGAATTTCAAAAATGTCCAGTTAGTCCATGGATATGATTCCACTAATGTATCTACTGGATGCATTTTTCAATGTGGTAAGTTTTTCTAAAAACGGTATTTCGTCCATTTGTAATAAAACCAAAATTTCAACATATTAAAAATAATTATTTTCATTTGCAGGAAGACAGGCATTCAATGGTAATTTTTTGGAATCTCTTACTGTTTAATGCTAACTAAGCTGATATCCTTATTGGTTCTCAGAAAATACTCTTGTAAGTTAAAAATCAATATACCATAGAATTTGATAGTTTTATACCCTGCGCCACTCTGTGGAACAGGGTATTATAAGTTAGTGCATATGTTTGTAACACCCAGAAGGAGACGAGATAGACACATGGTGTCTTTGGCAATAATGCTCAGGATGGGTCCCTGAGTCGATATAACCGTCCGTCCGTCTGTCTGTGAACACATTTTTGTGATCAAAGTCTAGGTCACAATTTAAGTCCAATCGTCTTCAAATTTGGCACATATTCCTAATTTGGGTGAGAATAGAACCCTATTGATTTTGGAAGAAATCGGTTCATATTTAGATATAGCTCCCATATATATCTTTCGCCCGATATGCACTAATATGGACCCAGCAGCCAGAGTTTTATACCGATTTGCTTGAAGTTTTGTACAAACATAAAACGTAGTCGTATAGTCAAGTGTGCAAAATTTGATTGAAATCGGTTCAGATTTAGATATAGCTCCCATATATATCTTTCGCCCGATATGGACTTATATGGCCCCAGAAGCCAGATTTTTGGCCGAATTTGGTTGAAATTTTGCACTAGGAGTACAATTGGTAGTATAGTCAAATGTGCAAAATTTGATCGAAATCGATTCAGATTTAGATATAGCTCCCATATATATCTTTCGCCCGATATGCACTTATATGGACCCAGAAGCCAGAGTTTTATCCCGATTAGCTTGAAATTTTGCACAAGGCCCAATTTGGTTGAAATTTTGCACTAGGAGTACAATTAGTAATATAGTCATGTGTGCCAAATTTGATTGAAATCGGTTCAGATTTAGATATAGCTCCCATATATATGTTTTTCTGATTTTGACAAAAATGGTCAAAATACCAACATTTTCCTTGTTAAATCGCCACTGCTTAGTCGAAAAGTTTTAAAAATGACTCTAATTTTCCTAAACTTCTAATACATATATATCGAGCGATGAATCATAAATAAACTTTTGCGAAGTTTCCTTAAAATTGCTTCAGATTTAAATGCTTCCCATATTTATACCCTGCGCCACACTGCACGCAGAGAAGAAACATGATTGTCACAATCATATTCGAATAGCAAAATAATATGATAGGAGCTATTTTTGCGGCGACCATGTAACATTTTAACCTGCAACCATGTTGGCCCAGTGAACATGGTTCTAAGATAAATGTAATTGTCCTCATCTAAAATGTTATTATATTGATAAAAAGAATTTTGTTTGAATGAAAAGACAATGGTCACGATTTAAAATGTTATGGTATTCATTAAAAATGTTTTTCTCCTAGTTAAAAGAACATGGTCACAACCAAGGCCTGATTCAGGGGGGGGGGGGGTGTGAGGGGGATCAAACCCCCCGAAATGAATGAATATTTTTATATAAATAAATATATATTTTTAGCTGCATAGAAAAATCTTATCGAAGATGTTGAAGAAATGCTGGAGGTTTTATTTTGAAAAACGCTTACCTATAAAACTTGCACAAATCATAGAATACTAGTTGAAAAGCCCGTCAAACGACGATCAAAAAAAACAAATTGTTTTTGTTCTCGCACCACAAATTTCATTTTTGGAAAATGTCTTTCTGCTTTTTATTTGTGTTTGTTGTTCTTTTTGTGAACATGACTCGCTTTGTTTGGCCATAGCAACAACAACGAAACAGCCAAACACACATGTGTAAATGAAATGGCGCAAAACCTGCGGAAAGAACCTGCCTAATTCAGCGATGGAATCACTTGGAGAGTGCAATAAAGAGATATTTCCAAACGTGCATATTCTTTTAAAAATGTTGGTCACTTTGCCAGTTACTCAGGGATGGAAAATACAATTTTTAAGAAAGTACAAAAAAGGTATTTTTTGAGCGGAAAGGTACTTTTTACTAAATTTCAACAAAAATTTCAATGGAAAATTATTGTCAAGAGACTAAATTTTCTGTATAAATAAAATTTTGACAAAATTTTCTATATAAATAAAATTTTGCAAAAATTTTCTATAGAAATAAAATTTTGCAAAAAAAATCTGTAGAAAAAAAATATTGCAAAATTTTTTCTGTAGAAATAAAATTTTGCAAAAATTTCCTATAGAAATAAAATTTGTACAAAATTTTCAATTGAAATAAATTTTTGACAAAATTTTCTATAAAAATAAAATTTTGCAAAAATTCTATATAGAAATAAAATTTTGACAACATTTTCTACCGAAATAAAAAATCGATAATATAGAATCACATTCTTTTTTCGACTAAAACATTCTTGAAGTTCAATAAAATCCGGTTTTTGACTATGTCTTTTACAAAATCGAGATTTTCTTCCCACATGAACATGTTTGTTTTGCCATATTTGTAAAAGACTATTAGCAAATAAAGTTGATAAAGACTTTTTCAAAATATTAAAATATTTTGTCAAAGCCATTGTACCATAAATCTGATATCGACTCAAAAATGTCTACACAAAAGGTACTAAATCATTCGCGGGGGTACTACGGTACTGACCGGGGTGAAAAAGTATTGAAAAAAGTACTATAGTACTGCATTTTCCATCCCTGCAGTTACTACGTACTCATCCGAACTTTCATTTTCAACAATGAAGAGATTAAAGACGTATCTTAGAAATTCGACTAGCGAGAGTAGACTCAATGGATTGGCATTAATGTCGGTTCATCGCCGAATAAATGTGCCGACTGAAGAAGTAATTGATTTATTTGCTGCCCAAAAAGCCCGTCGGCTCAATTTAATATTATAAAACTAGTAAGTAAAGTCTAAAGTCGGGCGGAGCCGACTATATTATACCCTTCACCACTATGTAGACAAACACTTATGTTACAATCTCAAATACTTAAAATTTGCTGGGAGCTATATAAAAGTTAACATTTCCAGATACAAATACTTTTAATGGAAACAATTCTTTGTACTTCTACAAAAACTCTAGAATTAAAATTTAAATCGGCTAACGCGCTGGGATGAAACACAATGTTAGTAAAAAACTAGTAAGTAAAGTCTAAAGTCGGGCGGAGCCGACTATATTATACCCTTCACCACTATGTAGACAAACATTTATGTTACCATCTCAAATACTTAAAATTTGCTGGGAGCTATATAAAAGTTTACATTTCCAGATACAAATACTTTTAATAGAAAGAATTTTTTGTACTTCTACAAAAACTCTAGAATTAAAATTTAAATCGGCTAACGCGCTGGGATGAAACACAATGTTAGTAAAAAACTAGTAAGTAAAGTCTAAAGTCGGGCGGAGCCGACTATATTATACCCTTCACCACTATGTAGACAAACACTTATGTTACAATCTCAAATACTTAAAATTTGCTGGGAGCTATATAAAAGTTTACATTTCCAGATACAAATACTTTTAATGGAAACAATTTTTTGTACTTCTACAAAAACTCTAGAATTAAAATTTAAATCGGCTAACGCGCTGGGATGAAACACAATGTTAGTAAAAAAATATGGGAAATATGAAGCGAGAGAAATTTTAGTGCAATTGTACAAAAGAGATTTATGATTTTTCAGGCGATACATTTGTATTCGAGATATAGGACAATTAGAGTAATATTTAAAATTTTTGCTACTCAGCAGTGGCGATTTTACAAGGATATTGGTTAGATCTCGCCAAGATATGTGATCAAGTGTGGGTTGCGATATATTATTCGGTCTAGTCGGGCGACTTGGAGCCTTATTTAAAACTCATCCGTTCTGTGGAAATTTTGGCATTGCAGTGTGTAGGATATGGCTAAGACATGGGGAAATCATCACAGAATTTTGTGTAAAGTGCGAGAATTTTGGCCATATTTGTATTCTCTGAGGAAACTATCCAGTCAATTGGAGGAAAATCCTATTGAAAATGGGTCTAAAATATGAAAAAGTCTACCATATTTCCCCAACTCTGGTGTACGTATATATGGGAGCTATATACAATCTGAACCAATTTTGACTAAATTTGATAGTAAGAATAATAATTCTGCTATCTATGCGAAATTTCACGTAAATGGGAGTATAAATTTGGCCCCCTGCTCATATATATATATATATATCTCGGACGGGAGATATATATGGGAGCCATATCTAAATCTGAACCGATTTCAACCAAATTTGGCACAATTACCTATACTACTAAACGTACTCTTTGTGCGAAATTTGAAGCAAATCACGGCAAAACCCTGGATTTTGAGGCCATATAAGTCAGACGAAATATATATATATGGGAGCGATATCTAAATCTGAATTGATTTTTACCATATTTGGCACATACAATAGTATCGTTAAAAGTACCGCTTGTGCAAAATTTGGAGTAAGTCAGGTCAAAACTCTGGTTTTTGAGACCATATAAGTCAAAATCGGGCGAAAGATATATATGTGAGCTATATCTAAGTTTGAACCGATTTTAAAAAAATTTGCCCAACTTAACGATACTATTAAACGTACCCCTTGTGCAAAATTTGAAGCAAATCACGACTAAACTCTGGCTTTTGTGGCCATATAAGTTCAAATCGGACGAAAGATATATATGGGAGCTATATCTAAATTTGAACCGATTTCAATCAAATTTAACAAGCATTAGTAGAATGTCAATACTACCCTCTGTGCAAAATTTCACGAAGATCGGTAGTAAACTTTGGCCTCTGTGGTCATATGAGTCTAAATCGGACGAAAGATATATGTGGGAGCTATATCTAAATCTGAACCGATTTGGCTGATATTTTGCAAGTTTTTCGAGACTCATAAAATATTCGGATATACTGAATTTGAAGAACATCGGTTGATAAACACGCTAACTATGACCACATCAGGGATAAATATATATGGCAGCTATATCTAAATCTGAACCGATTTTTTCCAAAACCAATAGCGATTGTCTCTGTCCCAAGAAACGGCTCAATGCCAAGTTTGAGGACGATCGGACTTAAATTGCGAGCTGCACTTTGTGCACAAAATTACATATACAGACAGACGGACAGACAGACAGACAGACAGACGGACATCGCTAAATCGACTCAGAATTTAATTCTAAGCCGATCGGTATACTAAAAGATGGGTCTATGACCACTATTTCTTGGCGTTACATACAAATGCACAAACTTATTATGGTGAAGGGTATAAAAACAGGTACATTTTTTCAATTACACTTTCCTTTTTTGTGTTCACATAAAACCACGTGCCATTTCTGAATAAATAAATTAACACAAAACACAGTAAATCCGTATTCTCCGCACCCTCATAAAAAATCGCTTCTGTAACATATACTCCCAAACATATTTTGCTTCAAGCATATACATTTTTGGGTATTGCCCACACATTTATATGTTTGATCTCTACCAATATATAATATGTTTGAAAGCATATTGGTCTAAACAATATATGTTTGGGTAGTCTAAGTTCCAAACATTTTGTATTTTTGCATCCAAATTCAATAATGTTATCTTCCAAAAAACAATATGTTATTATGTGACCATATAATATGTTTGGAAGCATTTTGCACCCAAAAATATTATATGCTTAAAAAAATTCTCCCAAACAATATTGTGCTCAAAATTTTATTTATTTATTTATATATTTACAATCATAATGAATTATTAAAATAAACAGGTAATATAGGTGCTAACAACATATGTTTTCGACCTGAATGCTCAAAATTTTGTTTCTGACCAATTGTATATTCCCCGACATCTTTCTCACTTCCACGAGATTTTTTAGTTCTTAGCACCTTTTTCTGTAATACAAACATTGTAGAAGAAATTATTCAATTTTATGATTTTTTATTTTATTTTAATTTTACCTTTTGCCGGACGGGGATTCGAACAGCGGACCACACAGTTTGTAAGGATCAAAGAAGTAGCTGATCAATTGCCCAAGGAAAAATAAAATGTTAATTTTGTAATAACAAGCAACAACCACCAACTTAATTCAATATCGCTCCCTGTTAAATAGCGCTCCAAGCTACTAAACATATATATGTTTATAGGCTATTTCTAAATTAATATATGTTTGCATTCAAGCATATTATATTTACAAACATTTTATGTCCCAAACATAATATGTTCTAACATATTAACATATATGTCCCAAACATGTTATGCTAGTTTATGAACATTATATGCTTGCACTCAAAAATATTGTGTTTAAAAATTTGTGTTCCAAACATATAATGTTTATAGCCAAACATATGAAAAACACTCTTTTTCAACCGTGCGTCCATTCCAAGAAACAATCAACACACGACTGACGCGCAATGCTCAATGTTTTTATAAAATTCTTTTCGCGAAAAAAATGTAAATGGTCTTTATGGCCATGTAATGGTTCTAGACATGTCTATACTTAACCTATAAAAATACTTTTTTCACTGTAAAAAAGTAAAAAAATTGAATGGTCAGATACATGATTTTCTCGACCATTTAATGGTCTCAAATTCTATCATTTAAATGATAGAACATGTTTGCGGTATTTGAGAACCATTCAAATGCTTATTGCCATCATACATTTTTCTCCGCTCGAAAACTATTTTTACAAAGACAAAATACATGGTTTTCGCGGCAATTACATGCTCTAGATAAGCATTAAATGGATGCGGCAACCATGTCCAAACATGGTTTTTCTGTGCGTGTGTGGAACAGGGTACTATAAGTTAGTGCATATGTTTATAACACCCAGAAGGAGACGAGATAGACACATGGTGTCTTTGGCAATAATGCTCAGGGTGGGTGGGTGGAGTCGATATAACCATGTCCGTCTGTCCGTCCGTCTGTCTGTGAACACATTTTTGTGATCAAAGTCTAGGTCGCAATTTAAGTCCGATCGCCTTCAAATTTGGCATATGTTCCTAATTTGGGTCAGAATAGAACCCTATTGATTTTGGAAGAAATCGGTTCAGATTTAGATATAGCTCCCATATATATCTTTCGCCCGATATGCACTAATAAGGAAATTTTGTACAACCATAACACTTAGTAGTACAGTCAATTGTGCAAAATTTGATTGAAATCGGTTCAAATTTAGATATAGCTCCCATATATATTTTTCGCCCGATATGGACTTATATGGCCCCAGAAGCCAGATTTATGGCTGAATTTGGTTGAAATTTTGCACTAGGAGTACAATTAGTAGTATAGTCAAGTGTGCAAAATTTGATTGAAATCGATTCAGATTTAGATATAGCTCCCATATATAGCTTTCGCCCGATTTACACTCATATGACCAAAGAGGCCAATTTTTAACTCCGATTTAGTTGAAATTTTGCACAGGGAGTAGAATTAGCATTGTAGCTATGCGTGCCAAATTTGGTTGAAATGGGTTCAGATTTAGATATAGCTCCCATATATAGGTTTTTCTGATTTCGACAAAAATGGTCAAAACTCCAATTGTAAAAATGACTCTAATTTTCCTAAACTTCTAATACATATATATCGAGCTATAAATCATAAATAAACTTTTGCGAAGTTTCCTTAAAATTGCTTCAGATTTAAATAATTTTTTACTAAAATTGTGTTCCACCCTAGTGCATTAGCCGACTTAAATTTTGATTCTATAGATTTTGTAGAAGTCTATCAAATTCTGTCCAAATCGAGTGATATTTAAATGTATGTATTTGGGAAAAACCTTTATATATAGCACCAACACATTTGACGGATGTGATATGGTATCGAAAATTTAGATCTACAAGTGGTGCAGGGTATAATATAGTCGGCCCCGCCCGACTTTAGACTTTCCTTACTTCTTTAAATTTTGTATAACTTTGTAATTTCAAATGCTTATAAAGCAAATCCACACAACAAAAACTAGCGAAGTGGCAACTTATGCCATATATCTTTCATAGAAAACATTTTAAAGAAGTAATTACTAACTACCGAGAAGTAACTGTATCGAACGTACGAATAAAAATATTTCCTTTATTGTATATCATAAGCCATAGTTTTGTGTAATAAATAATAATTTTTTGGAATAAAGTACTGGTGGTTATAGAAAATTGACTTTTATTGTAGGAAAAATTTCTTAGTTGTATACAGGCTTGTTGTACCTTTAATTCCTCAATTTGTCTACTTATTCTGTATTCTGTATTCTTAATATAGGTTTCCCAAAAACTTGTTCATTTTTTCCGGATAGCAAGAATATTTTGAATGAGTGTAAGTATATACCTCCCATAGCGTAGTAATAATCAACTGAAATACGATGCAATACATAAACTAATTTATAAGAAAATCATGAACTTATCTAGATTATAAACATCTTTGGCGCCAAATCATGGTCATTCTTACTATGGGTTGGTTCATTTTTCGTAAACAATGGCTAACTTTTTTTTCGGTGTATTTTTTTATAGTCATATTTGTGTAAACCAGCATTCCAATAGACTGGTAGACTAAGTACGAGTATACCTTTTTGAACAATGGGTCATTTTACCTTGTATAACCACTTTTGCAATTGGAAGGATGTGTTTATGAAATATTAAAATGACAACTTTTATTATGATAGTTACTTTAATTTCAAATATAGATGGTGTATTCCTTCTGGGAATATTGACCGAGCATGTGCATATAGTATAATATAGTCTATTTTGCGATGGTGACATCGAAATAAGTTTCTTTTCTTTGAGTCCTCACAATTTTAATAAAAAGCTTCTTCAGCATTTCTGTGAGTTACATTAAACCTACCGTAATTGTCGTCGCTAAAAATTTTAACTTTATTGCATTTTTTTAGTTTAGGATATCTATATATCCTAATATATAGGATATCTATATATATATATATGTCGCATGAATTGTATTCCTATCAGTATGTAGTCCAAAATGGGTCCTAATTGATTAATAAAAATTGAATTGAATTAATATACATAATTTTATCACAATGGACTGAATAGTCTAAGTGAGCCTGAATCTTAATCGGGCTGCCACTTTAACCTAATATACATAATTTACACGCAAAAAAATAATTCTTTCCTCCCAAACGAAATTTTAGACAAACAAAGATCGTTTCTAATTCGTTTTTCTATGTAAGGAAGTTTATTTGGAAGAAAAGTATACACTTTTTTTGATAAACGTTTATTCTTTTCCAATTTCATAAATACTAACTAAAAAAACCCCTTTGGTCGCTATTTGCATTTTCCCTCCCATGTTTCGCACTTCCACGAGGTTTTTTTAGTTCTTAGCACCATTTCTGTAATACAATCAGTGTAGAAGAAATTATCCGATTTTATAAATATTTTAAATTTTACCTTTCGCCTAAATGGAGAATCGAACCGCGGACCATGCAATTTGTAAGCCAACACACTATCCACTGGGCTACGTAGCTGTTATTTTCATCAATAGACAAATATCGTTATAAGTTATATTTATATAGCATAGTTTGCGGCGTCCGCGAACCAATTAAACACATTTTATTTAACTGAAACATACATTTAGTTTGACACCGTGGAGCAGTGGTTGGAACGTCCGCCTTGCATGCCAAGTGTCCTGGGTTCGATCCCTGCTTCGACCAACACCAAAAATTTTTTGTTTGTTTTTTTTTTTTACATATATTCCAGATATGTTCGGAAGATTCCGAAAAGATGTTCAACATCACATACTACTATATTAAATTGTTACTATGAAACTGTAAAATGTATCTTATAAAAGTCAAAAAAGAACAGTGCTTGATATAAATTAAATGTTGTTGATTCAAATATAATTTTTTTTATTGAAAAAATAACAATTTTGTAACAAACGAATTTTTTTCGTGAAAAAAGTTTAAAATTTTCGAAGGAATTCAGAAAACTCTAACAAAAGAAAAACGTTTTCGGTACACGTTTTCAAACGTTTTTTTCCTTTGCGTGTAGCTTCAGGCGATTTCTAATTTATTTAAATGTTTAAATATATGCCACATCGAAGCAAGTTTCCCGCTTTTTCGGGAATGGAAAAAGTCCGGGAAAAAACCCTACTTGAAACTTGACTAGAGATTTTCCCGGGAATTCCCAGGATTTTCCATTATTTTCGGTCCCGTTCCCTGGAATTAAGTTTATATCAAAAAAATTTATAATAATATAATTTTGAACTTTTCGAAGAAATTCAAAAATCTGTAACATAACAACCACGTTTGCAATACATGTTTTCGAACTATTTTTTTTTGTGTGTGTAAATACCATGGAACGCACACAATAGTTTTCTTGGAAAACACTTTTCGACACGCGTGAATTACGTGAGTCGTGAATGAAAATCAAATTTTGTTCCTGAACGTGCGTGAGTGAAAGTTCAACCGAATTGTATGTACCCTCCATCATGGATTGTTCACTAAATTCCACTAAAGACTGTCATCCACAGTCGTATTAATTGGGTTGCGGTACACAGAAAAAAATATCACCAAAATATTTCCAATTAAAAAGCTAATTGAAGTTGAAAATGTTTTCAATTAATAAATTAATTGATACAATTAACTTTTTGATCAAGATAGAACCATTAAGTTAATTAAGTATATGATTGAAAATTTAAAAATTTTTAATTAAAAAATAATTGATATAATTAATTTTTTAATCAAATTCGGAAGACTAAGTCAGTTAAAAAAGTGATGAACATTTTTTTTATTTTATAATTAAAAATGTATTTCAAACAATCAATTGTTATTCCAAATAAAAACTCTAAGCCAATTCGGAAAGTAGTTGAAAATATTTACCTTTTTTAATTAAAAAATTAATTGAGTTTTGCAATCAACATCAATTAAAAATTGAATCAATTAAAAAATAAATTTCATTTATTTTTTAATTGATTCAATTTTCCAAATAAAAACTCTAAGCCAATTCGGAAAGTAGTTGAAAATATTTACCTTTTTTAATTAAAAAATTAATTGAGTTTTGCAATCAACATCAATTAAATTTTTAATTGAATCAATTAAAAAATAAATGAAATTTGCTAATGAAATCAATTATTTTTTTAATCAAGAATTTTTTCTATGTCCAATTAAAACTGTTATTGATACTATCATTTTAGTGATTGAAGACATTTCAATTAAAAAATTAATTGGATCAATTAATTTCGTGATTGAATCAGATTTTGTTGTGTAACAGTTGTCGATGACATGTTATCTTCATCCTTCTTTAAATTGTCTACTAAATTGTGTCTACAAAATATGGAGTAGATAAAAAAAAACAAGTATATACGGCCGTAAGTTCGGCCAGGCCGAATCTTATGTACCCTCCACCATGGATTGCGTAGGAACTTCTACTAAAGGCTGTCATCCACAATGGAATTACTTGGGTTGCGATAACACTTGCCGATGGCAAGGTATCGTAAAACTTTTTAACACTGTCTTCTAAATTGTAAGTTAGCCCATACGGGGTATATATTAAACAAAAAAAGGCCGATTAAATACGTATATAATCTAGTTTGACAAAATTTTCTATAGAAATAAAATTTTGACAAAATTTTCTATAGAAATGAAACCTTGACAAAAATTTCTATAGAAATAAAATTTTGACAAAATTTTCTATAGAAATAAAAATTTGACAAAATTTTCTATAGAAATAAAAACTTGACAAAATTTTCTATAGAAATAAAATGTTGACAAAATTTTCTATGGAAGTAAAATGTTGACAAAATTTTCTATAGCAATACAATTTTGACAAAAATTTCTATAGAAATAAAATTTTGACAAAATTTTGTATAGAAATAAAATCTTGACAAAATTTTGTATAGAAATAAAATTTTGACAAACATTTCTATAGAAATAAATTTTTTACAAAATTTTCTATAGAAATAAAATTTTGACAAACATTTCTATAGAAATAAACTTTTGACAAAACTTTCTATAGAAATGAAATTTTAACAAAACTTTCTATAGTAATAAAATTTGACCAAAATTTTCTATGGAAATAAAGTTTTGGTAGATTACAAAATTTTCTATAGAAATAAAATTTTGACAAAATTTTCTATGGAAATAAAATTTTGACAAACATTTGTATAGAAATAAACTTTTGACAAAACTTTCTATAGAAATGAAATTTTGACAAAACTTTCTATAGTAATAAAATTTGACAAAATTTTCTATGGAAATAAAGTTTTGGTAGATTATTTTTGGCGATATGGACCAATTTTTGTGTAATAAGTCATCGGCTATATATAACTAAAGACCGATATGGACCAATTTTTACATGGCTGTTAGAGGCCATATATTGACAAAATGTACCAAATTTCAACCGTATCGGATGACTTTTGCTCCTCCAAGAGGTTCCGGACGTCAAATCTGGGGACGGTTTATATGGGAACTATATATAATTATGGACCGATATGGACCAATTTTTGCATGGTTGTTAGAGACCATATACTAACACCATGTACCAAATTTCAACTGGATCGGATGAATTTTGCTCTTCCAATAGGCTCCGGAGGTCAAATCTGGGGATCGGTTTATATGGGGGATATATATAATTATGGACCGATATGGACCAATTTTTGCATGGTTATTAGAGGCCGTAAACTAACATCAGGTACCAAATTGCAACCGGATCGGATGAATTTTGCCCCACCAAGAGGCTCCGGTGGTCAAATCTGGGGATCGGTTTATATGGGAGCTATATATAATTATGGACCGATATGGACCAATTTTTGCTTGGTAGTTAGAGGCCGTATACTAACATCAGGTACCAAATTTCAACCGGATCGGATGAATTTTGCCCCTCCAAAAGTCTCCGGAGGTCAAATCTGGGGATCGGTTTATATGGGGGCTATATATAATTATGGACCGATATGGACCAATTTTTGCATGATTGTTAGAGACCATATACTTACATCAGGTACCAAATTTCAATCGGATCGGATGAATTTTGCCCCTCCAAGAGGCTCCGGAGGTCAAATCTGGGGATCGGTTTATATGGGGGCTATATATAATTATGGACCGATATGGACCAATTTTTGCATGGTTGTTAGAGACCATATACTAAGACCACGTACCAAATTTCAACCGGATCGGATGAATTTTGCTGCTCCGGGAGGCTCCCCAAGCCAAATTTGGGGATCGGTTTATATGGGGGCTATACGTAAACGAGGTCCGATATAGCCCATTTTCAATACCATCCGACCTACATCAATAACAACTACTTGTGCCAAGTTTCAAGTCGATAGCTTGTTTCGTTCGGAAGTTAGCGTGATTTCCACAGACGGACGGACAGCCGGACAGACGGACAGACGGACGGACGGACAGACGGACGGACGGACGGACATGCTTAGATCGACTCAGAATTTCACCACGACCCAGAATATATATACTTTATGGGGTCTTAGAGCAATATTTCGATGTGTTACAAACGGAATGACAAAGTTAATATACCCCCATCCTATGGTGGAGGGTATAAAAACAAATTAAATGCCTTTATAAGCCAGTTTAATTCTTCATCGGTTTATATAGAAGAGTTTATAATTATTTTGTTCAGCATACACTATTTATTCGAACAAAATTGAGTCTGTTCAAAAACAATTTCTTTTATTTCAGCTCTCACGGATGGAATTTCAATACACTTCCCTCATATTCGTTTAGGCTCAATATGATTAAGCTTTCTGCTCTTGGTAGTCGTAGAAAAATGTTGAACATTACTTACATAATGAAAATCATGCAATTAAATGAATCAATTAAAAATTAATTGAAATTTGCCAACGAAACCAATTGATATTTTAATCAAATATTTCTTTATACCCAATTACAACTGTCATTGATACTATCATTTTCGTGATTAAAGACATTTCATTTAAAAAATTAATTTCGTGATTGAATCAGAAACTTTTTTGTGATATTTCGATTTATAGTGTTTTGTCACATTGAATCCTGATCATATACTCACTAAAAGACAGCAAAACTGATGTTGAATATGCGTTTATTCTGATCTGTTCGACAAAACACCATGTTTCGAAATATGTTGTTTTGTAAAAAAGATTGGTCAATTACACAAACCATATGTGGACTTATATTGTTTTGTTGAAACTATCATACAAGTATTTCGATTGTATTTTACAACATATGATGAGATATGTTGTTTTGTCAAAATTAAACTTAGAAATTCCCATGTTATGTTGTTTTGCACGATTCTATATCTCCCGATCTAGGGCAGATATCAAAAATCTGTACTGACAAAAACGACACACAAACAAAATTTTTTTTTTTTTTTGATTTCAATCACGAAAATCGCGGATTAAATCATTTTTTTAATAGAAATGTCTTCAATCACGAAAATGATAGTATAAATCATTTGATTGAAACCATTTTGATTGAAACCAACACGATTTTCAATTAAAAATTTAATTGACTTTTGTCACGGAATCAATTAATTGTGTGATTGATCATTCAATTAAATAATTAATAGTAATTGGCTATAAATTCAATCAAAAAATTTATATATTGCGCCCCCAAAACGTATTTAGTTTTATTTGAAATAAAAGAAAATGTGTGTATTATTATTTTTGAATGTGTATTTTATTATTTTTGAATTATGCAATGGACAAATAAATTTGGTTCTTGTCATTTGTGTTTTGTTCTAACATAACTTACACATACAATTACTATCAATAACAATCCCAGCGGCGTAGTTCATGTGCTTGGAAGGCCTTTTTCCAGGCCTGTCTAGGCATTACAGAGGCCTGCTTAGGACATTACACCTTCCTTTCCATTTAACATAGGGTGAGATTGGAGGGCAAGGCCTTCTTTGTAGCTTACATAAAAGGGCGTTCACCAGCCCTCTAAACAGAAGGAGTTCTACAGGGGTGTATATAAGAATTCCTACATAATTACTGAAAATAAAACCACACCTTCGCTCCTTCTTATTACAGGCATGTTGCAGCGCTACGTCAAGAATGTGTTCTGTAGTACAGGGCGGTCTTTCCTATACGTTCCCAAAAGAATGACTTTATCATTACTAGACATAGTTATTGTTTTAATTCAGATTTATTGTTACAATAAGAAGTTTCGAGTTCAAAGATAGATAAATAAATAGATAATTAATATAAAATTAAAGAAAAAATATACAAATTTTTAAGTAAGGACTCCTTTCGCCACATTTGTTGTTGAGATCTGGAAGAATTTAAATTCAAGAAATTATAGAAAAATAATGGCCCTTTTTGGGATATTGAAGGCAATCCAATTATGTTAGATGCTTGTCTACTTATATTTGTAAGTGGGATTTTATAAAACGAGCGATTGACTTAGAAAGGCATTGAAAATGCATTGTAATTATAATTAAATAGCAATACAAACAATTTTTAAAACTATATTTTAAAAGAGAGCCCAAGGCAAATCTCCTGCTGCATAACTTTAACACCCATGCTGTAAGTTTAACTTTTCACAATTTCACAAATTTAAAAACACAAAACAAGGAACGCGTCTGTACTTCACAAAATCAAAACTGAACGAACGAATGGCGTGAATTGGCGTCCGCAAAATTATAATGCAATTTTTTTATCGTTTATTAACATATGCAAAGACAATTAATGAAAATATTTTCTGACATAAATATTTTCTGTCATAATATGAAATAACCAGGGATCCGGAGCGGTCCATTTTTTTCGCTCCGCTCCGCTCCCGCTCCGGAGAAAAAAAAACCGCACCGCTCCTCGCTCCGCTCCGAGAAAAAAAAATCGCTCCGCTCCGCTCCACGCTCCGCTCCGCTCCTCTTCGAGAAAATTATAGTACAAACATTGTATTATTTGTTCAATTGAGTTTTATTTTATTTAGAAAAATCGGGCGGTACATATATGGGAGCTATAGCTAAATCTGAACCGATTTCGATGATTTTTTGCACATATAGTTAGTGCTATAGAAGATTACATTTCGCCAACTTTGAGTAAGATCGGTTGATAAATAAGGGTTTTATGACCTAATTTGACAAAATCGGGCGATACATATATATGGGACCTATATCTAAATCTGAACCGATTTCGATGAAATTTTCAGACTTAAAGGGTGATACAGAAGATTATTTTGTGCTAAATTTGACGACGATCGGTTAGTAAAAAAAGTGCAACGTGACCCCATTTGTCGAAATCGGGCAATACATATATATGGGAGCTATATCTAAATTTGATCCGATTTCTTCCAAATTCAATAACGTTCGTCCTTGTGCCCAAAAAAACTCCCTGTACCAAATTTCATCAAAATCGGTTAATAATTGCGACCGAAATCCTGTGAACAACAAATACATGGACAGACGGACGGACGCCAAGCGCTAGATCGACTAAGGAGGTGATTCTGAGTCGATTGGTATATATTTTATGGGGTCTAAAATCAATATTTCTTGTAGGCACATTTTTTGGCAGATCAAACTTGTTATACCCTAACCACTATGTGGTTTAGGGTATAATGACTTTAAAACAATGTGTTGAAATATTTTATTAATTTTGAAGATATTTTCAGAAATATTAAATCTATTTTGACTTCATTAAAGGAAGCATTCTAGGAAGCATATGTTAATTTTTCATTTTTTTAGATTTTTTTCGTCAGCTGTTATCAAAATCCTTTAAAAACGAGTTAACGAGTTATTTTTTTTCCATATTAAGACTCGACTTCCAGTAGAAATTATGCTATGTTTCAAGTAAAAAGCGTCTTTAAAATAAAGTGTTGAAAAACATGTCTTATTTTTTAACGATTTTTTGCTTTGTAGGCAAAATGCAAAAAGGAAACAAATTTAAAGACAATTTTATTAATTTTAAAGAATTTTTTTTAATTATTAAAGTCACGTTGACCTTACCTCAAAAATTTTATCTTTCATGTTATGATACACATTTTTAAGTAAAATCACTTAATTATAAGGACATTACAACTTCATTCAAAAGTTTATTGCCTTTTGGACAAGAAAACAAGTATATACAGCACTAAGTTCGGCCGGGCCGAACCTTAAATACCCACCACCATGAACCAAATATTAGGGTTTCCTTTGAAATTTTAGGAGGGCGTGAGGACACTTCCCGAAGATAAATTTAAAGATTTCACCTATGAGGACTATATCGGATTCTGGATTTATAAGAACCATTTTTGTTTGAGTTTTAGAGGAATCATTAACATCTCTTGTAAGTGTGCAAGAAAATTATAAAATAGCGTCTTGATTTGAAATCTTAAATATGTAGAAGTAAAATCTGGAAATTTTACATTGAGTTTCAAGCAGTTCAAGTGAAGTTGGTCTCTATGGAGGCATTACCAAATGGACCGAGCCTAAAATACCAGAATATTTACAATTTCAGGCAAATCAGATAAAAATTACGGTTTCTAGAAACCCAAGGAGTTAAATCGGGAGATCGTTCTTATGGGGGATATACTAAAACATGGACCGCTACTCACCGTTTTCGGCACACCTCTTTATGACCCGAAAATACCTCTAGATTTCCAATTTCAGGCAAATAGGATAAAAACTTCGGATTCTAGAAGCCCAAGAAGTAAAATCGGGAAATCGGTCTATATGGGGGCTATATCAAAATATGGACCGATACTCACCATTTTCAGCACACCTCTTTATGGTCCGAAAATACCCCTAGATTTCCAATTTCAGACAAATTGGATAAAAAAATACGCTTTCTATAAGCCCAAGACCCCAAATCGGGAGGTCGTTTTATATGGGGACCATACCAAAACATGGACCGATACTCACAATTTTTGGCACACGTATTTGTGGTCCTACAATACCTCTAGATTTCCAATTTCAGGTAAATTGAATAAAAACTGCGGTTTCTATAAGCCCAAGAAGTAAAATCGGGAGATCGGTCTATATGGGGGCTATACCAAAACATGGACCGATACTCACCATTTTTGGGCACACCTCTTTACGGTCATAAAATACCTCCAGATTTCAAATTTCAGGCAAATTGGATAAAAAATACGATTTATATGCCCAAGACCCCAAATCGGGAGGTCGGTTTATATGGGGACTATATCAAAACCTGGACCGATATAACCCATCTTCGAACTTGACCCGCCTGCAGAAAAAAGACGAGGTTGTGCAAAATTTCAGCACGATTGCTTCATTATTGAAGACTGTAGCGTGATTACAACAGACAGACAGACAGACGGACATCGTTATATCGTCTTAGAATTTCTCCCTGATCAAGAATATATATACTTTATATAGTCGGAAATCGATATTTCGATGTGTTACAAACGGAATGACAAACTTATTATACCCCCGTCACCCTATGGTGATGGGTATAAAAAACTTTATTTTAGAGAAATGCGTCTTCCATGGTAAGCAAAATTTGCATTCTTATTCTAAGGACATGGAATCTTTGACTTCACGACAATATTTTTTTCAGTGTAGAAAACTAAAAAATTAAATATAAATAAGATCGTTTAATTGCATTTATTTGACGTTCATTACAAACATCTTTGTAGTAATACGGGATGAAATTGATCGAAAGTACTGTTGTTACTTTTACAACACATACTAGATATATATTTTGACATTTGCCGTTTTTGAAAACAATTACTAAAAAACACGTTGTGTTTTCCCCAATGTACGTACGTACAAAAATACATATCGTACATTTTAAACGTTTACTCACACTACGCTAAGTACTAGCTAAATTTGAAATTACCTACACAGTGTAATTTCAAAGTTACACATTTCATTCAAGTAATATTTTATTCGGAGCGGAGCGGTTTTTCATTTGGAAACCGCTCCGCTCCCGCTCCGCTCCGGGTTTTAGAAATGCCGCTCCCGCTCCGCTCCCGCTCCGGCAAAAAAAGGGCTTGCTCCGCTCCGCTCCACGCTCCGCTCCGCTCCGGATCCCTGGAAATAACCACTTGACTTCCAAAGGCATTACAAATGCATTCTAATTATAAATGAATAGGGATGTAAACAATTTTAAAGCTCTCTTTTAAACGAGAGCACAAGACAACTCTCTTGCTATATCATTTTAACACCCATGCTATACAACTTCTATAAAGAAGGCAAAGAGAATGTCTGGGTGTATAAAATGAAAAAGTAAATGAAACCCAATGCTTAATTACAGGTCTGATTTTAGAATGCCTACGATGAATGTAAAATCAGTACACATGCATGTCTTATAAACACAACTCCTTCCAATTTAAGGCATTTAACATGCCTGAATTTGTAAGGTCCTTCTCGATTCCGCCGCTGGGAACTATAGGGTGAAACAATAAACTATATAAATCATTGTCTTCCTTATAATAATAACCATGTCAGCATGTTCCTTCTACTATGCAGATGCGCCTAGATCTCCAATAAATCAGCAGCCTGTAAGCTAAATTAGTTTTACTGAAAGTAAACAGAATAATTCGAATTTAATTTTGTTCAATTAAAAGTTTGTTTTGTTAAACATTACCTGCATAGAATATCAAGTTCAATTCTTAGTTCCAGGTTGCAGATTTATAATCTTCTTTTGCAGTTGTACACTCAAAAAAAAGTGAACTCTCTATTTCACTAAAGCCAATTTAACTTTATATTAGTTCATAGAATCATTATGTTTGGAAAAAGTTTACTTTACTCAAATAATTTTTTGCGTACGTTAGTTAAATGAACTAAAACACAGGAAAAAATTATACAAAAATAAAGCATAAAGGTTTCCTAATTTCGTATTTCTCACAAAATAGTTCATTATTTCCTTAAATTTGTAAATTTTACCAAAAATGTGTCCATCATGAACTTCGTATGGCACTAAAGACATTCTTGCAATTTTGAACTCCAAGATTTCTCTTAAAACTACAAAATTTTCTTTAACAAGTGCAAAAACTTAGTTATGTCTAATAAATTTTCTTGAATTTGTCGAAAAATATTTACTTATTTTTACCATATCGGAGTGATGCCAGCGCTAGTAATACTGTTTAGTTAAAATTTTCTAAAAAAATTCAAAATTTTCTAAAATTAATCGAAAGTTATCTTTCCTGGTGTGTTCACTGTTTTTTCAGTGTAGTCTTTTAGCATAAAAAGGTGTGTGAAGGAGCTCGGTAATTTAATTTTAGTAACAATTCCTTTCCAGAATTTCCCCACACTGAAATCGTCTTTTAAAAGCAATGTAATATTTGGAAAGTATTTGCAAAGTATCATCAATATAATGATGATACTTTGCAAATTCTGGAAATAGAAAAAATATAAATGGAAAATACATATTTTTATTTCGGATATTTTTCATATTTTTAAATCCAAAAGAAATAACTTTTTACCATTACATAATTCAGCTCATTAGTTTATATATCAGATATACTGCTCTCTACTTGGGTTCAAACTGAAAAAGGCATGTAAAACAAAAATGCAATTTAATGCCAACGCTACTTCGCAACTTCAAGGTGAGTCTTCCAACAAACCCATACCGCTCTTGGTTTTAAGAAAACTAGGAGTGAAAAAAAAAATATAATTTTAAAAGATCGATACGGTACCCACCTTTTGATTGGAAACATATTCTTATATATTTGATAAAATGATGGGATTGAATGGTCAATTTCACGAAATAAAATTGGTCACCAAAGGAAATGAATAAAAAATATATTATTTTATTCCGTTTAATGTAAACAGGCTTCAATGGAAAACGGTATTCAAATTTCATAATTTGTTACCTTCAATAAACGTAGATTGTTTTCCATTTTTACAATACCGCAAAACACAAAGGCGTTCTCTCATATATTTTTTCACACCTTTACCACGTGGCCATTTGTTGTTGCACACTTTATTTATTTCAACCCTTTGCTATGATTTGTTGTTGCGTTCAAAATATTTATGCACACATTTTGAATGCAGCAGACAGAATGTCGCCAATCACGTTTTTCAATTTACGCGAAAAACAAAAACCAACCGTTCGTTACGAGTTACTTCCACAGACTGATCTCTCCATCATACATTGTTGAATAAATACCCATTCTCTTGTTCTCTTTTCGCTCTTTCCATTGCTCAAAATTATTCAATTTCAATCACAAAGGTGATTGAATCAATCACATGTGGAAACGAAAAAATTTTCAATCACGTTTGTAATTGAAAATTATTTCCGAATTGATTAACAAATTGATTGAATCAGTTAATATTTTAATTGGAAACGTAACAAATATCAGTCATTTTTATACCCTCCACCATAGGATGGGGGTATATTAACTTTGTCATTCCGTTTGTAACACATCGAAATATTGCTCTAAGACCCCATAAAGTATATATATTCTGGGTCGTGGTGAAATTCTGAGTCGATCTAAGCATGTCCGTCCGTCCGTCCGTCCGTCCGTCTGTCCGTCCGTCCGTCTGTCCGTCTGTCCGGCTGTCCGTCCGTCTGTGGAAATCACGCTAACTTCCGAACGAAACAAGCTATCGACTTGAAACTTGGCACAAGTAGTTGTTATTGATGTAGGTCGGATGGTATTGAAAATGGGCCATATCGGACCACGTTTACGTATAGCCCCCATATAAACCGATCCCCAAATTTGGCTTGGGGAGCCTCCCGGAGCAGCAAAATTCATCCGATCCGGTTGAAATTTGGTACGTGGTCTTAGTATACGGTCTCTAACAACCATGCAAAAATTGGTCCATATCGGTCCATAATTATATATAGCCCCCATATAAACCGATCCCCAGATTTGACCTCCGGAGCCTCTTGGATGGGCAAAATTCATCCGATCCGATTGAAATTTGGTACCTGATGTTAGTATATGGTCTCTAACAACCATGCAAAAATTGGTCCATATCGGTCCATAATTATATATAGCCCCCATATAAACCGATCCCCATATTTGACCTCCGGAGACTTTTGGAGGGGCAAAATTCATCCGATCCGGTTGAAATTTGGTACCTGATGTTAGTATACGGCCTCTAACAACCATGCAAAAATTGGTCCATATCGGTCCATAATTATATATAGCTCCCATATAAACCGATCCCCAGATTTGACCACCGGAGCCTTTTGGAGGAGCAAAATTTATCCGATCCGGTTGAAATTTAGTACGTGGTCTTAGTATACGGTTTTTAACAACCATGCAAAAATTGGTCCATATCGGTCCATAATTAAATATAGCCCCCATATAAACCGATCCCCAGATTTGACCTCCGGAGCCTCTTGGAGGGGCAAAATTCATCCGATCCGGTTGAAATTTGGTACCTGATGTTAGTTTACGGCCTCTAATAACCATGCAAAAATTGGTCCATATCGGTCCATAATTATATATAGCCCCCATATAAACCGATCCCCAGATTTGACCTCCGGAGCCTCTTGGAAGAGCAAAATTCATCCGATCCAGTTGAAATTTGGTACATGGTGTTAGTATGTGGTCTCTAACAACCGTGCAAAAATTGGTCCATATAGGTCCATAATTATATATAGTTCCCATATAAACCGTCCCCAGATTTGACGTCCGGAACCTCTTGGAGGAGCAAAAGTCATCCGATACGGTTGAAATTTGGTACATTTTGTCAATATATGGCCTCTAACAGCCATGTAAAAATTGGTCCATATCGGTCTTTAGTTATATATAGCCGATGGCTTATTACACAAAAATTGGTCCATATCGCCAAAAATAATCTACCAAAACTTTATTTCCATAGAAAATTTTGTCAAATTTTATTTCCATAGAAAATTTTGTCAAATTTTATTTCCATAGAAAATTTTGTCAAATTTTATTACTATAGAAAGTTTTGTTAAAATTTCATTTCTATAGAAAGTTTTGTCAAAAGTTTATTTCTATAGAAATGTTTGTCAAAATTTTATTTCTATAGAAAATTTTGTAAAAAATTTATTTCTGTAGAAAATTTTGTCAACATTTTATTTCTTTACAAAATTTTGTCAAAATTTCATTTCTATACAAAATTTTATCAACATTTTATTTCTATAGAAATTTTTGTCAAAATTGTATTGCTATAGAAAACTTTGTCAACATTTTACTTCCATAGAAAATTTTGTCAACATTTTATTTCTATAGAAAATTTTGTCAAGTTTTTATTTCTATAGAAAATTTTGTCAAATTTTTATTTCTATAGAAAATTTTGTCAAAATTTTATTTCTATAGAAAATTTTGTCAAACTAGATTATATACGTATTTAATCGGCCTTTTTTTTGTTTAATATATACCCCGTATGGGCTAACTTACAATTTAGAAGACAGTGCTAAAAAGTTTTACGATACCTTGCCATCGGCAAGTGTTATCGCAACCCAAGTAATTCGATTGTGGATGACAGCCTTTAGTACACTCTTAGAAAAATATGTTTTTCATATGTTCCGATATAAACAAAATGTGTTTCGGGCACAATTTTAAAACACAATATATTTAAGTGCAAACAAGGAATGTTCCTAAACTAACACTAAATGTTTGGGACATCTATGTTAATATGTTAGAATATATTATGTTTGGGGCATGAATGTTTCATAAAAATCATATGTGTGAATGCAAACATATATAAATTTACAAATTTCGACTAAACATACATATGTTGTGATATTTTATTCAAAGCGACAGCGAGAGTATAGAGAAAGAAATAGAGATGGAACAAACAAATGTATGTTTCTGTTAAATAATGTTATGTTTGCATGGGCTCGTGGGCGCTGCAAACTATGCTATATAAGTGTAACTTATAACGATAATTATCTACTGGTGACTATAACAGCCACGTAGTCCAGTGGGTAGTTTGTTGGCTTACAAACTGTATAGTCCTCGGTTCGATTCTCCGTGCAGGCGAAAGGTAAAATTTGAAAAAAATTATAAAAGTGAATAATTTCTTCAACATTATTTGTATTACAGAAAAAGGTGCCAAGAACTAAAATATTTCGAGGAAGTGAAAATTACGAGTATGTTAGGCAATGAGCACAATCGTCTTTTGGAAAAATTCTTCCAAGCATATAATATTTGTGGGCTCAAAATGCTTCCAAACATATGATATGTTCACATAATACAAACATACTAATGTTTCGGCAGTATCCAATAATATATGTGCTTCCTGCAAAATATGTTTGAAACATATGTTAAAGAAGCGATTTTTTTTGAGGGTGTAGAAGTTCCTACGCAATCCATGGTGGAGGGTACATAAGATTCGGCCTGGCCGAACTTACGGCCGTATATACTTGTTTTAATTGGTTTTTATTCGGATTGGATTAAATTATTAATTGAATCAATTAACATATTAATTGAATCCGTTTCCAAATTCAATTAAGTGTTTAATTGAAAAAATTTTGGTGATAATTTTTTGTGTGTACACATAAAATTTTTTTTTTTTGCCATAAGTCCACAGATATAATATGGACCGATGTGGACCAATTTTGGCATAGCTTTTAGAGTTTATATGCACCCTCAAAAATCGCTTCTCTAACATATGTTCCGAACATATTTTGCAGGAAGCACATATATTATTGGATACTGCCGAAACATTAATATGTTTGTTTTATGTGAACATACTATATGTTTGGAAGCATTTTGAGCCCAAAAATATTATATGCTTGGAAGAAGCATATGTCCAAAGAAGATTGTGCTCATTCCCTTACATAATTTTCACTTCAACTAATTTTTAATTCTTGGCACATTTTTCTGTAATACAAATAATGTTGAAGAAATTATTCAATTTTATAAATTTTTTAAAGTTTAAAACGTGGAACAAGAAAGTAGTTTATTTTAACTCGCTTTTTGGACATTTTGACTTTTCCTTAGTTTTTTATTCATCGTAGGTATTTTTTTCACATATCTTGCTGGAAAAAAATGGAAACAATAATGAAAATTGTTAAAAATTAACACCATGTAATGAAATATAATTTTTAATTCTTCATTTTAGCTTGTAACTTACCATATTTGGGGGCATTTTATCAAATAGTGCAAGGAATTCAACTTTTCTTTGGAAAACGTATCTCATAAAATTTGTACCTGAAACAATTAGAGAAATAATAAAGTATTCTAAATAAACTCATAAAACTGTGTTGTTATCGATGTGAAGGATATAAAAATAAATATTCTAGTTGAAAGAAAGCCAAAGTTTTAATATAAAACTTACCAATTCTATATTAAATTGTACGCTGAGGGGAAATATAAAAAGTTGTCCAAATTTATTTGGGTTACTCTGAAATTAAATATTAAATAAAATTATTAAATAGGTTTCCAAAAAATCTAATGAAAGAAATAATAATATGCATAAAAACCAAATATTCTGGTTAACCCTAGATAGTCATCATTCGTCAAAATGACGACACGTAATTTCAGTTTCGATTTAAAATGCACTTTAGTCTATTGGGAAATGGTAAATTTAAGTTATACTAATTCGACCGTTTTATGAATTTTTGTTTTATACTAATTAAAACCAAATTGAATAAGAAAATAAATTCAAGTTTCGCTCACGATGAAAATTATAGCGTCTTGAAATGAGCCGTAGTGAAAATGACGAAGGCTGACGTTAATGTACAAAAAATAAGGATGACTGTCCAGGGCTAAAAGAAAGTTGAAGAATCCTTACCAATTCACTATTAAATTACAGGCAAAGGAGTACCAAAAATTTGTCCAAATGTTTAAGGGGTTATTCTGAAATTAAATATTTGTTTTTACATTAAAAATATTACATTGGTTTCCAAAAAATTTGATTAAAGAAATACTAAAATAAGGCATTAAAACCCTGTAATTTTGATGATAAAAAGGTCACAAAAACGTTAAAAATGGGAGAAAAGATGATTCAATTTGTAAGAGGAAATTTCCCAAATGTTTTCTCCATAAGGAGTTAACATAAAGGGCCCAAAATTGAGTTATCTCTCCCAGCCAGATCTATACTAAAGGCTGTGGAAAGGCTCATTCGCCCGAACCGAAACATGTACAGTCCAGGCGTGTATAGATTTGTATCTGGCGTTTTCTTTTCAATGGCTCTATTAACCATGTTCCTTAATCTATATCTGTCCATAAAGCTCGAAAAAAAAATTGTATAATTAGATATAATGCATTTGGACGTCAATTGCCTGTTTCGGTATCAGGCTAACATGTAATATAATAAGCAACGATGAGCCCGTCGTAAAACTAGGAAAAACCGACTAATGTACGCGTTAGAATTGTTGTTGTATCCTGGAAACCAGTTTCTGTTAATTGTCATATGTTGTAGTTGACTGTAGAAACAATAAGCATTGTTCGACTGTTCACCACTTAGGTGAATTCTAACAAATTAGCTTTCTAAAAATAAATTTCGTGTTGTTGCATTACTATGTGACAAAACGAAATAAAAATAAGATTAAGGGACTTGTAAGTTATATAAAAATATGATGTACAGTGGGAGAAAAGATGATTCAATTTGTAAGAGGAAATTTCCCAAATGTTTTCTCCATAAGGAGTTAGCATAAAGGGCCCAAAATTGAGTTATCTCTCCCAGCCAGATCTATACTAAAGGCTGTGGAAAGGTTCATTCGCCCGAACCGAAACATGTACAGTCCAGGCGTGTATAGATTTGTATCTAGCGTTTTCTTTTCAATGGCTCTATTAACCATGTTCCTTAATCTATATCTGTCCATAAAGCTCGAAAAAAAATTGTATAATTAGATATAATGCATTTGGACGTCAATTGCCTGTTTCGGTATCAGGCTAACATGTAATACGTAAATATTCTAGTTAAAATAAAGCCAATTTTTAAAAGAAAACTTACCAATTCTCTATTTTTTATTTGTTCGAATCCATCTGGAGTTGCTCTGAAATTAAATATTGTTTTTACAACAAAGAAAAACATTAAACTGGTTTCCAAAAAAAATTAATTAACAAATAATAATATACATAAAAAATATTCTTTTTAAAAGAAAGTCATATTAAAAAAATACTTACCAATTTATGAATAAACTATACGCTGAGATATAACAAAAATTTTCCAAACTAATCTGGAATTGAATATTAATTTTTTACATTGAATAATAAAAATTTCAATACACTTTCAATTTCAACATATTTTCCTAAATATTCGTAATAACTTTTTTCTAAACTACCGATAAAATATTAATAACTTTCATTTAAAAGGTTTAATAAACAAACACCAATATCCAAAATATTCCATGCCTTTATACGCCCTTGTTGCATACCTACTTAAAAGATGCAACAGCCCACGCCAACGCCAACTATACAACTGAAGCATGCCAAACAAAACCAAGCAAAGCCACAACATTCCTACAACAACAAAACCACATGTGCCTTTATTGAAAACAACACCTCATCCAGCCAAATAAACCATCCGCGAATAACAAAACACACACACACAAACCACTAAACGAACAAAAATAAGAACAACCCCACGCTCATGTATACACAACAAAACTCAAGTAACATCATCTTTACATTAATCACATTCCACTATGCCGATAAAGATCTCTGTACTATGCATTAGTTCATCGCATCTGCTGACAATTTACTCTAATTGTAATAATATTCGTAAAGGCACACCAGTTTACGAACAATGAAACGTTTAACTTAAAATTTGCAAAATTTTCAAGAAATGTTATCTACCATTTTTGACGAAAATGTCTATAAATTTAATTACATGTGAACTAAAAATATTTCATTGGGTAATTTTTTACCAACAATTATTAACTATAGGAATTGTCAGTAAGAAATTGCTATCCACTTTCAAGTTCATTTTTCGTAAAAAAATATTTTCTCATACAAAAAAATCTTATAGTAAATTGCACTTATTATTTACAAAATACTTTACATTTCACAAGTAGTTTTATAGCATGACAAACGAATTTTTAACTACCAGTTAAGAAAATTTTTAAGGAAATTTCCATCGTATTTTGTAGGCCATGAACTAAACGATTGCTACTTAGAATTTGTAAAATTTCCTTCCGAGTAGTTAATTTTCGTTGAAGATGCGAAAAATGAACTAAAATTCTGGAAAATTCTTGTAATAAATTATTGTAAAAATTTTCTTAAATTTACGAGACACTTTTTTTTCTGTGTAATGTTTTCAATAACGTAGGATCCATAATTTTAGTTTTCTGCAAAGAGATATACATTTAGTGACTTCCTTAAAGTTTTATTTCATTTTTTATTTTCACTTACCTATTTTTATAAACTATTTGGTTATTTGTCTAAAATTTTCCATTTTTTATTTCTTGCAATTGACCACGATCTTCGTTGCACAAATAAGTATTGAAAACCACATGGTTTTTTCATTGCATTTTAGGGTAGTGTTTTGTCAAAGTTTTCTCATATTATCTTCAACGCCTTTTCAAAGATTTCGTCAACATTTTGGCAAATTGGAAGTAATTCGCAAACAATTTGAAGATGTATTGAGATGAGCTATTTCAAGTCAAGTTGAATTTATGTTGAAAATTATATTTACCCTCAAACTGAAAAGTTGTTACATTTGAAAAACGCTCATCCTGTGTTTATTGGGATGTGTTTTAGTTGTTGTAGGAATGTTTTGATTTTGCTTGGTTTTGTTTGGCATGCTTCAGTTGTAAGTTGGCGTTGGCGTGGGCTGTTGCATCTTTTTAACAGGTATGTAACAAGGGAATATAAAGGTATGGGATATTTTGGGTTTTCGAGACATATATTGGTGTTTGTTTATTAAACCTTTTAAATGAAAGTTATTAATATTTTAGCAATGATATGTACGATGGCGAAGTGATGATCGGTAGCTTAGAAAAAAGTTATTAAGAATGTTCAATATTTAGGAAAAAATGCTGAAATGGAAAGTATATTGAAATTGTTTTATAGAAATCTAATTTAATTTTTATTATTCAATGTAAAAAATAAATATTCAATTTCAGAGTAACCCCAGATGAATTTGGAAAATTTTATGTTACACCTCAGCTTATAGTTTAATCATAAATTGGTGAGTATTCTTTTTAAATATGGCTTTCTTTTAAAAAGAATATTTTCTATATTTATTATTTGTTATTTAATTTTTTGGATACTAGTTTAATGTTTTTCTTTGTTGTAAAAAATATTTAATTTCAGAGCAACCCCAGATAGATTCGGATAAATTTTAATATTTCTCCTCATCGTATAATTTAATAGAGAATTGGTAAGATTTCTTTTAAAAATTATCTTTCTTTTAACTAGAATATTTTAGTTTTTATGATATTTTTGTTACCAAAATTAAAGGTTTTTAATACCTTTGCCACCGTGGTGCAATGGTTAGCATGCCCGCCTTGCATACACAAGGTCGTGGGTTCGATTCCTGCTTCGACCGAACACCAAAAAGTTTTTCAGCGGTGGATTATTCCACCTCAGTAATGTTGGTGACATTTCCGAGGGTTTTAAAGCTTCTCTAAGTGTGGAACGCCGTTCGGACTCGGCTATAAAAAGGAGGTCCCTTGTCATTGAGCTTAACATGGAATCGGGCAGCACTCAGTGATAAGAGAGAAGTTCACCAATGTGGTATCACAATGGACTGAATAGTCTAAGTGAGCCTGATACATCGGGCTGCCACCTAACCTAACCTAACCTAATACCTTATTTTAGTATTTCTTTAAACAAATTTTTTGGAAACCAATTTAATATTTTTAATGTTAAAAACAAATCTTTAGTTTCAGAAAAGCCCCTATTCTGAAATTTAAAAAAAAATATTACTCCTCTGCTTAATAGTGAATTGGTAAGGTTTCTTTAACTCCCTTTTAACCAAAATATTTCGTTTTTTATGCATATTGTTACTTCTTTAATAAGATTTTTTGAAAACCAATTTAATGTAAAAAATAAATATTTAATTTCAGAGTAACCCTAAGTGAATTTGTACAAATTTTTATATTTCCTCTCAGCGTATAATTTAACAGAGATTTGGTAAGTTTTATATTAACACTTTGGCTTTATTTCAAATAGAGTACAGTCGAAGCTCTGTTTAACGAATATCCCATTTAGCGAAAATCCAATTTAACGAACGTCAAAATTCTTAACATTGAGTATTCTAAATAACGAACAATTGAACAAAATTTACGTTCGATTTAACGAAAAGGCTTTTAATCTTAAGAAAATAAACAACAAAAAATCAGCACTATTTGACGATTGTGAGAATGGCTTAAGTCCTTAGGAAATGTCCACAAAGTACGGCATTCCCAAGATATTTAGATTCCATTAAAATTTTTGAAAACACATATTCAATGGTAACTGGTAAAGTTAGGTTAGATAGAGTGGCCCAGCTTCGCTACGGGAAATGGATCTACGACAGAGCCGGCACAGGGCTACTCCCTGGTGTGAATAGACCAGTCCCAGTTCTGGCCGAAACGTATGGAAGGGACCGGTCACTTCAACACGGGTTTGTCATTGACGGGGATAAATTTACACTGCATGCCACAGATTGGACTCATTCCAAACTACATTACCTGGGAGAACTTAGTAGGACTAGACAGGTCCTCATGAACCAATCTGGGACAAACCCTTAGGTACCGGTATTATTTTGATCATCCAAATTGCACCAGAAAGAAAAACTTTTGGACTATGTTGGCCCATAGGTAAATGTCTAGATCAAATAAAATTTTAAAATAAAGAGAGTATAGAAATCAATAAAATATATGAAAATTTAAAAACTACGACAAACTCGAGCACTGGTACTAGTCCTGTGATAGGTTCGTTAGTGGCAATATTTCGTAGGATTGCCAGTTGAACACGTGGTGAATTTTTCTCTTAATAATGAGTGCTACCCGATTCTATATTTAGCTCAATAACAAGGAACCTCCGTCTTATAGCTGAAGAGAAACTATAAAATACACAGGAATGTCAACATCATTAGTGAGAGGGATAAACTACCGCTGAAAAACTTTTTTGGTGCTCGGTCGAAACGGCAATCTAGCGTTGAGAGTACATCTATGCCGACAGGAGCAGCAGAGTAATGGTGTATGTAGGGCGTTTTAGGAAGATATTACTATGAACACTACCTATGCCTGGCCCATCTTGAAACCGGGGACTGGAAACAAATTAGACAATTCGTCTAAGAAGTTAAGAGCACACAAATTATGACATGGGTGTATATAGGCCCCCATACGACAACGAATCTTGGATCCTCTTTTCAATCTAACCTAACCTAGATATATCAAGTTAATCAGGATTATTTTAAGTATTATTTTTTAAGTGTCTCTGTGCTTTAATTTTTTCAAATGATTATGAATTTTTACTCATCTGGTAAAAAACTACGATTTTCAATAAAAGTTAACATTTAATATTCCCGTTCGATTTAACGAATTTTTCTGAATAACGAAAGAGCCTGACAATATATCGTTCGTTAAACCGAGCTTCGACTGTATTTATTTTATTATGTCTGTCACATCGATAACAACACAGTTTTTGAGTTACTATAACTTACTTCATTATTTCAGCTACAAATTTTATGAGATATCCTAAGAAAAGTTTAATTCCTTACACCATTTTATAAATTGCCCCCAAATATGTTAAGTTACAAGCTAATATAACGAATTAAAAAAAAATATGTTTTATTTTTATTTTTATACAATTTTCATTATTCCTTCCATTTTTTTCAGCAAGATGTGTGGAAATTATATTTACGATGAATAAAAAACTAAGGATAAGTCAAAATGTCCAAACACCGAGTTCAAATAACCTACTTTTTTCCACGTGGCAGTAATTTTTATTCACTAATACCATTGTAGTATTTAATTTCTCTGTATTGTGGAAAGATTTATTTAAAAATAGTTTCGTCGTCGACATTTTAAGGAGACTGTTAACCAAATTTTGTTATCGGGTTTCCCAAACAATAGTCAAGTTAACCAAATTAATACAGGTTTTTTAGCTTGGTACACGCTCACAAAAAATCGCTTCTGTAACATATACTCCCAAAAAAATTTGCTTCAAGCATATATATTTTGGGTATTGCCCAAACATTTATATGTTTGATCTCTTCCAATATATAATATGTTTGAAAGCATATTGGCTAAACAATATATGTTTGGGTAGTCTAAGTTCCAAACATTTTGTATTTTTGCATCCAAATTCAATAATGTTGTCTTCCAAAAAACAATATGTTATTATGTGAACATATAATATGTTTGGAAGCATTTTGCACCCAAAAATATTATATGCTTAAAAAAATTCTCCCAAACAATATTGTGCTCAAAATTTTATTTATTTATTTATATATTTACAATCATAATGAATTATGAAAATAAACAGGTAATATAGGTGCTAACAACATAGGTTTTCGACCTGAATGCTCAAAATTTTGTTTCTGCCCAATTGTATATTCCCCCACATCTTTCTCAATTCCACGATATTTTTTAGTTCTTAGCACCTTTTTCTGTAATACAAACATTGTAGAAGAAATTATTAAATTGTATGATTTTTTTTATTTTAATTTTACCTTTTGCCGGACGGGGATTCGAACAGCGGACCACACAGTTTGTAAGGATCAAAGAAGTAGCTGATCAATTGCCAAAGGAAAAATAAAATGTTAATTTTGTAATAACAAGTAACAAGCAACAACCACCAACTTAATTCAATATCGCTCCCTCTTAAATAGCGCTCCAAGCTACTAAACACATATATGTTTATAGGCTATTTCTAAATTAATATATGTTTGCATCCAAGCATATTATATTTACAAACATTTTTTGTCCCAAACATAATATGTTCTAACATATTAACATATATGTCCCAAACATGTTATGCTAGTTTATGAACACTATATGCTTGCACTCAAAAATATTGTGTTTAAAAATTTGCGTTCCAAACATATAATGTTTATAGCCAAACATATGAAAAACAGTCTTTTTCATCCGTGTAGGGTTACATATATCTTATGGTGGTGTAAAATTGAACTAAAATACAATGCCATAGATGAACTAAAATTTAAGAGAATTATAAACTAGAGAAGCAGAAAAAAATCTTAAGTGCTAAATCATGGTCAATTTTACTACAGTTTAGTTCATTTTGCAATGGAAAAGGGTTCAGTGCACAAACATAACATTTTCTAATGTGTAAGTGTTTGTATGTAATAAGTTAGTTTGTTATGGTTCTTTTGATTAAAAACTGAATATTGTTTTTAAGTTTATTTGGTACCCAAACCTGCACTTAGTTTTTTTCTATCAGCTCGACTTTTTGAGATATACCATTATGTTCAAAATTAAGGAACTTCCGCCACATTTATTGGAATAACTGTTCACATGTTAAATTTAAAAAAAAATCCGAAACTCCAAAACAATATTCTCTTTAGGCCTTGCTTACATTGTTTTTCTATTTTCCAAGTACTTTTCACGTTCAAGGTTTGAAAATAATTACAACTTTTAACAAAAAAAATATTTTTGTTCTTCAAAAATTCCTACAAAATAAAACTGGGACAAAAATCACAGTTTTGGTCTAGATTTTGTCCTCCTTTTAGGATTTTAGTCTCTACACTCAAAAAAGTGAGGCAGATGTAGGTTAATTTTAGAAAAAACAAGTAAGGAAAGTCTAAAGTCGGGCGGGGCCGACTATATTATACCCTGCACCACTTTGTAGATCTAAATTTTCGATACCATATCACATCCGTCAAATGTGTTGGGGGCTATATATAAAGATTTGTCCCAAACACACAAAAAATTATCACCAACATTTTTTCAATTAAACACTTAATTGAATTTGGAAACGGATTCAATTAATATGTTAATTGATTCAATTAATTATTTAATCAAATCCGAATAAAAACCAATTAAAAAAATGATTGATATTTGTTACGTTTCCAATTAAAATATTAATTGATTCAATCAATTTGTTAATCAATTCGGAAATAATTTTCAATTACAAACGTGATTGAAATTTTTTCCGTTTCCAATTACACATGTGATTGATCCAATCACCTTTGTGATTGAAACTGAATGAGCAATGGAAAGAGCGAAAAGAGAACAAGAGAATGGGTATTTATTCAATAATGTATGATGGAGAGATCAGTCTGTGGAAGTAACTCGTAACGAACGGTTGGGTTTTTGTTTTTCGCGTAAATTGAAAAACATAATTGGCGACATCTGTCTGCTGCATTCAAAATGTGTGCATAAATATTTTGAACACAACAACAAATCATAGCAAAGGGTTGAAATAAATAAAGTGTGCAACAACAAACGGCCACGTGGTAAAGGTTTGAAAAAATATATGACAGAACGCATTTGAAATTACCAGTGTTTGTGTTGAGCTTACAGGCTGCTGATTTATTGAAATCTAGGCACATCTACATATTAGAAGGAACATACTAACATGGTTATTATTATAAGGAAGATAATGATTTATATAATTTATTTTTTCACCCTATAGTTGTTATTGATAGTAGTTGTATTTATAAATTATGTTAGAACAAAACACAAATGACAAGAACCAAATTTATTTGTCTATTGCATAATTCAAAAAATAATAAAATATTAAATATGTTTTATAAGAAACACATATTTTCTTTGATTTCAAAAGAAAAAAAACTAAATACGATTTTGGGGTCGCAATATATACATTTTTTAATCGAAATTTATAGCCAATTTCAATTAATTATTTAATTAAATGAATCAAATAGTTGATTGATTTTTGTCGCGAAATTAATTAAAATTTTAATTGATTCAATTAAAACTGTGATTGAATTTTATGTTAAAAATCAATCACGTTTTTAATTGATTCAATCACACAATTAATTGATTCCGTGACAAAAGTCAATTAAATTTTTAATTAAAAATCGTGTTGGTTTTCAATCAAAATGGGTGATTGATACTATCATTTTCGTGATTGAAGACATTTCAATTAAAAAAATGATTGAATCCGCGATTTTCGTGATTGAAATCAAAAAATTTTTTTTTGTGTGAATACATACATTTAAATATCACTCGATTTGGACAGAATTTGATAGACTTTTACAAAATATATAGACTCAAAATTTAAGTTGGCTAATGCACTAGGGTGGAACACAATTTTAGTAAAAAACAAAATAAGGGAAACATTTAAATCTGAAGCAATTTTAAGGAAACTTCGCAAAAGTTTATTTATGATTTATCGCTCAATATATATGTATTAGAAGTTTAGGAAAATTAGAGTCATTTTTACAACTTTTCGATTAAGCAGTGGCGATTTAACAAGGAAAATGTTGGCATTTTGACCACTTTTGTCAAAATCAGAAAAACATATATATGGGAGCTATATCTAAATCTGAACCGATTTCAATCAAATTTGGCACACATGACTATATTACTAATTGTACTCCTAGTGCAAAATTTCAACCGAATTGGGCCAAAACTCTGGCTTCTGGGGCCATATAAGTCCATATCGGGCGAAAAATATATATGGAAGCTATATCTAAATCTGAACCGATTTCAATCAAATTTGGCACACATGACTATACTACCAATTGTACTCCTTGTGCAAAATTTCAAGTCTATCTCGTCTCCTTCTGGGTGTTACAAACATATGCGCTAACTTATAATACCCTGTTCCACAGTGTGGCGCAGGGTATAATTACTAAACTGATATCAGCCCTATATCACAAAAACAAGTAAACCTTTTTCGAACAGTTTAATTTGTTAGACGTTCCCGTGTAAAAAATTGGTGGATCTACTTAGATCTCAAAGATGGTGTAACCAGATATGATGAGATATAATAAGATGTAATTACACTCAAAAAAAGTGAACTCTCTATTTCACTAAAGCCTATTTAAATTTATTTTAGTTCATGGAATTATTATGTTTGGAGAAAGTTTCCTTTACGGTAATAATTTTTTGAGTACGTTAGTTAAATGAACTAAAAAACAGGAAAAAATTATACACAAATTAAGCATAAAGATTTACTAAATTCGTATTTCTCACAAAATAGCAGGGCTGTGGAGTCGAGTCAATTGTGCTCGACTCCGGCTCCGACTCCAGCATTTCTTATTAGCCTCGACTCCGACTCCGGAGTCGACTCCAGGTGGTGTACCTAAATCTAATTTTAACTGTGGAGTCGAGTCAATTGTTCTCGACTCCGGCTCCGACTCCAGCATTTCTTATTAGCCTCGACTCCGACTCCGGAGTCGACTCCAGGTGGTGTACCTAAATCTAATTTTAACAATATTTCAATTGTAATTTTAAGGTGTAGTGTTCCAAAAAAAACCGAACATGTTATACAAATTTAAATATTTTGTTATCTATTATAGTAAATAATTTATAAATGCAAAACAAAATTATATACTACACTGAAAAAACAGTGAACCCTTTTCCATTGCAAAATGAACTAAACTGTAGTAATATTGACCATGATTTAGCCCTTAAGATTTTTTTCAACTTGTCTAGTTTATAATTCTCTTAAATTTTAGCTAATCTATAACATTGTATTTTAGTTCATTTTTACAACACCATAAGATTTATATACCCCTACCAAGTTAAAAAGTCAGTATTATTTTGGTTTACTTGCTTATTTTTTGGGAAACCCGATAATAAACATTGGTTAACAGTCTCTTTAAAATGTCGACGACTAAACTATTTTTAAATCAATCATTCCACAGTACAGAGAAATTAAATAATTAAAGGAACAACAAACCGTTTTACTATTATGAAAATGTTCATACAATAAAATTAAACTTTCTTTAAGCAAGTACTTTATTATAAAAACTTATGATGAAAGTTCTTAATACAATGTTTTTGTGAATAAAAATTACGACCACGTGGAACAAGAAAGTAGTTTATTTTAACTCGCATTTTGGACATTTTGACTTTTCCTTAGTTGTTTATTCATCGTAAGTATATTTATCACATATCTTGCTGAAAAAAATGGAAGAAATTATGAAAATTGTAAAAAAAAAACATGTAATAAAATATATTTTTTAGCTCTTTAAATTAGCTTGTAACTTACTATATTTAGGGGCATTTTATTAAATGGTGTAAGGAATTCAACTTTTCTTAGATAAACGTACCTCATAAAGTTTGTACCTGAAACAATTAGAGAAATAATGAATTAAGTAATATATTAACTCATAAAATTGTGTTGTTATCGATGTGAAGGACATAATACAATAAATATTCTTGTTAAAAGAAAGCCAAAGTTTTAATATAAATCTTACCAATTCTCTATTACATTGTACGCTGAGGTTAAAAAGTTATCGAAATTCATTTGGGGTTACTCTGAAATTAAATATTTATTTTTTACATTAAATAAAAAACATTAAATTGGTTTCCAAAAAAATCTAATTAATATAATAATAATATGCATAAAAAAGTAAATATTCTGGTTAAAAGAATGTTAAAAAAAGCTTACCAATTCATAAAAATGTTTCCAAATTGTTATTCTGAAATTAAATATTTGTTTTTTACATTAAAAATATTAAATTGGTTTCCACAAATATTTGATTAAAGTAATACTAAAATAAGGTATTAAAAGCCTTTAATTTTGATAATAAAAAGGTCATAAAAACGTAAATATTCTAGTGAAAAGAAAGCCAATTTTTAAAAGAAAACTCACCACTTCTCTATTAAATTATACGCTGAGGAGAAATGTAAAAATTTGCCCGAATTCATCTGGGGTTGCTCTTAAATTAAATATTTTTTTACAACAAAGAAAAACATGAAACTGGTAAAAAAATAATAATAATAATAATAATATTTAGCAAATAATAATATACATAAAGAATATTATTTTTTAAAAGAAACCCACATTGAAAAAGAACACTTACCTATTTATGACTGAACTATACGTTGAGGTGTAACAAACAATTTTCCAAATTCATCTGGAGTTACTCTGAAATTGAATATTTATTTTTGACATTGAATAATAAAAATTAAATTAGATAAAACAATTTCAATATACTTTCCATTTCAGCATTTTTTCCTAAAAATTTAACATTCTTAATCACTTTTTTCTAAGCTACCGATCATCACTTCGCCATTGTACACTTCATCGCTAAAATATTAATAACTTTCATTTAAAAGTTTTAATAAACAATCACCAATATATGTCTCAAAAAACCAAAATATTCCATGCTTTTATATTCCCTTGTTGCATACCTGTCTAAAAGATGCAACAGCCCACGCCAACGCCAACTATACAACTGAAGCATGCCAAACAAAACCAAGCAAAACCAAAACAATTCTACAACAACAAAAACACATATGCATTCCATGCTTTTATATTCCCTTGTTGCATACCTGCCTAAAAGATGCAACAGCCCACGCCAACGCCAACTATACAACTGAAGCATGCCAAACAAAACCAAGCAAAACCAAAACACCGTGGTGCAATGGTTAGCATGCCCGCCTTGCATACACAAGGTCGTGGGTTCGATTCCTGCTACGACCGAACACCAAAAAGTTTTTCGGCGGTGGATTATCCCACCTCAGTAATGCTGGTGACATTTCTGAGGGTTTCAAAGCTTCTCTAAGTGGTTTCACTGGAATGTGGAACGCCGTTCGGACTCGGCTATAAAAAGGAGGTCCCTTGTCATTGAGCTTAACATGGAATCGGGCAGCACTCAGTGATAAGAGAGAAGTTCACCACTGTGGTATCACAATGGACTGAATAGTCTAAGTGAGCCTGATACATCGGGCTGCCACATAACCTAACCTAACCTAAAACCAAAACATTTCTACAACAACAAAAACACATGTGCCTTCATTGAAAACAACACCTCATCCAGACAAATAAACTATTCGCGAATAATAAACACACACACACACAAACCACTGAAAGAACAAAAATAAAAATAACCCCACGCTCAGATATACACAACATCCCCATCACTCGCTACCATTTCTCATTATTGCATTGCATGCTCTCACTCTCAAAAAAAATTTCAAGTAACATCATCTTTACATTAAACATATTCCACTTTGACGAGACAGATCTCTGTACTATGTTTTTATTGTTTACTCTAAAAACAATACTCTTAAATGCATTTCAGTATAAGAACGATGAAACGTTTAACTTAAAATTGGCAAAAACTTCATGAAATGATATCTACCCATTTTTGACGAAAATGTCTATAAATTTAATTACATGTGAACTAAAAATATTTCATTGAGAAATTTTGTACCAACTATTATTAACTATAGGAATTGCCAGTAAGAAATTGCTATCCGCTTTCAAGTTCAATTTTCGTAAAAAAATATTTTCTCATACAAAAACTCTTTATAGTAAATAACACTTATTATTTAGAAAGTATTTTACATTTCATAAGTAGTTTTATAGTATAACGAAAAAAATTTTATCTACCAGTTAAGAAATTTTTTAAGGAAATTTCCATCGTATTTTGTAGGCTATAAACTAAACGATTGCTACTTAAAATTTGTAAAATTTCCTTTCGAGTAGTTAATTTTCGTTAAGGATACGAAAAATGAACTAAAATTCTGGAAAATTCTTGTAATAAATTATTGTAAAAATCTTCTTAAATTTACGAGACACTTTTTTTCTGTGTACAAGTTAAATTGTGTTGAACCACTAACACCAACATTATAAGAATTTAGTTTCTTAAGGTGTTAGACTTTACAAATAAATAAATAAAATAAAAAATAAATAGAAAATAAGCATTATATTTTGCAATATGTGGCCTACCAACATATCTTAAATATAAGTCCTCAACTGCCGCCAATGATGTAGACATTTCTAATATATTTGCAGATTTCTTTGCTACGACATATTCGGATAAGTGTTATGATGGTAACAACATCTATCCATACATGAACTAGGAACTGTAACAGAATTGATATCTCTTACATAGATGAGAGCACCATTTTAAGTAATCTTAGAACTCTGAAATCTACATTTAATGCTGGCCCTGATGGTATTCCGTCCTGTATTCTGAAACAATGTGCCGATATACTTTCATATCCTCTATCTTTACTGTTTAATAAGTCACTAAAGTCAGGAAATCTTCCTAATATATGGAAACAATCATATGTAATGCCTTTATTCAAATCAGGTAATCGAAACGACGCATGCAACTATCGAGGTATTTCGAATCTTTGTGCCATTCCGAAGTTGATGGAAAAGATCTTAACAAGTTCTATTTCCCATCAGATTTCTTCATTATTATCTGCGAATCAACATGGTTTTAGGAAAAAACGATCGACCATAACCAACCTTTTGGAATTTACTTGTTTGGTTAATGATGCTTTTAGGGATCGCTTTCAAACAGATACAATATACACTGATTTCAGTAAAGCTTTCGACAAAGCCAATCATGCTCTCCTTTTACATAAGTTGGATATGATTGGCTTCAGCGAACCTTTATTGAAATGGTTTCATTCGTATTTAATTGGTCGGACACAATATGTTAAGTTCGGTAGTGCAAGATCTAGACCTATCACTGTTACCTCGGGTGTTCCTCAGGGCAGCCACCTCGGACCTGTTTTATTTTGTCTATTCATCAATGACCACCCATCAGTTGTAAAATTTTCTAATATTCTTATGTTTGCGGATGACGTAAAGATATTTCGTTCCTATAATAATCCCGACGAACGAAGGTATCTTCAGTTCGACCTTGATAACTTTTACGATTGGTGTGAGACAAATTTAATGGAATTAAATATCTCGAAATGTAAATTGATGCGCTTTTCGAGAAGAACTGTATTCGAGTCGAGTTATTCTATTGGGACTAACGAGCTGGAAGCAGTAGATTCTTTCAAGGATCTTGGATTGCTAATGGACCAGCGACTGAACTTTCGCCAACATGTGTCTATGGCCATCAGTAAGGCATTTGTTACTCTCGGATTCATGAAACGTTGGAGTAAAGAATTTAGAGATTACTCAATTACCAAGATACTTTACACTTCATTAGTACGAAGCAACCTTGAGTACGGTTCTATAATTTGGGATCCATATTATACAATCCACTCAAATAAGATTGAATCCGTCCAGAAGCAATTTCTTCTATTCTGCCTTCGACACAGAGGTTGGGACCGCCAGTCTTTACCATCGTATCAATTTCGCCTAAATCTTATAAAATTACCCTCACTGCAAAGTCGTAGAACTATGTTAAATATTTCTTTCATAATGAATATAATTCAAGGTGAAATTGATTCTGAGTTTCTTCTCAACAAACTGTCATTTAACATACCTGTTAGATGTAGCAGAAATTTTGAACCGCTAAAAATTCCGTATTATAGATCAGATTATGCAAACAACGATCCGTTACGAAGGTTATGCCTTCAGTTCAATAAATATTATGCCATTATAAATCTGTCTGAGCAACGAGTTGTTCTGAAGAGAAATATTATTTTACACTTAAACCAGTAGTTATCTTTATCTTTGTTTGTACATATTAGTCTGTAAGGATTTTGTATCTATAGACTTAATAAAAAAAAAAAAAAAAAAAAAAACAACATATAAAGGGTGATTTGTTAAGAGCTTGATAACTTTAAAAAAAAAAAAAAACGCATAAAATTTGCAAAATCTCATCGGTTCTTTATTTGAAACGTTAGATTGGTCCATGACATTTACTTTTTGAAGATAATTTCATTTAAATGTTGACCGCGGCTGCGTCTTAGGTGGTCCATTCGGAAAGTCCAATTTTGGGCAACTTTTTCGAGCATTTCGGCCGGAATAGCCCGAATTTCTTCGGAAATGTTGTCTTCCAAAGCTGGAATAGTTGCTGGCTTATTTCTGTAGACTTTAGACTTGACGTAGCCCCACAAAAAATAGTCTAAAGGCGTCAAATCGCATGATCTTGGTGGCCAACTTACCGGTCCATTTCTTGAGATGAATTGTTCTCCGAAGTTTTCCCGCAAAATGGCCATAGAATCGCGAGCTGTGTGGCATGTAGCGCTATCTTGTTGAAACCACATGTCAACCAAGTTCAGTTCTTCCATTTTTGGCAACAAAAAGTTTGTTAGCATCGAACGATAGCGATCGCCATTCACCGTAACGTTGCGTCCAACAGCATCTTTGAAAAAATACGGTCCAATGATTCCACCAGCGTACAAACCACACCAAACAGTGCATTTTTCGGGATGCATGGGCAGTTCTTGAACGGCTTCTGGTTGCTCTTCACTCCAAATGCGGCAATTTTGCTTATTTACGTAGCCATTCAACCAGAAATGAGCCTCATTGCTGAACAAAATTTGTCGATAAAAAAGCGGATTTTCTGCCAACTTTTCTAGGGCCCATTCACTGAAAATTCGACGTTGTAGCTCGTTAGTAAGTCTATTCATGATGAAATGTCAAAGCATACTGAGCATCTTTCTCTTTGACACCATGTCTGAAATCCCACGTGATCTGTCAAATACTAATGCATGAAAATCCTAACCTCAAAAGAATCACCCTTTATGTCCAAAAGAACTCTAATTTTTGATACGACTCGACGACAAATCTCAGAATTTTAGGAATGTAAAGAACTCTACATTTTAATGATAGCCCAATATCACACCAAAATATGGATAGATAAGAACAATCTCCAGAATATGAATTTATAAAAACACAAAATTTCAAAAAATAATTAGGCTCCCAGAAGTTTAAGAATCTATGGTATTAATCTATATAAGCATTTTATAGAAAAAAAAAAACTATATAAAAAAGAAAAATACACAAACATCAAAATGTCGGGCTAATCAGACAGAAAGTATAGATGTTAAAAAATATATTGTATCGGATATATAAAACAAACATAAACTGCCATAAATTACGACGGACGGAATTTTAAATAACCATTACCATACAACAGATGGCAGGAATAGCTGGACAGTTACGAATATTGTTTCTATAGAAGTAAAATGGTGAAACATCGATTTATGAATGGTCTATCAGTTACACAGAAAAAAATGTCCGTAGTTAAACTAACGCTAAATTTAACTTATTTTTATTGGAAAAAAATTATTTGCTTGCAGTTAGATTTTATTATTTTATCGAAATGTTCCACAGCTTAATGAAATCTTATTTTTTTAAGTATGTATCAAAAATGTCATGAACTAAACGTGAGTAAAAAGTTCCATGGCCGTACACATGAGTTCAATATGAACTAAAACAAATGAAAATTTTCGTACGATTCCCAAAAATAGTAAGAATGAACTACTGTATGGTTAAAATGGTCATGATTTGGCGCCAATGATTTTCTTCTTTACTTTTAGTTAATTTTTTCTTCTATGAAATGATGTAATTTCATGAACTGCAGTTAAAAAGTACAACAGGGCATTAAAATTTCCTGGTTTTAACAACGCTTTGTGGAAATCTCAAAATGTGGAGTAAAATTTAGTTCAATTTTCGTGCGTGGTAGTTCATTCTTCCTATAAAACAGTTCACTTTTTTTCGGTGCACCGAAAAAAAAGTTTACTATTTTTTATGAAAAATGAACTAACCCATAGTAAGAATGACCATGATTTGGCGCCAAAGATTTTTTTCATCTAGATAAATTCATGATTTTCTTATAAATTAGTTCATGTATTGCATCGTATTTTAGTTCATTATTACTATGCTGTGGGAAGAGTATACTTAAACTCATTCAAAATATTCCGGAAAAAGGAACAATTTTTTGGGAAACCTGTATTAAGAAATTGGTTTGAAATAAACTGTTTGTCAGTATAATTTTCAAAAAAGTAGAGAAATTGAGGAATCAAAGGTACAACAAGCCTGTATACAACTAAGAATTTTTTTTTATTTCAGAAAATTATTATTATATTACACAAAGCTATGACCTATGATATACAATAAAGGATATATTTTTATTCGTACGTTGGATGCAGTTACTTGTCGGTGGTTAGTAATTGCTTCTTCAAAAGAGTAATATTCTATGTTATTAGGACTAAACTAATTAATTTAAATTTCCATGTTTTCTATCCATATGAAAGATATATGTGGTACAAGTTGCTATATTCATTGAATTGTTGTCCAATTTTATCGATTTTGGCAAACTTTTGTGGGGCGGATTTGTCTTATAAGCATCTGAAATTGCAAAGTTATACAAAATATAAGAAAAATATTATCAAATTCTATCGTTCATATTGATTTTTAACTTACGGTTTTCAAGAGTATTTCCTAGAGCCAATAAGGATATCAGTATAGTTAGCATTAAACAGTAAGAATATTCCAAAAAATATTATTGCAAGACCTGTCTACCTGAAATTGAAAATAATTATTTTTAATAAATTGAAATTTTGGTTTTATTAAAAACGGACAAAATACCGTTTGTAGAAAAACTTACCACATTGAAAAATCCATCCAGTAGGTACATTATTGGAATCATATCCATGGACTAATGGGACGTTTTTGAAATTATTCTCAGAATATATTTGAAATAAAAAATATTATAAAATTATACATAATTTCCACTTGTCAGTATAGCATTTAGTATTTAAGGTGGATATTAAGTTCGAGTTTAGAAGCTAAAATCGCAATTTTCATAATAAGTTTTCTTTAATAATCCATTATAAAAAAATAATCTTTATAAAAAACTTGGTTTGGGCTATTCTTCATCAAGTTATATTTAAATTTGTATCGCAGACGTATAATTTTATACTTTTCTTAGTGATTTATTTTTAATTTTAGCGGCTAAACTCGAACTTAGTACTCACCTGTAGGAATTGATGTAACATAAAAAAATATAGATTAAAAAAATGGTTGCATCTCCAACCTGTGATCCAGATGTAGAATAAATATAGATCATCCTATTACCACTCATGTTGTATATTTTTTATGTAAATCAATTAAAAATCCGCACTAATTTTAAACTATTAAAAGAGATATACAGTTCCTTAATCTGTTATTTGTTTCTTTTTTTATCAATAAAGAATTTTTTTGATTCCGCTAACATCACATCATTCACTTCTCAGTTTCTAAAATGTTTCGAAATAAAAGTATTTTCTTTAATAACTACCAATACCGCACGTACAATTTTGCAAAATTAAATCCACGTGTCCTCTTCATAAATGCATCAACAGAACTGAATGCAGCAATAAAACTCAAACACACAAATAGTCATAAAGGATACATACCTACCGTAAAGAAAAACAACTCCACACACACACGATCCCTTTCTGATCTCGCTATTGCAAGAAAACAACTCTCACCACAAAAGATACCAACAACACACAAGGAACATTCCATTGTCTCTAGAATCAAAACAACCAACAACATCATAAATGACGCAATAACATACACAAACAATCATACGAGATATACACAAAATGTCTCCTAAAACTCCTTCACATGATGTAATGATTTCATTACTCTCTTCTCACTTCATTTTCCAGTAGCACGTTTATTGATTAGTTGGAATTCTATTTATAAGTTAAGGGTAAAATATATACCAAATTTATGAGGAATCCATAAAAAGTGATATGCACCCGTCAAGGATTTCAATGTGAGGAAAAACACTCCAACTTATAATAAAAAGGGAAATAATCTGTAGGTAACCATCATACGAATCGGTAATGTCGTTAAGTTAATTTTTACTACAAAAAAATTTTTCCATACAAAATTTTTTCTTAGTAAATTGTCCACATTTCGTAGTAAGATTTTTATATTGCCAATGTATTTTTATAATAGAATCAACGATGCATTAACTACTGTTTTGGAAATTTATTTAAGGAAAAATCCTTCCCATTTCGTAGTTAGTGAACTAAAAAACATTTACTGACTTTTTATAAGTTTTCCTTTAGCTAAGTTAATTTTCGTTGTTGTTACGAAAAATGAACTATATTAATGTAAAATTTGTTGAACTATGTGGAAGTTAAAATGGTCCTTAAATTTACAAGACACTTTTTTTTCTGTGTGTATGGACATTAGAGGCCAATAATTTAATGTAAAGAATTTCGAGTGGCTTTGATGAAACAAATTTTCTCCCAAAAGACCGGCTCAGATGGCACGTTGGCAGAAGGTTAATTTAAAATTACAGCTTCCAAGGACATCGGGTGTATATGGAGATTTCTCAAGTAATTATCTCCACACAGAAAAAAATATCACCAAAATATTTCCAATTAAAAAGTTAATTGAAGTTGAAAAAAATTTCAATTAATAAATTAATTGATACAATTAAATTTTTAATCAAGATAGAAATATTAAGTCAATTAAGTCGATAATTGGAAATTTAAAAATTTGTAATTAAAACATTAATTGATACAATTAACTTTTTAATCAAATTCGGAAGACTAAGTCAGTTAAAGAAAGTGATGAATATTTTTTAATTTTTAATTAAAAATGTATTTCAAACAATCAATTGTTAATCTAAATAAAAACCAATTCAGAAAATAATTGAAAATAGTTACATTTCTTAATTAAAAAATTAATTGAGTTTGGCTATCAACATCAATTAAATTTTTAATTGAATCAATTAAAAAATTAATTGAAATTTGCTAATGAAATCAATTAATATTTTAATCAAGAATTTTTTCTATGACCAATTAAAACTGTGATTGATACTATCATTTTCGTGATTGAAGACATTTCAATTAAAAAATTAATTGGATCAATTAATTTCGTGATTCAATCAGAAAAAAATTTTTTGTGTGCATATACAAATCTAGGCCGACGGAAAATTTATGCATTTATTTATGGAAATCAAATAACTCTAAATTCAAAATTTCTGACAAATCTTATAAAAATTTTAGACTAGGAAAAATTTCTTAAAACAAATCGAAATGGGTTTATATGTAGGTGCGATATCACAACATTGTTCCGTTGAGGTGTGCACGTGACACGAAATTGTCGTAACTCACGCGTGAGTCGTGAGTCATTCTGATGGCAACGGCGTGAGTGTGCGTGAGCGTGATTAACAAACCAAATGTCGTTCGTGAGTCTCGATATTAGTTTCTTCGATAGTGTGCGTGAGTAACGAATTTCGGAAAAATGCACTCACGAAAAAAATTCCGCCCATAAAACGCTTACGAGTTGAATTCATTTACAATTTTAGTGACACCTGGGATGTAAAGAGTTTTATAACGCTCTCGATTTTTATCATGCTCATGTTTTTATACACGTCCCTAAGGTAAATTACTCAAAAAATTATTCGTATCACGACATTTTTCGTGAGTCACGGTATTTTTTGGGAGTCACAACATTTTCGTGCGTGAGCGTGAATCCTACCAAATAATATCGTGCGTGAGTGTGCGTTAGTAAGATTTTTCCAGCGTGAGTGTACGTGAGTAAAATATTACTCACATGCATACCTCTATTGTCCGGATTGACCCATCTTCGAACTCGACATGCCTGCAAAAAAAAGAACGTTAGGTTCTACTTCTTATTGCCTTAAAATTGTCAAAAACCTTTGTTGTCAGCACCTATTTTTTTATATTTATTTTCATAATTTATTATGATTGTAAATCTTGTAATAAATAAATAAATATCATCATGAAATTTCACTCATATAAATACACTTTGAGTGGCCTGAAATCCAGTACTTCGTTTTTCGTTGTTCGATTAAAAGCCCTAATGGAATCTAATTTGTCGAAATATTTATTTTGTTACAAAGATATGAAGTGTTTTTCAAATTTTGATTCGCCGGAGTCGAGCAAAATTTCTACGACTCCGACTCCAGCAAAATCTGCAGACTCCGACTCCACAGCCCTGCAAAATAGTTCATTATTTCTTTAAATTTGTAACTTTTACTACAAATGCGTCCATCATGAATTTCATATCTCACTAAAGAGAGATGCATGATGGGTTCACTTTTCTTTCAGTGCATGTACAACTTAATAAACTATTTTTAACTATTTAGTTTAAAGTTTAGGAAATTTTTACTGAATCCGGATGAATTATATTATTTTGAACAAAAAATTAACCATATGGGAACAAATGACACTACACTTTATTTACTGATGGACTATTTTTCCTCTATTTTCGAAGGTACTTTTTTCTGGGTTACAAATATTAATTTTTAATGAAAAAGCTTAAATGTGAAGTTAGGATACCGTAGTATTCCCACATTATGCGAATACTTATTATATAACACTAAATATAATACTTCCATTCATTTTAATCTTAATTTAATTAGCTTCAACAATGCATGCTGTTGGCATTCACTCGGCTATGGCCATAAAGCGCCAACGAAGGAGGCGTGATGAACAAAAACGGGCCAGAGAAAGGCGTTATAGCACGCAAAGCTCTGAAAGTGGTGAAACCTTTCATTCTCCTAGTGGGTCCGTACGCCGCAAATATAACCACACCCATGCCAAAGCAAAGGCAGGACCAGGAATGATAGACAGCCAGGTAATTAGCGCGAATTAAAACAGTACTTAGTTCGAATAAAAAGCTACAGTAATTGACTTTGTAATTAATCTGCAGGTTGTGACTAGCATCGGAATGCTACACATTGGCATTGTTTTCATCGTATTTGGTGTTTTCTTATGTGGTGCGGGTATTATTCCTGATGAAACAATGTCGTGGAACGTCTTCAGTAAGTATAGCCTGATTGTTTTATATGAAGTTTGCAAACTAATTAATTTATTAATTAAATTGTGTTATTGATAGTATCAAAGCGGTTTTTCGAAAAGTCGGCTATCGATTTATTCGAAAATCCCAATTAAAAAAAAACAGTTTTCGGTTTTTTATTTTGCTCAAAATCAGTTAACCGGTTAATCCCGGTTAATTGGTTAATCCTGGTTAACTTAAATACTCAGTTTTTTTTTTTTAAACAAAGAACGATTCATTCTAATAAAAAGAACATTTTAAACCAAACTAAGGATAAATTGCTGTATTTCCAGTGTGAGAGAAAAAATTAATGCCGTAAATTTTCTCCCTTTCCAATTGACATTTTCGTTTATTTTTATGAAAATACTCGTTCATTGGTGGTAGATATCGGACTATACATCATCAGTGCATTATATATGTCGTGCTACTTAGTAAAAACACCTTGTAAGCAGTCGGTTGTTTTTCATCTTTAGTACCTCTTTACAAAAAGTTCAACTTTCGGAAGAAACATATGCAAAGTAGATAGAAATTTCATTGAAATACATAAAACCGGTTCAAGCCCCGGTTTTTGCGATATTATTCCCTATCCGTTTTCGGTTTGTGTTATGGAAACCCATTAACCGGTTAATCGGTGTCGGTTTTGATCACGCTAATAGTATCAATTACCAATTAAGTTGAAAACGAATCGAATTTTAATAAACAATTTAATAATTTGTTTATTTTTGTACCGCAATCAATTTGTTTTTTAATTGATTCAATAAAAAATGGTTGACTTTCGGAGCGAAATGTTTGTTCCAATTATTTAAAGAATGTTACTACATTAATATTTTACATTTCATGAATTCTAAGTAACACTATGATATACACATATAAAATATTAATAATTTTTACCTTTGTAAATATGATTAATATTTTCGATATGAATAAAGGGATTAAGAAAAAAATATTGTTACGTATTTATATTGAGGCTTTTTTAATTACCCAATAACACTATATATATTTTTTTTCATGTAAATTTGATGAAATGTGACTTTTCTTATGCATTTTGGTCTGCTGAATTCGAAAAATTTTTTTGTCGTCTTTGAGACATCCCGTTTTTTTTTTGTTTTTCGCTATTTCTCACTAAACAAATTATATCTCGAGTTAGAAATGTCCGATTATATCGCTGTTGATCAGTGTTGCCAGGTTAAGGGGTTTCCCCCCAAATTTAGGGGGTTTTCACGTCTAGGGGGATTTTTAGGGCCAACATTTATATAGAGGAATTTTTGGGGGCAAAAAAATCTCTTAGACTTTATAAAGTGGAGCAATATCAAGCAAATTCGGAACAATTCTGGCATGAATTATGAGAAAAAGATGCGGGAAGTCAAGAAGAAGGTCCTAAATACAAGCAAGAATGCAATAGCATTATTGTCGTTATCTTTTTTAAACGCTTCTGTTGAAAGGACATTTTTAATATTTGACACAATTAAATACAATCATATTTTAACTTAGCAGCTGAAATCATTTTAAAAGTAATGCTATGTTCCCACCGACTCGTTTTCCTCATTCGTTTTTCCAAAACATTTCACCGTTCACACCGGGTTGAGATGTTTTAGTTTGACAGTTACCATGGAAACTAGAAATTCACATTTACTCGAAATTCACATATATGCAACCTATGTCCAAATAATTACCGCGAGCGCAAAGGGAAACAATTTTTTATGTTATTTTCACATGTCCATGTTCTTAAAAGCCTTTGTTTATTCTTTTTTTCTATGGAACTTATTTCAATATTTTGACATATATTTTGAATAGGGTATGTTATTCGGGGTATATTCCAAATTAGGTGGGTTCACATTCTAAAATTTACGTGTTTTGGAGGAAAAATTGTGTTTTGAACTTGTTTTTTAGTATGGCGAAAACGACTCGTTTTGAAGTGCTTATAAAGGGAAAACATTTCGAACCCCAAAACATGCTTGGTGAGAACACCGTATAAGCCTACTTTTTAAATTGATATACATACATATTGTATTATTACATCTAAAGAAAAAATAATTTCCTCAGGGACGAAATTTTAAACAAACGAATTTCGCTTTTGTTATAAAGTATTTTTTTAAAAAGCAAATTTTATTTTTTATATTTACTTCAAAAGAAAATTTTTTAGCATCAAAAGAAAATTTAGTTTGTCTAAAATTTCGTTTCTCAGAAAAGAAAACTCTTCTTTCAGTATATATATTTGTGTTAAATTTAATTTTTAAAGTGTACTGCACTACACCCCTTGGGACCCCTTTTTGTACTTTTGACCTTCTTAAAATTGTTGGTTTATTTATTGCTGTTGGTACACCCTCAAAAAAATCGCTTCTCTAACATATGTTCCAAACATATTTTGCAGGAAACACATATAAAGGGTGATTTGTTAAGAGCTTGATAACTTTTTTTAAAAAAAAACGCATAAAATTTGCAAAATCTCATCGGTTCTTTATTTGAAACGTTAGATTGGTCCATGACATTTACTTTTTGAAGATAATTTCATTTAAATGTTGACCGCGGCTGCGTCTTAGGTGGTCCATTCGGAAAGTCCAATTTTGGGCAACTTTTTCGAGCATTTCGGCCGGAATAGCCCGAATTTCTTCGGAAATGTTGTCTTCCAAAGCTGGAATAGTTGCTGGCTTATTTCTGTAGACTTTAGACTTGACGTAGCCCCACAAAAAATAGTCTAAAGGCGTCAAATCGCATGATCTTGGTGGCCAACTTACCGGTCCATTTCTTGAGATGAATTGTTCTCCGAAGTTTTCCCTCAAAATGGCCATAGAATCGCGAGCTGTGTGGCATGTAGCGCCATCTTGTTGAAACCACATGTCAACCAAGTTCAGTTCTTCCATTTTTGGCAACAAAAAGTTTGTTAGCATCGAACGATAGCGATCGCCATTCACCGTAACGTTGCGTCCAACAGCATCTTTGAAAAACTACGGTCCAATGATTCCACCAGCGTACAAACCACACCAAACAGTGCATTTTTCGGGATGCATGGGCAGTTCTTGAACGGCTTCTGGTTGCTCTTCACTCCAAATGCGGCAATTTTGCTTATTTACGTAGCCATTCAACCAGAAATGAGCCTCATCGCTGAACAAAATTTGTCGATAAAAAAGCGGATTTTCTGCCAACTTTTCTAGGGCCCATTCACTGAAAATTCGACGTTGTGGCAGATCGTTCGGCTTCAGTTCTTGCACGAGCTGTATTTTATACGGTTTTACACCAAGATCTTTGCGTAAAATCTTCCATGTGGTCGAATAACACAAACCCAATTGCTGCGAACGGCGACGAATCGACATTTCACGGTCTTCAGCAACACTCTCAGAAACAGACGCAATATTCTCTTCTGTACGCACTGTACGCATTCGTGTGGTTGGTTTAATGTCCAATAAAGTAAACTGAGTGCGAAACTTGGTCACAATCGCATTAATTGTTTGCTCACTTGGTCGATTATGTAGACCATAAATCGGACGTAAAGCGCGAAACACATTTCGAACCGAACACTGATTTTGGTAATAAAATTCAATGATTTGCAAGCGTTGCTCGTTAGTAAGTCTATTCATGATGAAATGTCAAAGCATACTGAGCATCTTTCTCTTTGACACCATGTCTGAAATCCCACGTGATCTGTCAAATACTAATGCATGAAAATCCTAACCTCAAAAGAATCACCCTTTATTATTGAATACTGCCGAAACATTAATATGTTTGTTTTATGTGAACATATTATATGTGAACATATTATACATGAACATATTATCATTAGCGTAGCTAGACAATTTTCCTAGGGGGGGCTATAGCCCCCCCTACCTAAAAATTTATACACTGAACTTATAGGTTCAATTAATGTTTTATTTCATAAAATTGAATAAAAAATTAGACATCAAAATAACTCGACAATTAATTTATAATAAAGCAACTAAAAGTAGTTCCACACTTTTCCCAAGAAAAAAATTGTGAGTTGTTGTTAAGGCACAACTTTAAAAGTACTTCCAAAAATGTCCTCAATTATTTTACCTACACAGGAAGTTTTTTTCTTAATTTTTTTCATATTTTAATGTGTAATTTTTTTTCTTTTTTTTCAAATAGTTTAAAAAAAGAGTAGGAATAAATAAATTGGTACAAATTATTCAAATTTTGCCACAAAACTGCTAAATCCATTATAGAAAAATCGATAATTTTGGAAATTATTCGAGGAAAAACGTTTCAAACAAGCGTCAGAATGCATTAAAAATCAGAAAAACAATATAAAATATATTTATTTGGGAAAATATCACAAAATTTTTTGTCCTATGGCAAGCTCATATTACATTCATTGCAACATTTTCACTACTTTTTTGGCAACGCTTTTTCGCAGCATTATTAAGATATTAATTTATGAAAGAATAGTTTTAATATTGTGGTATATTGCATGTTAAGTAGTGGTAATGTACCATTACCTGTTAATAACATACCTTAACATAAGATAACATAAACACATGATATTCTCTCCTATGTACGTATATAGTCATATCACATAAGAACGGATTATAATAAAAGAGAATTGTCAGTCGTTGAAGTAGCACTGAAATAAATACATCACAGTGGCGACGAGGAGAAGAAATTAATAAAAAAAACAACAAAAATGAACGGATTAACGGTGCCTAGATTTGACCATTTGTCCAACACATGGAATGTTTTCCAATTTCAGTTGGAGCAATTTTTTATTGCAAGTGAGGTGACTGCTGCTGAGAAGAAAAAGGCATTTCTTCTGACATCACTCACGGAAGGGTCATATATGCTGTTAGAAAATTTGTTAAGACCAGCGAAACTGGATGCCGAGACAACGACATATGCTAATTGTATGTCAGTCATGGAAACATATTTTCAACCAGTGTCTTGCGGATTTGCAGAACGTTATAAATTTTATTCTGCAAGTAAGATGGAATCTGAAACAACAAATGAGTGGGCAGTCCGGGTCCGATCACTAGCAGCAAAATGTGATTTTGGCAATGTTTTAGACACTGTGGTCCGAGATAAGTTTGTACTGGGACTAGGAAAAGGTCCGGCCCGTGATAAAATTTTCTTGGAATTGTTATCGATCACATTTGCACGAGCAGTTAAAATCGCAAATAGTGCCGAATATATTAAAAACCAATACGAAGTTGAGGTTAAGTCTGAAAACGAGTTTAACTACATGCATAAAAAGCAGAGCAATAGTGGTTGGAGGCAATGCGATCAAAATGTAAAAGCACAAAAGCAAAAGCTAGGTCAGCTGTCGCAGCGTGGACGCCAGCAGAGACAAGAGTGTGAACAGCAGCAGCGAGAACATGTGCAACAGAAAGCAGACAACAATGAAAGAAAAGAACATCGCTGTGCTGTATGTGGTTCTTTTGGACATCAAAGTGAGCGCTGTAAGTATCGGTCGTACAAATGTAATAAGTGCAAACAGCGCGGCCATTTGAAGAAAATGTGCAAGGCAAGGAATGTTAACTATCTGGAAGAGGACGATTTAAATATATTTTCAATGTTAAGTGATACAGATGGTCCCATTAAGGTAAAAATAAGTATTGATGGTAGAATTATGGAAATGATACTAGATACAGGCTCCGAATTTAATGTAATTTCTGAAGAAACATATTATTCTTATTTTAAGCAATATAATATCGACAAAACTAATATTATATTGAAAGCTTACAATGGTGCCCAAATTTGTCCACTTGGAATGTGTGAGTTAAATGTTAAATATAACAATTGTATTAAGAAGTTGAATTTTATGGTAATTAAAAAAGGAGGTCCACCACTGCTGGGTAGACAATATTTGAAAACATTTAAAATTCAATTTGCAGACTTAAATTACTCATCGTTAAAACCCCTTGTTGATAAAGAAAGCATTGTAAAGCGGTTTCACACACTGTTCGATGGAGGTTTAGGGTTATTCCGGGGAGGTCAGGCCAAGTTAAAGTTAAAAGAGGATTCAGCTCCAGTTTTTTTTAGGCCAAGGCCAGTTCCATTGGCAATTAAAGGAAAAGTGGAGTCAGAATTAGATCGGTTAGTGGCTCTGAAAGTTTTAGAACCTGTGGAATATTGTGATTGGGGTACGCCAATTGTACCAATATTAAAAAAGGATGGTAGCGTCCGTATATGTGGTGACTTTAAGGTCACATTAAATCCGTGCATACATATTGAAAAGTATCCACTTCCTCTAATAGAAGAGATGTTTTCTAAGTTGCATGGGGGAAAAGAATTTACGAAGTTAGATCTTAGTATGGCTTATCAACAGGTTGAACTCGATGAGGAATCAAGGAAGTACACAACGATATCAACATCGAAAGGACTGTTTCAATATACGAGGTTGATTTATGGGTTGGCTTCGGCTCCCGCAATTTTCCAACGCATTATGGACTCACTATTAGCAAGTATAGAGGGAGTTGTGGTATTTTTGGATGATATCCTCATTAGCGCCCCCAGCAGGGAATTGCATATAGAACGTCTAGAAAAGGTGCTGCAGATATTATTACAGGCAGGTTTCAAATTGTCCGCTGAAAAATGTGAGTTATTTTGCAAAAGAATTAAGTATTTGGGGCATATCATTGATGCGAACGGATTACATATGGATCCAGAAAAAGTTGCTGTAATTAAAAAAATTCCTTATCCTTCGTCTGTAAAGGAGCTTCAATCTTTTTTGGGAGTCGTTAATTTTTACAGACGTTTTTTACCTGATGTGTCGACTCTGCTTAGCCCCCTGCACTCCTTGTTAAAGAAGGAGAGACAATTTTTCTGGTCAGCTGAGTGTGCTGAGGCGATGGGGAAGCTTAAGCAGTTGTTAGTATCTGACTGTTGTTTAGCTCATTTTAATGAACAGTTCAGAACAAAGTTAACGGTTGATGCAAGCCCAGTAGGGGTAGGGGCTGTATTGTCTCAAATTGATAACGATGGTGCGGAAAGGCCAATTGAATTTGCATCAAGAAAATTAACAGAAACAGAAAGGAGATATTCACAACTAGATCGGGAGGCAGTGGCTATACTTTTTGGTGTTAAAAAATTTAATCAATACTTATACGGTAGGGAGTTTATTCTAGTCACGGACAATAGACCCTTGCAACACATTTTTAGCCCAAAAAAGGGAATACCCTTAATGGCCTCCAATAGATAACAACGTATAGCATTAACCCTTTCCGGCTATCAGTTTCAAATAGAACATGTTGCTTCTGCAGGAAATGTAGCAGATTTTTTTTCAAGGGTGCCGCAAAGCAACGGTAGGAAAGATACTTCTTTGCCAAATGATGTGTATATAAATTATGTCCACCATAGTACGGACGGAGGCACAGTATTAGATTTCCATACGGTGAAATTGGAAACGAAACAAGATCAGGTGTTGAATAAGGTTATTCATATGGTGCGGAATGGATGGCCAGATAAATGTTCTGATCCAGATTTGAAACCGTATTTCCAGAGGAAATTTGAATTGTCCGAAGAATCGGAATGTTTGTTCTGGGGATATCGGTTGGTAATTCCTCACCGACTTAAACGGGGTGTAGTTTCCTTCTTACATCAATCCCATATGGGTATTGTGAAAATGAAGGCTATGGCTCGGGAATGTTGTTGGTGGCCGAATCAAACACGCGATTTAGAAAATGTTGTCAAGGAATGTGTAGCTTGTTTGAGTACTAGGGCATCTCCTCCGAAGCAGGTGCTGATTCCATGGAAAAGTTCAGATGATGTATGGTCCAGAATACATGTAGATTTTTTCGGACCTTTTCTGGATCGTTGGTGTCTGGTAGTGGTGGACAGCTATAGCAAATGGCTTGAATGTATTGACATGGGAAAAAACACAACGAGTGCCGCAGTAATTAAAGTTTTAAAAGATCTTTTTGCTCGTTTTGGAATTCCCAAAATTATAGTTTCTGATAATGGTACCGCTTTTGTGTCTCGCGAATTTAAAAGTTTTGCTCATAATAACGGAATTGAAATCTTAAAAACACCAGTGGGCAATCCTTCGACAAATGGGCAAGCAGAAAATGCTGTAAAGACAATGAAAAATGCCTTAAAAAGAAATTTAGCTAACACACCATTGTCAGAATTCAATAAAGTTTTGTGCAGATTTCTGTTAGATTACAGAAATACTATTCATGTAAGTACAGGAGTATCTCCAGCATATTTAATGTTTAATAAGAGGAAGCTAAGAACCAGATTAGATCTTATAAACCCTAAACGAAAAGTTGACCATAGAGATGATAAAGAAATTGTACAAAAAATAGAGTCTTCAAAGAAATACCAAAAACAATATTACAAAGGAAATAAAAATTACAATTTTAGTGTTAAAGACACAATAATGGTAAAAGATTATTCTGTACCGGGAAAAGTATCGTGGCATAAAGCAGAAATTGTTAAATCTCTTGGAAGGCAAACCTATCTTGTCGAAACAACAGATAAAAAACTGTGGAAAAGGCATTCAAATCAGATGTTTAAATGCATGAGTGCAGAGGATAATGATGTGCCTAGCGTACTTCTAGATCCTTTACAAAAACTATGTAGTAATAAAGAAAGAAATACTGAAAAATCGGTGCAGAATAGTGATTTACCACAAAAAACATATAATTTAAGGCCCAGAAATAAAAATAGAATTAAGAATGAATAAATTGTAAATACATTTAACATTTTATAGGGGGGTATTGTGGTATATTGCATGTTAAGTAGTGGTAATGTACCATTACCTGTTAATAACATACCTTAACATAAGATAACATAAACACATGATATTCTCTCCTATGTACGTATATAGTCATATCACATAAGAACGAATTATAATAAAAGAGAATTGTCAGTCGTTGAAGTAGCACTGAAATAAATACATCACAAATATCAATTACTATTTTTTTAATTAAATTGACTAAACTAAATCAATCATAAGTTCAACCACAACTTCATTTCATAAATATCTGACTTCAAACATTGCCATCGGCAACTGCTACCACAACCCAAGTAATTCGATTGTTCATACTTGTTTAATTTTTATAAAAATTAAAAAAACTATTGACATTTATTGAAAAATGGAAAATCATAAATAGAGTTTCAAATTCTGGGGGGGGGGCTAAAATTTTTCTGGGGGGGTCTAAGCCCCCTCCCCAGAGGCCTTCCTACGCTTATGCATATTATGTGAACATATTATACATGGTAACCACGTGGAGCAGTGGTTACCATGTCTGCCTTGCATGCAAAGGGTCGTGGGTTCATTTCCTGCTCCGACCGAACACCAATTTTTTTTAATTTACACTTTTATATTTTTTAAATTTTTATAATGAAATATGGTTTATTAAAGATTTACAGTGAGAAACAGTGCTTGATATAATCGAAATGGACTTATCTTTTGGATAAATGTTATTTTTTTAATGCAAAAATAACAATTTTGTAAGAAAAAAATTTTTTTGGTATAAAAGTTTGAAATTTTGGAAGGAATTCAAAAACTCTAACAAAAGAAGAACGTAGAGTCGAGTAAAAACATATATAAATAATTTTATAATATACACATAAATTTATTTAGGCGTGAACAGTTTTGTTACTAGCATTTAACACCATTTTAAATGCATTTAAAACTTATCGTGTTTTGTACTTAATTTCATTTTTATCTTTAAGGCCGGTATTAAGTTGGCATTATCGCTCTAAAATTAACCTGTTTTGCCTTTCATTTTTCTTTAATAATTAATTTTAAAGAAAATTAACTTTTTCAATTGTTGCCTTGGATCATTCCCCACCAAGTTATAATACAATTTCCGAAAAAAAGTTGTAACGTTATTCTGTTTTTAGAGATTCGAGTTTTGCCACTAAAATGAAAAATAATTTTATCTGCAACACTCGAACTTAATGCCCGCTTTTATTCTTGAAGGTGTCGGTCAAATCCTCTTGGACTACTTATTAATAAAGAGGAACTAAACTTTGTTTTCTACTGTTTAATTTTTCACTGTTTGCTCCTTTTTTCATTTTACTGTCCCAACTCTAAAAAGAGCATAGTGCCCTTTCGTTATTTTTATGGAGATCCCTTTGTAATTTTGGTATATTTTCCACCGTATTTTCTTTCTTAATTCCTTTGCCTAAATATTTTGACTTACTCGTCGTACGTTCCGATTTCTTTTAATGAACCAAGAAAAAAATTGTGCCCATTATGACAAAATAGGGCTGTTTTCTTTTAACACTGGATGCAGCATTTGTATGGACTATCCAGAACATCGTTGCACTGGTGTTCTATCCAGAACATCTCATCAGTGCAAGTCGAGTCGGTGTTGCCAGATTGCATTTTGATAAAGTGACGCTTTTTAGATTCACAATAGCAGTTTATTGTGACTAATCTATCGAATATCATGAAATTCAAAGTGATACAGTGTCATAAATAATCGCAGCAGTACATATTTATAACTATTTGAGCATTTCATACATTAAAAATTTAAGATTTCACTTGTTTTCTGTGATTGTTTTTAAACAGCTGATGACAGTGTTGCATATTTTTTGGAGATGTCCTGGATAAACGAGTACTCTGTTTTCTTTTAGTCCGTGACTGCTTAGGGTATCCAGTGCAAAAAGAAAACAGACCTAATGATAAACAAACCACATGTCCACACATACATAAAATGCTGCTCTCAAGGCGAAAACACATGCTGTTTTATTTTTCAAATGTCTATTCTCTTGGTTACGAAGTCTCTTTACTCCGAATACTCATTCTAATATTCAAATCGGGGATGGGAAAATGCAGTACTATAGTACGATTTTCAATACATTTTCACCCTGGTCAGTACCGTAGTACCCCCGCGAATGATTTAGTACCTCTTTTGTAGATATTTTTGAGCCGATGTCAGATTTATGGTACAATAGTTTTGACAAAATATTTTACTATTTTGAGAAAGTCTTTAACAAACTTATTTGCAAATAGTCTCTTACAAATTTGACAAAACAGACAAGTTCATGCGAGAAGAAAATCTCGATTTTGTAAACGCCATAGAACACTATTTCTTGAATTTGAAGAATGTTTTAGTAGAAACAAGTAAGTAAAGTCGAAAGTCGGGCGGGGCCGACTATATTATACCCTTCACCATTATGTAGACCAAAATTTGTGTTACCATATCTGATTTATATCTGAAAAGATTTGGAGACAATTTCTTGTACTTCTACAAAATCGCTACACTGAAAAAACAGTGAACCCACCAGGAAGAAACATTTTGGTTAATTTTAGAAAATTTTGAATATTTTTAGAAAATTTTAACTAAACAGTATAACAAACGCTGGCATCACGCCTATGTCATAAAAATAAGTAAATATTTTTCGACAAATTCAAGAAAATTTATTAGACATAGTTAAGTTTTTTAACTTGTTAAAGAAAATTTTGTAGTTTGGAGGAAAAAATTGGAGTTCAAAATTGCAAGAATATCTTTAGTGACATACGAAGTTCATGATGAACGCATTTGTAGTAAAATTTGGAAATTTAAAGAAATATTGAACAATTTTGTAGAAGACACGAATTTAGTTAATGTTTATCCTTCATTTGTGTATATTTTTTCCTCGGTTCTAGTTAACTTAACTAAAGTACACAAAAAATTATTAGAGTAGAGGAAACTTTCTCCAAACATAATAATTCCATGAACTTAAATAAAGTTAAATTGGCTTTAGTGAAATAGAGAGTTCACTTTTTTTTTTGAGTGTAGAATTAAAAATTAAATCGGCTAATACCCTGGGATGAAACACAATGTTAGTAAAAACAAGTATATATCTAGTGACACGAAATTGTCGTGACTCACGAAAATTTTCGTAAATCACGCGTGAGTCACGCTAAGGGAAACGGCGTGATTGTGCGTGATCGTGATTAACCAACCAAATGTCGTGCGTGAGCGTGATTCACGAAAATAATATCTTCGTGAGCGTGCGTGAGTAATGGAAAAACACGTTACTCACGCACGCTCACGAAAATAATCCCGCTTACGAACATAAAATGCTTAGGAGTTGAATTCATTTATAATTTTTGTGATATCCTAGGTGTTAAGAGTTTTATAACGCTCTCGATTTTAATCATACTCATGTTTTCAGTCAGGTTCTGTAGGTAAATTACTCATAAAATTATTCGTGAGTCGCGAGGTTTTTCGTGAGTCACGACATTTTTCGTGAGTCACGATATTTTTCGTGAGTCACGACATTTAAAAGATTTTCGTGCGTGAGTACAAATTTTCTTTTCGTGAGCGTGAGTCCTACCAAAAAATATCGTGCGTGAGTGTGCGTGAATAAAATTTCTCCGTCGTGAGTGTGCGTGAGCGTGAACAAAATAATACTCACGTGCACACCTCTAGTATATACGGCCGTAAGTTCGGCCAGGCCGAATCTTATGTACCCTCCACCATGGAATGCGTAGAAACTTCTGCGAAAGATTGTCATCCACAATCGAATTACTTGCGTTGTGGTAATACTTACCGATGGCAAGGTATCTTAAAACTTCTTAACATCGTTTTCTAAATTGTGAGTTAGTCCATACGTGGTATATATTAGACAAAAAAGTTATGTATAGTAAGTCTACAAATAATTACGAATCGATATGGACTTTTGCGCGGTACGTGGAGAACCAGAATTGAAATATACGGGTCGCTTATATGGGGGCTACAATTATGAACTTGATATGGACCAATTTATGTGTGATTGGGATCGATTTATCTGAGGGCTATATATAACTATAGACCGATATGGACCTAGTTAGGCATGGTTGTTAACGACCACATACTAGCACAATGTACCAAATTTCAACTCACTCGGATGAAATTTGCTCCTTCAAGAGGCACCAAAACCAAATTTCGGGATCGGTTTATATGGGGGCTATGTATAATTATGGACTGATATGGACCAATACCTGCATGTTTGTTAGATACCATATAATAACATCATGTACTAAATTTCAATCAGATCGGATGAATTTTGCTTATCCACCGGAGGTCAAAACTGAGGATGGATTTATAGGGGGCTATATATATATATATTTATGGACCGATTTGGACCAATTTTTACATGGGTGTTTGAGGGCATATAAAGGGTGATTTGTTAAGAGCTTGATAACTTTTTTAAAAAAAAAACGCATAAAATTTGCAAAATCTCATCGGTTCTTTATTTGAAACGTTAGATTGGTCCATGACATTTACTTTTTGAAGATAATTTCATTTAAATGTTGACCGCGGCTGCGTCTTAGGTTGTCCATTCGGAAAGTCCAATTTTGGGCAACTTTTTCGAGCATTTCGGCCGGAATAGCCCGAATTTCTTCGGAAATGTTGTCTTCCAAAGCTGGAATAGTTGCTGGCTTATTTCTGTAGACTTTAGACTTGACGTAGCCCCACAAAAAATAGTCTAAAGGCGTCAAATCGCATGATCTTGGTGGCCAACTTACCGGTCCATTTCTTGAGATGAATTGTTCTCCGAAGTTTTCCCTCAAAATGGCCATAGAATCGCGAGTTGTGTGGCATGTAGCGCCATCTTGTTGAAACCACATGTCAACCAAGTTCAGTTCTTCCATTTTTGGCAACAAAAAGTTTGTTAGCATCGAACGATAGCGATCGCCATTCACCGTAACGTTGCGTCCAACAGCATCTTTGAAAAAATACGGTCCAATGATTCCACCAGCGTACAAACCACACCAAACAGTGCATTTTTCGGGATGCATGGGCAGTTCTTGAACGGCTTCTGGTTGCTCTTCACTCCAAATGCGGCAATTTTGCTTATTTACGTAGCCATTCAACCAGAAATGAGCCTCATCGCTGAACAAAATTTGTCGATAAAAAAGCGGATTTTCTGCCAACTTTTCTAGGGCCCATTCACTGAAAATTCGACGTTGTGGCTCGTTAGTAAGTCAATTCATGATGAAATGTCAAAGCATACTGAGCATCTTTCTCTTTGACACCATGTCTGAAATCCCACGTGATCTGTCAAATACTAATGCATGAAAATCCTAACCTCAAAAGAATCACCCTTTATTAACACCACGTACCAAATTTCCACTGAATCAGATGAATTTTGGTCTTCCAAGAGGCTCCGGAGGTCAAATCTGGGGATCGGTTTATATGGGGGCTATATATAATTATGGACCGATGTAGACCAATTTTGGTTGTTAGAGACCATACACAAACACCATGTACCGAATTTCAACCGGATCGGATGAAATTTGCTTCTCTCAGAGGGTCTGCAAGCCAAATTTGGGAGTCCCTTTATATGGGGGCTATACGTAAAAGTGGACCGATATGGCCCATGTGCAATACCATCCGACATCACTACATCAATAACCACTACTTGTGCCAAGTTTCAAGTCGATAGGTTCTTTCGTTCGGAAGTTAGCGTAATTTCAACAGACGGACGGACGGACATGCTCAGATCGGCTCAGAATTTCACCACGACCCAGAATATATATACTTTATGGGGTCTTAGAGCAATATTTCGATGTGTTACAAACGGAATGACAAAGTTAATATACCCCCATCCTATGGTGGAGGATATAAAAATGTGGGAAATATATAGCTAGAGCAATTTTGATGCAATTGTACAAAATAGCATTTATGATTTATCGGGCGATACATATGTATTCGAGATATAGGACAATTTGAGTAATATTTACAATTTTTGCTACTGAGCAGTGGCGATTTTACAAGGATTTTGGTTAAATCTCGCCAAGATATGTGGTCAATTGTGGGTTGTGATATATTAAAGGGGGATACGGTCAAAATTTGGTCAAGGGAAAACGCGTGTTAATCGGTGAAATCGTTTATTTAAAAAATCTGATTAAATTTCTTTTAGTGTAAAATTCAGTTCAATTAGTATAAAATTCAGGAAAAATATTCAGTTAGGCTTTCGCTTTTCCAAATCCGAATTGCCGGGCCTCACGCTTGACACCTGCCATCAGATTTTGTACAGCCACCTTGTCCACCTTCTTCGCCGCAGAAAGCCAGTTTGCCTTGAACTGCTGCTCGTCATTAGCAGTTTTTTTGGTCTTCTTTAGGTTCCGCTTGACAATAGTCCAGTATTTCTCAATTGGGCGGAGCTCTGGCGTGTTGGGAACCACCTGCACGTTGTTGGCGGCGTACCACTCCATGGCCTTTTTACCGTAATGGCAAGATGCCAAATCCGGCCAAAACAGTACGGAACAACCGTGTTTCTTCAGGAAAGGCAGCAGACGTTTATTCAAACACTCTTTCACGTAAATTTCTTGGTTGACAGTCCCGGAAGCTATGAAAATGCTGCTTTTCAAGCCACAGATACAGATGGCTTGCCAAACCAGATATTTCTTTGCGAACTTTGACAGTTTTATGTGCTTGAAAATATCTGCTACCTTTCCCCTTCCTTTTGCCGTATAAAACTCCTGTCCCGGAAGCTGCTTGTAGTCGGCTTTGACGTAGGTTTCGTCGTCCATTACCACGCAGTCAAACTTCGTCAGCATCGTCGTGTACAGCCTCCGGGATCGCGCTTTGGCCGTCGAATTTTGTTTATCATCGCGATTTGGAGTCACTACCTTCTTGTAAGTCGATAGTCCGGCTCGTTTTTTGGCTCGATGCACGGTTGTAGACGATACACCCAGCTTATTTGCGGCATCTCGGAGAGAGAGGTTAGGGTTTCGCTTGAAACTACCGGCAACTCTCTTTGTCGTCTCAGCGGCTTCCGGTTTTCGATTTCCCCCCGATCCAGACTTCCTGGCTGTCGACAAACGTTCCCCAAACACTTTAATTACATTTTTAACGGTTGATTTGGCAACTTTTAGCGATTTTGCCAGCTTTGCGTGCGAGTAGCTCGGATTTTCGCGATGCGCGAGCAAAATTTTGATACGCTGCTCTTCTTGCTTGGACGGCATTTTGACAACTGAAGAGTGAATTCCAAAATCAAAATAGGAGCAACATTCTACACACACACCTTCAAAATGAGGGGTGTTCAGGTTTTTTAAATGCAAAGAAATACGTCAAGTTTATATTGACCAAATTTTGACCTTATCACCCTTTATTTGGCGAATTCGGGCGAATTTCCACAAGTCGGAGGTTTATTGAAAATTCGACCATTCTGTGGAAAGTTTTGTGGAAAGAATTACAGTGTGTAGGATATGACTACGATATGGGGAAATCATCACAGAATTTTGTGTAAAATGTGGGTATTTTGGCCACATTAGATCAAGATGACATACTTAAATAGCATATTAAATGTATTCTATGTGGAAACTATCGAATCAATTGGAGGAAACTCCCACTGAAAATGGGTCTAAAATTATGAAACATTCTACCATATTTCCCCTACTCTGGCGTACATATATATGGGAGCCAGTGTACACTTAAAAGGTAGAATTAGTAGCCAGCTGATTGCAATTTTTTTTATTTTGACAGAATATTTCTGTCATTAGTGTTTTTGTTCTTTTGTTGTTGTAATTTGGTATGTTGAATTATCAAATCACAAATAGTGACTTTATTGATGTCCATAGATCCAACCTGCTCGTCGTTAGAGTTTATGTATCGCACCGAATTGGATGAAGTTCCAGGATCTTTGTGTGCTTTTCAAGGCAGATTACTAGCTGGATGTGGCCGCATAAAGGGTAATAGGTCAAAATTTGGTCAAGGGAAAACGCGTGTAAATCGGTGAACTCGTTTATTTAAAAAATCAAATTAAATTTCTTTTTCAAGTTCAATTTGTATAAAATTCAGGAAAAATATTCAGTTAGGCTTTCGCTTTTCCAAATCCGAATTGCCGGGCCTCACGCTTGACACCTGCCATCAGATTTTGTACAGCCACCATGTCCACCTTCTTCGCCGCAGAAAGCCAGTTTGCCTTGAACTGCTGCTCGTCCTTAGCAGTTTTTTTGGTCTTCTTTAGGTTCCTCTTGACAATAGCCCAGTATTTCTCAATTGGGCGGAGCTCTGGCGTGTTGGGAGGGTTCTTGTCCTTGGGAACCACCTGCACGTTGTTGGCGGCGTACCACTCCATGGCCTTTTTACCGTAATGGCAAGATGCCAAATCCGGCCAAAACAGTACGGAACAACCGTGTTTCTTCAGGAAAGACAGCAGACGTTTATTCAAACACTCTTTCACGTAAATTTCTTGGTTGACAGTCCCGGAAGCTATGAAAATGCTGCTTTTCAAGCCACAGGTACAGATGGCTTGACAAACCAGATATTTCTTTGCGAACTTTGACAGTTTTATGTGCTTGAAAATATCTGCTACATTTCCCCTTCCTTTTTCCGTATAAAACTCCTGTCTCGGAAGCTGTTTGTAGTCGGCTTTGACGTAGGTTTCGTCGTCCATTACCACGCAGTCAAACTTCGTCAGCATGTCGTGTACAGCCTCCGGGATCGCGCTTTGGCCGTCGTATTTTGTTTATCATCGCGATTTGGAGTCACTACCTTCTTGTAAGTCGATAGTCCGGCTCGTTTTTTGGCTCGATGCACGGTTGTAGACGATACACCCAGCTTATTTGCGGCATATCGGAGAGAGAGGTTAGGGTTTCGCTTGAAACTACCGGCAACTCTCTTTGTCGTCCGGCTATCGACAAACGTTCCCCAAACACTTTAATTACATTTTTAACGGTTGATTTGGCAACTTTTAGCGATTTTGCCAGCTTTGCGTGCGAGTAGCTCGGATTTTCGCGATGCGCGAGCAAAATTTTGATACGCTGCTCTTCTTGCTTGGACGGCATTTTGACAACTGAAGAGTGAATTCTAGAATCAAAATAGGAGCAACATTCTACACACACACACACCTTCAAAATGAGGGGTGTTCAGGTTTTTTAAATGCAAAATTGAAAGAAATACGTATAGTTTATAGTGACCAAATTTTGACCGTATCACCCTTTATTTACGACTTTGGTAAAAAGAAGCTGCTATGAAAACGTGACAATGAGCATATTCAGTATCAAATTTATCCATAGCAATTGGAGATAAATTTGGCAACATGTGCATACAACGCTTACCATATTCGGTTACCGACGACGTTGATGAAGATCCATCAGGCACAAAGTCATTGTGGGATAGAGGTTTACTATCGGGCGCATCTCAAAAGTGAGAATATATCAACATACAATGTTGGCGAGATTATTATGTCATTGCAAAAGGCCACCCTAATACCGAGAGGTTCGGAGGCTATGATCTGTACAACTCTTAGTGGTACAGTTGGAGCTTTTGTGCCATTCACCAGCCGTGAAGATTTTGAAAAATTTCGAAAAACGTTCATCTGTCGTGCTGTTACTGCCAGCAAACTCTTCGTTTTCGAAGGCTTGCTAGTGATTCGTTAAAGAAGGTTTCGCGATATCTATAATTGATCGTAAACGAATCTATTTCGAATTCGTTTTCGTATTCGATGTTATTCCGCTTTCGAAGGGTTTCTATACTGTTTTATTCCCATTTTGTTCCCATTATAAGTTGTGTAGTAAAAGAAAATTTTCAAGTTTATTTTTATTTTATTGTAACACAATATAGATAATTATAATACAAAATAATATAGATATTAGTGTTGCGAACAAAATACTGAAAATATTTACATTTTGGAATATATATTTAAAGTCATTTAAGGCACTGCATTGACTTCTTTGCGCGGAATTTCTTATTAAGCCGGTCGTGGCTATGCCATTGAAAAGGACTATAATCAATGAGTAACATTTTCCTGGATACATCTGCAAATTAAACAAGAAAGAAAATTGATAGTTTTTTTTTAAAGATATATAAATAAATTACTTACCTCTTTTAGATTCGCTAAGACACTTCACCCGCACTTAACAATTTCTTAAACTGAAATGACCTTTTAATCTCTGTCTTTGTCAAAAACAAAAATGGCGGAACACCAACAAATAAGCCGAAAAATATTCATTATTACTTCGAAACAACGAACGTTCGAAATTTGTCTATTATCGAACTTTTTTCGAATAATGTGCGGTTTAAATTATTTCGAAAAATGTTCGCTTTAGCGAACCTTCGCCATTTCTCGGCACTTTGGTCGGGTGGGTTCTTTCAACATCTTGTAATACATATGCGAAACGAAAATCCACCTCTTTGTAGGAAAAAATGTCATTGATGGCGATCTTTGTGAACAATTCTATTCATTGACCCATCGAAGGAGAAAACAATAGCAGCAGATATGTTCCGTACACCCAATCATTAGAACACGTTATGCATTCTAATGAGACAGAAAAGGAAACCGAATCTTAAATACCCACCACCATATATCAAATATAATAGTTTACTTTGAAAACTCTTCGTTGTGGCGAATATTTTCCAAAGTAGATAAGTTCGACCAGTACTCTTCCCGAAGATAAATTTAAAGATTCTACCTATGAAGACTAGATCAGATTCTGGACTTATAAGAAGCAATTTGGTTTGAGTTTTAGAAAAATCATAAATAAATCATAATTGATTAAATAAAGCCTTGATTTGAAATTTGAATTTTGTAGATTTTTACCGCCATTATCCAAATGATTACGAGGAGTAAAATATGGACATTTTATTTGCAGTTTAAAGCAATTTTTATGATCAGTGCGCTTGCTATACCCTCAAGAAGTGAAATGGTCTATATCGTTGTAAATGAAATTAAATTTATTGATTCATAAATTAAAGGAAAAAGTATATTTTATTAACGTTATAAAAATAGAATATAAAACAAAACAACGTTTACGAGTCTTCATCGTCATCGTCATCTTCATGAGTTCAGGCCGATTCCTTGAGCTTATCAACGGGATTTTCGGTGGTAACATTTAGTGTTTGAGTATAATATTGGCGCAACTTCATATCTTCTATGTAAAGACGCTTCTTACGCCTTCTTAGACAGAGTTTGTATATGTATTTTATTTGGTGATGAGTTAATACAACCTTCTCCTCTGGGTTCAATTTAATCATATCGTCAATACGCAAAATGGTAATGGCGGCTTCTGTGACAAATTTAATAAAACACCAGCTTTCTTATTATCACGCACAACGCCCTCAATCAATCATAAACCAGAACATGGGGGGATAGAATTTATGGCTTGGACAGCCTTTCCAATTTGATTCTCAATGTGAGACTGATGAACATAAAAAGTTTTGCCTTTAGCTGCAATTACAATAAAAAATAGCTCATTGGTAACATGACCTTTGGTTGTGATTTTATGAATATTTATATGAACATTACCTCAGATTCTGGTTGATCATGTGGCAGTTGCATAAGTACTTGTTTTAAATTTTTATGGGCATAAACCACACCATTACTCAATAGTGATTCCAAACTACGGGCGAATTCCTTTTTTAGGTGGTGTCTCGAAATCTTGAATAACCTATGTGAAGAAAAAAATCTTAGAAATTTGAATGGACAAATATTATACACATCTTACCATTTTCATTGCAATCAAAAATGCTATACATCTTGCATTTGATCCCACAACAGTACGTTTGGCATATTGCTCTCCGAGCCTAGCAACGCTGGGATGAATTTGTGAATTATTCACAAACAGATTAACACTTGTTTTCGGTCTTTCATTGGGTGAAACCTTATCTGACCCTGATACTGCCTTGGCAGCCGATGCAGTCTTTGATAATGGAGTCTTTGGCGTGTTGGAACCAACTTTATTGCCTGATGCTTTTTGTGCTTGAGAATGATGTTTTGGTGCCCTTTGAGCTTCTTGTATTGCTCTTCGTTCTGCCTTTGATAGTGCTGTTTTTTTTCTGCAAATAGACAAAATGCTTATAGGTTAGAGAACATTTTTGCACGCACATATTTTATTTATGTATTGAATCATATCGTAATAATAAACGTCGATAGAAACTTACTACTTAATCCTTAGACCACTACCACAGACATCTAGAAAGGACCCCATTATCCAAAATAACGCTTGGTTTAGATTATCAAATTTTCCATAGAAATAAAATTTTGACAAAATTTTCTATAGAAATAAAATGTTGACAAAATTTTCTATAGAATTCGTTATTTGTCCTGTAACCTTTTCAACCGGCTGCTTGTTTCGTCAATTTCTTTGCTTCTCGTTCAGCCTTCATTTGTTCACTCGATTTCTCATTTGTATTCATACTGGCAGTCAATTCCTTATTTTGTGTCTCAGGCACAGAGGAGTTTACTTTACTTGTTTCTATAAATGTTTCGGATGTTCAGCTCTTATCTGTTCTCGAGTCTTTCAGTATCGTTTGGAGTATTCTGTTCATTTGATGTGGACTTAAATGAGGGTGTAGAATTTTCCATGATGTTGAGACTTTTAATCGTTTCGACTTTTAAAATAGATTCGATTTCCAATTTCAACTAAAGCTTAATTTCCGTATTTATTTCAGTCGTTGTTACTTCTCCAGGATTTATAATTCTTGATTTTTTACGTCGTTTATGTTTCTTATTGGATAACTTCACAGTGCAAAGCTTGAAAGAAAACAAAATTACTAAATGTGCAATCAAGGTTTTACATTAGCTTCCTTTTATTACCTTCATGGTAGAAATCCTTAGAGAAGCATAATATGGGAATAAAGCAATCAATGTTTCAAGATTTTCTGCAATCGAATGTTTAAATGCAGGATGTTTTCATTCAAAGAACAATACAAATACAAATTAATTTCACAACTACGGTAATCATCTGGATGTGACAGAAGCAATTACAAACAAACACATTGACAGTTGTTGTTTTTGTCCTAGTGATTTTACCTTTCTAAGTGTACACTGTATGGGAGCTATATCTAAAGATAAACCGATTTTGACCAAATTTGACATGTATAGTTAGAATAATAATCCTGCTATCTCAGCAAAAAACATAAATGGGAAAATAATTTTGGCCTCCGTGGTCATATGGGTGTAAATCGGCCGAAAGATATATACGGGAGCTATTCAACCAAAATTAGCACGCTTAACGATACTACTCATACGTACTCCTTGTGCAAAATTTGAAGCAAATCATGGCAAACCTCTTGCTTTTGAGGCCATATGAGTCTAAATCGGGCGAAAGATATATATGGGAGCTATATCTAAATCTGAACTGATTTTAACCATATTTAGCACACTGAATTATACTCTTAAACGTACTGCTTGTGCAAAATTTTAAGCACATCAGGGCAAAACTCTGGCTTTTGAGGCCATATTAGTCGAAATCGGACGAAAGGTATATATGGGAGCTATATCTAAATCTGAACCGATTTCAACCAAATTTAGCACAATTAGTAATACTATTAAACGTACTCCTTGTGCAAAATTTGAAGCAAATCAGGACAAAACTCTGGCTTTTAAGGCCATATAAGTGTAAATCGGACAAAAAATAAATATGGGAGCTATATCAAAATCTGAACCGATTTCAACGAAATTTGGTACACTTAATGATACTATTAAATGTACTCTTTGTGAAAAATTTGAAGCGAATCAGGACAAAACTCTGGCTTTTGAGGCCATATAAGTTCAAATCGGACGAAAGATATATATGGGAGCTATATCTAAATCTGAACCGATTTGGCTGATATTTTGCACATCTTACAGAAGTCCCAAAGTATTTGACTGGCCGAAATTTTGAGAAAATACGTTGATAAATACGTCAATTATGACAAGATCGGTGATAAATATATATGGCAGCTATATCTAAATCTGAACCGATTTTTTACAAAATCAATAGCGATTGTCTTTGAGCCAATGTAAAACTCTGTGCCAAATTTGAGGATGATCGGACTTAAACTGCGAGCTGTACTTTGCACACAAAATTACATATACAGACAGACGGACGGACAGACAGACAGACGGGCATGGCTAAATCGACTCAGAATTTAATTCTAAGACGATCGGTATACTAAACGATGGATCCCAGACTTTTCCTTCTTGGCGTTACATACAAATGCACAAACTTATTATACCCTGTACCACAGTAGTGGTGAAGGGTATAAAAAGCATGTGATTGTACATTACGCTTCCACACGAACACTTTCTATATCCAAAAAAATATATTCCAAAAATATATTTCTTCAGAAAGTTTTATCAAAAACTTTTTTTCTACAGAAAATTTTGTCAAAATTTGATATCTATCGAAAAATTTGTAAAAATTTATTTCTGTGGAAAATTTTGTCAACATTTTATTTCTTTAGAAAATTCTGTCAAGATTTTATTTCTATAGAAAATTTTGTCAAAATTTAGTTCTATAGAAAATTATTTTTATAGATTTTTTGTCAAATTTTTATTTTTTGTAAAAAAAAAAATTTGTAAAAAAAATTTTTATAGAAAGTTTTGTCAAAAATTTATTTATACAAAAAAATTTGGCCAAATTTTATATCTATAGAATTTTTGCCAAAATTTTATATCTATAGATTTTTTTTTCAAAATTTTATTTCGGTAGAAAATTTTGTCAAAATTTTATTTCTATAGAAAATTTTGTAAAAATTTTATTTCTATAGAAAATTTTGTCAAAATTTTATTTCTAAGAAAATTTTATCAAAATTTTATTTCTATAAAAAATTTTGTAAAAATTGTATTTCTATAGAAAATTTTGTTAAAATTTTATTTCTATAAAAAAATTCTCAAAATTTTATTTCTATAGAAATAAAATTTCTACTAATCTACCAAACAGTAGAATTCTACCAACTGTAGCGACCGTGATTACAATGGTACGGTAGTTTTTGTAGGCGGATATAAAACAAAAAAATATTTAAAATTGGGGTCAACTCAACAAAATTGTATTTTCCTTAAAATTCAGTCTAAGGGAGCTTTTGTCAATAATCTTCCAATGGAATTTTTGTTGATTTTGGTGAAAAGTACTTTTTCGCTCAAAAAAAAAAATACATTTTTTGTACTTTCTTAAAAATTGTATTTTCCATCCCTGATTCAAATTAAATAATATTTAGACTTAAGCATATCAAATTGTTGGCCTTATCATAAAACAGTTTTCCGGAACAACAGTTTCACAGAAATTGCTCTCTTTTTATTCTCTCGCTGTGTTATGTTGATATCTTTCGTCAACATCCCGCTTTCCAGTGTTGCCAGGTGATTTTTGATTCTTCCCCCCAAATCTTAAGAAAAAAAAAACCCCTAAATTGATCTTAGCTTTTTTCAAAAACCCCCAAAATTTTTCAGAATATAAAAGTACAAAAACTGGTCCCAAAATTACGTGAAAAAAATCCTGTAGTGATACACTTTAAAAATTAAATTTAACACAAATATATATCCTGAAAGAAGAGTTCTTTTCTGAGAAACGAAATTTTAGAAAAACTAAGTTTTCTTTTGATGCTAAATTTTTTTTTCGTTTGAATTAAATAAAAAATAAAATTTTCTATTTAAGAAAATACTTTAAAACAAAGAGATTTTCGTTTGTTTAAAATTGTTTACATTCACACATATTATTTTTATGAAACATTCATGCCCCAAACATAATATATTCTAACATATTAATATATGTGTCCCAGACATTTAGTGTTAGTTTAGGAACATTACAATTTTGCATTTAAATATATTGTGTTTAAAAATTGTGACCGAAACACATTTTGTTTATATCGGAACATATGAAAAGCATATTTTACTAACAGTGTACTTAAATGAAAGATATTGAGATGACGAACAATCGTGTATAATTGGATATGTAATAAGTTAAGTGGTTAAAAAAATATTGATCCAAAAAGGGAAATTAAAAAAAAATCATGTAGAAATATTCATGTTCATGTTCAAAATTGCAAAAATGTAGATAAAATACCACTTTTATCACCGATTTTTTCGGTTTTTCGTCTACAGCTCCTAAACTCATACGAAAATTGCAAAAAATGCTCAAAATCGAATTTGGCGACAAAACTTTAGAGGCTCATAAAAGACGAACGGCAACCAATTTTGCAAAATCCAAAAATTACCTTTCTTCTCTCATTGAATACTTTCGGCTGGGATAAGTGATTTTTTGTTTGGATTTTTTGTGTTGCGCTGTGTAATAGATAGATGATACTCTAAATAACGTAAGTAATAAGACCAACTAGAAGAAAAACCGATGTCAAATCGGAATTTTTCACTCAATTGCTTATGACTTTGTCAGTTTTGGGTCGTTTTTCTTCTAGTTGATCATATTACTTACGTTAGAGCATCATCTATACGACCATGAAGAGAAACCGTCAGTATACTGACTTGACAGCATCATGTGAACGTTTTTTATATACACCAAATATGATCATTGGCAACGCTAGAATATTCTACGACCACTTACTGCCTGTTCATGGAATTTTCGTTCGCCTCGAAACGAACGAAATGTCAAAAATCACTCTTTGATATCTCGAAAACTGGAGTCCGTCTTATCACAAATGTTTTGGTGTTCGATAGTGAATCGTATAGGATGAGTCCATGGCAAAGTTCGGACTCATCCTATTCCAAAGATTTTGACCTTAAGGATTTTGGTATTGATTCCGAGCCAAAGATGCGGCTTGTTTAAAATAAAGAACTTTTTTAGCGACCTATACTTTATTTTGATAACTATTTTAAATCATACTATTTAAAGAGCTTGCTAACTGAGAAAAATATATTCGCAACAGACACCATACATGCTAATTTAAAAACCACGTGGACTTGCAATTTGATTGATAAATGATAAAATTTGACACCATTTCATGATTGTAGCTGTTTTTCATGACCATGCAATTTTTTTTTTTTTAATTTTTGCAGCGAAAAAAATATTTTTATCGGTTAAGTATAGATACATCTAATACCATTACATGGTCAAAAGACCATGGGCATGGGCACAGAAAAGCCATGTTTGGACATTGTTACCACATCCATTTAATGCTTATCTAGTAATTGCCGCGAAAACCATGTAATTTGTCTTTGTAAAAATAGTTTTCGAGCGGAGAAAAATGTATGGTGGCAATAAACATTTGAATGGTTCTCAAATACCACAAACATTTATTTATATCATTTAAATGATAGAATTTGAGACCATTAAATGGTCGGGATAATCATGTACCTGACCATTCAATTTTTTTACTTTTTTACAGGGAAAAAAGTATTTTTATAGGTTAAGTATAGACATGTTTAGAACCATTACATGGCCATAAAGACCATTTAAATTGTTTTCGTGAGCATTTAATTTTTAAAATTTTTTGCAGCGAAAATAGTTTTATAAAACATTGAGCAGGTACACACGATTTTCATTTTGCGCGTCATGCGCTTTACAGACTATCAGTTATTCCGGACGACAGTGCTCGTGTCGAACATATCCCATATATTGTGCACATTATAAGTTAAGTCCGAAGGCATAATCGATACCGCTGCATGTTTATGGGATCGATAACACATTTACCGATTATTTAGTCATCGCCGACAAGTCGTATCGATCCGACACACTGTAAGATTCTTTACAAACACCGACATTCCGTCCGGAATAACTGATAATCTGTAAAACGCATTAGTCGTGTGTTCATTGTTTCTTGGAATGGACGGAGAATACGGATTTACTGTGTTTTGTGTTAATTTATTTATTCAGAAGTGGCACGTGGTTTTATGTGAACCCAAAAAAGGAAAGTGTAATTGAAAAAATGTACCTGTTTTGTGTTCTGCATTTTGCTATATGGATCATTTATTTTTATTTGCAGTTACATGATGTCTGCGTTTGTACATTTGATGGGCACGATATAAATATGGAATAATTACTTATTGTTGAAATTGAAATAAAATAGAGTGTATAAAAATAGATGATGTTTGCTTGAACGGCATTATAAATACAAATAAACAATGAACTAGTTTATAAATAAATAAAAACAAACAAATAAAGTTAATTTTGTGTTTTCTTTTCTCAAGTGGCGTCCTTTTTTCGACGATGGACAAAGTTTTTTCATATAGATCAAAACATTTTAGGTTGTGACCATGTTCTTTTAACTAGGAGAAAAACATTTTTAATGAATACCATAACATTTTAAATTGTGACCATTGTCTTTTCATTCAAACAAAATTCTTTTTATCAATATAATAACATTTTAGATGAGGACAATTATATTTTTCTTAGAACCATGTTCACTGAGCCAACATGGTTGCAGGTTAAAATATTACATTGTCGCCGCAAAAATAGCTCCTATCATATTATTTTGCTCTTCGAATATGATTGTGACAATCATGTTTCTTCTCTGCGTGCAGGTATAGTTTTAAATATAGAATATTACATTTTGCCAAATTTGTGTAAGATCGGTTAATAAATAAGAGTTTCATAAAAAAAAAATAGGAAAATCAGTCGACACGTACATATGGAAGCAATATCTAAATCTAAACCAATTTCGATAAAATGTTGCGTACTTTAACGGTGCTTAAAAAAAATATTTTGTGCTAAATGTTAAAGCGATCGGTTAGTAAATAAGCGCAATTATATAAAAACTGGTTGCGTTTATTGTTTTTAATGTTTTATTTTAATAATATTTACATTGGCGATTTTTTGACGATTTTTAAAATGTAAGTGCCGATTATCATGAGTTTTTGGGAAAAAGTAACGATTTTTTAGAAAATTTTATTGGCAACCCTGGTGAGCAAAGAAAAGGAACAAAATAAATTTAGAAAATGAATAGATGATTCTAATAAGTGATGGCGTATTTTGTCGCTACAATTAATTAAACTTAAACTTAAATCTAGAAATATCAAATTCGTAACACTGCCTCCAGTTAAACCTGTCCGTCAGGAACGGGCACAGAACACGTTGCCGTAAAGAGCCAATCGTTCGAGTCGTACAACTTTAATCTGTCAATTGACCTCATAAAAGCCTTAGCAGCCAAATGTGTTTGGAACGTCGTTGCTGTTTAGGACCAAATATAAAGTGATTTTACTTAATCTTAGAAAATTTCTTTAAAATTGGTAGAAATTTCGTGCACCATAGTAAAAAAAAATAAATTTACTGACGGTAAAGTTGTCTGAAGGGCCAAATCATGGTCAATTTTTCTACCATTTAAGAATAAATATCATTAAGTTTTATAAAATTGAACTGACTGGTATGACAAAATTTTGTAATATACGTGTAAGTAAAAATTTCGTTACTGACACGAAAAACTAACCAAATATTTGTAATTTCAAACTATATCATAGTACACCACTTTAAGTAAAATTTTTAACTAATTTTGAACTGCAAAAGAGTTAAAAATAATAATTATTACGAGATTTTCATAAAAATTTTGAAATTTGAACTAACTGGTTAGAAATGCGCTTAACTAGCCACGTCCATTACTACACATTCCAATGGAACTCTTTGTCTATACACGCAGAGAAGGAATATGATCACCTCAAACATGTTTCAAGAGCAAAATGTTATTTTTGTATGGTAACCATGTAACATGTTTGTCACTAAAATGTTATTTTCTCGTCAAATATAACCTGCTTGCCGAAATCAGATACATGATTTCCGAGAAAATAACATGGTTGCGAAAACCATGTTACATGGTCACCACCCAGAAATAACATTTTGCTCTTAAAACATGTTTGAGGTGATCATATTCCTTCTCTGGGTGTACTCTTGCATATGATTTCGACTTTTTCGTGTTGAACCTTTCGTCTTGATGTACTTCTCGCAATTGGGTATCCATCCAGCAATTGATTTCCAACCCACACTGTTAGAAAAATATGTTTTTCATATGTTCCGATATAAACAAAATGTGTTTCGGGCACAATTTTTAAACACAATATATTTAAGTGCCAACATGTAATGTTCCTAAACTAACACTAAATGTTTGGCACACATATGTTAATATGTTAAAATATATTTTGTTTGGGGCATGAATGTTTCATAAAAATAATATGTTGAATGTAAACATATATAAATTTACAAATTTCGAGTAAACATATATATGTTTACAATTTCTGTGAAACGGTTGTATGTTGTTTCGGAAAACTGCTTTATGCTAAGGCCAAAAATTTGATATGCTTAAGTCTAAATATTATTTAATTTGAATATTAGAACGAGTATTCAAAGTAAAGAGAATAGACACTCGGAACCAAGAGCATAGAGATTTGAAAAAAACAGCATGTGTTTTCGCCTTTAGAGGAGAATTTTATGTATGTGTGGACAAGTGTTTTGTTTATCATTTTGGTATTATGGACACACATTTTTTAACGTCCTTAAAGGTAAAAATGAAATTAAGTACAAAACACGATAAGTTTTAAAGGCATTTAACATAAAATGGTGTTAAATGCTAGTAAAAAACGGGTCACGCCTAAATAAATTTATGTGTACATTAAAAAATTATTTATGTATGTTTATACTCTTCTTTTGTTAGAGTTTTTGATTTTCTTCCAAAATTTCAAACTTTTATACTAAAAATAGTTTTTTGTTATAAAATTGTTATTTTTGTAATAAAAAAAATAATATTTTATTCAAAAGCCATTTCGTTTATATCAAGCACTGTTTCTGACTGTAAATCTTTAATAACCCACATTTCGAAGTTTCATTATAAAAATGTAATATAGTATAAATGTCTAAATTACAAAAAAAAAATTGTTCGGTCTGAGCAGGAATTGAACCCACGACCCTTTGCATGCAAGGCAGACATGCTAACCACTGCTCCACGTGGCCAACAAATGTATGTTTCTTTTAAATAATGTTATGTTTGCATGGGCACGTGGGCGCTGCAAACTATGCTATATAAATGTAACTTATAACGATAATTGTCTACAGGTGACTATAACTGCTACGTAGCCCAGTGGATAGTGTGTTGGCTTACAAACTGTATGGTCCTCGGTTCGATTCTCCGTCCAGGCGAAGGTAAAATTTAAAAAATTTATAAAATTGAATAATTTCTTCAACATTATTTGTATTACAGAAAAAGGTACCAAGAACTAAAAATTTCGTGGAAGTGAAAATTATGTTAGGGAATGAGCACAATCTTCTTTGGGGAAAGTTCTTCCAAGCATATAATATTTTTGGGCTCAAAATGCTTCCAAACATATAATATGTTCACATAAAACAAAAATATCAATGTTTCGGCAGCATCCAATAATATATGTGCTTCCTGCAAAATATGTTTGGAACATATGTTAGAGAAGCGATTTTTTTGAGGGTGCACACGCAGAGAAGAAACATTATTGTCACGATCATATTCAAAGAGCAAAATAATATGATAGGATCTATTTTTACGGCGACCATGTAACATTTTCACCTGCAACAATGTTGGCTCAGTGAACACAGTTCTACACCTTCAAAAAAATCGCTTCTTTAACATATGTTCCAAACATATTTTGCAGGAAGCACATATATTATTGGATACTGCCGAAACATTAATATGTTTGTTTTATGTGAACATATTATATGTTTGGAAGCATTTTGAGCCTAAAAATATTATATGCTTGGAAGAATTTTTCCCAAAGACGATTGTGCTCATTCCCTAACATACTCGTTATTTTCACTTCCACGAAATATATTTGTTCTTGTCACCTTTTTCTGTAATACAAATAAAATGTTGAAGAAATTATTCACTTTTATAATTTTTTTAAATTCTACCTTTCTCCTGCACGGAGAATCGAACCGAGGACCATAGAGTTTGTAAGCCAACACACTATCCACTGGGCTACGTAGCTGTTATGGTCACCAGCAGATAATTATCGTTATAAGTTACATTTATATAGCATAGTTTGCAGCGCCCACGAGCCCATGCAAACATAACATTATTTAACAGAAACATACATTTGTTTGCCACGTGGAGCAGTGGTTAGCATGTCGTGGGTTCAATCACTGCTAAGACCGAACACTTTTTTTTTAATTTATATTTATACTATATTAAATTTTTATAATCAATCTTCGAAATGTGGGTTATTAAAGATTTATAGTCAGTAACAGTGCTTGATAAATAAAAAATAAATAAAAAAAATACGAAATATTTTGTAATACAAAAATTTGTTACAATGGTTAAGACAGTCTCTTTGGGTATAGTTTTCGGAAGCACACTATTAGTATAGAGGGATTTTTTGAACATTAAAGAACTGTTTCGAAATGAAAGAAACTTATTTTGATTTCACCATCATCACTATATGCACATATTCGGTCAATATTGCCAAAAGGGAAACACTATCGCCTAATACCTCATTCACATTGCACTTCCAAAATCCACTTTAACTAGATTTTAACTTTCATTTGCCTTATAAATAAGGGATTTAAAATCAATTTTTAATAGATTTCGAGCCTAATGTGTATGAGGTATAAGCTTGAAATTAGAATAACTATCTTAATAAAGGTTAGAATTTTCATATTTCATTAAAACATCCTTGCAATAATTATGAAATTATGCAATTGCAAACGTGGCTTACATAATGTACGGGATATTTTACCTTTATAAAGGTTTACTCAGTCTACCAGTCTATTGGAATGCCGGTTTACAGATATATGAAATCATAAATTAGGAAGAGCAACCTTCTTTTCAACAATTGCGAGCCCGTTAGAATCTGGGCTAGAACCTACGACTATGTATATCCCACGAGTCAACTACTACTAGACCCTCAAAAAATTCGCTTCTTTAACATATGTTCGAAACATATTTTGCAGGAAGCACATATATTATTGGATACTGCCGAAACATTAATATGTTTGTTTTATGTGAACATATTATATGTTTGGAAGCATTTTGAGCCCAAAAATATTATATGCTTGGAAGAATGTTTCCCAAAGACGATTGTGCTCATTGCCTAATATACTCGTAATTTTCACTTCCACGATATATTTTAGTTCTTGGCACCTTTTTCTGTAATACAAATAATGTTGAAGAAATTATTCACTTTTATAATTTGTTTAAATTTTACCTGTCTCCTGCACGGAGAATCGAATCGAGGACTATACAGTTTGTAAGCCACCACACGATCCACTGGACTACATAGCTGTTATAGTCACCAGTAGATAATTATCGTTATAAGTTACATTTATATAGCATAGTTTGCAGCGCCCACGAGCCCATGCAAACATAACATTATTTTACAGAAAGATACATTTGTTGGCCACGTAGAGCAGTGGTTAGCAAGTCTGCCTTGCATGCAAAGGGTCGTGGGTTCAATCCCTGCTCCGACCGAACACTTTTTTTTAATTTACACATTTATATTTATACTATATTAAATTTTTATAATGAAACTTCGAAATGTGGGTTATTAAAGATTTACAGTCAGTAACAGTGCTTGATATAAACGAAATTGACTGATTTTTGAATAAAATATTATTTGTTATTGCAAAAATAACAATTTTGTAACAAAAACCTGTTTTTGGTACAAAACTTTAAAATTTGGAAGGAATTAAAAACTCTAACAAAAGAAGAACATGGAGTCGAGTATAAACATACATAAATAATTTTATAATATAAATATAAATTTATTTAGGCGTGAACAGTTTTTTACTAGCATTTAACACCATCGCTCTAAAATGCCTTTTATTTTTCTTTATTAATTCATTTTAAATAAAATAAACTTTTTAAATTGTTTTAGGTGCAAAACTCGAACTTAATGCCCGCTTTTATATTTGAAGGTGTCCGTCAACTCCTCGTGGACTACTTATTAATAAAGAGGAACTAAACTTTGTTTTTATACATTTTACTGTGTAATTTTTCAATATTTCCTCCTTATTTCGTTTTAGTGTCCCCTTTCGTTATTTTTATACCCACCACCATAGAATGGTGACGGGGGTATAATAAGTTTGTCATTCCGTTTGTAACGCATCGAAATATCGATTTCCGACTATATAAAGTATATATATTCTTGATCAGGGAGAAATTCTAAGACGATATAACGATGTCCGTCTGTCTGTCTGTCTGTCTGTCTGTCTGTTGTAATCACGCTACAGTCTTCAATAATGAAGCAATCGTGCTGAAATTTTGCACAAACTCGTCTTTTGTCTGCAGGCAGGTCAAGTTCGAAGATGGGCTGTATCGGTCCAGGTTTTGATATAGTCCCCATATAAACCGACCTCCCGATTTGAGGTCTTGGGCTTATAGAAACCGTAGTTTTTATCCAATTTGCCTGAAATTTGAAATCTGGAGGTATTTTGTGACCGTTAAGAGGTGTGCCAAAAATGGTGAGTATCGGTCCACGTTTTGGCATAGCCCCCATATAGACCGATCTCCCGATTTTACTTCTTGGGCTTATAGAAACCGCAGTTTTTATTCAATTTACCTGAAATTGGAAATCTAGAGGTATTGTAGGACCACAAATACGTGTGCCAAAAATTGTGAGTATTGGTCCATATTTTGGTATAGCCCCTATAGACCCATCTCCCGATTTTACTTCTTTGGCTTATAGAAATCGCAGTTTTTATTCAATTTAGCGGAAATTGGAAATCTAGAGGTATTGTAGGACCACAAATACGTGTGCCAAAAATTGTGAGTATCGGTCCATGTTTTGGTATGTTCCCCATATAAAACAACCTCCCGATTTGGGGTCTTGGGCTTATAGAAACCTTATTTTTTATCCAATTTGTCTGAAATTGGAAATCTAGAGGTATTTTAGGACCATAAAGAAGTGTGCCGAAAATGGTGAGGATCGGTCCATATTTTGGTATAGCCCCCATATAGACCGATTTCCCGATTTTACTTCTTGGGCTTCTAGAATCCGAAGTTTTTATCCTATTTGCCTGAAATTGGAAATCTAGAGGTATTTTCGGGTCATAAAGAGGTGTGCCGAAAACGGTGAGTATCGGTCCATATTTTAGTATAGCCCCCATAAGAACGACCTCCTGATTTAACTCCTTGGGTTACTAGAAACCGTAGTTTTTATCTGATTTGCCTGAAATTGTAAATATTCTGGTATTTTAGGCTCACAAAAACGTGTATCGGATTAGGTTTTTATAGGTCCATTTGGTAATGCCTCCATATAGACCGACTTCACTTCTTGAGGGTGTAGAAGGCGCACTGATGATGAAAATTGCTTGAAACTCAATGTAAAATTTCCAGATTTTACTTCTACAGATTTAAGATTTCAAATCAAGACTTTATTTTATAATTTTCTTGCACACTTACAAGAGATGTTAATGATTCCTCTAAAACTCAAACAAAAATGGTTCTTATAAATCCAGAATCTGATATAGTCCTCATGGATGAAATCTTTAAATTTATCTTCGTGAAGTGTCCTCAAGTCCTCAAGCCCTCCTGAAATTTCAAAGGAAACCCTAATATTTGGTTCATGGTGGTGGGTATTTAAGATTCGGCCCGGCCGAACTTACTGCTGTATATACTTGTTATGAGGACCCCTGATTTCTTTTAACGAACCAAGAAAAAAACTTGTGCCCATAATGCCAAAATGATAAACAAAACACATGTCCACACATACATAAAATGCTGCTCTCAAAGCGAAAACATATGCTGTTTGTTTTTCAAATGTCTATTCTCTTGGTTGCGAATGTCCATTTACTTTATTCAATTTAAATAATATTTAGTGGGTATTAAGTTCGAGTTTAGCCGCTAAATAGCCGAAATATACCACACATATTATGTTTTGGGTCAATTTGACCCACCCATACAATCTCAACGTAATTTAAAAAAAAATATGGATGTTTATTTAGTTCAAATTACTTTTATTGTTGACGATGTATTTTTAAATCAAAATATGTACATAAATACAAAAATTCATTACATAAGTATCAGAAATTATAATATATAGCAGTCTTTTATTGAAAATTTTTGCAAACTATATTGCTGTGTTCTTTGCAAACAAAGTGATTGCAAGTGTTGCACACAGTTGAATATTTGTTAGCGTTTTTTTGTTTGTTGGCAAAAGAAACAACGATGCCTCTTTCGTGAAGTTCCAGGGCTTTCAATATTACACTGAGATGAGGTTGCTTCTGAGGACTGATGGGGCTGTTGGATACTTTTGACAACGTTTTTAGCCGTTGCGCCGTACGGTAGTTCCTCCCTTCGCAAAATTTGGGGCTTGATCATCTGGTTTGCAAGATCTTCCAGAAAAAGCCTGCGCTTAAAAAGCTTGTTGGAATTCTAGGAAGGATTTATTTCTGTCCATATGACATAAGCGTTGTATGCTGAAGCATCTATGATATTTGAAAATAATGCAATCTGCCAAAGTTTAGTTTGACGTTTGCACGTATAGTTAGCTACAAGTTGGTGAAGTGCATCTACTCCAGCCTTAGTTTTATTGTAATGAAGTATTATGTCGGGCTTTTTCTTATCTTCATCACTTACAGCAGCAGAATGATGAAGAGAGCTAAGCGCAATTACGAACTTATACTTCTTGGGTACATAGGACACAACAGTTAGATTTTATGTCCGTAACCCTGGATATCGCGAGTTTAGAAGGACCAGGCGCATGTGACAAGATTTGATAGCGAGGAATTTTGCCGATGAAACTGATGGTTGATTTTGCCAAAGCACAGTTTCATCTTTTGATAACAAAAATTTGTGTATTGGCTTCTTGAGCTGTGCAGTCTCCAAGTACACTTTCTACATTTTTACTAAAAGATATATCCGACTCATCAACTCCTTTCTCACTGACACAAAATCTTCATCATCATCCCTATCGTCAAAAATATCGTCATCCTCGTCATTCAGAATTCATCATTGTTGAGAACCTACTCAAAATACAATAACTTGCCTAACATCGTAGTTACATATATTTATTACGAAAAAATATTACTTTGTTTCCTTGAGCCATTTCTGGTAATTTACGTCTATTCTCTATGACAAGCAAAATTCAACTGCAGGAGTTTTATACTGGTCGAGAATAGACTTGTGTGTCTAAGCGAGAAACGGGGATTCCCCTTTTTCGCACCACAAATACAGATTCCTTTGCAAGTCTGTTGACAAGGTGATAGCAGGAGACGTTTTTGTACAAAAATACCCCTTCAAAGTCAAGAATCAGTGCATAAAACAACAAACACAGCAAAGTAATAGTAGACCGCTGTGCTCCCGCTCTCACCTTCTCTTCATACATCTTAATTGATAGCATCATGGCAGTCGCAATACACATATCGATAACTCAATAACATTCTGTGAATACCGATCATGCATAATATTCATTTTGCTATTTTACCTCATTAAATTCGCACACAAACTATTGGTGGATCAAATTGACCCAAAACATAATAAGTGTTACAAAAACATAAATATCGGGTCACCGTTGAAACGAAAAAATTTGTTTGTATTGTTTCTATGCAAAAACGTTGGTTTTAAATAACTTTATGAATAGAAAAAGCACCAGCTCATTCCATTAATCCTAAGCAGAATTATTAAGAGATTTCTTTTGAAATTGGGTCATATTGACCCAAACATAGCAGAAGGGTTAATAATCCATTTTATGGAATACAAACTTTGTGAAAATTTACTTTGGGCTATTCCCCATCAAGTTATAATGAAATCTGCAACAAATATGTATAATTTTATGCCTTTTTTTACTGATTTAGTTTTCACTTTAGTGAAAAAATTACGATTTTAGCGGCTAAACTCGAACTCAATACTCACCTTATCATAAAACAGTTTTCCGAAACAACATACATAAATTGTTCTCTTTTGATTCTTTCGCTGTGTTATGTTGATATCTTTTGTCAACTCTCCCGGTTTCCATCTCTATTTCTTTCTCTATACTCTCTCTCTCTCTCTCCCTGTCGCTTTGAATAAAATAACATATGTATGTTTAGTCGAAATTTGTAAATTTATATATGTTTGCATTCACACATATGATTTTTATGAAACATTCATGCCCCAAACATAATATATTCTAACATATTAACATAGATGTTCTAAACATTTAGTGTTAGTTTAGGAACATTATATGTTTGCACTTAAATATATTGTGTTTTAAAATTGTGCCCAAAACACATTTTGTTTATATCGGAACATATGAAAAACATATTTTTCTAAGAGTGTAAGAAAAATATAAAGTTTTATAATATTGATAAAAATAATATTGTTTGAATCGAAAAACAATGGTCACGATCTAAAATGATTCGTCAAAAATGTGTTTTTCTTCCATTTAAACAAACATGGTCACAATCGAAAATGTTATGATCTTTATGAAAAACAAAACTTTTTAGTCTTCGAAAAAAGGACGTCACTTGAGAAAAAAGCCCAAAATTAACTTTATCTATTTATTAACTAATTCCTTGTTTATTTGTATTTTTACTGTCATGCAAGCTAATCATTTAATATTTACGTCGTGCCCATCAAATGTACTTCCTCATTAAATAGATAACAAATTTTCATAAAAATAACGACCAACATTTCTGAAAATAGAAAACATCAAATTGAACACCGATTTCATAAAAACAATGTAATTTCTTCATCAATTTGATGAAGATCTTTTTCATTTATTTGATGTACTTTTCTTTTAGTGTAGACTATCCCATTGAGCCCAGTATTATTTCATAAGTTGGCTGTGATTTCTTTCTTGCTAGGTTTTTTATCTTCTTCCTTTGCCGAAATAATTTTGCTCAAGGCGATGGATGGAATGCCTCTTCTTGTTCTTCACTTCCCTGGAACTTTGGACCTTTGTGCGTCAATTTAAGGAGACTATTGTCAATGCTGGCGAAGCTTGGAACAAATCGTCTGTCATAGGTGCATAAACAAAGGAAGCTGCACAATTCATGGAGATTTCAAGGACGTGGTCAATCTCTAACAGCCTGGACTTTGTCTTCATTGGAGGATGTGCCCTTTGCCGTCACATGATGACCCAAGTACTTAACTTCTCGCTGGAAAATGAAGCACTTCTTTGCGTTCAGTCGTAGACCAGCAGCTGACAATTTCTGGATATCATCCTTCAAGTTCTTAATATTTGGTACTGATAAAGTACATCTCAAATCAGTTTCACCATGAAGGCAAGGCCGATATTTTGACTTTCTATCTAAAAGAGACGAAAAGTAAAAACAGTAAAACAGTTACATAGGTTAGGTTGGTTAGGTTAAAGTGGCAGCCCGATTAAATTTCAGGCTCACTTAGACTATTCAGTCCATTGTGATACCACATTTATCTAAAAGTACCTATTACATATGGGCACTTCTAGTCTTAACCACTGAACCTTCTCTATTATTTACTTTTGTGGAACCAACCAGATTGCTCCAAAAACATTAACAAACTGCTTAAGTTAACGTTTTCCAGGTCAGCCAGTAATCTAAAGCTATATGCTCCTAAAATTCGCTTACGCCTTACACAAAAAGCAGGACACTCACACAAGAGGTGTTTAATTGATTCCTTTTCCTCCACATCATGACAGCTTATACAATAGTCATTTTGCAATGCAATTTTCCCATCGAATATTGGCCATAATAACAGCCTTCTCACAACAGTTACATAGATAGTTGACGAAAATTTTATCAAAATGTTTAAAATGCTTGAAAACAAAAGTGGATACAAGTTCCGATATTTCAGCCAGAAATTTAGCAGTTGCAAATAATGGTAGTGAACGATCAATATTGGAAAACCTATAACAAATTATGGAATTGCACGTAACATCCACTCTTTTCTCACTTTGGTTATAAATTAACTTTTAGAAATGTTTCGTACGTTCTTTTATAGTACGTATGTATATTGTTGATATTTCGTGGAACTTACAAAATTGTGTTGTTTTAACGAATTTAATAATACAAAACCTGTTCAACTTAAATGACGCAGCGCTCCCCACACTTGGAACCTCGTGGTGCCCAACCAGGGAAGTGCTGTCCTAAACATTTATTTACTAGCCAAATGTCACATATTTATAATTGTGTTAGAATACAAACAAATAAAAACATGTTTGTAATTTATTTGAATATTACAACCTAAACATGTATTTATGTGCAAAATATGTAAGTCGGAAATTGTATACTTACTCATAGATCGATTCGATTTGTTTTGATGCCACAAGAAGAAAAAAATTTAGATAAAAACAAGTAAGGAAAGTCTAAAGTCGGGCGGGGCCGACTATATTATACCCTGCATCACTTTGCAGATCTAAATTTTCGATACCATATCACATCCGTCAAATGTGTTGGGTGCTATATATAAAGGTTTGTCCCAAATACATTCATTTAAATATCACTCGATTTGGACAGAATTTGATAGACTTTTACAAAATCTATAGACTCAAAATTTAAGTTGGCTAATGCACTAGGGTGGAACACAATTTTAGTAAAAAATAAAATATGGGAAACATTTAAATCTGAAGCAATTTTAAGGAAACTTCGCAAAAGTTTATTTATGATTTATCGCTCGATATATATGTATTAGAAGTTTAGGAAAATTAGGGTCATTTTTACAACTTTTCGACTAAGCAGTGGCGACTTAACAAGGAAAATGTTGGTATTTTGACCATTTTTGTCGAAATCAGAAAAACATATATATGGGAGCTATATCTAAATCTGAACCGATTTCAATCAAATTTGGCACACATGACTATATTAGTAATTCTACTCCTAGTGCAAAATTTCAACCAAATTGGGCCAAAACTCTGGCTTCTGGGGCCATATAAGTCCATATCGGGCGAAAAATATATATGGAAGCTATATCTAAATCTGAACCGATTTCAATCAAATTTGGCACACATGACTATACTACCCATTTTACTCCTTGTGCAAAATTTCAAGCTAATGGGGTCAAACTCTGGCTTCTGGGTCCATATAAGTGCATATCGGGCGAAAGATATATATGGGAGCTATATCTAAATCTGAATCGATTTCCACCAAATTTGGCACCCATAGCTACAATGCTACATCTACTCCTTGTGCAAAATTTCAACCAAATTGGGCCAAAACTCTGGCTTTTAGGACCATATTAGTCTATATCGGGCGAAAGATATATACGGGAGCTATATCTAAATCTGAACCGATTTCCATCAAATTTTGCACACTTGACTATACTACTAATTGTACTCCTAGTGCAAAATTTCAACCAAATTCGGCCAAAAATCTGGCTTCTGGGGCCATATAAGTCCATATCGGGCGAAAGATATATATGGGAGTTATATCTAAATCTGAACCGATTTCTTCCAAAATCAGGGTTCTATTCTTACCCAAATTAGGAACATGTGCCAAATTTGAAAGCGATTGGACTTCAATTGCGGCCTAGACTTTGATCACAAAAATGTGTCACAGACAGACGGAGGGACGGACATGGTTATATCGACTCAGGGATCCACCCTAGGAATTATTGCCAAAGACACCATGTGTCTATCTCGTCTCCTTCTGGGTGTTACAAACATATGCACTAACTTATAATACCCTGTTCCACAGTGTGGCGCAGGGTATAAACACAAATATTAATTTTCTTGTATATATAATTTTCTTGTATAAATTCAAAATTGTTTACCCTTTAAAATTTAAATTTTGTTGAGTGCCTTGTTCATATGCCAGACGCATACCAAAATCGATGCAAACACATTTATCCACGACAAAATATGTCTCTCTAGTAGAGCACCATGTGCTCTCATTTGATTCTCTCCCTGTATTGTGTTGATGTAGATCGTTGTCTATCTCCGTTGTCATCTTTATCTTTTTCATCCGAAGACATTATATTTGCTTCCGAAGACATTATATTAAAGAAAATGTAATGTCCCAAACATAATATGTTGTAAGAAGTAATATGTATATTCCAAACGTGTTATACTACTTTATGCATATTATATGCTATCACATAAAAATAATGTGCAAAAAAAACAATAAAATAATATGCAAAAACGCGAGTTATGTTGTTTTGCACGATTCTATATATCCCGATCTATGACAGATATAAAAAATCTGTAAACTCCAAACGTCCAAATTAATTACTATACAATATCCAAAATATATGTGCTTCCTGTTCTTTCTTCTTGACCTCCACCCCGCGCTATGCCTATGCATATTAACATATAAACATTTTATTTTAATTTGGCATTATATTTTTGCTCTTAAAAATATTGTGTTTAAAAAATTAAGCCCGAAACGCATTTTGTTTACTGTCAAATTGTTGATAAGCAAAAGATTTCAATTTATTTTTGAAAAAATATGCATGGAATCTCCATAATTGTTGTAATATGCATTTTTTTAGGCTCCAGTTCAGCCTGGTGGAATGAAGTCACGTGTACAGGACTCTTCTCTTTGGGGCTTGGATTATTTTTACTGGTCTTGAATTGTTTAATAAGCCGCAAAGAAGAAGAAGACTTGGAAGACTACGTTCAACGGCAGCTAACACGATCTAGGTCTGGTCATCGTTTAGAACGTGATGTGGAAACTGGAGTTCTAACCACAAGACATGCGAGAAAAGCGGTGGCATTCCAAAAAAATGGTCTAGCTAGCGAAGTAGCTTTGGTAAATAGTTCAGCGAATGACAATGTAGCGAACGGTTCCATCGATGGACGAACTTGTATGTTAATCAAAAACACCATAACAACACTTTTCAAAATATAACCAACATTTTTTATACTTTCAGGTCTTAATACTTCCGGTGATATTTTATTAGAAAAAATTGTCGAAGAAGATAATTCATATCTTAATAATGGTAGTGTTGGGGTTTCACCTATAGAAATCGAAAACGATACAAAGCAACTGTTGCGAAGTGAATCAATAAATGAAACAATCAATATAACAAGAATATAAGAAAAGTTTGTCTCCAAGTCACCAAATATTTTCCTTACGCAGTTTAACACTTACTTTTTTTTTAATTAATGTAGATAATAAATAATATATATCTCTTTTTATAAACAAATTCAACTTACCCTACAATCTTATATTTAATTGTAGAAAAAAAAACATATACATCTAGATAATACAATTACAAGTATATATGAACTATTTATAATTCTAAGCTTAAGATCATCTTTTATTAGCTTTATTTTATACGTATACCTAGAAAATAATTTGTATATATCTTTCTAATGCTTTAAATTCAAAACATAGCAACTGTTTGTTTTTACACTTTTCATTCAAAAGTTCTTGACCTTTTGTGGTAATAAAATAAATCGGAATTAAATTAATATTTCCAATTTCTCTCGCAGTGAGCAATAACTATAACAATACATCTTATAAAATATACATATTCTAAATCAGCTTTAACCAACATCTTCTGAACGCATAACTAAAATTTAAGTACGTTTTTTTAACTTTCCTATAACTAACAATAAAAAACAGTTGTTTAGTAATTCAACACAGTTTCATTTTCAAACACACCCCACTAGAAAAAAGATGCAATGGTTTAGTTTTTTTACGTAACAAAATACCTACCTACCTTAATTTCATCCATTCTAAAAATATCATATGGCATAAGGCCAATTTTCATATTTCCCAGTGAAAATTGAAGTAGCCTAAAAATCATATGCATTTGTTAGAAATAATATCTCCAAGGTCGAATTGAAGAAACTGTCAATCAGAAATGGAATATAGGAATTCAGTTTATGCGACATGTTCCCCAATAATTTTTCTTATATGTTACTCATTAATTGTTTCACAAATGGCGAGATCTGTATGTCTACAATGCAAATCGATGCGATTCCGATTCGATATAATACTGCAACATTTGAACGGAAAAAGATATCAATTCAGAAAATCGATTAAACGATGAATAAAACCCGGTTTCCGCGATTAACTTAAAATGCAAAGTTTTTTACTATTTTTACTGTGTAATTGAATCAGATTAATCGGTTTTTCGGAGAAAAGGTCGGCTTAGAAATCGGTACTTTGTCATATGAGAATTAAAAAAAATATTTGGCGATTTTGGGATGAGAAGAACTCATTCATGGCCGATAGAACCTTGAAAAGGTAACCAAATTTGGTGTTCTATAAGAAACAACTAAAAACTAACAAACATGTTACGAAAAAAATGTTCAGTATTTTTTAAATTAAAGTTGTGAAGTCTGCAACTTTCAATACATGTAGGTACGCAATTTTTTCATCAAAAATGCGTATAATTTTGTAAAGAATGCAAGAAAAACAAGGATCCCAATTAGTTTAAATTTTTGCAAGAAAAAAAAAAAATAATTGTGGTGCTCATATCTCGCGAGTCTTTATAGGGTTTCTCCAGCAAAATCATCGAAATCGGTTCATAATTCACAGCAAAATTTCATACACACGAAGTGACCAACTAGGAACCCACAAACTTAAGGTAAGTATTAAGTTCGTGTTTAGCCGCTAAAATTTGCATTTATTCACGGTTACTTTTCTTTAATAATTCACTTTAAATAAAATAAAATTGTATAATTTTATTCTTCTTTTACAGATTTATTTTCGATTTTCGCGGCTAAACTCGAACTTAATATCCACCTTTAGAGGAAAACCCCTGAGTTTTCACTTATGTTGATATTTTTATCCGTTCAAAAGTTGCAGATTTATTTCCAAAAAGAAAGGCGATTTGGAACCACTGTGCGATGGCAAACACAATATTCCAATATCACGCCATTGTCACCGCATTCCCTACATATAATTCCACTCGCCTACGAATTGTCATCATACTCTCCGTCAATAATAGTCAAATCTGTTCTTTTTTGGGTTCTCTTCACTTGATATAAGTAATTTTATTAATGAGATGAAAATAAATTTGTCATTAATATTGAGCCAACGAAATTTTTCGTACGAACAACGAAAACGTCGTCATTTTAACACTTTTTGTTTAGAACCAAACGAGTTCTATATAAGCAAGAGATATTAAATTGTTTAGAAAACAGATATAGATGGAATGTACCGATATGCTTTTTATTTATTAGGCTCAAGTTCAGCCTGTACAGAACGTGTAGGACTAGATCTGAAATTAATACAACGAAGGTCATTACGATGCATTTTTTGTACTAACACGTACCGGTTAAATTACTACAGATCAATGATAAAAATTATGGCTTCTTTTGCAACTGGTAGGGCATATACAAAATGGCCGCGCTAGATAGTTGTACATTAAAGAATTATATTTTTGGATCCAGATTCGGTTCGAACCAAACTCATAATCTCTCACTCTTTGATAAAATTGTAAATTTTATTTTTGTACGATACCAATTAATATTTCACTGCTTTGTGCTATTTCGTTTATGATTATACATATGTAAATACGAATGAAATTGGCGATGTTTTCTTATAAAATACCTGTTTTGCTTCGATTTCTCCAAAATACTAAACCCAAAAAGGAGAACTACTGCATAGACTTGCAGAATTCAGTTGCAGTTCATACGAATTTTGTGTAAATGCATCTCCATTTTCAAATGTTCGTTTGTTACTTTAATGAACAAAGCATCGAAAATTAACTCGAGACATTGAAAACATAAACTCCGTTTTGACTTGATATTCGAATACTCACCACTGGGTGAGAACCATGGTATATAACAGGTTGGCTGATAAGTCCCCGGTCTAACAAAGAAAAACACATTTTTTTTTTTTTCAAAATTCGTTTTTATTATTCAACATAGTTCCCAAAATAGGCCTTAGTTTCGGCGATCACCTCTTCATTGCAGCCAAAATTTTTCCCTGCGAGCATCCTGCGAGGGGCCAGATCTGCAGAATACGGTGGGTGGGGAAGCAATTCGAAGCCCAATTCATAAAATTTTGCCATCGTTCTCAATGACTTGTGGCACGGTGCGTTGTCTTGGTGGGACAACACTTTTTACTGCTTCATATGGGGCCGTTTTGCCGCGATTTCGACCTTCAAACGCTTCAATAACGCCATATAATACTCACTGTTGATGGTTTTTCCCTTCTCGAGATAATCGATAAAAATTATTCCATGCGCATCCCAAAAAACAGAGGCCATTACTTTGCCAGCGGACTTTTGAGTCTTTCCACGCTTCGGAGACGGTTCACCGGTCGCTGTCCACTCAGCCGACTCTCGATTGGACTCAGGTGTGTAGTGATGGAGCCATGTTTCATCCATTGTCACATATCGACGGAAAAACTCGAGTGTATTACGAGTTAACAGCTGCAAACACCGCTCAGAATCATCAACACGTTGTTGTTTTTGGTCAAATGTAAGCCCGCGCGGCACCCATTTTGCACAGAGGTTCCGCACATCCAAACATTGCTATCTCGATCAACTTCATTTTACGGTCATTCAAATCATTTTTTGGATTTTTTTGATGTTTTCGTCTGTAACCACCTCTTTCGGGCGTCCACTGCGTTCACCGTCCTCCGTGCTCATTTCACCACGTTTGAATTTTGCATACCAATCAATTATTGTTGATTTCCCTGGGACAGAGACCGGAATCTCATTATCAAGTCAAGTATTTGCTTCCACTGTATTTTTCCCCTTCAGAAAACAGTATTTTATCAAAACACGACATTCCTTTTTTCCATTTTTTTTTTTTCACAATAACAAAAGTTGCTTCACAAAAGACGCTCTATCTCACGAACTTACAGACGTAAAATTTTGACACGAATCATTTGAAGGTTGGTACTATATAAAAATAATATGCATTTAATACTAGCGACGCCATCTATGTGTCAGACCGGGGACTTATCAGCCAACCTGTTATAATATGAAAATAACATCCAGATTAATGTAAATATCAAAATAGTGATAGTAGGCATTAATAAAACATATTGACTAATTATAAAATGATTGTATATCGTGCGTAGAAGGAATACACTAAAAAAATATTATCTTGAGGCCAAAGATTTCATGTCCTTAAAATACGAAGGTCAACTTGTCTTTAATAATTGAAAAAATCTTCAAAATTAAAGAAATTGTCTTTAAATTCGTTGTGTTTTTGCATCTTGATAACAAAGCAACCAAGCGTTTAAAACTAGGGGATGTTTTTCAACACTTTATTTTAAAGACTTTTTTATGTGAAATAACATAATTTCTACTTGAAGTCGAGTCTGCATTTGGAAACTTAAGTTGCCGTTAAGACGTTTTTAAAGGACTTCGATAGCACGAAAAATATTAAAAATCGAATAGATTAAAATTTGTTTCCTGAAATCAACTTAAAATTTGGTATCCTAACATGAAAGAAAGTTTCGTTTTACTACGGTCAACTTGGCTTTAATACTTCAGAAAAAATCTTCAAAATTAATGAAATCGTCTTTGAATTTGTTGACTTTTTGCATATTTTCTACAAAACTAAAGAGCATTTAAAAATAGATATTTTTCAACACTTTATTTTAAAGACGCTTTTTACTTGAATCATGGTACAATATCTACTTGAAGTCGAGTCTAAATTTGGAAATCTAATATAAGCACGGTTTTAATGGACTTTAATAGTTCCGGAAGAAAAAAATGAAAAAAACAAATAAATTAAAATTTGTTTCCTAGAATCAAGTACGCAAAACTCAAATTTAAGAGATAATTGTGTCTTAAATGTGTCCTTACTTCAATTCTCCGCTTCTTTGGCTCGGAATCAATCAATCAATCATTAGTGTAAAGACAAAATCTTTGGAAACGAGCATGTTTTTTTCAGTGTAGAAAGCAGACGTCAAACGATCAGTTGAACTTTTTGTTTTACATGTGCTTATTATCATATATACACAGTCTTACACAAGTTTACATACGGTTTAAGGAATTTAATTTTCTTTCATTATTAAAATATAATAAAATATGCATACATATGCTTTAGATTTTGTAAATTAATTTGAAAAACAAAGTATTTGTCCATTTTCAAGAAGATGTTTTTAGTTTGGATTATAAACAACAACAAGAAACATGTTTAGTTATAAGGTAAACACCTCAAGGGTATGTAAACTTATGTGAGACTGTGTACATGTATATATTCATAGATTTAATGTATTGTGACGTATTAGAGAGAGTGTGGGGAGACAGAAATACTAAAAGACCAATTCGTATTACTAACGAACATATTTCATTAATATGCAGTGTTGCCAGTATTGGGGATTTTTCCCCAAATCGGGTATATTTTTTGTGGATGGGGACAAAATTTTTGAGTTGGGGATTTGGTGGGGAATTTCCACAAATTTGGGGATTTTTGTGGGGAATTTTCGAAATCTGTTCTGTATAATAAATAAGATTAAGAATTATGTTTTATATGAAATTCTTAACTTCTACATGCTTAAATAAGTACAGAGAATCTCCAAAATATAAAAAATAACTTTCCTCCTCTTTATTCCACGGCATTTATTTGGGGCTCAAGAACTTTTACTCTGTTTCCTATTGTAAAATTATTTCGTAAGGACTCATCTGCGTACATCACTGATTTGGAAAATATATCACATACATATGAAATAGAGTTCATATTGGGACAACAACGCCTTTTGATCGATCTCCCAATTTTATTTCTTGACCATTTAGAACTAAGTTTTGATTCATGAATACACATGTTAACCGAACTCCCATTTTTATACCCTCCACCATAGGATGGGGGTATATTAACTTTGTCATTCCGTTTGTAACACATCGAAATATTGCTCTAAGACCCCATAAAGTATATATATTCTGGGTCGTGGTGAAATTCTGAGTCGATCTAAGCATGTCCGTCCGTCCGTCCGTCTGTCCGTCTGTCCGGCTGTCCGTCCGTCTGTGGAAATCACGCTAACTTCCGAACGAAACTAGCTATCGACTTGAAACTTGGCACAAGTAGTTGTTATTGATGTAGGTCAGATGGTATTGAAAATGGGCCACATCGGCCCACGTTTACGTATAGCCCCCATATAAACCGATCCCCAAATTTGGCTTGCGGAGCCTTCCGGAGCAGCAAAATTCATCCGATCCGGTTGAAATTTGGTACGTGGTCTAAGTATTCGGTCTCTAACAACCATGCAAAAATTGGTCCATATCGGTCCATAATTATATATAGCCCCCATATAAACCGATCCCCAGATTAGACCTCCGGAGCCTCTTGGAGGGGCAAAATTCATCCGATCCGGTTGAAATTTGGTACCTGATGTTAGTATACGGTCTCTAACAACCATGCAAAAATTGGTCCATATCGGTCCATAAATATATATAGCTCCCATATAAACCGAACCCCAGATTTGACCTCCGGAGCCTCTTGGAGGGGCAAAATTCATCCGATCCGTTTGAAATTGGGTACGTGGTGTTAGTATATGGTCTCTAACAACCATGCAAAAACTGGTCCATATCGGTCCATAATTATATATAGCTCCCATATAAACCGATCCCCAGATTTGACCTCCGGAGCCTCTTGGAGGGGCAAAATTCATCCGATCCGTTTGAAATTGGGTACCTGATGTTAGTATACGGTCTCTAACAAGCATGCAAAAATTGGTCCATATCGGTCCATAATTATATATAGCTCCCATATAAACCGATCCCCAGATTTGAACTCTGGAGCCTCTTGGATGAGCAAAATTCATCCGATCCAATTGAAATTTAGTACGTGGTGTTAGTATATGGTCTCTAACAACCATGCAAAAATTTGTCCATATCGGTCCATAATTATATATAGCTCCCATATAAACCGATCCCCAGATTTGACCTCCGGAGCCTCTTGGAGGAGCAAAAGTCATCCGATGCGGTTGAAATTTGGTACATTTCGTTAGTATATGGCCTCTAACAGCCATGTAAAAATTGTCAAATTTTATTACTATAGAAAGTTTTGTCAAAATTTCATTTCTATAGAAAGTTTTGTAAAAAGTTTATTTCTATAGCAATGTTTGTCAACATTTCATTTCCATAGAAAATTTTGTCAAAATTTTATTTCTATAGAAAATTTTGTAAAAAATTTATTTCTGTAGAAAATTTTGTCAACATTTTATTTCTATAGACAATTTTGTCAACATTTTATTTCTATAGAACATTTTGTCAACATTTTATTTCTATAGAAAATTTTGTCAACATTTTATTTCTATAGAAAATTTTGTCAAAATTTTATTGCTATAGAAAATTTTGTCAACATTTTACTTCCATAGAAAATTTTGTCAACATTTTATTTCTATAGAAAATTTTGTCAAGTTTTTATTTCTATAGAAAATTTTGTCAAAATTTTATTTCTATAGAAAATTTTGTCAAACTGAGTTATATACGTATTTAATCGGCTTTTTTTGTTTAATATATACCCCTTATGGACTAACTTACAATTTAGAAGACAGTGTTAAAAAGTTTTACGATACCTTGCCATCGGCAAGTGTTATCGCAACCCAAGTAATTCGATTGTGGATGACAGCCTTTAGTAGAAGTTCCTACGCAATCCATGGTGGAGGGTACATAAGATTCGGCCTGGCCGAACTTACGGCCGTATATACTTGTTATTTCTCGAGCATTTAGAAGATGATTTGCATAAGAAAAAAATTCGATGGCTTTTTATACCAATAATTAACTCTTATGAGGGCTTGTATCGGCATAACGAAAATACCATACTTTTCCAATTTTTATTTTTTACGGATTTTCTATAGCAGAGTCTATTCCTTTACTTTTTTTTTCAAAAAACCTGCTAAAAATTTATTGGAGATTTTTATGAGGAATTTTAAATTAAATTGGGGATTAAACCGTTCAATTTTGGGGACAAGAGCCCGGAAAATACTGGCAACACTGTTAATATGACGAAAGATACATATATTAAATATAATTTTTAATGATCCATATTATTATATTAACTATTACATGCGTTGTTGAATGAAATTTTCAATTTCCAGAAGTAAAATTTTTTATTCTAATTCGCTAAAAAAATCGTCTTTATTTGCAAATTCGTTTTCCTAATATTTGCGACCAATACAATTATTTAGTTACATTTCAAGCACGGATCCACAAATTCCTCTCTGTCTCTCGCCATGCTTAATAGATTAGTGACATCTTGGATACCAGTCCATTCCGTGATGCTGTCAAGCCATGTTAAGTCTTTTCTTCCTCTATTAGGGTTTCCTTCAATTTTTATGCGTGTTTTGTAATAGTTTATATTTTTGATTCCTCATAATATGTCCCAAATACGCAGTTTTTCTCTTTTTTATGGCTATGAGTTCTCTTTCGCAATGCATTTTCCTTAATACCTCAGCATTTGCGACATGGACAGTCCAAGGAATTTTTAATATTCTCCGATATATCCATATTTTTAATATCAGTAGATTTTATAGACCACTCCATTGCTTACAGTAGTACTGACCAGAGATGATCTGTATCAAACTTGTTTAAGTTTGCGACTGTCGCAAAGTTGTAAACGTTATTTATGTCGCAAACTCAAAATGCTTCAATCTCGTCAGCTGGTTAGCGAATTCGATGATATCTAAGATGATGATATGCTCGAAGAAGTTTCAATTCTCAGGAAGGCTCATAAAATTATTAACAAATTTAAAAAAGTAAACCAGAGAGTAGACTTATTTCAATGGTAGACTTCAAGCCTAAATTACTATATCCTACTCCATGACACAAACCTTTCACAAATTTCGGAAGATACTTTCACAAATTTCGGAAGATACTAACAGCGAAGAAAAAAGCACTGTTTAAGTCCTGCATAAATAAACTGCTGTTTAGAGAGAATTTAATAAATTCACTTTTTGACTTATTAGAGCCAATTTCCATACTAATTAGAATTTGTCAAGACTCAACCGAACCAATCGCTGATGCAACAAAAGTTTGGCAGAACATTTTTGATCACTCAAACCCAGAATAGTTTGAAGTTGCGAATGAGAGATGTAAAACTAGTAGAGTTTTCAATAAATACACTGCAACTACATATTTCTTGCATCCCTTTTATAGGTAATCCAAACTAAATAATATTAAAACATTTTTATAATTTCTTTTCTTCAAAATTTGGTTTTCTACATTAGGTTTACGACTTTTGCGACGTACGTATTATGTCCTAAATGTATATCACAAAAGTCACTGTTTGCGACAGGTCAATATTGATGTCATGGCTGGTAAAAACTTTCTTGTACTTGTAAATGAATCTCTCGTCAATTCTATTCGGCATCTTATCTCTTCGGAGGAATCCGATTGTTCAGTAATTGTAGCTCCGAGATATTTAAAACTTTTAACTCTCTCTGCGTTTGAATTGTGTATTTTTAATATCGCGTCTTTGTGCTCTTGCTTTTTGCTTATAATCGTAAACTTTGTTTGGATATTAATTTTTAAGCCATATTTTTCACTACAAGGTTGGAGTGTATCCACAAGATTCTGAAGTTCATATATGCTATGTGCCATTAATGTTGTGCCGTTAGGGTATAACAAAACCATTTCGAATTCTGTTGGCCAATTCTCTAAATATTTGCTTGGAATAAATATTAAAAATCAATGAAGACAGTATACACCCCTGCTTCATTCCTTTGGACATGGGTATACTTTCGGTCATATCTTCGTTTATGTCGATTTGAGCAGTGTGGTGCCAGTATAAACTCTTTATACATTGTATTTCTTTTTGTTCCATATTTATTATGTTCAGAATGCATATCAGTTTATTACGTAGCGCGTTATGGAACGATTTTTCATAATCTATGAAACAGGAATGCATCTTTTTGGGCGTTTCTACATTTTTGAAAAAATTAAAAAATTAATATTCTTAGTATTAATGAAACTTGTCTCATTAATGTAACAAAACATACAAAATTCTCTTTTAGCGATCGATTTTATTATATTAACGATAACTTTCGTTCTTATAATGAAAAATTTCGTTATATTTACGAAAATTAATCGACGAAGACCGTTCGTTAATACTAACAGCCTATTTCTGATATACGAACGAAAGCAATTGCGAACGAACAGTAGTCACTCACTTTCGTTTAAATTTGGGTTTCTCTAACTTCCTTTCGTTCGTTCGCATGGCTTACGTTACTGTCAAATGCTAGCATTACCATATCTCAATTATTACAATTTCCTGAAAAAGGCCCATACATTTTAAAAATTATTTTCAATAAAATTCAATCTGGCATCGCCGTTCATTTGGCAAACTTTTCCCGCTTCTGATATTTGGTCTAGCTCAGTATTTTTTTTTAACAAATTAGCCCGCGTAGAGAGATAATTATTTGTATTTCCATATTTCTACAATAATTACAGTTCAGTTCTCCTTTTAATGAGTGTTTCATTCGAAATGTATGTGTTTGTTCGTGTTAGACGTTCCTTTAAACGGTCTCTATGGTGTTTATAAAGAAAAAATATACACTGAAAAAACAGTGAACCCACCAGGGAGAAAACTTTCGGTTAATTTTAGAAAATTTTTAATATTTATAGAAAATTTTAACTAAACAGTATTACAAACGTTGGCATCATGCCGATGTCATAAAAATTAGTAAATATTTTTCGACAAATTCAAGAAAGTTTATTAGACATAACTAAGTTTTTTCACTTGTTAAAGAAAATTTTGTAGTTTCAAGGAAATACTTGGAGTTCAAAATTGCAAGAATTTCTTTAGTGACATACGAAGTTCATGATGGACGCATTTTTAGTAAAATTTACCAATTTAAAGAAATTCTGAACTATTTTGTGGAAGACACGAATTTAGTTAATCTTTATGCTTCATTCGTGTATATTTTTTTCCTCGGTTTTAGTTAATTTAACTAACGTACACAAAAAATTATTAGAGTAAAGGAAACTTTCTCCAAACATAATAATTCCGAGAACTAAAATAAAGTTAAATTCGCTTTAGTGAAATAGAGAGTTCACCTTTTTTTGAGTGTATAGACATAAATCACTTTTATCACATATTTACATTAAAACCTTTAATCAATTTATCAATTATTAAGTTTTTTCCTTATTTATAAATGCATTTTTCCACAAAACGAAAGGTCTCTACCAAGTGAGTGGTTTTGACATTTCAGTTCGACAAAATGCGAACGAATCGAGCTAGAGAATCCCAATTGTAGAGATTACGTTACGTCTTCGTTCGCATTGATTTTCGTTTCGGGTTTCGTTTAGATACTCCTTAGAGAAACCAAAATCAGCTCTTTTTCGTTTTGTGTGCGAACGAAGACTAGAAACCAAAATCAGCTGTTTTTCGTTTTGTGTGCGAACGAAGACTAGAATTCGGATAGCAGAAATAGGCTGTAAGTATTTTTCTACTAGTGTAACATTACTACTAGTAGATGGCATATCGGATGTACAAATCGGCATTCCAGCCCTGACTACTCCTGTCACAGAATCTACATTGTTAGCCCTGGTGCAAACTCTTGATCTTATATGATAGTCCTTGACGCCTTTTTTTCGATACTCCTTATTTTCCAAACTTTCCCATACATTTTTGATAACCCTACTACATTGCTCAGGGGTCTCATTGCATTGTCGGTAATATTGTTACGTTTTTATATTGAGGCGTTTTTATTAACTCGACAATTAAAGCACTGTTTTTTTCAAAAACAATAATCTACAATTTATTCACTTTTTACTAGTTCGCCGTATAATTCGTTTACACTTCAATGTTGTTAGTTTGACTTTTAGTTTACGACTGACTTGACAGCCCCCTCTGTCATTCTGGCAAGATGGATAAAGATAAAGAAGGGGTTACTTTGTAATGAGCGATTGAGAAATTAAGAACGTAAAAGAAGCTTACGAAAGTACCAGAAAATAATAGATGATTATAAAGTGATGATGTAATTTTATCGTTACAATTGGAAATTTTAAATAAACCAAAGCTAATTTAAATAAACTTAAATCTAGACATATATAATTCGTAACACTGTCTCGCGCTTAAGCACAGAATCCGTTCCGTAAGGAGCCAAACGTTCCAGGTGTACAACTTTCATCTTTGACCTTTGACCACATCATTGATCTTCTTGATGACTTTATATGGGCCTTCCCTCTGTGTTTGTAGTTTAGGTCACAATCTTTCTTTCTTTGCAGATCGAATAGCAGAACTAATTGTCATTCTTGGAAGACCTCAGTATTCGCAGCACGATCATATCTCGCCTTCATCCTGTTGCTGACCATTATTAATTTTTTGCGCACTGATTCGTGAACTTCACCAAATGTGTTTGGTATGTCATTACTGTTTTCTTCCATGGTGAGCTCATTATTTTTAGCGCCGAATATCAAACTTCAGGCAACTTCAATTCAGTTCCGAATAGAACCTTGGCTGGTGTTCGAGAGGTGGAGTCAGGAATGGCAGATCTATAGGACAGCAAGAACTTTGGTATATGCTCGTCTTAGACCCGTTGGCCGTTGTGCACCACCTTTCGAAAATGCTTCTCCAGAGTGCGATCAAATCTTTCTACCATGCCATCGGACTGTGGATGCAATGGCGTAGTAGTTTTCTTGATACCAAGGGATTCCCACATCTCTTTGAATATGGCCGATTCAAAATTTCTTCCCTGGTCTGAGTGAATCTCGGACGGCATACCGTAGCCACATATACAGTTTTTGTCGACTACATCCACAATCGTCCTCGACTCTTGGTTTGGAATGGCATTAACCTCTGGCTATTTGCTGAAGTAATCCATGACGACCAGGACATATCGGTTTCCAGAATTACTTACTGGGAAAGGGCCTGGTCTATAATCTTGCATATGACCTCTACTTTTTCGTGTAGGACCTTTTATCCTTCATGTACTTCTCGAAATTGGTTACCCATTCAGCAATTGTTTTCTGGCATCCAACCCAGTAGAATCGTTACTTTACTCTCTCGGCCGTTTTGGTCATTCCCAAATGACCTCCACTACGACCATTGTGAAACTCCGTCAAAACATCCTTTACTTTGGACTCTGGTACGATGATCAAGTTTCGGCTGTTCTTACCATCTTCGCTTTCCCATTTACATTGGAGGTATCCAATGACCGGAAGTAGACTATCCCATTGAGCCCAGTATGATTTCGTAAGTGGACTTTCGGCTGCGATTTCTTTCTTAGTAGGTTTCTTATCTTCTTCCTTCGCCGAAATAATTTTTCTCAAAATGGGATCTTTACGCTTTTCTGTTGGCCAGTCCACTCCAGAGTCGATGTGTAACAGCCGGATATCAACGCTTTCTTCCTTATGTTTAGCTTTCGACCTGTATTTGCACACGAAATTACAAGGTCTGCGTGACAAGGCGTCAGCGTTACCATGTTTGCCACCTTTTCTATGCTCGATACTAAAATCGTAGCTTTGGGACCTTTCTACCCAACGTGTCAGTTGAGCCTCCGGTTTCTTGAATTGGAGCAACCATCGTAGAGCTGAGTGATCAGTTCTGAGCAAGAAATGCTGTCCAAACATGTATTTATTGTAATATTTTACGCAATAGTTCTGGCTTGAACAACATTCGGCTAAAATATTCGATGACCTTCTCTTTACCGTCAATCTGCCTCCAATTCCGCACGCGCTAGCATTTGTATCCAAAACAAAATTTTCGCCAGGAATTGGATATGCCAGAACAGGAGCTGAATATAAAGGTTCTTTCAGATATTGGAATGACTCTTTATGTTGCTTGTTCCAATGGAACTTCTGACCTTTTTGGGTTAATTTATGGAGGCTAGCAGCGATGCTGACGAAGTTTGGTACGAATCGCCTGTAGTAGGTGCATAAACCAAGGAAGCTGCGCAATTCATGGAGATTTTTGGGAGATTTTTACTGTTTGAATTTTGTCTTCATCGGTGGATATCGACTCTGCTGTAACATGATGACCCAGATACTTAACTTTAAACTAACTAGATATCGTCGAGGTAGCATCTGCTCCATCAATCGCTTGAAGGTAGCTGGAGCATTGCATAGCCTAAATGGTATTACATTGAATTGTCAAAGACCGACATTAACGCCAAAAGCTGTTTTTTCTTTGTCCTTTTCGCCGATATCTACTTGCCAATATACGCTCTGCAAGTCAAGCGTGGAAAACCATGTTGTTTCGGCTAGTGTGTCCAACGTGTCATCAATGCGTGGAAGTGGATAACTGTCTTTCTTGGTGACCTCATTGAATTTTCTGTAGTCCACGCATCTTTCTCTTTGAGCACAACTGGTGAGCACCAAGGACTTGATGATGGCTCGAGCACACCACTTTCCGCCATTTCCTTTACGAGCTTATGAACCTCATCTCGTTTTGCCAGGGGAACACTTCGTGGGGCCTGTTTTATTGGTTTTTGCTCTGTGGTATTCATTTCAAGCTTCACCACAGCTGTTCTGCCTTGATTTATTTTCTCAAAAGCAGAGATGCTAAATTTAACTTATTTTTATTTATTTATTTATTTATTGTTTATTTTAATCATACAGTAAATGTATGATAAAAAAGAAAAGGGAAAAGTAGCATTGGCTGCTAAGGCCATCAGCTATTAACTTATTTTTATTGCAAAAAAAGTTATTTGTTTGTAGTTAAATTTTATTATGTTTTTTTCCGAATTTTTCCACTACTCAATGAAATTTCCTTTTTTTACATATGCCTCAAACATGTTATGAACTAAACGTGGATATAAAGTTCAAAGACCGTACAAATAAATTCAATATGAACAGTACGGTCAAAATGGTCATGATTTAGCACCAAACGATTTTGCCCTTTATTTTTAGTTATTTTTTTTTGTCTATGAGAGTTGTAGTTAAAAAGTATACCAGATATTACGTTTCTGGATATTTCAAAATGTGGAGCATAATTTAGTTCAATTTTCGCACGACGTAGTTCCATAAGCGTAGGAAGGCCTTTGGGGAAGGGGCTTAGACCCCCCCAGAAAAAATTTAGCCCCCCCATAATTTGAAAACCTATTTACGATTTTACATTTTTATAAAAATTAAACAAGTATATACAACCGCACAAAGTTCCGCTAAAGACTTTCATGAACAATCGAATTACTTGGGTTGTGGTAGCAGTTGCCGATGGCAATGTTTGCAGTCTGATATTTATGAAATAGAGCTGTGATTGGACTTATGGTTTAGTTGAATAACTAACAGCCTGTTTCTGTATGTCGAACGAGTTCAATCGATCGACTGAAATGCATAGAAACAGCTGTTTTTTGGTTATAAATTCAGCTGTTTGTTTCCATTTTATTCGATCGACAGAGCTCATTCGACATACAGAAACAGGCTGTAAAGCTCCTTTATTATATTGTTTAGTCTGGTTTAGTCATCTTAATTAAAAAATAGTAATTGGTATTAAAACTATTCCCAACAAACACAAGGATGAGCATTTTTCATAGGTAACGCCGTATAAATTTGATAGTGAATCCCATCTTCAACATTAATTCAAACGGCCTTGCAAATTGCTTGTGTTCAATAAATTTTCCAATAGGTTTGAAGCATTAAAATGAAATTTAGTTTGAAAAGTTGTTGCTAATATGTTGAGAAATTGTTGCTAAGGTGTTGAATTCTACTGTTGAGGGTAATGTCTGTTTTTTGTTGAGAACCCGATTTTCTCAACAATTTCTCAAATTGAGTTCTAATCTAATTCTTTGAAAAAATGTTTGAAAGGGTATTGAATATAAGCATTTCTCCAATGCTTGTGTTTATTTGGTTCTTTCATAAATTAATATCTTAATAATGCTGCAAAAAAGCGTAGCCAAAAAAGAAGTGAAAATCTTCTTTTTGGGTCCGGAAGTGGTGCAAAATTGGCGGAGAAGCGATGGATGTAATAGGAAGTCGTCATAGAACGAATGTCCACCGTTTCAACAGCCGCTGTAATAAATTTACATCACTTCTTACGGTGTGATCCGAATTCAGAGTTTTGAATGTGAATTAAAAAATTGTGTGATATTTTCTCAAATAAATAATTTTTATTTATTCGTTTTTTATTTGATTTTTGGTCGACCTTTTGTTAGAATTATATAAATATTTATAAAGACCTCGAGCTTCAAGAAACATTAATTTATAATAATTTTTATATTTTTTTATGATTTTTATTGCATTCTATCGCTTGTTTGAATATTTTTAAAAATTATTTTTCTATAATGGATTTAGCATTTTTGTGGCAAAATTTGAATAATTTTTACCATTTTATTTATTCTTACTCTTTTTTAAACTATTTGAAAAAAGAAAATAAAAATTACGCATTAAAATATGAAAAAACTGAAGTAAAAAACTTCCTGTGTAGTTAATATAATTAACTTCTTTGTGAGGACATTTTTGGAAGTGCTTTTAAAGTTGTGCCTTTAAAACAAATCCCAATTTTTTTGCTGGGAAAAGTGTGGAACTAAATTTAGTTGCTTTATTATATATTATTTTGATGTCTATTTTTTTTTATGAAATAAAACAATAATTGAACCTATAAGTTCCGTCTATACATTTTTAGCTAGGGGGGCTATAGCCCTCCCTACACGCAAAAAAATAATTCTTTCCTCCCAAACGAAATTTTAGACAAACAAAGTTCGTTTCTCATTTGCTTTTCGCTGTAAGGAAGTGTATTTGGAAGAAAAGTATATACTTTTTGTGATAAACGTTTATTCTTTTCCAGGATGTAAAAACAATTTCATAAAGACTAGCTCAAAAAAAAACATTATTTTCTTGCTAATTGCATTGTCCCTCACATCTTTCTCACAACCATGAGGATTTTTAGTTCTTAACACCTTTTCCTGTAATACCAACAATGTAGAAGAAATTATACGATTTTATAAATTTTTAAAATTTTTTTTACCTTTCGCCTGGACGGAGAATCGAACCGCGGACCATGCACATTGTAAGCCAACACACTAACCACTGAGCTATGTACCTGTTATGGTCATCAATAGATAAATATCCATATAAGTTATATTTATATAGCATAGCTTGCGGCGCCCAAGAACCGAATAAACAAAGTTTATTTAACAGAAACAAACAGTTAGTTTGGCACCGTGGAGCAGTGGTAGCTACGTCCGACTCTCATGCCAAGGGTCGTGGGTTCGATCCCTGCTTCGGCCAAAGTTTTTTTTTTGCTTTTGTTTTTTTTTTTACATATATTCCAGATATATTCGGAAGATTCCGAAAAAATGTTCAACATTACATTGTACTATATTAAATTTTGAACTGTAAAATGTGTCTTATTAAAGACCTAAAGTCAGAAAAGAACAGTGTTTGATATAAACGAAATGGACTGTGATGTTATTTCAAAAATAACTTTTTTTATTGAAAAAATAAAAATTTTGTAACAAACGAATTTTTTTGGTGATAAAAGTTTAAAATTTTCGAAGCAATTCAAAAAACTCTAACAAAAGAAAAACGTTTTCGGTACACGTTTTCCAAACGTTTTTTTTTCTTTGCGTGTAGGAAAATTGTCTAGCTACGCTAATGCGTAGTTCATTCTTTCTATACAACAGTTTACTTTTTTTGCTGTGTAAAATCCAGATTTGAAGTTTTTTTATGATGTTGCCAACATCTTATTTTAATGTGGACTACATCTTAAATATGTTATATCGATTTCTTTTTAAAAGAAAAATGAAATATATGCAAAATCGGCCTATAAGTGAAATGGATTATTCAGCAAACTATATGTGTGAAATTTATTTTATAAAAGTAAATTTCTATGTGGAAATCTCCTATATGTGCGATGGACTATTACCGGAAACTACTTTAATGATAATAGGGCTATGGTTAGAGCTTAAGTCATCAGAATCATGCATATCAAAACAAGCATTCGATATGCCAAATATAGTTAGGTTAGGTTAGGTGGCAGCCCAATGTGTAAGGCTCACTTAGACTATTCAGTCCATTGTGATACCACATTGGTGAACTTCTCTCTTATCAATGACTGCTGCCCGATTCCATGTTAAGCTCAATGGCAAAGGACCTCCTTTTTATAGCCGAGTCCGAACGGCGTTCCACATTGCAGTGAAACCACTTAGAGAAGCTTTGAAACCCTCAGAAATGTCACCAGCATTACTAAGGTGGGATAATCCACCGCTGAAAAACTTTTTGGTGTTCGATCGAAGCAGGAATCGAACCCACGACATTGTGTGTGCAAGGCGGACATGCTAACCATTGCACCACGGTGGATCCCTCGTTTGTTTTTTTTTTTTTTGTTAAATCATCTGTTTTTTTTTAATATTATTTTGTACAAAAATGGCAGCTCCTCCATGGCCTCCATCATATGGATTATTAGTATTTGTTAAATCGAATTCTCGAACTTTTAATAATGATCCCTTCACTTCGTGGGACTGGTCCCAAACCGGTCGTTTCACTTGTCCTTTATAACCGGTTTATAACCTTTAATCGGTTAGGTGGCTGGTGAAATTAACATGGAATTGTCATCTAATTTATACTTAGAAAAACTTTTTCGCCGACCTGGGTTTACTGGCACCATAACAGAACGCCTTAACACACTCAGCCACAAACGCCATTGAACACATATCGTCGAAACGTCAATTTAAATGTTTGTGATATTAGTAGAAAATGAACAAATGTAGGGAAAATATAACTGAAAAAATAGAACTAAAAATAGAACCGTCCCTATTAGAGATGCAAAAGGGCCGGAAAGGGTTCATTCATTCATGAACCCAAACAAAAATCACCGTTTGAGTGCAGTTGCCTTTTCTTCAATTGTTCTGTTTTTGTTATTGTTGGTTTATGGTTCAACCATTATTGTTTTGATTTCAGCTTGGCTCAGTCAACGCATCGTTTTAAGCCGAAATCAAGAAAACAATAATGAATAAAAATTTTATTTTGTCAAAAATTTGATTCCTTAAAATGTTAAAAATTTTCAAAATATTATTTCTATAAAACATTTTGTCAAATTATACTTCTATAGAGAATGTAAAAGTTTTATTTCTATGGAATTCAATTCAATTTTATTTTTACAAAATTGAATTATATTTTTCCACAACAGGTCTCAAAATTGTTGTTGGGTTAATGCAAGCAAGCGATTGTTTAAAACCCATCAATTGGGACATTTTATGGGTGTGGGAGTGTGAATGTATCCAAAGTTCTCCATTTATCTTTGCTTGGATATTTTTCTAACTCCCCATGGATATGTACAAAACATATAATTTTTTCCATAAACTAAAAAATATATCGAGTCAGCGGGTCTTTACTCCACTTATAAAAATCTGCGGATATAACAAACTAAATATGTACAGAGAAACCTCTGAGAAGTGGTCACTAACGGTCGTCTAAATTTTGTCCGCTTTTGGGAGGTGCCCAGTTATGAGAGGTTAATTTTAATATATTAATATAGCAAACGTCCTCACACATGGTGTTTCACTTGTACTATAATTATACGAATTTTATGTTCTTGTAGTTGAAGTTTTAATAAAGTAAAAATACAAGTAATTATAAACTGTCCATTCTGTCCAATTTTCAGAGTGTCCACGGTTGAGAGGTTACACTGTTCTTGGAAGTTCGTTATCCCTTTGTGTATATGTATTTCTTTAAATTTCTATAAGGAGGTAGGGCCACTTGTGCTTTTATGTTATTAATCTTCTTGTTCTCTGACACAAACATATGTGGTGTCAGTGGGGTTGAAAAGTTGGCCGAGACACTTAGTCTATTATGTCAACTTTGTGGGGATTTTGATGTATGTAGTCTCCCAACCGATGTCTTTACATCCGAAGGTGTTGCTTCCTGACAATTGTGTTTAACATATTTATGTTTTCTATGAATTTTGATGCCAGCTCGCGTGTGTGTCCAACAAAGTATATCTCAAATATCAATTTTGGCGTCTTTATAAAATTTCCATAAGATCTTGTAAGTGGATATGTCTGCATTCCTTAAGGCAACTTGCAGTGCATTGCGCTTTGTCGCATCCACATTGCTACAGTGAAAAGGGGATAAATGGAATGAACCATCCCGCAACTGCATTGTTCCGAATCAACCATGCTCACTTTAAAAAGGTGTTGTTTAGTTCTTACGTGACTGAATCTTAACCTTGCGATCATAGTTATTAATTTTCGTGGCAATTTTAGTCCCTTAAACCATGACGTAGTATTTACTTTTGGTGATAAAGCGTAAAGATGTCTTCTAGTTGGACTATTATTCCACTTATCCTGCCACTTTGAGATCTGCACCTCCTTATCCCTTGCCCTTAAATCAGTGAAATAGATGTTTGGATATTCGCCAATGTCCGAATGGCCTACTGCAATTGCATCAGCCTGTGTATTGCCATCGATGCCCGAGTGGCCGGGTATCCATAGAAATTGTATTGTAACTCCCGCCTGGTTATGTTCATATATCTCGCTCTTGATGCTTAGGATATACTTATGCGTTCCATTGTTTATTGATCAGTCCATTGCCTGTAATACACACTTACTATCCGATATGATGAGGTATTTGTCAGGTTCGGTTATCTTGATAAGCTTGAGTGATTCCAAAATTGCTAAGGCCTCAGCGGTGTATATTGAGAATGATGTCTCAATGTTAAGATCAGGAATCCAAAAAGCAGCACTAGTTTTCCCAGGCATCTTCGAGCCATCTGTGAAGATGCACGTAAAATCATTCTTTTGCGCAATGACATCCGGTATTTCAAGTGGATTTCACCCTTTTACAATTAATAATCCACCACTGATTATCTGAATACTCCTTAATGCTTGCCCTCGCCATGAACGTTTCCTGAAAGCATCTTGAGAACATATCAAATTTATTAGAATCGTGTATGTTGCTGAACGATTCATTCCTCATGAATTCACTGATTTTGGCATTAAGGGCGTCCACTTTAATTATCATATGCCGATTTCGATTGGGAAAAAAGGTGCAACATTCTCGAAATTGATTGCAAAATGTCAAGGACACTATCTTAGATTTTGGATCCGGTATCTCTCACAATATTATGAATTAACAATAACTTTGGAATGACAATATCATTTGGGCGAAAAAACAATGAGGGAAAAAGTAGTGTAACACCAAGGCAACATATTTTTTGCGAAACGAAAACGCCCTTAGGTATTCCATAAGAAAGTTTTTTTTTTGCTTCTCGGGTTTAAGTGGAATTCCATGTAAATAACACAATGTGAACTTCCAAGACTTTCATTTAGGAAACACCAATTTGAGATGAGCGCCACCGAAGGTGAACATATGGAGACATCCAACGCCGATGGGTTCATACATCCGAAGAATGTCTTGGATCCATAATTTAGTAGTACCAACCCATTGTATTCAATAAAACTCAAAAGCTGGTCTCCCTTGTCATCGGTTGTGGGATTTCCCACCGGGTGGTATCTGGTCAATTATATGTTGTAAGTCTGTGGATCTAAAAGTGGCCGAAGGCGGTATGTATATTGACAAAAAAAAACTATTTTTCCCAAGTGAGAGTCAATCTCACATATTGCAACCTCGATTCTATTATTGGGATGGTGTACGGAATAGAGTTCTTTAAAATAATTGCGACGCCGCCGCCAGTCGTCTCTGTAACACGATCGACACGGATAATATTATAACCATGTGCATATATAAAAATTTTGATCTGGTTTCAAAAAAGTCTCCGAAATTAATGCGACGTCAATGTTATTATCCCTTAAAAATTGTGTCGGTGGTGATTTCTTGTTACGCGCACTTGTTATGTTAATTTGTATGACTCTCATCGTCATTACCAATGATCATATTCGCCCCATGGGTCTTTTGCTTATTTGTCTCGGTTATATATTCTAGAATCGAGTGGTTGCTGCTCAGTTGTAAATAGTTTTTATTCGCCTCATCGTCTTGGCTATTTTTTGTTGTGGCTGGTGGGATATCTTCACCATATTGTCCAATCAAAATATTTTCGTCAGTATTTTGGCTGACTGTGCCGGACTGTGTATTCACAGGTTTTGCAATCGAGTTGGTATGTAACTCTGTGTTTCGGTTTACTGGTATCTCATGAGAGGTAACATCATTCAACGCAACCTCCATTGTGGCAACGTTCTGACTATCGGTTGTCCACAACGACCGAGTTTGATCTCCGTCCGTGGGTGTGCTTGACATATAGGGTTCTTTGTTCTTACGCTTGCGCTTTGGTTTGTCCTGTGTGTCAGTTTTACATTTGTTATAGAGGGGAAATCCGTTTCGTTAAGTTGGTATGTAATGTGGGTTTAGGAATCTTATATTTCTTAGGGGCCCTTTCGTTTGCCTCCTCCCTTGCCATCTTACGAAGGGCTATCTTTACGTAACATCCATTGAATTTTTCGTCGTGGAATTTGCCACAATTAATACAGACAGGTTCCTGTTCGCAAAAATCTGTGTGCGGCTTACCGCATCGAGAGCATAGACTATTACATCTTCTACATACCTTATCAGAGTGACCATGTCTCCAACATTTCTTACATTGTATAACATGTTCAATGTATGGTTTGATGGGGAAGATCACCTGGTCAAGAGCTACGTGTGAAGGAAGTTTATTTCCCGTTAGCGACAACATGACGAGGTCAATATCAACCCTTCCCATGTCACTATCTGGTCTAGTAAAGCGTTTTACCTCCACCACTTGTGGAGTATCGTATAGCATACCATATTCGCTGAAATGCTTAACTTCTATGTTGTCATAAATATATTTTTCGGTCAGCTCAGGATCGGCTGGAATTTGAATAACTGCCTTCGTTTCGCACTGTTCAGCTGGGATTGATATTTTATACTGTTTCCTCATGGGATCTTCGGGCAAATTATTCATAATAGCCATATCCGTACTCTTAACTCGTAATTTCCTGTTGGAAATATTTCCACTTTCTCGTATTTCCACTTTCTCGCATTTAGAGTATATAAGTTTGCTCAACTTCATGAGTGGCAGTGATTTCTCATTATGACTCTGTATGATCACCTCATACATCCTCATATGATTGATATATTTCCTGATCCTGGGGAGTGGAAATTGCTTTCCATCTTCCCTGGTATAATACTCGGTTTCAGGATACACCATTTCGAGATTTTAAATCGATTTTCTTAGAATTGTTCTCAGATTTTACGTAAAGCGTGTGTTCGCAGCAACGGGTCGCGGGTTTTTTCTCTCAACAGATCTTCGGAAAACCTTGTAACTATTCTATTTTACTTGCTTAATGAAGATGCTTTTATTAATCATTGTGGTTTAAAATGGACAGCAGACTGGGCTACCGCATCAAGATCGTATTCTATGATTTTATTCAATTAAACATTTTCTCATTTTTCAAATTGTTTTTGTGTTCTCTAATTTCTTTCATCTTTCATAACAAGCACAAATCAGTAGTTAAAAATGAGTTATATATTAATGCATTTTCTTTCGTAGACAACATTAACAATGTGATTATCATTAAAAGATAAGAATACCACTTTCTATGATAAAAGTGCTTTAACTTTTATTGTGATATCCCGTTAAACATTTATTTTGGTACACTAAAAAAATTAACCCACCAGAAAAGGAAATGTAGGTTAATTTACGAAATTTTTAACTAATCTGTATTACAAACGCTGATATGACAAAAAATAAGTAAATATTTTTCGAGACATTCATGAAACTTTGCTAGACAAACAATAATAATTCTAAAAAGTTATTAATGGGTTTTTACTTCTTAAAGCTAATTTCGTATTTTAAAGAATACAATTGAAGCTAGAAATAGCAAAAATATCTTTTGCGCAATATAAAGTTGGGTCCATTATGGTATTTTACTAAATTTTAACAAATGTAGGAAATTCTGAACTATTTTGTAGGAAATACGAATTTAGTAAATATTTATGCATCATTTGTGCAACTAATTTTAACTAATTTTAACTAAAACACAACAAGTGCAATGAACTAAAGTAATGTTAAATTGGTTTTAGTGCCTGAAGGGTTCACTGTTTTTTGAATCTATAGATGATCGCAATCTCAAATACAATAAAATCGGAAATGTCTTTAAATATATCATTACAATTTAATGATGTATATATTTAATTATGCATATATTCTTAATAAAAGTTAAATGCCTGAAAGACTGTCCTGAACACCTATTCAAATACATACCATTCCATACTGACAAGTATTCGCATACAACCAAGCACGTTTATTAAATTTGCCCTTCACTACCCAAAGTCTGAAATCCTCCTAAGTTGTTAAAGCATTTCCTACCGATATACACATACTTAAAAATTAAAATGTATACATACATAATATATAAGCATACATTATTGTATTAAATTTAAACATTTCTCTCCTATGATGCACAACAACCATTTACTTATTTTTACATACATGTTAAATAAGAAAACGATTTTGAAATAATAACGATTATTTTATTCCTAACTAAACAATGCATTTTTATTTATTTATGGTCACAATAAAGGTTGTACATTGACTTCAAGTTAAATCCATATGACTTCAGTTTAACTCAATGTAATTATTTGAGAAAATTATTTGATGGTCCTTCCAAAACACACGACTTCCCAGAAAAAGGAAACCTTTTTGGTATCACATTGAAAAAAAATATTAAAGTGAGGCCAAAGATTTCATGTCCTTAAAATTGCAGACCGAATTTTCCATAGCACTGAAGACGCATTTCTATGATATAAAGTTTCCTTCCTTATCCAAAAGTCGATAAACTTTTCAATGAAGTCGTTTTGTCCTTATATTTAATTGATTCGACTTCAAACTATACATTTTTACATGAATGATCATTATTGTTGTTTTTTTTGATTTCAGCTTAAAACCATGCATTGACTAAACTACAAGTGTAGCTTAACCAACAGAGAAAAAGAATGTTTGTCAAATTTATTTGGGCAAAGCCCTATAGACTGCAAGATGGCTGGATGGACGCACGTTTCGGAATTACCACATTCCTCATCAGCATCCTCTACTTGCAGCAAAACTATCAACCAATTATCAGAATAAATTAATTTTTTTTTTGACTAAGGTTAATTTGGCTTTAAAATTGAGAAAAAAATATTCAAAATTAATGAAATCGTGATTAAATTTGTTGACTTTTTGTATCTTGATTACAAAGCAAACACACTTTCAAAAATAGGAGTTGTTTTTCAATACTCAAAGATATTTTTTACTTGAAACATACCATAATTTCGACTTGAAGTCGAGTCTGAAAGTGGAAATTTAAGTTATGGTTAACACATTTTTAAATGACTCGACTGGCCAATGCTATCGATTCGTAATAAATATATTTAATATATCAATAAAACTACTACTACTTTTGAAATATATGTACACTGAAAAAACAGTGAACCCACCAGGAAGAAAACTTTCGGTTAATTTTAGAAAATTTTGAATATTTGTAGAAAATTTTAACTAAACAGAATTACAAACGTTGGCATCACGCCGATGTCATAAAAATAAGTACATATTTTTCGACAAATTCAATAAAATTTATTAGACATAAATAAGTTTTTTCACTTGTTAAAGAAAATTTTGTAGTTTGAAGGAAAAACTTGGTGTTCAAAATTGCAAGAATATCTTTAGTGACATACGAAGTTCATGCTGGACGCATTTTTGGTAAAATTTACAAATTTAAAGAAATTCTGAACTATTTTGTGGAAGACACGAATTTAGTTCATCTTTATGCTTCATTGGAGTATATTTTTTTCCTCGGGTTTAGTTAATTTAACTAACGCACACAAAAAATTATTAGAGTAAAGAAAACTTTCTCTAAACATAATAATTGCATGAACTAAAATAAAGTTAAATTGGCTTTAGTGAAATAGAGAGTTCACTTTTTTTTGAGTGTAAGATTTGCCCACATGAATGAAAAAGATCAATAAAAGCATTCCATATATGAATCCAATTCAGTTATTTTTTTTTTATTCTATAGTGTAGTGGTGCATAAATATAGGAAAATCTTAACAAATGTATATAGTGTATTCTTCCTAATTTCTACATAAATCACATCTTCCAAACAAATAAAAATGTCTATGGTCATACGAAGTTCATCTTTCTTCAAAATTAGTTCATTTTAATTTAAAGAATGGATCACTTTTTCTGGGTGTATAGTCCGTTTAATAAAAAAGTATATTTACAAAAAAGTAAATGACGATCTTCGTGCGGGTCAAATATTAAAAAGGGCGACTTGTTGACAAATGTTATTGCCAGTTTTAGCTCGTTTTTTGTTCAATTTAATGAATGCGTTGTTATCAGCGAATAAACATTTCTTGTTGAATTGTAAAATTATTATACCCCAAGAAGAAATCAGTCTTACCCCCATTTTCATAAAGCTCCGTTAGTGTTCCGTTAACTAACCAACTTTTAAACCGTATTATGGACGAAGCTGTCATCTTGCATATATATTCCATATGCCAGTTAGGAACTTAACTGACGAAAATTTTTCAGTTAAAGTTAACTGGAGAAAATATATTTGCAATTTACTTTCTGTTAACTGGCAGTTAAAGCCTAACGGAGCTACATGAAAATGGCCGTTAGTAAAATTCCATACCTTATTCTAGTTAATGTTTCTAACTGCTTTCTGTTTAGGATTTTTACTGAAACAAGTAAATTTTACTATTTTAAGGCCGGTACTCTGTTCGGCTTTCGCGTTGAAACTCCATACAAAACCAAAAAATGCGAAAAACTAGTGAAATTTTTTCCATTTGCGGTTCTTTGTTTTTTTTTCGAGTTGAAAATCTGACGTTTATAGCATGGCGCCATTTGCAATGTGAATTGAGAAATAATTTATTTATTAAAACTATTTGTGTGGGTTTACAACGCAAACACGGATCATACTTTTGTTCCGAAAATATACAAAGGATCAAAGGAGTAGCAGATCAATTGCCCACACAGAAAAAAACGTGTCTCGTAAATTTAAGCAGATTTTTACAATAATTTATTACAAGAATTTTCTAGAATTTTAGTTCATTTTTCGTATCTTCAACGAAAATTAACTACTCGAAAGGAAATTTTACAAATTATAAGTAGCAATCGTTTAGTTCATGGCCTACAAAATACGATGGAAATTTCCTTAAAAATTGTCTTAACTGGTAGTTAAAAATCCATTCGTCATACCATAATACTACTAATGAAATGTAAAATACTTTCTTAATAATAAGTGCGGTTTACTATAAAGAGTTTTTGTATTAGAAAATATTTTTTTTTACGAATATTGAACTTGAAAGCGGATAGCAAATTCTTACTACCAATTCCTATAGTTAATAGTAGTTGGTAGGACATTTCCCAATGTAATATTTTTAGTTCACATGTAATTAAATTTGTACACCCTCAAAAAAAAAAATTGCTTCTTTAACATATGTTCCAAACATATTTTGCAGGAACCACATATATTATTGGATACTGCCGAAACATTAATATGTTTGTTTTATGGGAACATATTATATGTTTGAAAGCATTTTGAGCCCAAAAATATTATATTTATGCTTGGAAGAATTTTTCCCAAAGACGAGTGTGCTCATTGCCTAACATACTCGTAATTTTTACTTGCACGAAATTTTTTAGTTCGTGGCACCTTTTTCTGTAAAACAAATAATGTTGAAGAAATTATTCATTTTTATTATTTTTTAAATTTTATCTTTCGCCTGCACGGAGAATCGAACCGAGGACCATACAGTTTGTAAGCCAACACATTATCCACTGGGCTACGTTATCGTTATAAGTTACATTTATATAGCATAGTTTGCAGCGCCCACGAGCCCATGCAAACATAACATTATTTAACAGAAACATTCATTTGTTTACCACGTGGAGCAGTGGTTAGCATGTCTGCCTTGCATGCAAAGGGTCTTGGGTTCAATCCCTGCTCCAACCGAACACTTTTTTATTTACACATTTATATTTATACTATATTAACTTTTAATAATGAAACTTCGAAATGTGGGTTATTAAAGATTGATAGTCAGTAACAGTGCTTGGTATAAACTGATTTTTGGATAAAATATTAATTTTTTTATTGCACAAATAAAAATTTTTTAACAAAAACCTGTTTTTGGTACAAAACTTTAAAATTTGGAAGGAATTCAAAAACTCTAACAAAAGAAGAACGTGGAGTCGAGTATAAACATACATAAATAATTTTATAATATAAACATACATTTATTTAGGCGTGAACAGTTTTTTACTGGCATTTAACACCACCGCTCTAAAATGCCTTTTATTTTTCTTTAATAATTCATTTTAAAGAAAATAAACTTTTTAAATTGTTTTAGTTGCAAAACTCGAACTTAATGCCCGCTTTTATATTTGATGGTGTCCGTCAACTCCTCGTGGACTACATATTAATAAAGTGGAACTAAACTTTGTTTTTATACATTTTACTTTGTAATTTTTCACTATTTCAACCTTATTTCATTTTGTTATTTTTATGAAGACCCCTGATTTCTTCTAACGAACCAAGAAAAAAATTGTGCCCATAATGCCAAAATGATAAACAAAACACATGTCCACACATACATAAAATGCTGCTCTCAAGGCGAAAACATATGCTGTTTGTTTTTCAAATGTCTATTCTCTTGGTTCCGAATGTCTATTTATTCAAATTAAATAATATTTAGACTTGCATATCAAATTTTTGGCCTTATCATAAAACAGTTTTCCGAAACAACATACAAGCGGTTTCACAGAAATTGTTCTCTTTTGATTCTTTTGCTGTGTTATGTTGATATCTTTCGTCAACTCTCCCGGTTTCCATCTCTATTTCTTTCTCTATACTCTCTCTCCCTGTCGCTTTGAATAAAATATCACAACATACACTGAAAAACAGTGAAAATTTGCCCGAGTCCATCTGGGGTTGCTCTTAAATTAAATATTTTTTTACAACAAAGAAAAACATGAAACTGGTTAAAAAAAAAATAATAATATACATAAAGAATATTATTTTTTAAAAGAAAACCACATTGAAAAAGAACACTTACCTATTTATGATTAAACTATACGCTGAGGTGTAACAAACAATTTTCCAAATGCATCTGGAGTTACTCTGAAATTGAATATTTATTTTTTACATTGAATAATAAAAACTAAATTAGATAAAACAATTTCAATATAATTTCCATTACAGCATTTTTTCCTAAATATTGAACATTCTTAATAACTTTTTTCTAAGCTACCGATCATCACTTCGCCATTGTACCGATCATCACTTCGCCTCATCGCTAAAGTATTAATAACTTTCATTTAAAAGTTTTAATAAACAAACACCAATATATGTCTCAAGAAACCAAAATATTCCATTCCTTTATATTCCCTTGTTACATACTTGCTAAAAAGGTGCAACCGCCCACGCCAACGCCAACTATACAACTGAAGCATGCCAAACAAAACCAAGCAAAACCAAAACATTTCTACAACAACAAAAACACATGTGCCTTCATTGAAAACAACACCTCATCCCGACAAATAAACCATTCGCGAATAATAAACACACACACAAACCACTGAAAGAACAAAAATAAAAACAACCCCACGCTCAGATATACACAACATCCCCATCACTCGCTACCATTTCTCATTATTGCATTTCATGTTCTCACTCTCAAAAAAGTTTCAAGTAACATCATCTTTACATTAAACATATTCCACTTTGACGAGAAAGATCTCTGTACTATGCATTAGTTCATCGCATCTGTTCACAATTTACTCTAAAAACAATACTCTTAAATGCATATCAGTATAAGAACGATGAAACGTTTAACTTAAAATTAGCAAAAACTTCATGAAATGATATCTACCCATTTTTGACGAAAATGTCTACACTGTTAGAAAAATATGTAAGTAATTTGTTGAGCACCAAACATTACAAAATATTTGTTGTTGAACGTTACGATTAACCCTCAACAAATATTTTGCAATTTGAACGAAAATATTTGTATATGGTTTGTTGAACATCTATTTGTGATCTGTAACAAATTTATTAGTGTCTTCAACAAAAATGTGATTTGTTTTCGTTTGTTAATAAGCAAAAAAAAAATAGTTTTTTTTAACAAATATTCCCCGTAAATTTCAAGTAAATCGGAGTAGTTTAGATTTTGCTCTATTGGTTTATAAAAGGGACAACCCTTCCCCGATCAAATTGGCGTTTGTCGTTCAGAGACAACCTTAAACTTGCCTGAATTTTCAAGAAAATCGAGGAAATTTTCTCCATTATTCAAAATGTTTGGTAGGAGGAGGTCCCGGAGTTTATTAAAAAATTACACAGGGTAACTGTGGTTCTGTGGATTAAGAACTGAGTATCGTTTTTAAGGTTATTTGGGACGCTGCACATTGGGCCAAATGACCGAAATCTCACGCATAAAATTTTTGAACTTGTGAAAATTAAGTATTTGGTGGTACGAAAAAGTTGACAACACATTACCAAAAACAGATCCAAAATGGTAAAACAATATGGCAACCCGTTTGGCGGTTTCAGGCCGACGAAGTTGTAACTCTTTGTTATTGGTTTTTTTAAATTCATAGTTTAGCAAGGTTCTTTAGAGATTTTTGTGGTAAAAAAAATTTTAAAGTTATAAACTTAATTTAAAATGTAAAATTTAAGTCAAGGTATGTACTTTTAGCAAAAATTAACAGCGATTGTAAATATTGTTTGGTTATTTAAGAAAAATGTGTGAAAAAAACATATTTTTTCTTTGCTAAATATAATGTATGTCCCATGTTGTCTGGAGTAGAACTTACTATATTGGAACGTATTGGTAGAGTACTGCGTTAGAAAGGTTGAGATGTTGACTTTCTTGCAAACATAAATTTGTCTGCTTATAAGTGCTAATGAAGGTACCCATTATTATTATGGTGTTACAATCAAAACGCAGAAATTATTAAATATTGGATAGGAAACAACTCCCAGTGCTGTAATAATAATGCAAAAACATTAAAAAGAGAGAAGTCTTCCATGACAACTTGAAGAAAAAGTAAAATAATTGTGCAGGGAAATAGAATGAAGTAGCGTTACTTTGTTTAGTAGAAACATCTGGACAAAACAACGAATGAAAAATTTGGGTAAATCTGCAATATCTACCATATCATTAATAATAGACATATAAAATAAAATGTCGTCCTGGGTGTCTTACTGTAACTGATTCGGCGACACAGGTTCCGTTACAAAATTTGCTAAATCATAAAGCTAATATTTAAATATAAACTTACATATAGCAGAGTGTTATGGTAGTGACACGTACAGAAGTAATATGATCACTTCAAACATGTTTCAAGGACAAAATGTTATTTTTGAACTGGGAACACAAAAATGTTTTTTTTTTTCTACAAGGTTGGCAATATCTGAACATTTTGTAATGAATATGTTCCCATTTCTACATAGTGTTGCAGAAATAATGGTATAAAATGAGAGTGTATTTAAGAGATTGAATTGAACTAAAAATCCAATCTGAAAAAATGCTAAATCCAATCTGAAAAAATTGTGAATTTTTGAATTTCACAGAATTTCTTAATTTACATCCAAAACATTGAATTCGGATCACACCTAAAGAAGTGATGCAAATTCAATGCAACGGCTGTTGAAATGGAGGACTTCCGTCCCATGACAAGCCCATGTTAAATTCATCGCTTCTCCGCCAATTTTGCACCACTTCCGGACCCAAAAAGAACATTTTCACTTCTTTTTTGGCGACGCTTTTTTTGCAGCATTATTAAGATATTAATTTATGAAAGAATAGTTTTAATACCAATTACTATTTTTTAATTAAGATGACTAAACCAGACTAAACAATATAATAAAGGAGCTTTACAGCCTGTTTTTGTATGTCGAATGAGCTCTGTGGATCGACTAAAATGGAAACAAACAGCTGAATTTCTAACCAAAAAAACAGCTGTTTCTATGCATTTCAGTCGATCGATAGAATTCGTTCGACATACAGAAACAGGCTGTTAGTTATTCAACTAAACCATAAGTTCAATCACAGCTCTATTTCATAAATATCAGATATCAGACATCGGCAACTGCTACCACAACCCAAGTAATTCGATTGTGCATGAAAGTCTTTAGCGGAACTTTGTGCGGTTGTATATAAAGGGTGATTCTTTTGAGGTTAGGATTTTCATGCATTAGTATTTGACAGATCACGTGGGATTTCAGACATGGTGTCAAAGAGAAAGATGCTCAGTATGCTTTGACATTTCATCATGAATAGACTTACTAACGAGCAACGCTTGCAAATCATTGAATTTTATTACCAAAATCAGTGTTCGGTTCGAAATGTGTTTCGCGCTTTACGTCCGATTTATGGTCTACATAATCGACCAAGTGAGCAAACAATTAATGCGATTGTGACCAAGTTTCGCACTCAGTTTACTTTATTGGACATTAAACCAACCACACGAATGCGTACAGTGCGTACAGAAGAGAATATTGCGTCTGTTTCTGAGAGTGTTGCTGAAGACCGTGAAATGTCGATTCGTCGCCGTTCGCAGCAATTGGGTTTGTGTTATTCGACCACATGGAAGATTTTACGCAAAGATCTTGGTGTAAAACCGTATAAAATACAGCTCGTGCAAGAACTGAAGCCGAACGATCTGCCACAACGTCGAATTTTCAGTGAATGGGCCCTAGAAAAGTTGGCAGAAAATCCGCTTTTTTATCGACAAATTTTGTTCAGCGATGAGGCTCATTTCTGGTTGAATGGCTACGTAAATAAGCAAAATTGCCGCATTTGGAGTGAAGAGCAACCAGAAGCCGTTCAAGAACTGCCCATGCATCCCGAAAAATGCACTGTTTGGTGTGGTTTGTACGCTGGTGGAATCATTGGACCGTATTTTTTCAAAGATGCTGTTGGACGCAACGTTACGGTGAATGGCGATCGCTATCGTTCGATGCTAACAAACTTTTTGTTGCCAAAAATGGAAGAACTGAACTTGGTTGACATGTGGTTTCAACAAGATGGCGCTACATGCCACACAGCTCGCGATTCTATGGCCATTTTGAGGGAAAACTTCGGAGAACAATTCATCTCAAGAAATGGACCGGTAAGTTGGCCACCAAGATCATGCGATTTGACGCCTTTAGACTATTTTTTGTGGGGCTACGTCAAGTCTAAAGTCTACAGAAATAAGCCAGCAACTATTCCAGCTTTGGAAGACAACATTTCCGAAGAAATTCGGGCTATTCCGGCCGAAATGCTCGAAAAAGTTGCCCAAAATTGGACTTTCCGAATGGACCACCTAAGACGCAGCCGCGGTCAACATTTAAATGAAATTATCTTCAAAAAGTAAATGTCATGGACCAATCTAACGTTTCAAATAAAGAACCGATGAGATTTTGCAAATTTTATGCGTTTTTTTTTAAAAAAAGTTATCAAGCTCTTAACAAATCACCCTTTACATATTGATATATTTAATGTGGTATATGATAAAAGTGGTTGAGATACATCCTCCATTAGAAAGTGGGCGTGGCAGTGGCCGGATCGGTCCGAAATGCTGATCATACTTTATTCTCATCCCCAGTGGTACATGTACGAAATTGCAGAGCTCTAGCTAATTTGGTATATGATAAAAGTGGTTGAGATACATCCTCCATTAGAAAGTGGGCGTGACAGTGGCCGGATCGGTCCGAAATGCTGATCATACTTTCTTCTCATCCCCAGTGGTACATATACGAAATTGCAGAGGGCGCCACCTTTGGGTTGAAATACGCCCTTCTTTTGAAAGTGGGCGTGACAATGGGCGGATCGGTCCAAATTTTTTATCATACTTGATTCTCATCCCCAGTGGTACATGTACAAAATTTCAGAGCGCTAGGCGCCTCCTTTGGTTTGAAATAGACCTTCATTTGAAAGTGGGCGTGGCAGTGGGCGGATCGGTCCAATTTGTTTTTCACACTTTATTCTAATCCCCAGTGGTATATGTACAAAATTTCAGAGCTCTGGGTGCTTCCGTTGATTTAATACGTCAAAAACCTGTCATTTGGCCCACTGTGTGCTGAATCCAAATCTGCACTTCATTACAATCGGTGCACAACTTTTGATTTTGTTCACGATTTACTGAATTGATATAAATCGCGATTTCAGTACAAAAATAACATTTTCTAATGGGTAATATGTAATAAGTTAGTTTTTTACGGATCTGTTGGTTAAGAACTGAATATGGTTTTTAAGGTTATTTGGGACGCTGAATCCAAATCTGCACTTGGTTTTTTTCTATGAGGTCGACTTTTCGAGATATATCGTTATGTTCAAATTTAAGGCACTTCCGCTACATATATTGGAAGAACTTGAAAACGATCGCATATTACATAAGAAAATATATATTTTTTTAATTTAATATGTTGAACCGTTTTTAAGTTATTCCAATATATGTAGCGGGAGTGCTTCAATTTTGAAAATAACGGTATATCTCGAAAAATCGAGGTGATACAAAAAAAACAAGTGCAGATTTAGATTCAGCGACCTCGAATTACTAAAAATTTGCTATAAACTTCAAATCAACACAAAAAAGTTCCATTTTGTTCCCCTGTGTTATTTATTAAAAAAAAGTCGGGCAGGGTCCGCGTATACGACAAGTATTGACATAGCATTAAAATGCAAATAATAAGAAATTAACAGCACGAAATAAATTTCCATAAAGGGGAAAATGTATTTTTTTTTGTTGCCTAAAATTTAACATTGTTCCATTAAGAAAATTACGTTTTTCATTTAAAAAATAAAAACTAAAAACAACTAAAAGATTACAAGCATGTATTAAACTAATCTGGTAAATGCAACATTTGGTATGGCAAGCCAATCTCCCATCTTCCTCAAATGTATAATCTTTGATTGACATAACAATTTCAATTTCAATTTATTAATTCATCTTTATTTACTTTACTTTTTCATCTATATACATTTTTCGGGACATTACACTAGATATTACAACAAATGAGATCAGTTTTTAGTTTTTGTGATGTTTACTTTTCAATGAACATTTCAAAGGGTAAAATAGGTAAAAACCCTTTCTATAGAATCTTGTTAATAATCAAACATTGCCAGAAAATCAAATATGTATAAATTAAATTTACTAATTGTAAACTCTTAATACATATAGTTTTTCAATTTGGTGATAACTGTTTTATACGCTAATATTTATAATGAGGCATTGCTGCAAGCCCTTATCAATGGATAAGCTGATTGCATATTTTTGTTAAAATAGGCTTCGCTAAGTCTGTGTATGAAGTCGTCAATCTTTTCATATCCATATGTGTGGTGAAGTTGGTTTGTTGGAAATCTCCATCGTAGATTGTGGATAATTTTAAGGCATTTATTTTGAATTATTTGCAGCTTCCTTATATGTGTTTTTGCCGATTTGTACCATATGGGACAGCCAAATGTGAGTGTCGGCCTTATCACTGATTTGAAAATTAGGATTTTGTTTCGTATGTCCAAAGGTGAACGGTAATTTAATATTGGCCATAGTGTTTTGAGGACATTGGAGCTCTTCAGTGCAGTATCACCTATATGTTTGCTGAAATTTAGTTTATTGTCCAGTTGTATTCCAAGGTATTTGACACATCCGCTGATGGGGATTTCATCAGTTCCAAGCACTATGTTGCGGTTTGGAAGACGTTTAGGTGATTTGTTGAACGGGAAAATTATTGCCTGAGTCTTTTCCGGATTTATTTTGACTTTCCATTTACAAAAATACTTATTAACACTCCTAAGGCCTTTCTCCATTTTTTTAAGTAGAGCAGAAGTAAGTTTGCTGGTTGTGAGTAACGCTGTATCGTCTGCATAATAAGCAGTATTTATGCCAGATGGAGGGCGAAAATCTGATGTATATAAAGAGTATAACAGTGGGGAAAGGATAGAACCTTGTGGGAATCCTGCTGAGATAGGCTTGGGTGTAGAATATGAATCCTTTATGTTAACAACGAATGTTCTTTCGGTGAGAAATTCTGATGTTAATTTACAAAGATATTTGGGAAAATTTGATTGCAACATTTTATAGATAAGTCCATTGTGCCAGACCGTATCGAACGGTTTTTCTATATCTAGCAGAACTAGTCCAGTCGAATGCCTCTTGCGCTTATTCTTAATAATTAAATTTGTTATTCTGTTAACCTGCTGGAAACAACTGTGTTGCTTCTTGAACCCGAATTGTTCGTGGGCAATAACGTCGTGCTCCATTGCAAAATCGTTTAGCCTTTTGTATACAACCTTTTCGAAGAGTTTCCCCAAGTTGCTTAGAAGGCTAATTGGTCTATAGCTGGATGGATCTCCCTTAGGCTTGTTGGGTTTTTGTATAGCTATAACTTTAGCTTTTTTAAAATGACGTGGAAAATAGCATAATTTGATGCAACTGTTATACAGATTTGTCAACATTTTTATTGCTTTCATAGGTAACTTTTTAATTAGCATGTTTGGTATTTGATCCAATCCAGGTGACTTTGATGTCTTTAAGTTTTTTATTAAAGTGGTGAGCTCTTCAACTGAGGTTAAGATTACGTTTCCAGAATGGATATCATCATGTAAAAATCGGTTTACTTTACAGTTCACGATTTTATCCACAGAGTGCTTATAATTCTTAGTCAGTTCATTTGCTTTTGAGAAGGTATTTGCTAATAATTGGGTTTTATCAACATCGGCCAGGTCTTAGGCTTACTAATAACTTGTTCCATTTCTCGTTTCTTTCCTTGAATATTTTATTATTTATTATGGTTGTTATTAGCTTTATATTTTGTTTGTAGAAGTTTGCAACATTTGGGTCTCTTGCTCTTCTCATTTTTCTATCCATACAACGTCTTGTTTTTATAAGCTTAACGGTAGCTTTTGAAAGTACGTTACTATCGGCATGGTTAATTATTGGTATAGAAATGTCTCGAGCACGTAGCATAATTTCGAGTTTTTCAATATCTCTATCTATAGAATTTTTTGTGGTATACCTAATCATGTGATTAGGTAACCGATTTTCAATATAATTTTCAAATCGCTGCCAGTTTGCTGACTTATAGTTGAAATTTCTAATGTCAATATTATTGCAGGTAACTCGGTGGAATTTGCAGACTAACGGTCTATGGTCAGAAGGAACATCATACCCAAGGACTTCTAACGACATTTCTAATGTAGAGTTAGTGAGAACTATGTCTAGTACTGAGGGATTTCGATCTTATTGGAAAGGATAATATGTAGGCTCTGTTGTATTGTAGACAAAAAAATTATGTTGTTGCTGTAAATTATAGAGAGCAGTTCCAGCAGTATTAGTACTACAACAATTCCACGATGGATGTTTAGCATTTAGATCGGCTAAAATTAAGAAATCCCTCTCATGTGATGTAAGCAAAATTATATCATTTCTGAAATCGTGTGTGTACTTTGGAGAATAAGCGGATGTGATTATAACTGGCTTGTTGTTTTCAATTGATGAAGTATTTTTGATATTTAAAAGCCTATGTTTAATATCTCTACGGACGATGAGAGCAACGCCGCCCCCTCTCGAACCAATTCGGTCGTTCCTGTATACATAAAAATTTTGCATATACAATTTGTGATTATCATTTAAATGGGTTTCGTTTAATGACGCGACTTTTATTTCTTCTTTTTCTAGTAAGAACTCTAACTGTTTTATGTTGGAGATATTTGAAATACCGTGAGCATTCCAGTGAAGTATTTTAAAAGAGTTTGAATTATCGTAATCCATAGGGGTATTTCACCATTGACATGACAACTTCGATTTGTTGCAATTTGTTTGTACATTGCTGTAAGTCATTCAGAGCTGAGGTGAATATTTCAAAGAGCTCATCAATGGTGAATAGATCATTATTCTCTCTTAATGCTGCTGAGTACGATCTCCTATTTTCTAAGTTATTTTGATTGGTTACCTGTGAGTTGGTAATGGCATGCGTGGGCCCTGCGTGCATTGTTAGTGTAGATTTACGATACTCGTTTCTGCGAGCATTGTTTGATGTTGCCCTAGCTCTGTTTTGTAAATAGAGAGCTCTAAACGGACAGTTTAAATCATTAGCCGAATGATCTGTTCTTTCTTTTCCTTCTTTCTTACAATTGAAACAGGTGAATGCTGCAGGAGGCTTACGTTCTCTTTTATTCAAAGGGCAAGTTGATGTATGGTGATCGCCAGCGCATATCATGCATGCTGCTTTACGATGGCAGTGCTCTCCACCATGACCATACATAAGGCAATTCCAGCATTGCGTTGGATTTTCGCTCTTTCTCTCTTTAGGCTTTTACCACGTGATAATAACACTGCATAAACTTTTAACATTCTTAAGTGATTTCGGGTTAAACGATTTTCTGACAAACTGTACACGATAAACAGCATTGTTCGTCGAGCTATGCTGGGTTTCCACTTCTTTGACAGAGAAGGGAGTAATATTATACAATTTCAAATCTGTAATAATATCATTAACATCAATTTTTGGCAACCCATAAAGAAATATTGTGTATAGACGATTTTCTTTTGAACTGAACATATGATATAGTATGCCTTTATCAGACAACGACTTCAAGCAGTTTGAAAACTTTTCGTTGCATGGTGAAAAAATTTTTGTTCCAATAGAAGTGGATTTGTATAAATATTCTTTTCCGAACATCTTTTGTAGTTCTGTAATTGGTGTGGTACTGTCGACCACGATTGGTGGAGGTTTAATCAACCTCGTTTCTGTAATGTTGGACTCTGGTTCGTCGTCCATCTCTGAATTGTCGGAGAGTGCTTCGAAGCGATTACCCGAAGAGGATGACATATTATTAAAAAGGTTTAAAGGAATGGGTTGAACCCTTTTCTGCCTTTTAAAAGTTGAGGACTTTTTCAGAGTCCGTGATGGAGCCTTTGCCCCAGGAGGCATTTCGGTCTCCTGTAATTACTGATTTTATTTTGTTTATAGGTACTATATAGAGAGTTCAATAAGAACGGGAGAATAAACAAGTACAATGCAAATAAAAAGAAATTAAGAGCACGAAATAAATTTCTATAAAGGGGAAAAAGTAATTTTTTTATTGTTGCCTAAAATTTAACATTGTTTCATTAAGAAAATTACATTTTTCATTTAAAAAATAAAAACTAAAAACAACTAAAAGATTACAAACATGTATTAAACTAATCTGGTAAATGCAACATTTGGTATGACGCAAGCCAATCTCCCTTCCTCAAATCTATAATCTTTGGTCTGGATGAGGTGTTGTTTTCAATGAAGGCACATGTGTTTTTGTTGTTGTAGGAATGTTTTGCCTTTGCTTGGTTTTGTTTGGCATGCTTCAGTTGTATAGTTGGCGTTGGCGTGTGCTGTTTTATCTTTTTAACAGCTTTGCAACAAGGGAATATAAAGGTATGAAATATTTTAGTATTTTGAGATATATTTGCGTTTTCTTATTAAACCTTGTAAGTGAGTTATTAATACTTTAGCGATGAGATGAACGATGGTGATCGGAAGCTTAGAAAAAAATCATTAAGAATGTTTAATATTTAAGAAAAAGTACTGAAATCGAAAGTATATTGAAATCGTTTTATAGAAATCTAATTTAATATTATTCCATGTAAAAAATAAATATTCAATTTCAGAGTAATCTGTGATGAATTTGGAAAGTTTTTTGTTACACCTCAGCTTATAGTTTAATGGTAAATTAGTAAGTATTCTTTTTAAATATGTGGCTTTCTTCTAAAGAGGTGTTTTATTCATACTATTATTAGTTAATTATTTTTTTTTTTTTTTTGAAACCAGATTAATGAAATTATATAAATATATAATTTCAGAGCAACCCCAGATGGATTTAGACAATTTTTTTTATATTTCGGCGTATAATTTAATAAAGAATTGGTAAGTTTTCTTTTGAAAAATTTGCTTTCTTTTAACCAAAATATTTACGTTATTATGACCTTTATATTGCCAAAACACACAATTTTTAATACCTTATTTTATTATTTCTTTAATCAATTTTTTTTGGAAACCAATTTAATATTTTTAATGTAAAAAATAAATTTTTAATTTCAAAATAACTCCAGAACAATTGGAAAAATTTTTGGTACTCCTCTGCTTATAATTTAATAATAAATTGGTAAGGTTCTTTAACTTTCTTTTAACCAAAATATTTAGTTTTCTATTTTATTATATATTTAATAAGAATTTTTTGGAAACCAATTTACGAGGACGGTTCGGAAACTTCTTAGCCTATCAATGAAAGAGAATAGTTAGTTTTTCAAAAATATTTTTATTATACCCTGCGCCACATTGTGGAACAGGGTATTATAAGTTAGTGCATATGTTTGCAACACCCAGAAGGAGACGAGATAGACACATGGTGTCTTTGGCAAAAATGCTCAGGGTGGGCTCCTGAGTCGATATAGCCATATCGATATAGCCATATGACGCATCCGTCTGTCCGTGAACACATTTTTGTAATCAAAGTCTAGGTCGCAGTTTTAGTCCAATCGACTTCAGATTTGGCACAAGTATGTGTTTTGGCTCAGAATAGAACCCTATTGATTTTGGAAGAAATCGGTTCAGATTGAGATATAGCTCCCATATATATATATTTCGCCCGATATGGACTTATATGGCCCCAGATGCCAGAGTTTTATCCTAATTTGCTCAAAATTTTGCACAAGAAGAACAATTAGTACTATAGTCAAGTGTGCCAAATTTTATTGAAATCTGTTCAGATGTAGATATGGCTCACATATATATCTTTCGCCCGATATGGACTAATACGGTCCCAGAAGCCAGAGTTTTACCACAATTTGGTTGTAATATTGCACTAAGTGTACAATTAGTAGTGTAGTCAAGTGGGCAAAATTTTATTTAAATCTGTTCAGATTTAGATATAGCTCCCATATATATCGTTCGCCCGATTTACACTCATATGACCATAGTGGCCAATCTTTTACTCCGATTTAGTTGAAATTTTGCACAGGGAGTAGAATTAGCATTGTAGCTATGCGTGTCAAATTTGGTTGAAATCGGTTCAGATTTAGATATAGCTCCCATATATATGTTTTTCTGATTTCGACAAAAATGGTCTAATACCAACATTTTCCTTGTAAAATCGCCACTGCTTAGTCGAAAAGTTGTAAAAATGACTCTAATTTTCCTAAACTTCTAATACATATATATCGAGCGATAAATCATAAATAAACTTTTCCTTAAAATTGCTTCAGATTTAAATGTTTCCCATATTTTTTTACTAAAATTGTGCATTAGCCGACTTAAATTTGGAGTCTATAGATTTTGTAGAAATCTATCAAATTCTGTCCAGATCGAGTGATATTTAAATGTATGTATTTGGGACAAACCTTTATATATAGCCCCCAACACATTTGACGGATGGTATCGAAAATTTAGATCTGCAGAGTGGTGCAGGGTATAATATAGTCTTTCCTTACTTGTTTCCTTAGGTTAGGTTAGGTTAAAGTGGCAGCCCGATTAAATTTCAAGCTCACTTAGACTATTCAGTCCATTGTGATACCACATTTAACTAAAAGTACCTATTACATATGGGCACTTCTAGTCTTAACCACTGAACCTTCTCTATTATTTACTTTTGTGGAACCAACCAGATTGCTCCAAAAACATTAACAAACTGCTTAAGTTAACGTTTTCCAGGTCAGCCAGTAATCTAAAGCTATATGCTCCTAAAATTCGCCTACGCCTTACACAAAAAGCAGGACACTCACACAAGAGGTGTTTAATTGATTCCTTTTCCTCCACGTCATGACAGCTTATACAATAGTCATTATACTTCGCACCTATAGTTTTTGCAAATTCGCCTATCAGGCAGCGACCCGTTATAGCAGATATTAGGAGTGCTATCTGACGCCTTGAGAACACTAGCATATCTAGTGTGCGGTTTAAGTTTAAATGGGGCCATATTTGGTGTCGTTACAACCCTTGCAATTTTCCCATCGAATATTGGCCATCATAACAGCCTTCTCACGCAGTAAGAGCTTGCAGGTGGCCAGAGGCATACCAACAGATTCTGAGCCACCGTGGTGCAATGGTTAGCATGCCCGCCTTGCATACACAAGGTCGTGGGTTCGATTCCTGCTACGACCGAACACCAAAAAGTTTTTCAGCGGTGGATTATCCCACCTCAGTAATGCTGGTGACATTTCTGAGGGTTTCAAAGCTTCTCTAAGTGGTTTCACTGGAATGTGGAACGCCGTTCGGACTCGGCTATAAAAAGGAGGTCCCTTGTCATTGAGCTTAACATGGAATCGGGCAGCACTCAGTGATAAGAGAGAAGTTCACCACTGTGGTATCACAATGGACTGAATAGTCTAAGTGAGCTTGATACATCGGGCTGCCACATAACCTAACCTAACCTAACCTAACCAACAGATTCTAGTTCCCCTGGAATATGTAAGGTAGTTCCTAGCCTTGCTAACACATCTGCTTCACAGTTCCCCGGTATGTTCCTATGACCAGGCACCCATATTAGGTGAATATTGTACTGCTCAGCCATCTCGTTGAGAGATTTGCGGCAGTCTATGGCCGTTTTTGAGTTAAGGAACACAGAGTCCAAGGATTTTAGTGCAGGTTGACTGTCTGAGTATATATTAATGCCAATATTTGTTGGAACATTACTTCTCAGCCAATTCACCACCTCTCTTATTGCTAATATTTCAGCCTGAAAAACACTACAGTGATTACGTAATCTTTTCGCTATTCGAATTTCCAGATCTTTAGAATATACTCCGAACCCCACTTGTCCATTCAATTTGGAGCCATCAGTATAGAAATCTATATATCTTTTATTCCCCGGGGTCTGTGTACACCACGCCTCACTGTTGGGATTAGAGTTTCAAACTTTTTGTCGAAAAGTGGTTTTGCCAGGGTGTAATCCACTACGTTAGGCACATCTGGCATTACTTTGAGGACCGAACTATGACCGTACATTTTTTCCGACCACAGCGATAGCTCGCGCAACCGCACAGCCGTTGTTGCAGCTGACTGTTTGGCCAAAATGTCTAAAGGCAATAGATGTAGCATGACATTAAGGGAGTCTGTTCCTGTCTTACTAAATGCGCCTGAGATACATAAGCTCGCCATACGCTGAACTTTATCTAAACAAGTCGGTTTCTGAAGTGCCGGCCACCAGACTACAACACCATATAGCATTATAGGTCTAACCACTGCCGTGTATAGCCAATGCACAATTTTTGGTCTTAGTCCCCACTTTTTCCCTATTGCCTTTTTGCACGAGTACAAAGCTACCGTGGCTTTTCTCGCCCTCTCTTCAATATTAAGCCTAAAATTCAGCTTCCTGTCCAAAATAACGCCAAGGTATTTTGCACACTCACCAAAGGGAATTTCAGTACCCCCTAAGGAAATGGGCCTAACCGTGGGAGTTTTGCGATCTTTGCAGTACATGACTATTTCTGTCTTTGCTGGATTTACACCAAGACCATTATCTTTCACCCATTTCTCAATCATCCGGAGAGCTCTCTGTATAATATCTCTGATTGTGGATGGGAATTTTCCCCTGACTGCTAGCGCCACATCATCTGCGTATGCCACCACTTTTATCCTTTCTTTTTCTAGAGAAACCAGAAGGTTGTTTATAGCAACATTCCAAAGAAGAGGTGATAAAACTCCTCCTTGGGGAGTGCCTCTGTTCACATACCTTTGTATGTTCGCTTGCCCTAGTGTGGCTGAAATACGTCTCTTTATTAGAAGTTCGTCTAACAGCCTAAGTATACCTGGATCAACATTCAGAGTTGTCAGTCCATTTAATATCGAGCTCGGATGGACATTATTGAACGCCCCTGCGATGTCTAGAAACGCCACGATTGTGTATTCTTTGACAGATAGTGAGCTTTCAATAAAGCTGACCAGTTCATGCAATGCGGTCTCAGTAGATCTGCCCTTCGAGTATGCATGCTGTCGTTTCGAGAGCAAACTTGAATCCACGCTAGTTCTAATATACATGTCTATCATCCTCTCCAGGGTCTTAAGTAGGAATGAGGATAAGCTGATTGGTGGGAAATCCTTCGCACTCGAGTGAGAGGCTTTTCCTGCTTTAGGTATGAAGACGACTTTTGTTTCCCTCCACTTTTCTGGAATATATGCTAAGTTTACACATCGTTTATATATCACCGTCAACCAGGGGATAATTCTTTCAGCCACTGCCTGTAACTCCGCCGGAGTAATTCCATCAGGTCCGGGGGATTTGAATGGTCCAAAGCTATTTAAAGCCCATTTTATTCTAGATTCCGACACAATTTCCTCGATAGGAAATGATCGCTGAGCCTCGGTTACACCGCCGGAACATGGTTCAACCGTCTGATTTCCAGGGAAGTGTGTGTCCAAAAGTACCTCCAACGTCTCCTCACTGGACGTTGTCCAATTTCCCTCCGATGTTTTAATGAAACCTGGAGCGGTGTTAGTGGATGCTAGTACCTTCCGTAGTCTGGAAGCCTCTGATGTATTCTCAATACTGCTACAGTAATCATCCCAAGAGTTTTGTTGAGACCTTCTCAGTTCTCGTTTATATTCTCTCAGATTCATCTTGTAAGTGTCCCAATCCTCCGGAGCTCTTGTGGACTTTGCTTTGTTAAAGAGCTTCCTGCAGGATTTCCTCATATTACTTAACTCCGTAGTCCACCATGGCGGCCGATTTTTTCCCCTTGGCTTTCCTCTAGGGCAAGCAGCTTTCAGTGAAATGTTGAAGGCCTTAGTAATCCGCTCCACTGCGTGTTCGATATCTTGCACAGTGCTCATATTTGTCTCCGGCATTTCCGGTATCATCAAATTGAACGATTCCCTATACCTATTCCAATCAGCTTTCCTAACATTTGGCGGAAATATTGTCTTTGAAGTACGAACAGCCAATCTGAAACTGATGTAGCGATGATCTGAGAAGCTATGTTCCCTCAAAACTTGCCACTCAGATATCTTATCATTCAGTTCCGGAGAGGTCAACGTTACGTCCAAAACCTCTTGTCTGTTCCTGGTGACGAAGGTTGGTGCATCTCCCTTATTGCAAACTACCAGGTTAGTACGCAAAATAAACTCTATTAGCGACTCTCCCCTTGCATTAGTATCACTACTTCCCCAAATACTATGATGTGCATTTGCATCGCATCCCATAATGAGTTTTGTCTTTGTTTTTAGTGACTCCTCAACTAAGGTCTTAACGGCACAGGGTGGCATCTCCCTATCATGTCCCATGTAGACCGAAGATACCCAATATTTGCATGTGGATATCTCTAGACTGGCTACGACAGTGTCTGCATTGCTCAATGAAGGAAGCAGAAACAAGTTTAGTTCGTTTTTAGCAATTATACATGCTCGATTTATATCGTTACCGGTATTATGCAAAAGTTTGAAACCCGGAGTGCTTAATTCACAGATCTTGTTCTTATATATGTATGGTTCTTGAATAAGAACTATATCTATGTCTCCTTTCATCAGGAGAACTTTTCAGGCAGCACAAGCGGCCTTACAATGGTGAAGATTTATCTGGAGGAACCGTAGAACCATCCAAATTTTCAACCACCGTCACATCAGCCGCTTCAATTGAGTCATCAAGGGCTTCCTCTTCACAGATCTCGGTGACTCTCGCAACAATCCGCGGTTCAGCTTTGGTGAGGCTTGAGCCTGTAGAAACTTCCCGCATATGATTTTCGCCATAGTCTGCAGGTTTTATGTCTCCTTCGGCTTCGCTAGGAGATTTTTTCACTGCTGACTCTACCGGAGGCTTGTCCGTTTCGGTATCCTTTGGCTGATCGCTTTTGTATACCTTCATATGGATATCATGAAAGCCATAACTTACGCGTCCTTGGGTCTGGGCTAGATGTGGCAGCGACTCTATGTTTAATATAAACACCGCATGTCGTCTTGGTCCATCCACCTCATCCAAACGACCAACCTTCCAATCGGCGGTTGGAAGATCTGGGTTACATTCTTTTAGTCTCTCTAGTATTGACTCAGGATCAGGAGGGTTTGCCGGTATCCATGCATGTGCTCTAGGTTTAGCCGGTATGTCTTTTTTATCGACTAACTCCAAAGCGGCTCCTTCCCAAACTTCACCAATTAGCATCAATGCAGCTTTAAAGCAATCCATAGACCTCTGGTCTGCAAAAGCTATTAACTTATATCGTCCTTGATACCATCCAGCATCTTGCCGTCAAGGACTTGGTCCTGGAAATTTTTTTCGCACCTCTGAGTAGACACCAGACATCGCGTTCTCAATTTCCCCCCATTTTTGCCTTGGAATCATACCGTCCAATGCTCCTTTATTAATAATAGCCATCACAAGGCTGTCTTTTGCAACTGAGGTAAACGATCTTTGATCCCGTTTAGAAGATGGCAGCTCATCCGGTGATCGTTCCCTTTTTCCAGCTTCAAGAATTCCTTGAGCCCATTTTAAGGAATCGCTTTGCTTAGCCGACAACGTGCTTGGGTCGACTGATCCTAATTTCTTTAGCATAAACAAAGCATTTCTTCGTTCCTTGAATCTCTTTCGAGAGGGATTGCCTCCTTTTGATGTCGTCCGTTAGAAAAGGCTCGACTTGCCAAAGTGTCACCGCCAGTCGACCCGTCTACAGGTCGACTAATTGGGCCTGACTCTTGGTCGCTGCCCAAATTTATAACTTCAGTCGTTACCCGTCCACTGGGCCCTGAAGTTAGCAACCCAGTGGATGACTTTGAATTTCGCTGCATGGTGGTTTATTATTTCCACCACACGTGAAATTCGTAATAAGTACTTATTACGATGAAATACTCCGCTATTAGAAAACACGTCCGTTCAGTTCGACGGTTGAATAATAAGTTCTTGTTTCCTTACTTGTTTTTCAATATAATCTCCTGAAACTTCAATACACTTAGTCCAACGCTTTTATAGCAATTATATCCCTTGATTAAACTAGTTTTCCTCAAGGTCTTCAAAATAGTGGTTTACAACTGTAATTGCATCTTCATTTGAGATAAAACGCTTGCCAGCAAGGAATTTTTTAGATTTGGGAACAAGTAAAAGTCACTGGGAGCTAAATCAGGAGAATAAGGTGGGTGGTCAAGCAACTTGTGCTTTAATTCGTTGATTTTAGCCATTGTTAAAACACTCTTGTGCGCTGGTGCGTTGTCTTGATGAAAAATTATTTTTTGTGTTGTAAGCCAGGACGTTTTTCTCGAATTTGTACATTTAATTGATCCAAAAGGTTGCAATAGTACTCTGAATTTATTGTTTTACCCTTTTGCAGATAGTCAATCAATAAAATACCTTTGAAGTCCCAAAAACCCGTTGCCATAACCTTGCCAGCCGATTGAATTGTTTTTGCCTTCTTTGGGGCACTTCCTCCAGCTTCAGTCCATTGTTTGGATTGTTCTTTTGTCTCTGGAGTATAGTGGTGAATCCATGTTTCATCAACAGTTATGAAACGATGCTTAAAATCCATTTTATTTCGCTTAAAACGATCCAAACAAACTTGAGAAATGTTCATTCTTATGCGTTTTTGATCGACTGTTAACAAATGCGGCACCCATCTTGCAGAAAGCTTTTTCATCTGTAGTTCTTCATGCAAAATTAAATGGACTCGATCATTTGAGATGCCCATGATATTAGCAATTTCACGCACTTTTATTCGTCGATCATTTAATACCATATCATGCACTTTGGCTACAATTTCTGTTGTTGTTGCTGTTTTTGGACGTCCACTACGTGGTTCATCTTCAATTCTTGAATGACCACGTTTAAATTCAGCAACCCAATTTTTTACTGTTGCATATGAAGGAGCACTTTCACTTTTTTGAACACCGGTTTTTATATGAAGGAGTTGCCAGATCGGAACAAAATTTAACATGTGTTCATAACAGAGATGGAAGTTTATACCGCGCTTTTTGTGCTAGGCTAAGAAGTTTCCGAACTGCCCTCGTACTGTTTTTATTTAATGTAAACAAATATTTAATTTCAGAGTAACCCTAAATGAATTTTGACAAATTTTTACTTTTAAATTTTTTAGTTTCTTTTAAGTAGAATATTTAACGTTTCTATGTCCTCGATGTGAAGGATCTAAAAACACGAACACAGTTTTTTTTTTAGTTAATATAGCTTACATCATTATTTCTCTAATTATTTCAGGTACAAATTTTATGAGATACGTTTACCTAAGAAAAGTTTAATTCCTTACACCGTTTTATGAACTGAACCCAAAAATGGTAAGTTATAAGCTAATATAAAGAATTTAAAAATTATATTTTATTATATGGTGTTAATTTTTAACAATTTTCATTATTCCTTCCATTTTTTTCAGCAAGATATGTGAAGAGTATACTTACGGTGAATAAAAAACTCAGGACAAGTCAAAATGTATAAACAGCGAGTTAAAAAAAAAAACTACTTTCATGTTCCACGTGGCCGTAATTTTTATTGACAAAAACCATTGTATTAAGAACTTTCATCATAAGTTTTTATAATAAAGTACTTTAGCTGAATGAATGTTTACTTTTAATGTATGAAAATAGAATAACGGTTTGTTATTCCTTTAATTATTTAATTTCTCTGTACTGTGGAATGATTGATTTAAAAATAGTTTAGTCGTCGACATTTTAAAGACTTTTAACCAAATTTTATTATAGGGTTTCCCAAGAAATAGTAAAGCTAACCAAAAAAAAAAAATACAGGTTTTTTAACTTGGTAGGGGTATATATATCTTAAGGTGGTGTAAAATTTAACTAAAATACAATGCCATAGATGAACTAAAATTTAAGAGAATTTTGAACTAGACTATCAGAAAAAAATCTTAAGAGCTAAATTATGGTCAATATTACTACAGTTTAGTTCATTTTGCAATGGAAAAGGGTTCACTGTGTTTTCAGTGCAAGTAAAAATAAATTGTTAAAACTAACGTAAATCGCGCAGTCAGTATTTTCATAACATAACATGGCGCCATTTGTAATGTGAATTAATAAATAATATATTTATTAAACTGATTTTTGTGAATTTATAATAAAAAAAGTGGAGTTAAAAATGTAATGAGATCGATCGATAAAACAAAGTATAACGTGGAGTTGTATTTCCGTAATAAACTAGCAACCAAAATCTAGCCGTTCGATACTATATGGTAGAATATAAATAATGTATATAATATGAAATTTAAACACAAATGTTAACAAGATAAAAGCTTTATTTTACATTTTACATTACATTTGTTACGTTACATTTGTTTTACGATTAGGAGCTTTTTCCGTCGTTATTTATTAATTTTAAAAACTTTGCAAAAATTAATTTAAGGGCCAGTGTGAAACACGATAAAATAAGAAGACGAGATATGTCGACAGTTCGATTACAAAATTACAATAACTTTATTACTTAAAATTCTACCTATGCGGGAATGACGACAAAAAAGGGAATCAAAAATAAAAAGTATATAAATATGTATGTTTGTGCCCTTCATTGGTTGTTTCGTTTGTTTGTCTTCTAAGCGAAGGTTATAAGACAACAACAATGACAATATGTATGCTTGCCTCGATCGATGCTTTTGCTCTGCTTAAAATAACCTAAGCAGAGAAAGCATCGATAGAGGCAGAGGTAGGTTAGGTTAGGTTGGGTTAAAGTGGCAGCCCGATTAAGATTCAGGCTCACTTAGACTATTCAGTCCATTGTGATACCACATTAACTAAAAGTAGCTATTACATATGGGCACTTCTAGTTTTAACCGCTGAACCTTCTCGATTATTTTTCTTCGCTGAACCAACCAGATTGTTCCGAAAACATTAGCAGACTGCTTAAGTTAACGTTTTCCAGATCCGCCAGTAATCTGAAGGTATATGCTCCTAAAAGTTGCTTGCGCTTTACACAAAATGCAGGACACTCACACAAGAGGTGTTTAATTGATTCTTTTTCCTCCGCATCATGACAGCTCATACAATAGTCATTATACTTCGCGCCAATAGTTTTTGCAAAATCTCCTATCAGGCAGCGACCCGTTATAGCAGATATCAGGAGTGATACCTGACGTCTCGAGAACATTAGCATATCTAGTGTGCGGTTTAAGTTGAAATGGGGCCATATTTGCTTGGTGTCGTTACAACCCTTGCAATTCTCCCATCGAACATTTGCCATCATAACAGCCTTCTCACGCAGCATGAGCTTGCAGGTAGCTAGGGGCATACCAACAAATTCTAGTTCCCCTGGAATATGTAAGGTAGTCCCTAGCCTTGCCAACTCATCCGCTTCGCAGTTCCCCGGTATGTTCCTATTGCCAGGCACCCATATTAGGTGAATATTGTACTGCTCAGCCATTTCATTGAGAGATTTGCGGCAGTCAATGGCCGTTTTCGAGTTGAGGAACACATAGTCCAAGGATTTTATTGCAGGTTGACTGTCTGAGTATATATTAATGCCCACATTTTGTTGGAACATTATTTATTTTTTATTTATTTATTTGTATATTTCTACACAGCAAGACAATGTCTTATAATTATAGTGCAGATTTCAATAGTTGAAATAATATCCATCTTAATTAGGATTACAATAATTCATATTATGGGAAATTTTATAAAAAAAGAAAAAAAAATTGAGGAAAAACATTTCTTTTAAATATTAATAATTTATATAATAAATAATTTTTGAAAAGTAATATGTTTTTAGTATTTATAATAATATCGAAGAAAAATTTAACATTTAAATGCAACGACGTGATAGTATGTAAATAGAAGTTTATGAAGGACAAGATGGATGTAAATTAATTCCGATACAATTGTAGTATTCGCTTTTTAAAAATAAGGGGGTTGCTGATGCTTTGTATGTTGCTCGGTAATGTGTTCCAAAGACGTATTGTACTGATAAAGAAATGCCATTCGGAAACAAGACATCGACGCCTAAATGGTATTATTTTTCTTCCTCTGCTTGATCTTGCAAATCTCAATTTGTAATACAAGTTATCCGGTGTCCGTTTTACTATAAGTTTCTGCAAAAATATCAAAGCCTTTGAATTGAGGAGAGTCTGAAAACTGAATCCATACAGAGAATTCGCTAGATGTGCGACCCGTTGTCGCCTATTCAGTCCATACACATAACGGATGATGCTATTGAAGGCAACATTTAACCTCCGTAGACTCCCCGAGTCACAATTAGCAAAAAGTTCACAGCCATGAATCAGTCCTGGTACTAGTAAAGTTTTCGCCAAGAGAATTCGTATGTTCAGTGGCGTATAGGAATGGCTAAACCACAGCGCTCTTAACCAAGCATAAGTCTGGCCCGCAGCAGAATTGACATGATCTGTCCAACTAAGTGAACTATTGAAAATTACTCCTAAATTCTTCGCTCTGGTGACAACATCTACCTTCTGACCATTTATAATAATATCCGGCGCATGTGGGTGGAAATGCTTGTTCCTGTGTATTATAAGGCATTTCGATTTAGTAGGGTTCAGCAATAATCCGTTAGCCTTCGCTCAATTAAATACACGGTTAAGATCATAGTTAAGCCTCTCTACAGTGTCCCTGATACTGCCAACATTGCCGCTCAGGAAAACTTGGACGTCATCAGCATACATGACAGTCTTGCAATGCTCTAATTGTAGGGGGAGATCGTTGGCATATAGTGAGAATAATAACGGACCTATAATGGACCCCTGTGGTACACCCCTATATACAGGTAGAGGTCCCGATCTATCGCCTCCACTATAAACTGTTTGAATCCTGTCCTTAAGGTACGACGTAATCAGGTCCAATGCGGTTGATGAGAATTTAAAGAAACGTCTCAATTTCATGGCCAGATTTTGATGATCAACAGAATCAAACGCTTTTGAGTGGTCCAAAAGTACAAGAAATCCAACTTTGTTGTCATCAATATCTCCTCTCAACGATTCTGAAACCTCCGCCAGGGCAGTGATGCAACTACGGTCCGGGCGAAACCCAGACTGCCTACCAGTCAACAGTGACTTCTCAGCCAATTCGCCACCTCTCTTATTGCTAATATTTCAGCCTGAAAAACACTACAGTGATTAGGTAATCCTTTCGCTATTCGAAGTTCCAGATCATTAGAATATACTCCGAACCCCACTTGTCCATCCAATTTGGAGCCATCAGTGTAGAAATCTATATATTCTTTATTCCCCGGGGTCTGTGTGCACCACGCCTCACTGTTGGGGATTAGAGTCTCAAACTTTTTGTCGAAAAGTGGACTCGCCAAAGTGTAATCCATTACGTTAGGCACATCTGGCATTATTTTGAGGACCGAACTATGACCGTAACCTTTTTCCGACCACAGCGATAGCTCGCGCAACCGCACTGCCATTGTTGCAGCTGACTGTTTGGCCAAAATGTCTAAAGGCAATAGATGCAGCATGACATTAAGGGAATTTGTTCCTGTCTTGCTGAATGCGCCTGAAATACACAAACACGCCATACGCTGAACTTTATCTAAACAAGTCGGTTTCTGAAGTGCCGGCCACCAGCAACACCATATAGCATTATAGGTCTAACCACTGCAGTGTATAGGCCTAACCGTGGGAGTTTTGCGATCTTTGCAGTACATGACTAATTCTGTCTTTGCAGGATTTACCTCAAGACCATTGCCTTTCGCCCATTTCTCAGTCATCCGGAGGGCCCTCTGAATAATATCTCTGATTGTGGATGGGAATTTTTCCTGACTGCCAGAGCCACATCATCTGCGTATGCCACCACTTTTATCCTTTCTTTTTCTAGAGTAACCAGAAGGTTATTTATAGCAACATTCCGAAGAAGAGGTGATAGAACTCCTCCTTGGGGAGTGCCTCTGTTCACATACCTTTGTATGTTTGCTTGTGCTATTGTGGCTGAAATGCGTCTCTTCATTAGCAGTTCGTCTAACAGCCTGAGTATACATGGATCAACATTCAGAGTTGTCAGTCCATTCAATATCGAGCTCGGATGGACATTATTGAACGCCCCTTCGGTGTCTAGAAACGCCACGATTGTGTAATCTTTGAAAGATAGTGAGCTTATTGAAAGCTGACTAGTTCATGTAGTGCGGTCTCAGTAGACTAGTTCATGTAGTGCGGTCTCAGTATACCTGCCCTTCGAGTATGCATGCTGTCGTTTCGAGAACAAACTTGAATCGATGCTAGTTCTAAGATAAATATCTATCATCCTCTCCAGAGTCTTAAGTAGGAATGAGGATAAGCTGATTGGTCGGAAATCCTTCGCCCTCGAGTGAGAGGCTTTTCCCGCTTTAGGTATGAAAACGACTTTTGTTTCATCCTTTATATACCCTTTATATATCGCCGACAACCAGGGGATAATTTTGTCAGTTACTGCTTGTAACTCCGCCGGAGTAATTCCATCAGGTCCGGGGGATTTGAATGGTCCAAATCTATTTAGCGCCCATCTTATTCTAGTTTCCGATACAATTTCCTCGACAGGAAACGACCGACGCGCAACTGTGGCACCGCCAGTACATGGTTCAACCGTCTGATTTCCAGGAAAATGTGTGCCCAATAGTACCTCCAGCGTCTCCTCACTGGACGTTGTCCAATTGCCCTCCGATGTTTTAATGAAACCTGGAGCGGAGTTGGTGGATGCTACAACCTTCCGTAGTCTGGAAGCCTCGGACGTATTCTCAATACTGCTGCAGTAATCATTCCAAGAGTTATGCTGAGCCTTTCTCAGTTCTCGCTTGTATCCTCTCAGATTCTTCTTGTAAGCGTCCCAGTCCTCAGGGGCTCTGGTGGACTTTGCCTTGTTAAAGAGCTTCCTGCAGGAGTTCCTCATATTACTTAATTCCGTAGACCACCATGGTGGTCGATTTTTCCCCCTTGGCTTCCCCCTAGGGCATGCAGCTTTCAGTGAGATGTTGAAGGCCTTTGTAATCCGCTCCACTGCGTGTTCGATATCTGCCACTCAGCTATCATTTCATTCAGTTCTTGCGAGACCAAGGTGATGTCCAAAACCTCTTGCCTGTTTTTAGTGACAAAGGTTGGGGCATCTCCCTTGTTGCAAACTACCAGATTAGTACGCAAAATAAACTCTATTAGCGACTCTCCCCTTGCATTAGTATCACTACTTCCCCATATACTATGATGTGCATTCGCATCGCATCCCATAATGAGTTTCGTCTTTGTTTTCAGTGACTCCTCCACTAAGGTCTTAGCGGCACATGGAGGCATCTCCCTGTCATGTCCCATGTAGACCGAAGAAACCCAATATTTGCATTTGGCTATTTCTAAACTGGCAACGACAGTGTCTGTATTGCACATTGAAGGAAACAGAAACAAGTTGAGCTCGTTTTTAGCAATTATACAGGCTCGATTTACATCATTACCAGTATACTGCAATAGTTTGAACCTCGGAGTACTTAATTCACAGAGGTAACCAAAACAACAGGTATGCAGAAATAAATAACGCGAAGTAAATTGCAAATTAACAAGAACAACCAAACGGCATGAAATAAATAAAAAATATGTAAAAAGTAAAAGTAATAAACAAATAAATAAAAATGAAACCAAACAAATAAAATATCAATGAGAAAAGCAAACATAGTAAACTAAAACAAGTATATACGGCCGTAAGTTCGGCCAGGCCGAATCTTATGTACCCTCCACCATGGATTGCGTAGAAACTTCTACGAAAGAATGTCATCCACAATCGAATTACTTGGGTTGTGGTATCTTAAAACTTCTTAACATCGTTTTCTAAATTGTGAGTTAGTCCACAGGTGGTATATATTAGACCAAAAAAGTATGTATAGGTAAGTCTACAAATAATTACGAATCGATATGGACTTTTGCACGGTACGTAGAGAGCCAGAATTGAAATATGGGGCTCGCTTATATGGGGGCTATATACAATTATGAACTTGATATGGACCAATTTTTGTGTGATTGGGGATCGATTTATCTGAGGGCTATATATAACTATAGACCGATATGGACCTAGTTAGGAATGTTTGTTAACGGCCATATACTAGCACAATGTACCAAATTTCAACTGACTCGGATGCAATTTGCTCCTCCAAGAGGCTCCAAAACCAAATCTCGGGATCGGTTTATATGAGGCTATGTATGATTATGGACTGATATGGACCAATTTTGGCATGGTTGTTAAATATCATATACTTCCACCACGTACCAAATTTCAAGCAGATCGGATGAATTTTGCTTCTCCAAAAGGCACCGGAGGTCAAATCTGGGGATCGGTTTATATGGGAGTTATATATAATTATGGACTGATAGGAACCAATTCCTGCATGGTTGTTGGATACCATATACTAACATCACGTACCAAATTTCAACCGAATGGGAAGAATTTTGCTCTTCCAAGGGGTTCTGGAGGTCAAATCTGGGGATCGGTTTATATGGGGCCTATATATAATTATGGACCGATATCGACCAATTTTTGCATGAGAGTTTGAGGCCATATATTAACACCACGTACCAAATTTCAGCCGGATCGGATGAAATTTGCTTCTCTAGAGGCCTCGCAAGCCAAATCGGGGGATCGGTTTATATGGGGGCTATATATAATTATAGACCGATGTGGACCAATTTTTGCATGGTTATTACAGACCATATACTAACACCATGTACCAAATTTCAGCCGGATCGGATGAAATTTGCTTCCCTTAGAGGCCTCACAAGCCAAATCGGGGGATCGGTTTATATGGGGGCTATATATAATTATGGACCGATGTGGCCCAATTTTTGCATGGTTGTTAGAGACCATATACTAACACCATGTACCAAATTTCAGCCAGATCGGATGAAATTTGCTTCTCTTATAGGCCTCACAAGCCAAATTTGGGGGTACGTTTATATGGGGGCTATACGTAAAAGTGAACCGATATGCAATACCATCCGACCAACCGATACCAACCGATATGCAATACCATCCGATATTTGCAATACCATCCGACCTACATCAATAACAACTACTTGTGCCAAGTAATTGCACCACGGAGCCACCGTGGTGCAATGCTTAGCATGCCCGCCTTGCATACATAAGGTCGTGGGTTCGATTCCTGCTTCGACCGAACACCAAAAGTTTTTCAGCGGTGGATTACCCACCTCAGTAATGCTGGTGACATTTCTGAGGGTTTCAAAGCTTCTCTAAGTGGTTTCACTGCAATGTGGAAAGCCGTTCGGACTCGGCTATAAAAAGGAGGTCCCTTGTCATTGAGCTTAACATGGAATCGGGCAGCACTCAGTGATAAGAGAGAAGTTCACCACTGTGGTATCACAATGGACTGAATAGTCTAAGTGAGCCTGATACATCGGGCTGCCACCTAACCTAACCTAACCTAACCTAGCGTGATTTCAACAGACGGACGGACGGACGGACATGCTCAGATCGACTCAGAATTTCACCACGACCCAGAATATATATACTTTATGGGGTCTTAGAGCAATATTTCGATGTGTTACAAACGGAATGACAAAGTTAATATACCCCCATCCTATGGTGGAGGGTATAAAAAAAGTACAATAGTATGAAATTAAATTTTAAAAATTAAAATTGAAATAAATAAAAATGAAAAACATAAAATTGATACGATGACCTAACATGCCGGCCCCATTGAAAGGACTCTTTCAATTTACTAGCAGTGCGAGTTTGTGAATAGGTCGGCGTATAACTCCCTTCATGGTATTGACATTGGCTACTCGAATGCGTCCGTCTCGGCCAGGAACAGCGTTGATGATTCTTCCCATGAGCCATTTTTGAGGAGGAATGTTATATTCGTGAACCAAACCCAGTGAACCAATAATATTTGAGACAGAGGCAGTCCATTTATTTCTAACTTGCAGTTCGTTAATGTACTCATGAGACCATTTCTTCCCAAATCGTTGTTTTATTGCTGTAATCTGAGACCAGTGTTCCAGATTGCTTATATTGTTTGATGTGACTTCACGTTCAGGTAGAGAGCGTAAGGCACTGCCAGTGATGAACTGGCCTGGAGTGAAGGCTTCAAACTCGCTGGGGTCAGGTGACATCGGGGAAATCGGCCTTGAGTTTAAAATGGATTGAATTTCGACTAGTGCTGTGACAAGTTCTTCAAAAGTAAGTCGAGTGTTCGAAAGGGTTCGATTCATAGCCCGCCAAAATGGGGCGCACGTGGCGGAATGAAATGAAAATTTACGAATTCATTGGCACAATAGTTAACTATTTCATTTTGATGATTTTGATCAAAGAGAAACATTTTCAGGTCCTTCAGTTTTGAGTTCGCGCCGACAAAATTAGTGCCATTGTCGCAATAGATGTCCGTCGGTAAACCTCTTCGACCAATCATTCTTTTGAGCGCTTCGATGAAAGCGTCTGTTGACAAATCGGAGACAGCTTCGATGTGGACTGCTTTTGTTGCGAGGCAAACAAAAACAGCAATGTAAGTCTTATAAGGTATTTTACATTGAATGCGTAAGTAAGTGTTGACAGGACCACAGAAATCCCCGGCACATCTCGCAAAACCTGTGGATGGGTTAAGACGATCCACAGGCAAATTTGATATCATTTGTTGAAGAAGTTTTGGCCGATAGCGAATACAATGGGGACATGAGTTAACGATCTTGCGGCAAAGACTTCGTAAGTTGATTATCCAGTAGCGCATTCGGGTCAGCGAAACCAAGGCCTTTGGACCAGCACCATAATTTTTGATATGAAGATGGCGAACGTAACATATTACAAAGTTGTTGTTCTTTGGCAAAATAATTGCATGTTTTTGTGCCTCAGGAATATCAGTCAATTCCAATCGACCTCCAACCTTCAGAATGTCTATGCCACTTGAAGAGTCAATAAACGGGTTGAGACATTTTAGGGAACCTTCAGGATCTTGTTTCATGCACGCTTTATATCATCTTTAAAATGTGTTTGTTGAATATTCCATACAATAGACAGAACAGCGCGATCTAGTTCTTGTAGTTGTAAAGTGTCAGTAGTGGCAAAAGTCGATTTTGAAGACGATAACTTATAGAAAAAGCGAAATATCCAGACAACAACTCGAATAATTTTTATATATGAGCTGCAATTTTTAACAAATTGTGAAACTCTGTTGGGTTGTAATTGAAGATTCAGAGTAGTTTTCCGTTTCTCTTTGTTCACGATTTCATGGTTAATTTCATCACACCTGTTTGGAGGCCATTTCTCTGACTCCTGAGTAAGAAAATCTGGGCCAGAAAACCAAATTGATGACTTTAGTTCTTGAACAGTAGATCCCCTTGAGACAATATCAGCAGGATTCAAACTGGAAGGTACATGGCGCCATTTCCAACCACTTGTAGAACCTGTATTTCAGAAATTCTGTTCCCCACGAATACAGAAAGTGTCGAAGAATGTTGCTTGAGCCAATGAAGAACTATCTGCGAGTCAGTCCACAAAAATACGGAACTTTTTGGAATGTTAAGAATATTTTGTGTTTTCATATATAATCGAGACAAAAGTTGCGCTCTACACAGTCCTAAATTCGGCAATGACTTTCGTTTGGTTGGGGCAACTCTAGATTTAGCTGTGTAAAGTTGTGAATGCACTTTACCAGACATAGTTTTGACTCTGATATAGAGACAACAACCATAAGCTCGAATTGAAGAATCACAGAACCGATGCAATTGGATGGAAATTGGATTGGTTGACAAACAATAGCGAGAAATTTGAAGAGCAGGTAATAATTCTAAATCGTGAACTAAATTCATCCAAGCAGTATGTAAGTCTTTTGGAACAGTTTCATCCCAGCCAATGTTGAGTATCCATAGTTCTTGAAGGATAATTTTGGCTTTTATTATAAGAGGTGCCAGAAATCCAAGAGGATCGAAAAGCGAAGACGAGAGTGACAAAATAGTGCGTTTTGTTGCTGATCCAGAGTAGGACTTAGGCGAGAAAGAAAATAAGAAATTATCTGTTTGTTGGTCCCAAGAAATGCCCAATGCACTTGTAAATGAGGACTCGTCCAAATTCAAATCTTTAACCGTTTTATCATTGCGAAAACTCTTATGATTTGAATGCCATTTATCCAATTGGGAACAAGCCATTTTCAAAAATTTCAGTAACTTGGTACTTCAGGTCGGATAATTCTTCGATAGTTTCAGCACCTCCAAGAAAATCATCAACGTAGAAAGAAGTTTTAATAGCCTTTGCGCCAAGTTCAAAAATATCCATAAATTCATCAGCAATATACTGCAATGAGCGAACCGCGAGAAAAGGGGCAGCTGAAGTTCCACATGTGACAGTGTTTAACTGGTATGTTTTTATTTAATCTTGATTTGAGTATCTCCACAAAATATATTGAAATCTACGATCTCTCTGGTCAATCAAAACTTGCCTATACATTTTTACAATATCGGCAGTGAGAGCGAAGCGATACAAGCGAAAACGTAGAAGCAGTAAAAATAATTCTTCTTGAATTGTAGGGCCAACCATTAACATTTCATTTAACGATTTGTGATTTGATGTGGGGCAAGATGCGTCAAAAACGACACGAAGTTTAGTCGACGTACTGTCCGGTTTAAAGACGCAGTGATGAGGAATATAATAGTGTGGTTCATGTAGTTTCGGATTTTCCACCAGGCTCATGTGTCCTGAATTTTCGTACTCCTTCACGAAGCATTATATTTGCCAGTGACAATCCACCCAAATAAAGTTTTTTGTAGTTTTGGTAGATCTGGGCCAAGTTTGATTTGACCAACGGACAAAATATCGAAGAATGTTTCTGTACCAATAAGCAAATCGATTTTCTTAGATTTAAAAAAACCTTCATCAGCACGTTGAGTATTAGGAGGAAGATTCCATGTTGAGACATCCAGTTCCGAATCAGGTTAATACCAGATGTGCCTAACGTAGTGGATTACACTTTGGCGAGTCCACTTTTCGACAAGAAGTTTGAGACTCTAATCCCCAACAGTGAGGCGTGGTGCACACAGACCCCGGGGAATAAAGAATATATAGATTTCTACACTGATGGCTCCAAATTGGATGGACAAGTGGGGTTCGGAGTATATTCTAATGATCTGGAACTTCGAATAGCGAAAAGATTACCTAATCACTGTAGTGTTTTTCAGGCTGAAATATTAGCAATAAGAGAGGTGGCGAATTGGCTGAGAAGTAATGTTCCAAAAAATGTGGGCATTAATATATACTCAGACAGTCAACCTGCAATAAAATCCTTGGACTCTGTGTTCCTCAACTCGAAAACGGCCATCGACTGCCGCAAATCTCTCAATGAGATGGCTGAGCAGTACAATATTCACCTAATATGGGTGCCTGGCCATAGGAACATACCGGGGAACTGCGAAGCGGATGAGTTGGCAAGGCTAGGGACTACCTTACATATTCCAGGGGAACTAGAATTTGTTGGTATGCCCCTAGCTACCTGCAAGCTCATGCTACGTGAGAAGGCTGTTATGATGGCAAATGTTCGATGGGAGAATTGCAAGGGTTGTAACGACACCAAGCAAATATGGCCCCATTTCAACTTAAACCGCACACTAGATATGCTAATGTTCTCGAGACGTCAGATATCACTCCTGATATCTGCTATAACGGGTCGCTGCCTGATAGGCGATTTTGCAAAAACTATTGGCGCGAAGTATAATGACTATTGTATGAGCTGTCATGATGCGGAGGAAAAAGAATCAATTAAACACCTCTTGTGTGAGTGTCCTGCATTTTGTGTAAAGCGCAAGCAACTTTTAGGAGCATATAGCTTCAGATTACTGGCGGATCTGGAAAACGTTAACTTAAGCAGTCTGCTACTGTTTTTGGAACAATCTGGTTGGTTCAACAAAGAAAAATAATCAAGAAGGTTCAGCGGTTAAAACTAGAAGTGCCCATATGTAATAGGTACTTTTAGTTAATGTGGTATCACAATGGACTGAATAGTCTAAGTGAGCCTGAATCTTAATCGGGCTGCCACTTTAACCTAACCTAACCTAATACGATATGTGTGGTGTGATACAAAAGGAAAGTGGCACTTCATAGTTAGTTATCCGAGATTTAACAGTTGTGGAACAATTATGCTTGATTTTTGTACAAGTGCTACCAATGCTAGAAACTTCAACTGATTTTTTAACTCGTTGTAGTTTCAGACGATGTGCAAACTCATATGTGACGAAATTTACTTGTGAACAAGAATCTAGAAGAGCCCTTCCTATCTTATACAAACCAGAATCGTCTTTAACGAAACCATTGCAGTTGTGAGAAGAATATGAGGAGACGACGCTTCCATGTGTGTATGGACTGAGGCAGATGTATTGTTAGTGACAGCGCTGGAGGTGGATGGCGTTGGCTCTGAAGTAGTCGATCTTGGACCCAACTGGGAACGATGAAGCATGGTGTGATGCGATCGAGAACAGGTTTTGCATTTAAACGATGACGGGCAATTAGTCAATTGATGACCTTTAGCAAGACAATTAATGCAAAGACCAAGTTTTTTTTACATTTTCAAACTGAAGGGGCACATCCATATCCTTAAAGCGTTGGCATTGAGCTATATAATGATCAGATTTAGAACAAAAGGCACAAACACGTTTTGTACACGAGAAAGAATACACTTGTTTGGATGGCTTTTGCGAAGATTTTCCAGAATGGTATTCCGGACGAAGTTATGTTGGTGTCAAGTGATTCTAACTATTGACATCTTCTTTCAAGAACCTTGGAACAATCATCCCAAGTTGGCAATTGGCTAAAGTCGAGAGAGTCTTTCCATTTGCGTTTGGTATCGCCATCAACCTTTTGCATAACAATGTGAATCAGCATTGCGTTGACAATATCATTATCTGAACCAAGCGATTGTAATGAACTGTAAAGTGCTGAAACATTATCCACAAGGCTTCTTAATTGACCAGAATTTGACTTTGAGACATCAGGAAGTTAAAAAAGAGTTGAAATATTTTCCATAAAAATCAATGTATTGTTGTCGTAGCGAGATTTTAGACGTTCTAACGCCTTGGGATAATTTTCATTCGTGATTTGAAATGCTTTCACAGTTTCCAGAGCATGTCCTTGGAGGCAGTTTAGTAAATGGTTGAATTTTTCGATATTGGAGAGCCCATGTTCACGACCGATAATTTGTTTAAAAGTAATGAAATTTTTGTACTCACTGCATTTCCCATTAAAGCTAGGTAATTTTAGACGAGGGAGTTTATTTGTTGGTACCGGTATAGAAAATGATGATTCGGACAATTTTGTGTTATGCCCTTCATCAGTAAGTTGCTGTTGTATGTTAGAACTGATATACCAATACAAGTCCTCAATGTCTCCACGACCATTGTCATCAGGGTCAAGATTTTCAATTTTTGTTTGGGTCGAAAGAATTTGTTTAAAATATGATTCTAAGATTCCAAGGCGACACTTCAAATCCGCGACAGAAAGATTTTTATTTTTGGCATTTGCCTCAATCACTGTTTTTATACGAGAAATATTTTTCTTCGTTATGGTACGTTGTTGTTTTAATTCTTCCAAACTCATGTTTTTTTTTAAAATGGAGAAATGACAGCACAAATTTATACAAAATTATTACGTAACAGTGGGGAGACAAAGCTTGCAAAATATACAACAACAAAATTTTATTTAAATTATTTTGTAGTACAATTATTGGCCAATAAAAAAAATATTAAATAAATCAAACGGCTTGAATTTGGGACAACACACTTTTATTTGCCTTATTTGTAATAAATCACAATGTTTTATGTTTGTACCACTCTTGAGACAAATTTGAAACTATTGCTTTTTGATGGCTTTGCAATGGCAATTAAATGGAAACACAACAACAATTTTTTTAAATGGCTCACAAGAACACACCCGCGAGACAAAACAGTTTTATTGGAAAATATTTCACAAATTTGAATGTTTAAGAATTTTCCTTTTTTTATATTGGAATTGGAGCAGAATTAGTAATAGCAAATTTGTTTAATTTTTATTGTTCCCACTGCGACTTGATTTTGTACACAATAATTTGGATATTTTTTATTGTAATTAATAGAGACAAATATTTCAATAAATTTGATTGTTTTAGAACGAAAAGTTTATTTGAGTTATTTCACTTGGGTTTGTTCTTTGTTGGGAAATATGTACACTGTACTTGGTGATTTGATTGGTTTTTGTTCGCGATAATACGAGAAAGTGTTTTTAATTTCCAAATTGTTTAAAAAATTTCCCACGAAAACGACGAGAAAATAGAGAACTTCCGCACGAAAACGATAAATTGTTTGTAATATTTTCACACTGTTCTGTCACGGTCGCCAAAATGTACGATTAGGAGCTTTTTCCTAACCGGCAAAGTCGTTATTTATTAATTTTAAAAACTTTGCAAAAATTAATTTAAGGGCCAGTGGGAAACACGATAAAATAAGAAGACGAGATATGTCGACAGTTCGATTACAAAATTACAATAACTTTATTACTTAAAATTCTACCTATGCGGGAATGACGACAAAAAAGGGAATCAAAAATAAAAAGTATATAAATATGTATGTTTGTGCCCTTCATTGGTTGTTTCATTTGTTTGTCTTGTAAGCGACAGTTAGAAGACAACAACAACAATGACAATATGTATGCTTACCTCGATCGATGCTTTTGCTCTGCTTAAAATAACCTAAGCAGAGAAAGCATCGATAGAGGCAGAGGTAAACAAAACAACAGGTATGCACAAATAAATAACGCGAAGTAAATTGCAAATTAACAAGAACAACCAAACGACATGAAATAAATAAAAAATATGTAAAAAGTAAAAGTAATAAACAAATAAATAAAAATGAAACCAAACAAATAAAATATCAATGAGAAAAGCAAATAGTATACCCAGAAAAAAGTGACCTCTTCTTTAAGTTAAAATGAACTTATTGTGAAGAAAATTGAACTTCGTATAGCGCCAAAGACATTTTTATTTGTTTGAACGATATGATTTTCGTAGAAATTAGATAGAATGCATTCCATATATTAGTTAACCTTTTCCTATATTTATGTACCACTATACTACAGAATGAAAAAATGTAACTGAATTGAATTCATATATGGAATGATTTTATTGACAAACAAGTTTCATTCATTTGGATAAATCTTACATATTTGTGGTAAACCTTTTACTTCGAAATTAGAACTGCTTATCTTCGTTTTTAAATAGAATTTTATTTATTTATATAGGCCATTTTTCTTCAATAAAAGACATGTTTTATTAATATATTAAATATATTTATTTAGAATCAACAGCATCGACTGGCCTTGAAATATTTTTTCTTCTTCTAGTACCTTTCACTTTGAAAAAGTTGCTGCCTAGCAATTTTGTCCACTTTTTTCCAATTTCAATACATACAAATATAAACAAAAAATCCTAAACCAATTTTTTCACAAAAGGTTAGCGTCACTGAATATTACCTGATAATCGAAGATTCCAAAATGAAGTCGAATGAAGGGGTTGTTATTCTGCTGGTGTTTTCTTTTTTTATAAACCAATTTTCAAAAAATTTTCTCACTAATTTAAAATAACAAATATTTTATATATTTTATTTGTTTTTATTATATTATTTTACTATAATATTTTTTAACAATCTCTCCGTATACCATAACAACGCGATTCCAACTAAAAACAACCCACGCGCAAACATATCGATGACAGGTATCGATTACAGGTAGATAAAAGAAATGTAGGAAATTTTCCTATATTCTAATAAGTGTGTTTCCTTAAGTTGTGAAAGGATTGAATACTTCGTAGTAGGAATATACATAAATAAAATAAATAAATAAATTTATCATTTTATAAGAATCTTTACTAAATTTGAGGTAACTTGGTTTTAGTTCGGATTTTGTTTATTTTTACGAATGCTTTGTTATCAGTGAATAAAATTTTCTTGTTCAGTAGTAAATTCTTATACCCAGCGAAGAAAACAGTATTAGTAAAATTACATGCCTTATTCTAGTTAATGAACTATTCCTAACTGCTTTCAGTTTAGGATTTTTTTACTGAAACCAGTAAATTTTATTATTTGACACAAAAATTTAACTGAATGGAAATAAAATGGCTAAACTAAATTGATGAACATTTTTTCCTTTAGTTTCGAAGACACTTTTTTCTGGATGTACACTAAAAAAATAAAGTACAATAGTATGAAATGAAAATTTAAAAATTGAAATTGAAATAAATAAAAATGAAAACCATAAAATTAATACGATGACCTAACATTTGTACTGGGCACCGGGATAATAAACACAAAACAAGATGTAAACAAAAGGAGCACAGCAATTGATGTTGCAAAACAAGGGGTAGCACTTCAACCCAAAGATTATAGAAGAGGAAGATGGGAGATTGGCTGAGCACATCAAACCATTTACCACATTAGTTTAATACTCGAACCAAACGTGTATACGACAAGTATTGACATAACATTAAAATGCAAATAAAAAGAAATTAAGAGCACGAAATAAATTTCCATAAAGGGGAAAATGTAATTTTTTTTATTGTTGCCTAAAATTTAACATTGTTTCATTAAGAAAATTACATTTTTCATTTAAAAAATAAAAACTAAAAACAACTAAAAGATTACAAACATGTTTTAAACTAATCTGGTAAATGCAACATTTGGTATGACGCAAGCCAATCTCCCATCTTCCTCAAATCTATAATCTTTGTATACGACAAGTATTGGCATAGCATTAAAATGCAAATAAAAAGAAATTAAGAGCACGAAATAAATTTCCATAAAGGGGAAAATATAATTTTTTTGTTGTTGCCTAAAATTTAACATTGTTTCATTAAGAAAATTACATTTTTCATTTAAAAAATAAAAACGAAAAACAACTAAAAGTTTACAAACATGTATTAAACTAATCTGGTAAATGCAACATTTGTTATGACGCAAGCCAATCTCCCATCTTCCTCTTCTATAATATTTGTTTCAACCAACATGTATAGTACCGTGGTAGCAACGAATGGAATCACAAGAATTAATTGCTATGTTCCTAAAAATAAAATGCAGCATTGTAAAATTAGTTTTTTAAACCAGAGTTATTTGTAAAATAACTTCTTCTGCTTCTTCTTTTTCAAATTAATTATTATGTATGCGAGTGTGTGTAAATCGAGCCACTAGTTGCGTATGTATATGTAAACATTTCGTGACATTTTGCGATGTTGTCAATAACATTTTGATGAAATAAACACACAAAAGTCCCAAAATGGCTTTTTTTCCTTCAAAATATATTGTCAAGACTATCATATTTCAACGCGAAACAATGATTGAGGGGAACTTTTTTCGCACCAACAAACAGAGTACCGGCCTTTACACAGAAATTTAACTTAATGAAAATAAAATGGGTAGACTAAATTAATGAACATTTTTTCCTTCAGTTTCGAAGCCCACTTTTTTCTGGGTGTAAAGAAACCTTTTAGAAAGAAAACGCCAACATAATAAAAAACCCTTTATTCGTCTTCATATTGGAATCTTCAATGATTAACATACAGGGGAACCACCGTGGTGCAATGGTTAGCATGCCCGCCTTGCATACACAAGGTCGTGGGTTCGATTCCTGCTTCGACCGAACACCAAACAGTTTTTCAGCGGTGGATTATCCCACCTCAGTAATGCTGGTGACATTTCTGAGGGTTTCAAAGTTTCTCTAAGTGGTTTCACTGCAATGTGGAATGCCGTTCGGACTTGGCTATAAAAAGGAGGTCCCTTGTCATTGAGCTTAACATAGAATCGGGCAGCACTCAGTGATAAGAGAGAAGTTCACCAATGTGGTATCACAATGGACTGAATAGTCTAAGTGAGCCTGATACATCAGGCTACCACCTAACCTAACCTAACCTATGGTTTTATTGATTGAAATTGTAAAAGGAGGACAAAATCGTTAGGCAGCAACTTATTAACAGCCTATTTCTGATATCCGAATTCTACTCTTTGGTCGCATGCAAAACGAAAATCAGCTGGTTTTGGTTTCTCTAAGCTCTATCTAAACGACAAAAGAGACTAAAATCAATGCGAATGAAATCGTGACGTTACCACTAAAATTGGGCTTCTCTAACTCCATTCGTTCGTATTTTGTCGAACAGAAATTTCAAATCCACTCACTTTACACAAACCTTTCGTTTTGTGGAAAAAGGTATTCATAAATAAGGAAAAAGCTAATAACCGATAACTTGATTAACGCTTTTTAGTCAAATATGTGATAAAGGTTGTTTATATCGATCTATTAGACCGTTTAAGAAAAATTCTAAAACGAACAAATAAAGGGTGATTCTTTTGAGGTTAGGATTTTCATGCATTAGTATTTGACAGATCACGTGGGATTTCAGACATGGTGTCAAAGAGAAAGATGCTCAGTATGCTTTGACATTTCATCATGAATACACTTACTAACGAGCAACGCTTGCAAATCATTGAATTTTATTACCAAAATCAGTGGCAGAAAATCCGCTTTTTTATCGACAAATTTTGTTCAGCGATGAGGCTCATTTCTGGTTGAATGGCTACGTAAATAAGCAAAATTGCCGCATTTGGAGTGAAGAGCAACCAGAAGCCGTTCAAGAACTGCCCATGCATCCCGAAAAATGCACTGTTTGGTGTGGTTTGTACGCTGGTGGAATCATTGGACCGTATTTTTTCAAAGATGCTGTTGGACGCAACGTTACGGTGAATGGCGATCGCTATCGTTCGATGCTAACAAACTTTTTGTTGCCAAAAATGGAAGAACTGAACTTGGTTGACATGTGGTTTCAACAAGATGGCGCTACATGCCACACAACTCGCGATTCTATGGCCATTTTGAGGGAAAACTTCGGAGAACAATTCATCTCAAGAAATGGACCGGTAAGTTGGCCACCAAGATCATGCGATTTGACGCCTTTAGACTATTTTTTGTGGGGCTACGTCAAGTCTAAAGTCTACAGAAATAAGCCAGCAACTATTCCAGCTTTGGAAGACAACATTTCCGAAGAAATTCGGGCTATTCCGGCCGAAATGCTCGAAAAAGTTGCCCAAAATTGGACTTTCCGAATGGACCACCTAAGACGCAGCCGCGGTCAACATTTAAATGAAATTATCTTCAAAAAGTAAATGTCATGGACCAATCTAACGTTTCAAATAAAGAACCGATGAGATTTTGCAAATTTTATGCGTTTTTTTTAAAAAAAAAGTTATCAAGCTCTTAACAAATCACCCTTTACATACATGTTGTAATGGACTTTTTTATTAATTCCAAAAAAGGAAAAATTTTAACGTATTTCTCCTGAACCCAATTAGTAGGATTGGAATCGAAATTCGATAATTTAAATCATATATCGATCGCGACACTGCATACACACTCAAAAAAATAGCTTCTGTAACATATACCCCAAACACATTTTGCTTCAAGCATATATATTTTCAGGCTTGGTCCAAACAAAATATTGTTTGTGTTATTCAAACATATTATGTTACACCTTAGGGCATACACTGGTAGAAAAAAAATTAGTGAAATATTCTTTGTGTGGATATATTTTTAAGGCCCCAATTGGTTATTTCCATTATTTTATTTGCAGCATACTTTGTAGGTCTATCTTTCTAAACACATATATGTTTATAGGCTATTTCTAAATTAATATATTTTTGCATCTAAGCATATTATATTTACAAACATTTTATGTCCCAAACATAATATGTTCTAACATATTAACATATATGTCCCAAACATGTTATGCTATTTATGAACATAGTTTATGCTTGCACTTAAAAATATTGTGTTAAAAAAATTTGAGTTCCAAACATATAATGTTTACATCCAAACATATGAAAAACAGTCTTTTTCGTCCGTGCAGTATCTGTCTGTCAAAGTTACTAAACCTTTTCTCGTGGTTCAGATTCTTCCTCTTAAAACTTGTTCGCCGAGATCTTTCTATTCTTTTCAACACGTGAACAGTTAAAATCGCTCCCAATCAAAAATAAAACTTCGAAAATTCTGAGTTTTTATGAATAGTGAATTTAATACAGGGAAAAAATTGAAACCAGCAATGTCAAAAAATTCTCAAATCGGCACATTTTTCCATTTAAAGGAATTTACCTTTCCCAAGGGAATTGCTATAATTTTACTAACTTGTATGAAGTTTTTACTTTACGTTCTTAACAGCATTACCTTTTTATATTTTCTATATTAGAAATAATACTTTGATGTTTGGGATTTCCAAAATTTTGGTGTATACATGCGAGGAATCTGCCAGTTTTATATATATAAAGCAAGTACCCATTGACTTTAGTTGCCCTGGAAAAAGAATTTGACATTTAACCCCTGGGTTATCCAACCTCAAAATAATTTGTTGGGATATTTATGGTCATAAAATTGCGTCATAAGAATTACAGGCGTTGCTATGGGCCTACTAAACTAAAAACCGTTGAGAGCTGATTGGGAGAAAAAAATTAACAGAGCAGATCCCACAAAAATACCAATCTTCCAATAACAATCAACAAAGAAAATCCACTGGAAATACAAATGTGTAAAACCGTTTCTAACACCACCTGCAAAAGAATTTTGTTAAACAGCATAAAGCTCGGAGCTCACTGCACTTCTAAATCTTGACTACAAACAAAAAATAAAACCTTTTAATTCATAACTACAATGTTAGAAAAATATGTTTTTCATATGTTCCGATATAAACAAAATGTTTCGGGCACAATTTTTAAACACAATATATTTAAGGGCAAACATGTAATGTTCCTAAATTAACACTAAATATTTGGAACACATGTTAATATGTTAGAAGATATGTTTGGGACAAAAATGTTTCATAAAAATAATATGTGTGAATGTATACATATATAAATTTACAAATATTGAGTAAACATATATATATTGTGGTATTTTATTCAGAGAGCGACAGAGAGAGGGAGAAAGTATAGAGAAAGAAATAGAGATGGAAACCGGGAGAGTTGACCAAAGATATCACCATAACCAGTGCTGCCGCTAGTGAAAAATTGAGTGAAGTAGATTTTGGACAAAAGTGGAGTAGATTGAATAAAATTGAAGTAGCATACATTTTTGAAAACAAAACAATAGAATTCATTTTATTATACCCTCCACCATAGGATGGGGGTATATTAACTTTGTCATTCCGTTTGTAACACATCGAAATATTGCTCTAAGGCCCCATAAAGTATATATTCTGGGTCGTGGTAAAATTCTGTGTCGATCTGAGCATGTCCGTCCGTCTGTTGAAATCACGCTAACTTCCGAACGAAAGAAGCTATCATCTTGAAACTTGGCACAAGTACACCCAGAAAAAAGTGCCTTCGAAACTAAAGGAAAAAATTTCCATCAATATAGTTTATCCATTTTATTTCCATTAAGGTAAATTTTTGTGAAAATAATAAAATTTACTCGTTTCAGTAAAAAAATCCTAAACTGTAAGCAGTTAGGAATAGTTCATTAACTAGAATAAGGCATGGAATTTTACTCATACTATTTTCTTCGCTGGGTATAAGAATTTACTACTGAAAAAGAAAATTTTATTCACCGATAACAAAGCATTCGTAAAAATAAACAAAAACCGAACTAAAACCAAGTTTCCTCAAAATTAGTAAAATTTCTTATAAAATGATAATTGCGACTTCCTTTATAATAGAAAGTTTTTCATACATACGAACAACACTTGGCATAGAAAAATATTTTAGTTCATTCGTACTAAGAAGTATGCAATCCTTTCAAAACTTAAGGAAACACACTTGTTAGAATATAGGAAATTTTCCTAAATTTCTATTGTCTACCTGCAATCGATACCTGTCATCGTAATCGATGTGTTTGCGCGTGGGTGTAATCGATATATTTGCGCGTCGGTTGTTTTTTTAGTTGGAATCGCGTTGTTTTGGTATACGGAGAGATTGTTAAAAAATAATATGGTAAAATAATATAATAAATAACAAATAAAATATATAAAATATTTGTTATTTTAAATTAGTGAGAAAAATTTTCGTTTTTTTTTAATAAATCTATCAATGTTCGTGATAGTGTATAAAGAAAGAAAACACCAGCAGAATAACAACCCTTTCATTTCATTTCAGGTAATATTCAGTGACGCTAACCTTTTGCAACAAAATGTTTTATGATTTTTTATATTTGTAGGTATTGAAATTGTAAAAGGAGGACAAAATCGTTAGGCAGCAACTTATTAAAAGTGAAAAGTACAAGAAGAAGAAAAAGTGCGTTTTACAGTTGATAATATCACACGGAATTTGGAAATAGTGGAATAATAAACTAATATTTCAAAGAGATTCGATGCTGTTGATTCTTAATAAATATATTCAATATATTAATAAAACATGTCTTGTATTGAAGATAAAATTGCTTATAGAAATAAATAAAATTGTATTTAAAAACGAAGGTAAGCAGTTCTAATTATGAAGTAAAAGTTTTACCACAAATGTGTAAGATTTGTCGAAATGAATGAAAAAATTTCAATAAAATCATTCCATATATGAATTCAAATTAGTTAAATTTTTTCATTCTGTAGTATAGTGGTATATAAATATAGGAAAATGTTAACTAATATATGGAATGCATTATTCCTAATTTCTACGAAAATCACATCGTTCAAACAAATAAAAATGTCTTTGGCGCTATACGAAGTTCAACTTTCTTCACAATGAGTTCATTTTAACTTAAAGAAGGGGTCACTTTTTTCTGGGTGTGGGTATATGAGTCTAAATCGGTCGAAAGATATATTCGGGGGATATATCAAAATCTGAACCGAATTTTGCAAGCGTAGTTAGAATGTTAATTGTACTCCTTCTGCAAAATTTCACGTAAATCGGAGTAAAACTTTTGCCTCTGTGGTCATATTAATCCAAATCGAATTCTATATATGGGAGTTATATCTAAATCTGAATCGATTTAAGTAAAATTTACCACACTTGGCTACACTACTAATTGTATTCCTAGTGCAACATTTCAAGCAAATTAGAATAAAACTTTGGCTTCTGGGCCATATAAGTCCATATCGGGCGAAAGATATATATGGGAGCTATATCTAGGTTAGGTTAGGTTAGGTTAGGTTATGTGGCAGCCCGATGTATCAGGTATGCTAACCATTGCACCACGGTGGCTCCCGAGAGCTATATCTAAATCGGAACTATTAACCGTACGCCTTGTGCAAAATTTGAAGCAAATCAGGGCAAAACTCTGGCTTTTGAGGCTACATAAGTGTAAATCGGACGAAAGATATAACATATATGGGAGCTATATCTAAATCGGAACCGATTTAGCTGATAATCTGAAACAATTTTTTTTTCAAAATCCATAGCGATTGTTTTGAGCCAAAGTGAAATTCTGTGCCAAATTTGAGAACGATCGGACTTAAATTGCGAGCTGTTCTTTGCACACAAAATTACATATACAGACTTTTCTGAAACCAATCGTTACTAAAGCGTTACATACAAATGCACAAACTTATTATACCCTATGCCACAGTAGTGGTGAAGGGTATAAAAATAACATTCAAGATTTTTCTTCTTGTAAGGACTTAATGAATGAGCAAACGTTTGCGAAACGTTTGCATTCAATGTGTACCGTTTTGTTTCCTACATTTTACTAAGCAACACAGTACTTTTCAGTTTAGGTTTGGTTTCCACTCACGAACAAAAACAATACAAAACGAAAGGCAAATGCCGTTATGTCAGGTTTTCGTTTCGTTTTGGACATGTGGATTGTACGAAACGAAACAATTGGAAACGTTTTGTTTTGTTTGTTTTCGTACGCTGATTAAAACCGCTATGTTCATCGTAATTAAAGGAATAGGAAAAACAATTATGTAATATGGGGAAAAATTTTAAAATATGAAGCAGAACAAAAAGTGAAGCAGATTTTTGGAAGAAGGAGTGACGAAGTAAATTTTGTGAAAATGAAGCAAAATACTTCGATTGAAGTAGTAGCGGCAGCACTGACCATAACACAGCGAGAGAATCAAACGAGAGCAATTTCTGTGAAACCGCCTGGATATTGTTTCGGAAAACTGCTTTATGATAAGGCCAAAAATTTGATATGCTTAAGTCTAAATATTATTTAATTTAAATAGTAGAATGAGTATTCGGAGTAAAGAGAATAGACATTTGAAAAAAAAAAACAGCATGTATTTTCTCCTTGATAGTAACATTTTATGTATGTGTGGACATGTGTTTTGTTTAACATTTTGGCACTATGGGCACAATTTTTTTCTTGGTTCGTTAAAAGAAATCGGAACGTACGAGGAGTAAGTCAAAATATTCAGGCAAAGGAAATTAAAAAAAAAAACAAAAAACGGTGGAAAATATACAAAAAGTACAAAGGGATCTTCATAAAAATAACGAAAAGACACTATGCTCTTTTTAGAGTTGGGACAGTAAAATGAAAAAAGGAGGACAAAGTGAAAAATTAAACAGTAAAATGTATAAAAACAAAGTTTAGTTCCTCTTTATTAATAAGTAGTTCAAGAGGAGTTCACGGACACCTTCAAATACAAAAGCGGGCATTAAGTTCGAGTTTTGCAGATAAAACAATTGAAAAAGTTTATTTTCTTTAAAATGAATGAAAGGCAAAACAGGGTCATTTTAGAGCGATAATGCGAGCTTAATACCAGCCTTAAAGATAAAAATGAAATTAAGTACAAAACACGATGAGTTTTAAATGCATTTAAAATGGTGTTAAATGCTAGTAAAAAACTATTCACGCCTAAATAAATTTATGTGTATATTATAAAATTATTTATGTATTTTTATACTCGACTCCACGTTCTCCTTTTGTTAGAGTTTTTGAATTCCTTCCAAAATTTCAAACTTTTATACCAAAAAGCAGTTTTTTGTTACAAAATTGTTATTTTTGCAATAAAAATAATCTTTTATCCAAAAGCTATGGTTATAAGGCGCTACCTGGACAACTAACAATATATATTCTGTTCATCTCTTACATCAGCCATAAATCATACTAAAATACGAAATATTTTGTAATACAAAAATTTGTTACAATGGTTAAGACAGTCTCTTTGGGTATAGTTTTCGGAAGCACACTATTAGTATAGAGGGATTTTTTGAACATTAAAGAACTGTTTCGAAATGAAAGAAACTTATTTCGATTTCACCATCGTCACTATATGTACATATTCGGTCAATATTGCCAAAAGGGAAACACTATCGCCTAATACCTCATTCACATTGCACTTCCAAAATCCACTTTAACTAGATTTTAACTTTCATTTGCCTTATAAATAAGGGATTTAAAATCAATTTTTAATAGATTTCGAGCCTAATGTGTATGAGGTATAAGCTTGAAATTAGAATAACTATCTTAATAAAGGTTAGAATTTTCATATTTCATTAAAACATCCTTGCAATAATTATGAAATTATGCAATTGCAGACGTGGCTTACATAATGTACGGGATATTTTACCTTTATAAAGGTTTACTCAGTCTACCAGGCTATTGGAATGCCGGTTTACAGATATATGAAATCATAAATTAGGAAGAGCAACCTTCTTTTCAACAATTGCGAGCCCGTTAGAATCTGGGCTAGAACCTACGACTATGTATATCCCACGAGTCAACTACTACTAGACCCTCAAAAAATTCGCTTCTTTAACATATGTTCGAAATATATTTTGCAGGAAGCACATATATTATTGGATACTTCCGAAACATTAATATGTTTGTTTTATGTGAACATATTATATGTTTGGAAGCATTTTGAGCCCAAAAATATTATATGCTTGGAAGAATGTTTCCCAAAGACGATTGTGCTCATTGCCTAATATACTCGTAATTTTCACTTCCACGAAATATTTTAGTTCTTGGCACCTTTTTCTGTAATACAAATAATGTTGAAGAAATTATTCACTTTTATAATTTGTTTAAATTTTACCTTTCTCCTGCATGGAGAATCGAACCGAGGACTATACAGTTTGTAAGCCAACACACGATCCACTGGACTACATAGCTGTTATAGTCACCAGTAGATAATTATCGTTATAAGTTACATTTATATAGCATAGTTTGCAGCGCCCACGAGCCCATGCAAACATAACATTATTTTACAGAAACATACATTTGTTGGCCACATAGAGCAGTGGTTAGCAAGTCTGCCTTTCATGCAAAGGGTCGTGGGTTCAATCCCTGCTCCGACCGAACACTTTTTTTTTAATTTACACATTTATATTTATACTATATTAAATTTTTATAATGAAACTTCGAAATGTGGGTTATTAAAGATTTACAGTCAGTAACAGTGCTTGATATAAACGAAATTGACTGATTTTTGGATAAAATATTATTTTTTTATTGCAAAAATAACAATTTTGTAACAAAAAACTGTTTTTGGTACAAAACTTTAAAATTTGGAAGGAATTCAAAAACTCTAACAAAAGAAAAACGTGGAGTGGACTACAAACATATATAAATAGATTTATAATATAAACATAAATTTAGTTAGGCGTTTTATTTTTCTTTAATAATTCATTTTAAAGAAAAAACTTTTTAAATTGTTTTAGCTGCAAAACTCGAACTTAATGCCCGTTTTTATATTTGAAGGTGTCCGTCAACTCCTCGTGGACTACTTATTAATAAAGAGGAACTAAACTTTGTTTTTATACATTTTACTGTGTAATTTTTCACTATTTCCTCCTTATTTCATTTTACTGTCCCAACTCTAAAAAGAGTATAGTGCCCTTTCGTTATATTTATGATGACCCCTGATTTCTTTTAACGAACCAAGAAAAAATTGTGCCCATAATGCCAAAATGATAAACAAAACACATGTCCACACATACATAAAATGCTGCTCTCAAGGCGAAAACATATGCTGTTTGTTTTTCAAATGTCTATTCTTTGGTTCCGAATGTCTATTCTCTTTATTCAAATTAAGTAATATTTAGACTTAAGCATATCAAATTTTTGGCCGTATCATAAAACAGTTTTCCGAAACAACATACAAGCGGTTTCACAGAAATTGTTCTCTTTTGATTCTTTCGCTGTGTTATGCTTATATCTTTCGTCAACTCTCCCGGTTTCCATCTCTATTTCTTTCTCTATACTCTCTCTGTCGCTGTGAATAAAATATCACAACATATGTATGTTTCGTCGAAATTTGTAAATTGATATATGTTTGCATTCACACATATGATTTTTATGAAACATTCATGCCCCAAACATAATATGTTCTAACATATTAACATAGATGTCCCAAACATTTAGTGTTAGTTTAGGAACATTACATGTTTGCACTTAAATATTTTGTGTTTTAAAATTGTGCCCGAAACACATTTTGTTTATATCGGTCCATATGAAAAACACATTTTTCTAACAGTGTACGTAACCTATAAAAATACTTTTTTCCCCACAAAAAAGCCAAAAAATTTAATGGGCAGGTACATGATTTTCCCGACCATTCAATGGTCTCAAATTCTATCATATAAATAACAGAACATATTTGCGGCATTTGAGAACCATTTAAATGCTTATTGTCAACATTCATTTTTCTCTGCTCGAAAACTATTTTTACAAAGACAAAATACATGGTTTTCGCTATAATTACATGCTCTAGATCAGAGCTTCCCAACCCAATTTGCTTCGCGCCCCCAAAAAATGTATCAATTTCGTTGCGCCCCCCCAACCTAAAACAAATTTTGTTTACCCAAACAAGCAGAAATAAATATTAACAATAATTAATTAAATAATTAAAAATAAAAATGAATATTATATAAAAGGGATTATCAAATAGTGGGAAATTTGGCTATTGTTCCTTTCATTAGCTAGATTTTTAGTATTTGGTACTATCCCAATAAACACAAACGTTTGAAAAATACTAAAATTCAATAATTTTTCAAACATTTTTTCAAAGGATTAGGGTAATATTCAAGTTGAGAAATTGTTGAGAAAATCGCGTTCTCAACAAAAAACAGACATTACCCTCAACAGTAAAATTCAACACAATAGCAATAATTTCTCAATTGTAATCCTCAAATTGAAATGCATCGCTACTCGATAATTTCTCAAACAGTTTTCAATGTGATAAAAATAAAAAATTAGCATTGTTGCGAATACTTTCAAACCACAATTTGTATGAAAGTCAATCCTAGTTCTAACTGAAAGTCAATACTAAATTTCTAGAGATTTTGTTAATTTTATAATTTTTTTCGTTAACAAATATAATAATCTTAAAAATAACATTAATAATATATAAAAATAATAATATAATACCAATCAAAATGTAATTATCTTATTAAACGTATTAATAAATAAAACTATGAATACAACTTTAAATATCTTAAACATTTTTACATGTATAATTCCATTTCCTCCATAATGTTGGTGTCAAATAACTATTAATTAATATGCTGGCAATTTGAAATAATTACTGTCGAGGAACTTGCTGGCTTGTGTGTTAGAATAGATTCCAGCAAGAGGAAATCACAAAATATCAAACTGATGACGGGATGTAAATTGATGTAATGCACATTTTCATCCAGAAGTTCTTGATATAGGAATTGTTGCACTTTGTTTTAATTGGTTGCACCTTGTAAGTTTTCTGAAAACTTTTCTTTGTTGTTCCCTTCATCGGTTTTTCATCGGCCAACATCTTCTAAGAATATACCATCCAAAGATTTTAGTTTTCTTCAAAACAATCGAGTTTTGTGATTTCCATTATGTTTTCATTTCACTTTTTATTTTGACTTACCAATTTGTATTTCTTCCAACTGACCACGTACTTCGTGTTTTCCTCAAGAACGTTGGTTTTACAAAATTGTTGTTATTAAAATACTGGCAATTTTCAGGAACTTGATGACTAGATAATTGGAATAAATTTCCAGCAATTTCAATTCACAAAATAACAAATTAAACCGATGATGCGATGTAAATTAAACTATCGATGTGATGCGAATTATCATCCAGTAGTTGTTGATATGGAAAAGAATAAATACCAAGTTTTTTTGGTTGCACTTTGATTTATGGAAACTTTTTCTTCTCGATAAGCCACTATCATTTTTCATCGGCCAGTCTCTTAATGTGTCCAAGAATCAGCATCCAAATATTTTAGTTGTCTGCAAAGAGATTTGATTTTAGTGACTTCCTTAAAGTTTTCATTTCGTGTTTTAATTTTACTTACCACTTATTATAAGCAATTTCAATTGATTATTAAAAAATTTCCACATTTTTTTATTTCTTCCACGAACTTTGTTGTCCAAAGTAGTATTGAAAACCATGTGGTTTTTTCGTCAACAAATAAGAACAAAAAAAACAAACAACAAAACTTTAAATATCTTAAACATTATTAGTAAACACTTTTGCATTGATAATTCGATTTCCTTCCTTTTGGTTCCTTCCTTTTATTAACATGCGAGCAATTTGAAATTAGGAACGTACTGGACCGCGTGTGAGAATTGATTTTCAGCAGAAGGAATTCACAAACTATCCATTTTAAACTGATAATAGCATATGAATTAAACTGACGATGTGATGCACATTTTCATCCAGAAGTTGTTGATTTCAACAATTTGTTGTTTTTAACAATTTTAATTGGTTGCATTTGTAATGTTTCTGGAAACTTTTTCTTGTCGATAAGCCACTCAATTTTCATTGGTCAGCTTCTTATTGTTTGCAAGAATGTAGCATCCAAAGATTTTAGTTTTCTGCAAAGAGATTTAAATTTAGTGACTTCTTTAAAGTGTTGATTTAATTTTTCGTATTGACGTACCAATTATTATAAACTATTTGAAGCAGTTCCAGTTAATTGTCCACCTTTTTTTCATTGTTCAGCTTTTTAATGTTTTCAAGAACGTAGAATCCATAATTTTAGTTTTCTGCAAAGAGATATACATTTAGTGACTTCCTTAAAGTTTTATTTCATTTTTTATTTTCACTTACCTATTTTTATATACTATTTGGTTATTTGTCTAAAATGTTTCATTTTTTTTATTTCTTGCAATTGACCACGAACTTCGTTGCACAAATAAGTATTGAAAACCACATGGTTTTTTCGTTGCATTTTAGGGTAGTGTTTTGTCAAAGTTTTCTCATATCATCTTCAACACCTTTTCAAAGATTTCGTCAACATTTTGGCAAATTGGAAGTAATTCGCAAACAATTTGAAGATGTATTGCAGATGAGCTATTTCAAGTCAAGTTGAATTTATGTTGAAAATTATATTTACCCTCAAACTGAAAAGTTGTTCCATTTGAAAAACGCTCATTCTGTGTTTATTGGGATTGCTGAAAAAGTACGCCTTAAATCAGTTTCAACATGAAGGCAAGACAGATATTTTGACTTTATGTCTAAAAGTGACGAAAATGGTTTCAAAATTTTTAAAATGTGTGAATACAAAATTGGGTACTGGTTCTGATATTTTAGCAAGAAATTTAGCCGTTGCAAATAAAGTGAACTAGTAATAATGGAAAACCTACAACAAATTATAGAATTGCATGTAACTTTCTCACTGTGGTTATAAATGAACATTTCGAAATGTACGAATGGTATGCTCTTTTGTGGTATATTATTGATGTTTTGTTGAACTTAACAATTAGTGTTGTTTTAACAAATTTAATGATACAAAACCTGCTCAACCAAAAATGATGCTGCGCCCCCCATTTGGGAAGCTCTGATGTAGATAATCATTAAATGGATGCGGTAAACATGTCCAAACATGTTATTTCTGTTGAGAAAACATTACATGGAAATTGGAAATAGTGGAATAATAAACTAATATTTTAAGGCCAGTCATGTCTTTTATTGAAGAAATGCGCCTATATAAATAAATAAAACTGTATTTTAAAACGCAAATAAGCAGTTCTAATTTTGAAGTAAAAGGTTTACCACAAATATGTAAGATTTATACTATAATTTAGTGGTACATAAATATAGAAAAATAATTACTAATATATAGAAGGAATTCTTCCTATTTTCTATGAAAATCACATCGTTCAAGTAAATACTAATGTCTTTTACCCTATACGAAGTTCAACTTTCTTAAAAATTTTGTTTTGTCACTTTTTTCTGGGTGTACTCCTCCAAAATACAACCAACCAAATTATTATTATGATCAGGCATTAAATCCATATGTAGACGAATTAAATGAGATTCATTCGGTTTTGAAAGTACACAATGCTGTCTGCAATTTTGACGCACTACCAAAAGAATAACTAAACAAACCAAAAAGGTTTGGGATGATGAGTGTTGTCGTCACTCACCAACTTACCAGAGGTTGGTCACAATTCTTGACCACCTAGCTTGTCACTGTAGAAGTTGTTAAAGGTAGTGTAGATAATTGAAAGTTATTGGCGGCTGCAATATCAACCCTTTTTTTTTATTAATTGCCCCGGGGCAGAGAATAATTATTTCTTTTGGGCAACACTTTCCCAATTCGCTTCATACCGTCTGGTAGAATAGAAATACAATAAATAAAATATACAATTTAAACAAAAAAGGCAACAAAAAGATATAGTTAATGAATTACGTTATTCAATCGTTTCTTTTGCAAAGAATGAAGCCGACCCATCGAATCGAACCGAGGACCATACTGTTTGTAAGCCATGTTTGCCGGTATTAAGTTGGCTTTATCGCTATAAAATAACCCTGTTTTGCCTTTTACTTTTCATTAATAATTCATTTTAAATAAAATAAACTTTTTCAATTTTTTAGCTGCAATACACGAATTTAATGCCTGTTTATACCCTTCACCACTACTGTGGTACAGGGTATAATAAGTTTGTGCATTTGTATGTAACGCCAAGAAGGAAAAGTCTGAGACCCATCGTTTAGTATACCGATCGTCATAGAATTAAATTCTGAGTCGATTTAGCGATGTCCGTCTGTCTGTCTGTCTGTTGATGTATTTTTGTGTGCAAAGTACAGCTCACAGTTTTAGTCCGATTGTCCTAAAATTTAGTATAGGGTCCTGTTTCGGCTCAAAGACGATCCCTATTGATTTTGGAAAAAATCGGTTCAGATTTAGATATAGCTGCCATATATATTTTTCACCGATCTGGTCATAATTGGCGTGTATATCAACCGATCTTCCTAAAATTCCGTACATCCGAATATTTTATGAGTCTCGAAAAACTTGCAAAAAAAGCCAAATCGGTTCAGATTTAGATATAGCTCCCATATGTAGCTTTCGCCCGAGTTACACTCATTTGCCCACAGAGGCCAATTTTTTGCTCCGATTTAGTTGAAATTTTGCACAGGGAGTAGAATTGACATTGCAGCTATGCGTGTCAAATTTGGCTGAAATCGGTTCAGATTTAGATTTTGTTTTTTGCTCCGATTTAGTTGAAATTTTGCACAGGGAGTAGAATTGGCATTGCAGCTATGCGTGTCAAATTTGGCTGAAATCGGTTCAGATTTAGATATAGCTCCCATATATAGCTTTCGCCCGATTTACACTCAAATGACCACAGAGGCCAATTTTTTGATCCGATTTTGTTGAAATTTTGCACAGGGAGTAGAATTAGCATTGTAGCTATGCGTGCCAAATTTGGTTGAAATCGGTTCATATTTAGATATATCTCCCATATATAGCTTTCGCCCGATTTACACTCATATGACCACAGAGGCCAATTTTTAACCCCGATTTAGTTGAAATTTCGCACAGGGAGTAGAATTAGCATTGTAGATATGCGTGCCAAATTTGGTTGAATTCGGTTCAGATTTCGATTTAGCTCCCATATATATGTTTTTCTGATTTCGACCAACATTTGCCTTGTAAAATCGCCACTGCTTAGTAGAAAAGTTGTAAAAATGAATCTAATTTTCCTAAACTTCTAATACATATATATCGAGCGATAAATCATAAATAAACATTTGCGAAGTTTCCTTAAAATTGCTTCAGATTTAAATGTTTCCCATATTTTTTTTTTACTAAAATTGTGTTCCACCCTAGTGCATTAGCCAACTTAAATTTTGAGTCTATAGATTTTGTAGAAGTCTATCAAATTCTGTCCAAATCGAGTGATATATAAATGTATGTATTTGGGACAAACCTTTATATATAGCTCCCAACACATTTGACGGATGTGATATGGTATCGAAAATTTAGATCTACAAAGTGGTGCAAATTCCGTGCAAATTCCGTACATCCGAATATTTTATGAGTCTCGAAAAACCTGCAAAATATCAGCTAAATCGGTTCAGATTTAGATATAGCTCCCATATATAGCTTTCGCCCGATTTACACTCAATTGCCCACAGAGGCCAATTTTTATGCTCCGATTTAGTTGAAATTTTGCATAGGGCGTAGAATTAGCATTGTAACTACGCGTGCTAAATTTGGTTTAAATCGGTTCAGATTTGGATATATCTCCCATATATAGCTTTCGCCCGATTTACACTCATATGACCACAGAGGCCAATTTTTAACTCCGATTTATTTGAAACTAACATAGATTTGGGTTCCAGAGAGGGTAATTTAACAATAATGAGAATTCTGGCAAATTATACAACGGGCATAAATATTTGTCATATTAATACACAAAGTTTAAATAACAAAATCAATGAATTTCGTATACTTTTTGAACATTCAGGGATAGATGCAGTATGCGTTTCTGAAACTTGGTTTCATCCTGACTGCAATGATGAAACATACAAACTAAATGGATACAGACTTTTTAGAGCTGACCGGCAAACTAACGGAGGGGGAGTTGCTATATATCTTCGAGATACACTAAGATGTAATTTGATAGATTCATCCGAAAGCTTTCAAATTCATGAGCACTTATTTCTGGAAGTGTTATGCAATGACACCAAAATTTTACTTGGATGCATCTATAGGCCAAATCGCCAAGTTTCTATTGAGCCAATTATTTCAAAATTGGAATCCATATCGGTTGAATACAGTGACATAGTTATAACAGGAGACTTCAACAGTAATGTACTTCTTGAAAAAAATCTAGTTGATGCAATGGAAACTTTGAATTTGAATTTGGTCAATTCCTGTAATCCAACACATTTCTCTACCACAGTTAATACCTTACTGGACCTGGTATTTGTGAACAACAATGAGAGAGTCCTCCACTATGATCAACTGAGTGGATCAGGTTTCTCAAAACATGATATTATATTTCTTTCATATGACTGCTCAATAACATCACAAATCAATACATATACATATCGTGACTTTAAGAGAATCAACATCTCAGCTTTGGAATGTGATTTATCAAACAAATGTTGGACCCCATTATATTTCCTCTCAACATCCGAAGAAAAAACTAGATACCTTACAGATGAAATAATAAATTTATACAACCAACATGTTCCACTAGTAATAAAGACAGTAACATCCAAATTAAGACCTTGGTTCAAGGAAGACACTAAACTGTTAATTGAGAAAAGAGACAAAGCTTATAGGCGATGGAAACGATATATGACTCCATCTCTCTACAAGTCTTATAAAATTGCTAGAAACAAGGTAGTGGCAAAAGTAAAAAAAGACAAAATATTGTACTACGACAACAAATTCAATGGAGCCATTGGAAGTAAGCAGACATGGAAAGGAATTCAAGAAATATGTGGCATAAAAAAAACGAACAGTTGTTAGTTATGATATCAATGTTGATGAACTGAACGAAAAATTTGTTAATCTGCCAATTCCGGAAATCGAGGATAATATAACCGTGCAGCAGCCTCTAAATATCGATGCAGAGCAGATTTTAACTTTTTATAATGTGGAGGAAGAAGATGTACTGCGTGCCTTAATATCGATTAAGTCAAACGCTACAGGATACGATGACATAAATCCTAAATTTGTTAAACTGATAGCACCACAAATTCTAAGACCATTAACACATGTCATCAATTTCACCATAACAACTAGCACTTTTCCAAATATTTGGAAATGCTCCAAAGTCATCCCAATAGAAAAGGCCCTTAAAGAGTTTAGACCTATATCCATCCTGCCCTTTTTATCCAAAGTCTTTGAAAAACTAATACATGAACAGATTTATACACATCTACAAAACCGAAAACTTCTTTCAAATTCCCAGTCAGGCTTCAGATCGAATCATAGTTGTCTTACGGCCCTGGTTGACGTCTCCGAATCTTTGCGTTATAGCCTCGACAATAATGAAGTCTCAGTACTTATCTTATTAGATCACTCCAAGGCATTTGATTCAGTGCATTACCCTACATTGTGTCGGAAACTATCCGACATGTTTGCCTTCTCCGATACTGCTACAAGACTGATAGCTTCCTACTTAAAAGATCGCCAACAATTTACTGTACATCAAGGTCAATCTTCATCGTCGCTTCCATTAAAAAGAGGTGTACCTCAAGGCTCTATATTGGGACCACTGTTATACACAATGTATTCTAATGATTTGCCGAATGTGATCCAACACTGTAACGTCAGAATGTATGCGGATGACGTACAACTACATATTTCATCCAAAATTTCAATGCTTGATGATTGCATTTCTATGGTAAACCACGATCTCTCAAACATATTACAATGGGCAAGTAAAAACGGACTTTTATTGAACCCCAGAAAGTCAAAAGCAATGATTGTTCGTAGAAAGAATGTTGAGATTAGAGATGTCAATATACACCTAGGGGGCACCCGTATTGAAATTGTACCCAAGGCAAAAAATTTGGGAGTTGTATTTAATGAACATCTCAGTTGGACTGACCATATAACCATGGCGTGCGCAAGTGTATATGCCAAGCTACGAAACCTTTGGTTAACACAATATTTTACTCCATTCAAAATCAGAATGCTATTGGCAAAAACATATTTAACTCCTACACTTACATACTGCTGCGAAATTTTTGCTGGTTGTAATGTTAGGGACGCTGACAAACTCACAAAAACATTCAACAATATAGCCAGATATGTTTATGGAATCAGAAGATTCGATAGAATTTCCGTTTATGCGTATCAAATATATAACATGCCGTTCCAATGCTATATAACATATAGAATTCTCTCCTTTTTCCATAAAATAATATACACAAAAGAACCGAGCTACCTCTATGAAAGGATAACCTTCTCTAGATCAAGGAGAGGCAGAAATGTAACTCAACAATTCCACAGGAGTCAAATATCGGAAAGACAATTCTATGTTAGAGCTATCCGTCTCTGGAATCAATTACCAAACGATACTCAAACTATCGCCAACACAGCTAAATTTAAAACGTGTTTAAAAAACTTCCTACAAAATTCTTCGTAGATTGAAAAAATTATTATTGAAATTGTGTTAAATTATTACTATGTTAAGAACTAAACTATAGAATATTTTTATATTTAAATTAAAATTAGTATTGAATAAGTTAAATGTACTAACTATTAATGCACATAACGCACATTATCCTAGTACTACGTTAATAAGATATTAGTCTTGCTGTATTAGGAATGAACTAAATAAATAAATAAATAAATAAATAAATAAATTTTGCACAGGGAGTAGAATTAGCATTGTAGCTATGCGTGCCAAATTTGGTTGACATCGATTCAGATTTAGATGTAGCTCCCATATATATGTTTTTCTGATTTCGACAAAAATGGTCAAAATACCAACATTTTGCTTGTAAAATCGCCACTGCTTAGTCGAAAAGTTGTAAAACTGACTCTAATTTTCCTAAACTTGCAATAAATATATATCGAGCGATAAATCATAAATAAACTTTTGCGAAGTTTCCTTAAAATTGCGTCAGATTTAAATGTTTCCTCCTTAAAATTGCGTCAGATTTAAATGTTTCCCATATTTTTTTAGTAAAATTGTGTTCCACCGTAGTGCATTAGCCAACTTAAATTTTGAGTCTATAGGTTTTGTAAAAGTCTATCAAATTCTGTCCAAATCGAGTGATATTTAAATGTATGTATTTGGGACAAACCATTATATATAGCACCCAACACATTTGACGGATGTGATATGGTATGGAAAATTTAGATCTACAAAGTGGTGCAGGGTATAATATAGTCGGCCCCGCCCGACTTTAGACTTTCCTTACTTGTTTTTTACTTACATTGTGTTTCATCCCAGCGCGTTAGCCGATTTAAATTTTAATTCTAGAGTTTTTGTAGAAGTACAAAAAATTGTTACCATTAAAAGTATTTGTATCTGGAAATGTAAACTTTTATATACACTGAAAAAACAGTGAACCCAACAGGAAGAAAACTTTCGGTTAATTTTAGAAAATTTTGAATATTTGTAGAAAATTTTAACTAAACAGTATTACAAACGTTGGCATCACGCCGATGTCATAAAAATAAGTAAATATTTTTCCACAAATACAAGAAAATTTATTAGACATAACTAAGTTTTTTCACTTGTTAAAGAAAATTTTGTAGTTTGAAGAAAAAACTTGGAGTTCAAAATTGCAAGAATGTCTTTAGTGACATACGAAGTTCACGATGGACTCATTTTTGGTAAAATTTACAAATTTAAAGAAATTCTGAACTATTTTGTGGAAGACACGAATTTAGTTAATCTTTATGTTTCATTTGAGTATATTTTTTTCCTCGGATTTAGTTAATTTAACTAACGTCCACAAAAAAGTATTAGAGTAAAGAAAACTTTATCCAAACATAATATTTCTATGAACTAAAATAAAGTTAAATTGGCTTTAGTGAAATAGAGAGTTCACTTTTTTTTTTGAGTGTAGCTCCCAGCAAATTTTAAGTATTTGATATGGTAACATAAATGTTTGTCTACATAGTGGTGAAGGGTATAATATAGTCGGCTCCGCCCGACTTTAGACTTTACTTACTAGTTTTATATTTGAAGGTGTCCGTCATTTCCTCTTGGCCTACTTATTAATAAAGAGGAACTTAACTTTGTTTGTATACATTTTACTGTTTAATTTTTCACTATTTCCTCCTTTTTTCATTTTACTGTCCCAACTCTAAAAAGAATATAGTGCCCTTCCGTTATTTTTGTGAAGATCCTTTTGTAATTTTTGCATATTTTCCACCATTTTTTTAATTTCCTTTGCCAGCATATTTTGACTTATTCCTCGTACGTTCCGATTTCTTTTAACGAACCAAGAAAAAAATTGTGCCCATACCCAGCAAAAACTAGGTAACCAATAAATAAACAAATGCTTTCTTATACCTCATTCACATTACACTTCCAAAATGCACTTAAACTAAATTTCAAATGCCATTTGCCTCATAAAAAGAGAGACTTAAAATTCACTTTTAGTAGATTTCGAAACTAATGTGAATTGGCTATTGGATATATTATAACGTAATTCACGAATCCAACTCCCTTAAATAACCTACATTTATATTATTTTTAAGTGTGAAATTAATTTGCATGTAATCTTATTTAGATGATTTATTAGATTTTTTCTTTATTTATATAATATTCGTTTCTATTCAAGTAGTTCTCCTATCACAGCATGACTCGCCATACTTTGATCCATTGTAATCGGCGATAGAAATCAATATTTTCGAGATTTGGTTGCCTGAGACAATAAGTGGCTATTTTGCAAGCTTTGGTGTATCTACGAATAAGTCATTACATATTAGACGAGTGACACGACCGCAGTCAGTTCACATTAAGCGACAGGAACTCTACCACCGCACTAAGTGTTTCGGCATTTAGCTTGCTTCCGCACTTCGACTATTAGCTTGCTTCCGTACTAGTAGCTTCGGCTATTAGCTTGCTCCCGCACTAATCGTTTCCCGACGATTAGCTTGCTTCCTCACTTATAGCTTCGGCTATTAGCTTGCTTCCGCACTAATTATTTCGGCAATTAGCTTGCTTCCGCACTAATCGTTTCCCGACGATTAGCTTGCTTCCGCACTAATAGTTTCGGCTATTAGCTTGCTTCCGCACTAATTGTTTCGGCAATTAGTTTTCTTCCGCACTAATCATTTCCCGACTATTAGCTTGCTTCCGCACTAATAGCTCCGGCTATTAGCTTGCTTCAGCAATTAGCTTGCTTCCGCAATTAGCTTGCTTCCGCACTAATAGCTTCGGCTATTAGCTTGCTTGCACTAGTAGGTTCGGCAAGTAGTTTGTAGTTTTGTTACTAACCTAACAACGAATCAACAATCAACACCGAATCGCCACATCACCCGGATTATCAACTGATCAAATGATCCAAAAGAATTGCCTACCGAAAGTTAAATGGAGGAACTAAGAAACAGTAGTTGCGAGACCTCATCAAGCGAAGAAGATTTCTATGATAGCACAAAGCCTGAATATGAACCGAATGTAAGTGATGTGATCGAAACTCAAATATCGAGTGGTGCGGAACCAAATATTCAAGAGGCAAGAAATTCAAATACTCATGACCAAGTTCGTCGTTCCAAAAGAATTACCAACAATCAGTGCTTTGGACTTTGAGTCTGATGATCCAACGAATGTAAAAGATGTGATGAAATCACAGTTTACCGATGAATGGAAGCGAGCAATGGATGATGAATTGAGTTCACTTATTGAAAAGAAGACTTGGATATTAACCGATTTACCTCCTAATAAGAATGTTATATCTTCAAAGTGGGTATTTAAAACCAAAATGGGCAAAACCAGTGAAGTAAAACGACGAAAGGCAAGACTAGTGGCCAAAGGTTATAGTCAAGAAAAGTGGATCGACTATAATGAAACATTCGCCCCTGTCGTACGATATGAATCCGTACGATATCTCGTGGCACAAGCAGCAAGGCATAATTTAATGGTTCACCAAATGGATGCAGCTACTGCTTTTTTTGAATGGTAATCTGAAAGAGGAGATATACGAGGGCAGTTCGGAAACTTCTTAGCCTAGCACAAAAAGTGCGATATAAACAGGAAAAAGTTAAGTGTTTTGGAAACTTTCATCTCTGTTATGAACACATGTTAAATTTTGGTTCGATCTGGCAACTCCTTCATATAGAAACAGGTGTTCAAAAACGACGCATCCGCAATTTTTTTTCCAATGGAAAAATTAGAAATGCGTGCTGTCATTAAATATTTACATAAAAAAGGTTTATCGGGACAAGAAATTCATAATGATATGGTGAATGTGTTAGGTGAAAGTGCTACTTCATATGCAACAGTAATAAATTGGGTTGTTGAATTTAAACGTGGTCGTACAAGCATTGAAGATGAACCACGCAGTGGAAGTCCAAAAACAGCAACAACAACAGCAATTGTAGCCAAAGTGCATGATATGGTATTATACGATCGACGAATAAAAGTGCGTGAAATTGCTAATATCATGGGCATCTCAAATGATCGAGTCCATTTAATTTGGCATGAAGAACAACAGATGAAAAAGCGTTCTGCAAGATGGGTGCCGCATTTGTTAACAGTCAATCAAAAACGCATAAGAATGAACTTTTCTCAAGTTTGTTTGGTTCGTTTTAAGCGAAATAAAATGGATTTTAAGCGTCCTTTCATAACTGTTGATGAGACATGGATTCACCACTATACTCCAGAGACAAAAAGCAATCCAAACAATGGACTGAAGCTGGAGGAAGTGCCCCAATGAAGGCAAAAACAATTCAATCGGCTGGTAAAGTTATGGCAACGGTTTTTTGGGACTTTTATTGATTGACTATCTGCAAAAGGGTAAAACGATAAATTCAGAGTACTATTGCAACCTTTTGGATCAATTAAATGTACAAATTCGAGAAAAAATTATATAAAAATTATAAAAAAAAATTATATTTTTGTGTTGTAAGCCAGGACGTGCTTACAACACAAAAATATAATTTTTCATCAAGACAACGCACCAGCGCATAAGAGTGTTTTAACAATGGCTAAAATCAACGAATTAAAGTACGAGTTGCTTGACCACCCACCTTATTCTCCTGATTTAGCTCCCAGTGACTTTTACTTGTTCCCAAATCTAAAAAAATTCCTTGCTGGAAGCGTTTTACCGCAAATGAAGATGCAATTACAGTTGTAAACCACTATTTTGAAGACCTTGAGGAAAACTATTTTAATCAAGGGATAGAATTGCTAGAAAAGCGTTGGACTACGTGTATTGAAGTTTCAAGAGATTATATTGAAAAATAAAAATATTTTTGAAAAACTAACTATTCTCTTTCATTGATAGGCTAAGAAGTTTCCGAACCGCCCTCGTAATGGAGCAGCCGAAAGGTACGAACGATGGCTCAGGCAGAGTTTGTAAGCTTCAAAAATCGATATATGGGCTTAAACAAGCAAGTCGTGTCTGGAACGAGATGTTGAATGAAATACTGTTGAACATGGGTCTTACAAGAAGTAATGTCGATCAATGCATATATTATCGTGTATTAAATGATAAAATTACCTACATTGTCATTTATGTGGATGATGTTCTTATTTTCTCGAATAAGACAAAATCAATTGAAAATATCAAGAAATCTTTAACCAAACACTTTAAAATGAAAATGGCTAATACAGTATTGGGAATTCAAATCACAAGATACGAAAATTCAATTAAACTGGACCAATCGCAATATATAAAGAGCCTTAAACGTTTTGGAATGGATGATTGTAATCCCATAAGTACACCCCTTGATTGCAGTCAGAAAATATCTAAAGAGTTTTGTCCAAAAACCAATGAAGAAAGAGAGTACATTCAGAATGTTCCATACATGGAGGCAATAGGCTATTTACTTTTTGCTGCGAATGTTACACGTCCAGATATTTGTTATATTGATGTGTGTGAAGATAAATTTGAATTTAAAATTGCGGCAGAGGCCTTAGCCGAGACACAAACCAGCACCTTGTATGTAATTTAAAATTCGAATTTAATTATTTAAATTCGAATTTAACTTTACAAATATATCATTTTCTTGAAAACGCTAAGAATTTTTAAATGGAATTTGATAGAATTCGTTAAAGACGGACCTAAGTATCCTTAATTCGAACAAATTTCTCACAAAAATAATTTAGAAACCGGCAAAATTAAAATTTTGTTTAACAAAAAAAGGGACAACTGTGCCAAACCCGTTCGGGGTTCCAAAACGAAACTACCACCATTGGATAGGTCTTAGTGCGTACTATTCAAATTCGAAATAATTTCATTAGAAGTATTTCAGAAAGCGGAAAATTGAAAAATATTTTCCGACTGAATTTACATCAACGGGGCCACTGTGCGAAAACCGTTCGGGGTTCCAAAACGAAACTACCACCATTGGATAGGGGTCAGTGCGTACTATTAAAATTCGAAATAATTTCATTAGAAGTATTTCTGAAAGCGGAAAATTGAAAAATATTTTCCGAGTGAATTTACATCAACGGGGCCAAAATCTATCAAATTTTTAATTAAATCAATTAAAAATTAAGTGACAGTGCCAAGAAAGCGATTACTTTTTAACCAAGAATATTTTTTATTTCAAATTCTGTGATTGAATCAATTTCAATTAGAAAATTAATTGAATCAATTGATTTCGAGATTGAATCAGAAAAAAAATCCTGTGCAATTAAAATTATAATTGAAAATATAGTAGAAATAATTATTGTAGTTTCTTTATAAATATTTTCATATTCACAAATTCCAGAAAAAAATCCAACCACAATTGTAATCGGAATCAGTCATACACAGAAAAAAATATTTTTTGTATTCAATCACAAAACTAATTGATCCAATTAATTTTTAATTGAAATTTCTTAAACCATTGAAATGATAGTATCAATTAAAAAATTGTTTGTTCCAATTAAAAAATTAATTTATACAATTAATTTTTGTGATTTATTTTTATTTCAATTTAAAAATTTGTTGAACCAATTAAATTTTTAATTGAATATTTTTTTAAATTCAAGTAAAAGTTTAATTGGAAATATTTTGATGGTATTTTTTCTGTGTATGCACTGTTATGAAATTACAAGAAACCTTAAAGTGAAATGCTTGCACAGAAAAAATATTTCTAAAATATTTCCAATTAAAAAGTTGAAGACCCAATTAATTACAAAATTAAAAAGAGAAAATGATTAAACATAAAATACTAATAACAATTTTTATTGAATAAAAAGTATTTTCAATGCAAAATATAATCGAAAATTTTGCAATATATAATTATTTAATTTTTAGGGTTTTGCACATACATTTTTGTTTATTTTTTATCACGAAATTAATTGATCCAATTAAAAAGAACTATTATTTTTAAAGTTTAAATAGTTATAAATGAGTAATTTATTTTATTATTTGTTTATTTATTTTATTTGAAAAACCAGCACAACAAGATTTACATCTTATAAGTGACAGTACTAGTTTCAAGTTGTGATGCAGAATGTAATTTTGTCACAAAACAATGAAAAATAATGTTAAATTAACAAAAGAAAAAGTCTATGTATAAATAAGTACAATAATATATAAAAAAAATTTAATTACTAAAAATTCAGAAAGTTTAAGAAAATATTTAAGTTTATTTCGAAAGTGTTAGGATTTGCTAATTGTTTGCAAATTCGATGGTAGGGAGTTCCACAGACGGATGCTGAATATGAAAAATGGTTGTTCCGATAAAATAGTCTTTATATATAATTAATTAATTTTTAGTAATGATACGATAAGCAGTTTATTGGCTTAATTTAAAAATTAGTTGAATTAACACTACAATTGATTGTAAATTCCGAATTAATTAATTTATTTTTGTAATTTCTAATTAATTCTGTGATTTATTCTATCTATTTCCTTATGTAAGCAATTTCATAAGAAAAATATTAAATTTCATAAGGAAAATATTAAATTAATAAAAAATTGCTTCAGTGAAAAATTTTGTTTTGCGATCTTAATCAATTACACTTTTAATTGAAAAAATTTGCTTCAGTGAAAAATTTTGTTTTGCGATCTTATTCAATTACACTTTTAATTGAACCAATGGATTTAATTGAATTTGCGATTCGGAACCACGAATCAACAAAATCTTCATCACACAGCAAAAATACAACCAATAAATAATTTAAAATCTATTTCACCACAATTTATTTGATTTCATTTTTTATTTAAGTAAAATAAAAATCTATTACAAAATTTAATTGGAACGACTAATTTTGTAGTTGTTATAGATGATTGATATTATCATTTTCGTGATAGAAAAAAAATTAATTAAAAATTGATTGGAGCAAATAATTTTGCGATATTTTCTCTTGTAAAAGTATTGCAAAATTTTACTTCTTCGCATTCAAACGCAGTCAACATAAAAGTTTATTGATAAATATCACTTGTTCCCAAAGTGTGAGTTCTACACAGAAAAAAAATATAACCAAGACGGTTTTTCATTAAAAAATTAATTGATACAATTAACTTTTTAATCAAAATGGAAAATAGAAAACTAATTGAAGCAATAGCCTTTTAATTAAACTCAGAAGGCTAAGTAATTAACAAAGTGATGGACATTTTTTGTTTAATTTTTAACTAAAAATTTATTTCAAACAAACAATTTTTTAATCAAATTAAAAACAGTCAGTTAAGAATGTAATTGAAAATAGTTAAATTTTTAATGAGTTACATTTTTAATGAATGAAAATAGTTACATTTTTAATGAGTTTTGCAACTAACATCAATTAAATTTTCAATTGAATTAGTTAATAAATTAATTGAAAGAAAGAAATAAATTAATTTTTTTTTTCATTTTTTTAATGCAATTTTTTAATGCCATTTTCGCGATTTAAGACATTTCAATTAAATAATTAGGTGTATCAATTAATTTCGTGGTTGAATCAGAAAAAAAAATTGTGTTTATACAAAAACGAATATTGACAATATATAGAAAAGTTTCTTTAACATTTGGAACCCCGAACGGTTTTCGCATAGTGGCCTCGTTGATGTAAATTACCTCTGAAAATATTTTTCAATTTTCCGCTTTCTGAAATACTTTTCTAATAAAATTATTTCGAATTTGAATAGTACGGTAGTTTCGTTTTGGAACCCCGAAGGGTTTTGGCACACTGGCCTCATTTGTGAAAATTCCCCCGGAAAATATTTTTCAAATTTCCGCTTTCTGAAATACTTTTCTAATGAAATTATTTCTAATTTGAATAGTACCTATCCAATGGTGGTAGCTTCGTTTTGGAACCCCGAAGGGTTTTCGCACAGTGGCCTCGTTGATTTTCCGCTTTCCGCTTTCTGAAATACTTTTCTAATGAAATTATTTCGAATTTGAATAGTACGCACTAAGACCTATCCAATGGTGGTAGTTTCGTTTTGGAACCCCGAACGGTTTTGGCACAGTTGTCCCTTTTTTTGTTAAACAAAATTTTAATTTTGCCGGTTTCTAAATTATTTTTGTGAGAAATTTGATCGAATTAAGGATACTTAGGTCCGTCATTAACGAATTCTATCAAATTCCATTTAATAATTCTTAGCGTTTTCAATAAAATGATATATTTGTAAAATTAAATTCGAATTTAAATAATTAAATTCGAATTTAAAATTACATACATGGTGCTGGTTTGTGTCTCGGCCAAGGCCTCTGCCGCAATTTTAAATTCGAATTTAACTTCACACACATGTTATATTGTCAATGTTTTGAGCAGATATGGCAAGAGAGTAATGCGTTATCTTAACCCATTCGACCCCGAATATTTATCGGTATCGCTAATTTTTTTTATGCTTTTAATCATGCTGAAATCATTTAAGAAGCGTCTAGCCAAAATTTCGGGTCTCAACGCCCATTCGTTTGGGCGGTAGAGAATGTTGCCTGTGGGCAACTTTGGGCAATTGTGACTATAAAATGGTTTGTTTTGTAATGATAGACGAATTACGTTTTATTGGATTTTTTAAAGTTTGTTGTCATTTTTACAGTAAATATATACTTGGATGCGCACGGGAGTGCGCATCACTCACGCGCCGCCACATTCACGAAGAAATATTTGTACTCACGCACGCCATGTGGGTAGGAATTCACGCCCACACAAATTCACGAAATGAAAAGTCGCGCACACTCACGAAATAACAACGTTTATGCCTCACGCTCCCGCACGATTCACAAAGATTTTCGTAATTCACGACAAATCTCGTGATTCCCGAATATTATCGGAACATGGTAGCTCAATAAAATTCTCGTAATTCACCAAAGTATAATAGTAAAACCCAATATTCGTGTTAATCCACCAGTATGTTACCATGAAGATCGATATATATGGCTTCCTCCCTTTTTACGATTCCTTCCAAATTCCTCCCCAGCACTGCAAAAATGTCATCCACATCAACGCCGCATTCCTCGTCCCTGGAACATCCCAATCGTAGTTCAAAATTCGTTCAATATTATTGTTTTTCAAACCTTGTTTTCTCTAGGTCCAAAAATATGTAATTTTACTACCACAATTGCCCAAAGTTGCCCACAGGCAACTTTACAAATTTAAACATTTCTCACATGTAGGTTTTTTGTAATTTGATATGTACTACAACAGATTTAATAAAAACTTTCAATATTTTTGTTGTAATTTTCGAACCCTTTTCCAAATTCGCAAATATTTTTTCTTGAGGCACGTGCGTACTAATTTAAAAAAATGCTAATGGACAACCAAATTAACATAGCTATTTTTGTATTCAACTTGAAGAAAATCTTGTAGCTTTCGATTCCGCTACAGTTTTGTGAACAAAAACAAAAACAACGCTGACAGTGAGTCTCAAAACACAAAAAGTTTCCCACAGGCAACTTTAGGGTCGAAAGGGTTAAGGGTACTTTTGATAAAGGGCTTGTTTACTCTAATAAAAATCATTGTTATGATGCGTACTGGGCAAGTGATATAGATGAAAGGCGATTAACAACTGGGTACATTTTCACACTTCAAGATGCAGCAATTTCGTGGGCAACAAAACGTCGACGTTTTACATTGTGACAACAAACGCGCAATTCATGTTGCATATAATAATGCATATTCATCACGTACAAAGCATATAGATGTTAATGTTAAATTTATTCGTGCACGGTTGTCAGATAATTTGATTGTACTTCGTCACTTATCTACAAATGAGATGATAGCTGATATGCTTACCAAAGGTGTTGTGTTGAACAAACTGAAAATATTCACGGATAAATTTGGCTTAAAATAACTATTAGTTTAAAATTAATTTTATTTTTAATTTTAAATATTTTTTCGGAACTAATGGTATTACAATTTCAGGGGAACGGTTGAAAATGAATTTTTTAATACTTATACTTGTTTACTCCTCGTCTAGTAGTCTTTGAATTTCTGTATTTTGTATGTGATTCGTAGAGAAATTTTTTCATTAAAATAATCTTTTTTCTTCTTTTAAACTCGTACGCATCGGTTGTTTTATTCTACCACTTCCACTTTTCATCATAGTGGCACTTCAACGCAAGTACGGTAGAGAACATAACGTCTGCAGTATGAAGTTAAGAGGAAGAGTCCAGAAATCAAGCGATTCTCTACAAGACTTTGCAACAGAGGTTGAGCGGTTGGTAACTTTGACATACCCAGTGAAAGAAGTTGTTAAGCAGGTAATGCAGGAAATGAAGCAGGATGCAAATAAATACAGGATAAAACGACATAACCGCGATAAGCCTGGACACCTAGCAATAGTTCAACAGAATAATAACAATTTAACTATTGCGTACTTTGACTTTGGATACTGGTGCGTTAAAGTCTATCATTAGATCTGATTTAGCTTCGTCGACGTACTCTCGGGACGTAAAACACGCTGATGTGGTATGAAATAGTGAGGATAGTCCGGAATAGAACTTTCAGCGAAAGACATGTGTCCTAGATCTATGTATTCATTAATAAAAGCATGATACATCTCCCTCATTACACCTTCAGTTGAAAGCTTCCTTTCAAGAGACAAAAAACGTCGTTTAGCAGTCTCATATGACGAACCCAAAATGTTCGGATCCGATTTAAAGGGTAATGAGACGCTAAATCTCCCCGATGGAAGTCGGCGAACCGATTTTATGAAAACCTCCTCACATTTTCTTTGTTCTTCAGTAACAATTTGTTCGTTTGGAAGCGATTCCATTTCCCAGAATTTTCGCACCACTGAATGGAAAATATACGATTTGAACGTGTTTGACCCATTCAACTTTCCTACCATAATCCAACCTAACATGGTCTTTTGTAAAATTGGAAAGTTTGAATCAGAAGCCACACGTATCTGGCCGACACTTAAAAGGTCAAAAATATAACCTCCCCCAATCAACATATCCACCCTTTGCGGCTTATCAAAACGTGGGTCAGCTAAAATTATATTTTCTGGTATAGACCAACCATCGCGAGAAATCATAGTATCAGGTTGGAAACCTGTGATAGACTTCATTATCCAAAACTTGGAAGTGATTTCACATGAGTTAACTCTCGACATAATAGACAATTCGACTCGCGATTTCGAAAGTCTTGGCATTTCACCGACCAAGCTAATATCTAATCTTGCCGTCTCTCGTCGGATTCTGATTTTCTGGGCAAGGTCTTCCGTAATCAAGTTTGCCTGAGAACCGGAATCTAAAAGTGCTCTAGCTAGAACATACTGTCCGGAAAATGTTTTCACTTTAACGACCGCAGTAGCAAGGATTATATTTTATTCTGAGCCAGCATGATTTACAGAAGCTCGAGATGTAGAAGGTTGATCTGATGGAAGATCATGTGAAGATTTCTCACTTCCTCTTGCTACTTGAGATTCGCATTCATAGCGAAGAAGTCGCCATCGCCATCGTCGCCAATGGACAAAAGTGAGTCGTATAAAGCTGATACAGTATCAATCATATTTCTGAGAGCTGGTGCTGAAGGTTTACTGATCTCTGGCAGATCAAAAAGTTTAGAAATATTTTTTAAGAAAATCAAACAATCGTTATCATAGACTTTTTTAAACTTGCCAGGGCCTTTGGATAATTTTCTTCAGAGATCTGGAAAGCTTTCACGGTACCTAAAGCTTCGTCAGATAAACATGACATTAAGTGATTACATTTTTCAATGTCGGTTAAGGTTGGATCGTTATGAATTCAATTCTCAAAAAGGCTCATACAATTTTTAAATTCGGAATATTTTCCGCTGAATTTAGGCAATATCATATTTGGTAGCCTTGGCTGTTGTATTTGCATAAGGGAATTATCCCCGAAACTTGATCTAGTGTTCCGTATTTGAAGACTCAATAACAGAGATGGACACACATAAATCTTCAAGATCAGCTCTATCGTTGTTAGTAGGGTCGAGAATCTCTATCTCTGACTGAAGAGCCATTGCATTGGCTATATAATCTTTAAGAATTTCCAAACGACAATCTATTTCATAGGGATTGAAAGAGATAGTTTTCTCCATAATAGATTTTTTTATTCGAGTAATATTTTAAACAATTTTGGCTTTCCTCTGAATCAACGGTATCAAATTGCTTGATCCTGCAGCAGTTTGGTGTTTTTTACCACCAGCCATATTTGATAATCGGTGAACACAATAAAAACCAAAAAATGCAAATGTAATCTAATAACCACTTGTAACAATAAACGATGTTGTTAAAAGAAATAATGAAATAAATATTGGCACACACTTTATAATCCGAATCAGCTGACAAACACAAATTTAAATATTGACAAGATAATAAACATGAATTTCTCTTTAATCAACAATCAATCAACAGTTATATTATACTCTCTTCTCCATTAAAATCTTAGCAATAGAATCTAACGCAATTCTTTAGTTTGAAATGTTCGTCGTTTATATTTTTGTGTTGTGGATGAAGATGTATTGAATTCTTGTAGTGTTTACATTTAAATTGCCTGCCTATCGGGTTTGCCGGCGCTTAATAACGCCACGGGCAGAATAAGGGTTTTTGTTTTCCTTTGCAGGCACAACCAGGTGCCACAGCAAAAATAATTATTTAAATAGAAAATGCCGGTTTAGGCTTGCAAAACTGAATGATTGACTTTATTGAAAATTGTTCATCTTTTATACTTAAATAACGGTATTTCTAATTTCTAATTCTTTTTTCATATTTATCCTTAAAAATAAACAACAATCCTTAAACATAACATATGATCTAAACTTATAACTAAACAGCTGATTAAAAATACAATTATTCTCAAACTACTTAACAGCTGATTCATACATATAATACCGTTTACACTACACCCTCACCCTATAAAAAAAATAATTTTTGAATATTCATATGAAAAAATTATTTTTACAAATATTAAATTATTAAATTCAGTTACATTTTAATTCTTTGTTATAAAAAAAATCATTTGTGTTATCATCATAGTGGAAAATTTCTTTAAAGAATACATAATATATAATTAGGTTGAATTCATTGTTAAATAATTCCATGGTTTTAACATATTATTATGGAATTTCTTTATTTTTCCATCGACATTTATAAAACTATTTACGCCCTCTCTATTTACAATTTCATATGGGCCTAGATACGGTGATTGATTCTTTTTTCTATTCATCTGGCGTAAAAGTACAAAATCGCCTTCTTTCAAAATAAGTGGATTAGAAGTTTGGTTAGTATGAACTCTCTTTATTTTTGATTTCTCTAAATACTCTTTTGACTTAGCAAGAGAATATTTAAGTCTTTGTTTCAATTCATTGGCGTAATCATCCATATTATAGCATTTATTTGCTTTTCTTATCTCATCGTTCGGTAAATAAGGTAATTTACCAAAAACTAGCTCATATGGTGAATAATTAGTATCAACATGTGGTGTAGTATTATAGGCAAACGTAAAATATGGTATCCAAGAGTCCCATTCATCATCTTTGGTGAAATTTAATAAAAATTCGTTAAGAACTCTATGATTTCGCTCTATTGAACCCAATGTCTCGTGGTGGTATGGGGCACTAAATATTTGCTTTATATCCAATAAACGACATACTTCCGCCATCAGCTGATTCGTAAACTCTGTACCCTTATCTGACTTTAGAACTTTAAAATTCCCATAAATTAAAATTAATTTCTCTACGAGAGTTTTCGCAACAGTTTTCGCGTCTTTTGTCTCCATTGGATATGCTACAACATGCTTTGTTAATTCACATTGTATAGTTAAAATATACCTGTTATTATTAGAAACCCTTAATGGACCTACTGTATCTATTGATATTGTTTCAAAACTTGTTCCTGGTGTATCTATCATCGTAAGTGTTTCTTTTGTGTGTCTAGTCTGTTTGTTCAATTTACATTGTGGGCAACTTAAGACATATCTCTTGACCATTTTTGACATATTCTTCCATATGTATCGCTGTTTTAATTTCAGTAATGTTTTGCGGACTCCTAAATGTCCTCCGTGTGGTGAGTCGTGGTATTCTGCTATTATTTTCAATTGTGTATGTGTGCAATTTATTCTTTTCGGTTCTTCGGTTATTCATGATTGTTTTGAATTCTTCCATGGCCATGGATTTGAACAATGCATCATTTTTGTTCATCGCTAATTCTTTTATTCTTTGCTGTTGCATCTTCAATATAAGTTTCTCCAAAGTCACCTTAGTGTTCGATGGATTATCGCTATATATCACAGATACATTGTTATTATTTATCTCAAATACTGTTTTCTTTCTCTGCATATCCGGTATAAACTCGAATTTTCTCATGTTTCGTATATCTGTGGGTGATGTGCATTCCCAAATTAAAAGTTGATCAGGCTTTGAAATTGGTACTTCATCACTATGGGTGTCATCGTTATGTCTTTGTGCGTGCAACTCTTTCTGCATGCTTCTAGTAATGGCTAGGACGTGAGCGTCTCGCTCGATTGAAGTGGGAATCATCGCTTTCAAAGTTTCGCTATTTATGTTTATTCTTGACAAAGCGTCAGCATTTGTATTCATCTTCCCTTTCTTGTACACTATTTCAAAATCATAGTCACATAGATCCATTCGAATACGTGTCATCTTAGAAGATGGATTCTTATGTGAGAACAATGAAACAAGTGGTCTGTGGTCAGTCACAACTATAAATTTTCTGCCATAAAGGTAGGGTCTAAAAAAATTGATTCCCCAATGAATGGCAAGGAGTTCCTTTTCTAATACCGGTTTATTTAAATCATGTTTTGATAGAGTAGCGCTGGCGTACGAAATTGGCAAATCGCTGCCAATTACTCCTTGAGACAGAACTGCTCCCAGAGCATAGTTAGATGCGTCTGTCGTCAATATAAAAGTTTGTGAAAAATCCGGGTATTGTAGTACTGGAGGTTTAAGTAAACTAGTCTTCAAAGTTTCAAATGCATTTTGGCACTGTAAACTCCATTCGAATTTCTGATTCTTTTTCAGAAGCATATTCAAGCATTTTGCTTTATCGGCAAAGTTCGGTATAAAGCGCCTATAATAATTACAAAAGGCTACAAATCGTCTGACTTCATCAGCGTTATTTGGTACCGGATATCGTCTTATTACTTCATCTTTGGCTGGATCAGTCTTCACTCCTTTATCCGTTATGAGATGTCCCAAATAGACTACCTCCGGTTTCAAAAAACTGCATTTGTTTGCATTTAATTTAAGGTTGAATTTTCTCAATCTTCGAAATACATCCCGCAAATTTTCGTTGTGATGTTTGAGACTACATCCAAAAACGATGATGTCATCCACGTAAAGAAAAGCGGATGCATCTAAACCACTTAAAGCAACTGTTAGCATTCTTTGAAAACTATTTGATGAAATTTTCAAACCAAATGGTAAACGTTTGAATTGATAATGTCCATTTCCAGTTGAGAAAGCTGTGAGTGGACGTGATTCGCTGTGAAGATTTATTTGGTGGAACGAGCTTGTCATATCAAGTGTTGAGAAATACTTAGCTCTTCCAAGTCTGTCTAAAACGTCTTCAATCCGGGTTAGTGGAAACTTATCATTTACTATTCTGTCGTTGAGTTTCCTAAAGTCAACAACCAAACGCCATTTCTTTTGCCCATCTGTGGATTTCTTTGGTACAACCAATAATGGTGAATTGTAAGGACTGACAGAATCTTCAATTATGTCGTCTTCCAAAAGTTGTGCAACCTGTTTCTTAATTTCTCCCATTTGTGTCTGTGGGAGTCTGTAGTTTTTTATGTAAACTGGAATGGAATCTGAAGTCTCAATGCGTTGAGTATAAAAATTGTTTACGGTAAGCTTCTCTCCAGGTAAATGGAAAATATCTTGAAATTCTGCAAAGATATCTATAATCGACTCTTTAGCCTCTGGATCACTTGTACCAATATCCAATGATTCCAATAAAGTGTTCAACCTAGTGGTGTTTTTCTCGCATTGATCAGTGGTTGTATGGCAGACGTGATAATCTCTTAAAGGATTCACTTCACAATCAATATTATCAATAGTTACATCTTTGTCAGTGGAGTTCAGCAGTTTAACATGAACAACCCCGTGTGCTGGTATAATGCAATTAGCTAGATAAACTCCTTCTGCTAATTCTTTGTTGTGTACAATACTTTCTTCTTCAACTTTAATGTTTAGCGGCAAAATGATTTCTGATCTTGATGGTATGGTTATACAGCGGTGAGTCACTGGTCTGTAGTTCATGGGTAACACTACATCTCTGTCATTAACGTTGAATGCAATTGTGTACGTTTCAAAATCGATTCTGCATAAATACTCTGATAAAATATCTCTTCCTATTATTCCATCAGTAGGAATAGGAAAATCAACAACATAGAAATTGTGCACAATGATATCTTCCTCCATTTTCAAACGTAAACTTGATGTTCCAATACATTGAATTGCCTCTCTGGTTATCCCACTTAACCTTGCTGTGTCTCGTGTATTTATCCTCATAAAGTCTTGAACTTTACATATCGAAATATCTGCACCAGTATCTATCATGAATGTTAACATTTTATCTGAGCAGTTCAGTGTCACAAAAGCATTTGTTTTTTATTCAATATTAAATATCCTTAATTTTGGGCCCCTTGGATGACTTCCTGTGTCATCCGGCCATTTGAGTTTTCCTGTTCACACGTACAAGGAAAAGCTCGATAGTTTCTTCCACCACTGTTCGTATATGTGCGGCCTCTGCCACCAAAATTGCGACTTCCAACATTATTATTATTACTATTATTGCCATTTCCATTAGCATATGTGGTATAATTATTATGATTTTGCCGATTAATATGGCGAGAGTTTCCTCTTTGATGTATGCTCACATTGTGTCTGTTACCACTGTGGTAATCGTTAGTGTCATTGCGTCTATTATTGTAAGTGTAATGTGTGTTATCGTACCTGTTGTTTCGGTTACCGTATCTCGTGTTGTTTGTATTATTTTCCTCGTATCTATTCCTGTAGTAGGTATGACCTCCACTAGACCTATGAACCGGAAAAACTTGTCTCGTCTCCATGCCTAAGCTTTTCTCAGCTGTCAAACACCTTTGAGTAGCCTCAGCTAGTGAAGACGGCATGTTGGCCAATAATATTGGTTTAAATTCAGAATTTACACCCTTCATAAAAACATTTAACGCCATATTTTCATTTGCCTTGTAAATGGCATCCTTAGTGTCCTGAGTCGGATTTGTTAAATTTCCTATTTCAAACCTGCTGAGCTCATCACAAAGTTCCGAAATTTTCTCCCTAAATGATGTCATGCTAGAATTGCCCTGTTTCGTATTTCCTAACTCTGTTAAAATTTGTTGTATAGACCTAGGATTAGGGTAAGCGTCTTCTAATGCCTTTTTCAAAGCCGCGAACGTTGTCGGTCTATTGGATCGGCCTAAAGTGCTCCTTACCTGAGCCGTAAGTTTGAAATTGTAGACGTACTTAACGAATATTTCCTTATCTTCATCTCGTAGTAGGTCATGCAGCAATTCCGACTGCGCAATAAAATCCTCCAAATAGTTGAATGAACCCTTAAATACTTGTAGGTTTTTACCCACCATTGATATATCAAACTGAGCCATAGTTGGTAAATTCCTTATATCCTTGATATCTTTTACTTTAACTTGTTCAATCAGTAACTCAACTTCCTCCTTCAAATCAAAAAACTCTACTTTCAATTCAGCTAATTCTTTACAATCAAAAACAGTATCATTCACCGTATCCTGCAAAGTCTTTAATCTTTCTAATTTAGTTTCTTTATAATTTGCAGCAAACAATTTATTTTTACTTTTCTTTAAATTGGATTTCAATAATTCTAATTCCTTTATATATTCTTTTAACTTTTCCATTAAATCAATTTTTTTTTCAATACTTTTTTTTTTGCAACTATACAAATGTTCTTATCATACTATTTCTTTTATATTGTACACTTTTCTTTTTCTACTATCTGACTTCCTTTAAAATGTTAGAAATTCAAATATATGTAATTCCAGTGTGAACATTAAAATGTGAATGCAAGATTTTATGTGTGAACGCAAATTTATATTCAAGTGTGAATGCAAAACACAAATGTGAACACAAAATTTTACACTGTGAACGACAAACTTTAAGTGTGAACAGCAAATATTTTACAACCCTATTCAGTGTAAACCCTCTTTTACGTTATAATCGATTATTTAGTATTCGATAATCGATTACCATTCATCATATTTTAAGTTTTACTTTTACTTTCGTGTTTTGATGACGATCATTTTACATTCGCGTGTGCTTTTGCAAATATTTCTTCTAATTTTATAGGCCGGTATGCACCTCTAGCGAAATTTTCGGTAGCAAAAATTTATTTAAGTCTACAACAAAAAAACAGGGCTGTGTACACAAATTGTAAAGCAGCTAATCGCTTTTAAAAATTGGTTATATATGTTCCAAATATTTCTCAAATAAATTGTTTATTATTTACAGACCTTTTAAAACTCTTACGCACACAATGATTGTAATAAATTAAATGTTTGCTGCCAAAATATGCTTTTGACAACCCTGTTATTAGGTCTGTTCGCGTACTTTTCCAGTAAAAAATATCCAGTAAAAACTAGCAAGAGAGTAAGAGTGTATTTTACACTCTTTGCTTAAAATTGCTGAAAAGTACACGAACGGTATCCAGTAACTATTTGCACATTGAAAATTTCAGCTGCTAAAACATTGAAAACAAAAAATAAATCCTGTATATTTAACTTCCAATCGTAGTTGCCGAACATGTACATTGTATTGGTACTTTGTTTGTTATCATAAACCAGCTGACAAACTATGCTATGGTTTGCAAGATTTTACTGGGGAAAAAATCTCTAGCAAAAACTTGCAATTTCTCTATCTCATAACTGTCAAATGTTGTCTCTCTCCGGCTCTCTTTTGTTGGCGTTTTGGTGTAAACGAACGACTTCCAGTAAAAATTTGTAATAATTATCAAAAATTATCGGGTTCTCGAACGGAGCTATTTTCATTAGAGGTGCGTACCAGCTTACGAAATTGAACGCTACCGAAAATTTCGTTAGCATAAATAGCAATGCATTTCTTATGGGAATGAAATTTTTCGCTAGAGGTGCATACCGGCCTTATAATAAAAATCTTTCAATATCATAGTTTTAAGAATAACAATAATGAATTCAATTCATTGTGATTTATATATATTTTTTCAATAAATAAATGAATATGATATATGTACAAAATGTGTATCAGTGTTGAGTTTTATGGTGTTTATTGTTTCATTGTTGGTTTTTTCTTTGGCATCTGTGTCTCAAGCTCATCAATTCTTTGCCAAATTTCGCATGCACGATTCCAAGGTGGTGGTGGATCTGCATTCACCAGTTCTCTCAATGCAGCCAGCTCCCGACGCAATCGCACAATTCTTCCACCTCTTCTGTGTTTGGGTTTTTGTGTCGGTGGTATACGGGCCAGTCGCTCTTCCGCAGCTCGCTGCTGTCTCTTTAAATAATCTTCGACAGTCAACTTCTTGGGACCCACGTTCAGCGCAGCTGGAACGATATTTGGTATTTTTTTCTGGTCCGTGTTGGGCAGGATCGCCATAGGTTAGGTTAGGTTAGGTTAAAGTGGCAGCCCGATTAAGATTCAGGCTCACTTAGACTATTCAGTCCATTGTGATACCACATTAACTAAAAGTACCTATTACATATGGGCACTTCTAGTTTTAACCGCTGAACCTTCTTGATTATTTTTCTTTGTTGAACCAACCAGATTGTTCCAAAAACATTAGCAGACTGCTTAAGTTAACGTTTTCCAGATCCGCCAGTAATCTGAAGCTATATGCTCCTAAAAGTTGCTTGCGCTTTACACAAAATGCAGGACACTCACACAAGAGGTGTTTAATTGATTCTTTTTCCTCCGCATCATGACAGCTCATACAATAGTCATTATACTTCGCGCCAATAGTTTTTGCAAAATCTCCTATCAGGCAGCGACCCGTTATAGCAGATATCAGGAGTGATATCTGACGTCTCGAGAACATTAGCATATCTAGTGTGCGGTTTAAGTGGAAATGGGGCCATATTTGCTTGGTGTCGTTACAACCCTTGCAATTCTCCCATCGAACATTTGCCATCATAACAGCCTTCTCACGCAGCATGAGCTTGCAGGTAGCTAGGGGCATACCAACAAATTCTAGTTCCCCTGGAATATGTAAGGTAGTCCCTAGCCTTGCCAACTCATCGGCTTCGCAGTTCCCCGGTATGTTCCTATGGCCAGGCACCCATATTAGGTGAATATTGTACTGCTCAGCCATCTCATTGAGAGATTTGCGGCAATCGATGGCCGTTTTCGAGTTGAGGAACATAGAGTCCAATGATTTTATTGCAGGTTGACTGTCTGAGTATATATTAATGCCCACATTTTTTGGAACATTACTTCTCAGCCAATTCGCCACCTCTCTTATTGCCAATAGAATTGCCCTGTTTCGTATTTCCTAACTCTGTTAAAATTTGTTGTATAGACCTAGGATTAGGGTAAGCGTCTTCTAATGCCTTTTTCAAAGCCGCGAACGTTGTCGGTCTATTGGATCGGCCTAAAGTGCTCCTTACCTGAGCCGTAAGTTTGAAATTGTAGACGTACTTAACGAATATTTCCTTATCTTCATCTCGTAGTAGGTCATGCAGCAATTCCGACTGCGCAATAAAATCCTCCAAATAGTTGAATGAACCCTTAAATACTTGTAGGTTTTTACCCACCATTGATATATCAAACTGAGCCATAGTTGGTAAATTCCTTATATCCTTGATATCTTTTACTTTAACTTGTTCAATCAGTAACTCAACTTCCTCCTTCAAATCAAAAAACTCTACTTTCAATTCAGCTAATTCTTTACAATCAAAAACAGTATCATTCACCGTATCCTGCAAAGTCTTTAATCTTTCTAATTTAGTTTCTTTATAATTTGCAGCAAACAATTTATTTTTACTTTTCTTTAAATTGGATTTCAATAATTCTAATTCCTTTATATATTCTTTTAACTTTTCCATTAAATCAATTTTTTTTTCAATACTTTTTTTTTGCAACTATACAAATGTTCTTATCATACTATTTCTTTTATATTGTACACTTTTCTTTTTCTACTATCTGACTTCCTTTAAAATGTTAGAAATTCAAATATATGTAATTCCAGTGTGAACATTAAAATGTGAATGCAAGATTTTATGTGTGAACGCAAATTTATATTCAAGTGTGAATGCAAAACACAAATGTGAACACAAAATTTTACACTGTGAACGACAAACTTTAAGTGTGAACAGCAAATATTTTACAACCCTATTCAGTGTAAACCCTCTTTTACGTTATAATCGATTATTTAGTATTCGATAATCGATTACCATTCATCATATTTGAAGTTTTACTTTTACTTTCGTGTTTTGATGACGATCATTTTACATTCGCGTGTGCTTTTGCAAATATTTCTTCTAATTTTATAATAAAAATCTTTCAATATCATAGTTTTAAGAATAACAATAATGAATTCAATTCATTGTGATTTATATATATTTTTTCAATAAATAAATGAATATGATATATGTACAAAATGTGTATCAGTGTTGAGTTTTATGGTGTTTATTGTTTCATTGTTGGTTTTTTCTTTGGCATCTGTGTCTCAAGCTCATCAATTCTTTGCCAAATTTCGCATGCACGATTCCAAGGTGGTGGTGGATCTGCATTCACCAGTTCTCTCAATGCAGCCAGCTCCCGACGCAATCGCACAATTCTTCCACCTCTTCTGTGTTTGGGTTTTTGTGTCGGTGGTATACGGGCCAGTCGCTCTTCCGCAGCTCGCTGCTGTCTCTTTAAATAATCTTCGACAGTCAACTTCTTGGGACCCACGTTCAGCGCAGCTGGAACGATATTTGGTATTTTTTTCTGGTCCGTGTTGGGCAGGATCGCCATAGGTTAGGTTAGGTTAGGTTAAAGTGGCAGCCCGATTAAGATTCAGGCTCACTTAGACTATTCAGTCCATTGTGATACCACATTAACTAAAAGTACCTATTACATATGGGCACTTCTAGTTTTAACCGCTGAACCTTCTTGATTATTTTTCTTTGTTGAACCAACCAGATTGTTCCAAAAACATTAGCAGACTGCTTAAGTTAACGTTTTCCAGATCCGCCAGTAATCTGAAGCTATATGCTCCTAAAAGTTGCTTGCGCTTTACACAAAATGCAGGACACTCACACAAGAGGTGTTTAATTGATTCTTTTTCCTCCGCATCATGACAGCTCATACAATAGTCATTATACTTCGCGCCAATAGTTTTTGCAAAATCTCCTATCAGGCAGCGACCCGTTATAGCAGATATCAGGAGTGATATCTGACGTCTCGAGAACATTAGCATATCTAGTGTGCGGTTTAAGTGGAAATGGGGCCATATTTGCTTGGTGTCGTTACAACCCTTGCAATTCTCCCATCGAACATTTGCCATCATAACAGCCTTCTCACGCAGCATGAGCTTGCAGGTAGCTAGGGGCATACCAACAAATTCTAGTTCCCCTGGAATATGTAAGGTAGTCCCTAGCCTTGCCAACTCATCGGCTTCGCAGTTCCCCGGTATGTTCCTATGGCCAGGCACCCATATTAGGTGAATATTGTACTGCTCAGCCATCTCATTGAGAGATTTGCGGCAATCGATGGCCGTTTTCGAGTTGAGGAACATAGAGTCCAATGATTTTATTGCAGGTTGACTGTCTGAGTATATATTAATGCCCACATTTTTTGGAACATTACTTCTCAGCCAATTCGCCACCTCTCTTATTGCCAATAGAATTGCCCTGTTTCGTATTTCCTAACTCTGTTAAAATTTGTTGTATAGACCTAGGATTAGGGTAAGCGTCTTCTAATGCCTTTTTCAAAGCCGCGAACGTTGTCGGTCTATTGGATCGGCCTAAAGTGCTCCTTACCTGAGCCGTAAGTTTGAAATTGTAGACGTACTTAACGAATATTTCCTTATCTTCATCTCGTAGTAGGTCATGCAGCAATTCCGACTGCGCAATAAAATCCTCCAAATAGTTGAATGAACCCTTAAATACTTGTAGGTTTTTACCCACCATTGATATATCAAACTGAGCCATAGTTGGTAAATTCCTTATATCCTTGATATCTTTTACTTTAACTTGTTCAATCAGTAACTCAACTTCCTCCTTCAAATCAAAAAACTCTACTTTCAATTCAGCTAATTCTTTACAATCAAAAACAGTATCATTCACCGTATCCTGCAAAGTCTTTAATCTTTCTAATTTAGTTTCTTTATAATTTGCAGCAAACAATTTATTTTTACTTTTCTTTAAATTGGATTTCAATAATTCTAATTCCTTTATATATTCTTTTAACTTTTCCATTAAATCAATTTTTTTTTCAATACTTTTTTTTTTGCAACTATACAAATGTTCTTATCATACTATTTCTTTTATATTGTACACTTTTCTTTTTCTACTATCTGACTTCCTTTAAAATGTTAGAAATTCAAATATATGTAATTCCAGTGTGAACATTAAAATGTGAATGCAAGATTTTATGTGTGAACGCAAATTTATATTCAAGTGTGAATGCAAAACACAAATGTGAACACAAAATTTTACACTGTGAACGACAAACTTTAAGTGTGAACAGCAAATATTTTACAACCCTATTCAGTGTAAACCCTCTTTTACGTTATAATCGATTATTTAGTATTCGATAATCGATTACCATTCATCATATTTGAAGTTTTACTTTTACTTTCGTGTTTTGATGACGATCATTTTACATTCGCGTGTGCTTTTGCAAATATTTCTTCTAATTTTATAGGCCGGTATGCACCTCTAGCGAAATTTTCGGTAGCAAAAATTTATTTAAGTCTACAACAAAAAAACAGGGCTGTGTACACAAATTGTAAAGCAGCTAATCGCTTTTAAAAATTGGTTATATATGTTCCAAATATTTCTCAAATAAATTGTTTATTATTTACAGACCTTTTAAAACTCTTACGCACACAATGATTGTAATAAATTAAATGTTTGCTGCCAAAATATGCTTTTGACAACCCTGTTATTTTCATTAGTAGTGCGTACCAGCTTACGAAATTGAACGCTACCGAAAATTTCGTTAGCATAAATAGCAATGCATTTCTTATGGGAATGAAATTTTTCGCTAGAGGTGCATACCGGCCTTATAATAAAAATCTTTCAATATCATAGTTTTAAGAATAACAATAATGAATTCAATTCATTGTGATTTATATATATTTTTTCAATAAATAAATGAATATGATATATGTACAAAATGTGTATCAGTGTTGAGTTTTATGGTGTTTATTGTTTCATTGTTGGTTTTTTCTTTGGCATCTGTGTCTCAAGCTCATCAATTCTTTGCCAAATTTCGCATGCACGATTCCAAGGTGGTGGTGGATCTGCATTCACCAGTTCTCTCAATGCAGCCAGCTCCCGACGCAATCGCACAATTCTTCCACCTCTTCTGTGTTTGGGTTTTTGTGTCGGTGGTATACGGGCCAGTCGCTCTTCCGCAGCTCGCTGCTGTCTCTTTAAATAATCTTCGACAGTCAACTTCTTGGGACCCACGTTCAGCGCAGCTGGAACGATATTTGGTATTTTTTTCTGGTCCGTGTTGGGCAGGATCGCCATAGGTTAGGTTAGGTTAGGTTAAAGTGGCAGCCCGATTAAGATTCAGGCTCACTTAGACTATTCAGTCCATTGTGATACCACATTAACTAAAAGTACCTATTACATATGGGCACTTCTAGTTTTAACCGCTGAACCTTCTTGATTATTTTTCTTTGTTGAACCAACCAGATTGTTCCAAAAACATTAGCAGACTGCTTAAGTTAACGTTTTCCAGATCCGCCAGTAATCTGAAGCTATATGCTCCTAAAAGTTGCTTGCGCTTTACACAAAATGCAGGACACTCACACAAGAGGTGTTTAATTGATTCTTTTTCCTCCGCATCATGACAGCTCATACAATAGTCATTATACTTCGCGCCAATAGTTTTTGCAAAATCTCCTATCAGGCAGCGACCCGTTATAGCAGATATCAGGAGTGATATCTGACGTCTCGAGAACATTAGCATATCTAGTGTGCGGTTTAAGTGGAAATGGGGCCATATTTGCTTGGTGTCGTTACAACCCTTGCAATTCTCCCATCGAACATTTGCCATCATAACAGCCTTCTCACGCAGCATGAGCTTGCAGGTAGCTAGGGGCATACCAACAAATTCTAGTTCCCCTGGAATATGTAAGGTAGTCCCTAGCCTTGCCAACTCATCGGCTTCGCAGTTCCCCGGTATGTTCCTATGGCCAGGCACCCATATTAGGTGAATATTGTACTGCTCAGCCATCTCATTGAGAGATTTGCGGCAATCGATGGCCGTTTTCGAGTTGAGGAACATAGAGTCCAATGATTTTATTGCAGGTTGACTGTCTGAGTATATATTAATGCCCACATTTTTTGGAACATTACTTCTCAGCCAATTCGCCACCTCTCTTATTGCCAATAGAATTGCCCTGTTTCGTATTTCCTAACTCTGTTAAAATTTGTTGTATAGACCTAGGATTAGGGTAAGCGTCTTCTAATGCCTTTTTCAAAGCCGCGAACGTTGTCGGTCTATTGGATCGGCCTAAAGTGCTCCTTACCTGAGCCGTAAGTTTGAAATTGTAGACGTACTTAACGAATATTTCCTTATCTTCATCTCGTAGTAGGTCATGCAGCAATTCCGACTGCGCAATAAAATCCTCCAAATAGTTGAATGAACCCTTAAATACTTGTAGGTTTTTACCCACCATTGATATATCAAACTGAGCCATAGTTGGTAAATTCCTTATATCCTTGATATCTTTTACTTTAACTTGTTCAATCAGTAACTCAACTTCCTCCTTCAAATCAAAAAACTCAACTTTCAATTCAGCTAATTCTTTACAATCAAAAACAGTATCATTCACCGTATCCTGCAAAGTCTTTAATCTTTCTAATTTAGTTTCTTTATAATTTGCAGCAAACAATTTATTTTTACTTTTCTTTAAATTGGATTTCAATAATTCTAATTCCTTTATATATTCTTTTAACTTTTCCATTAAATCAATTTTTTTTTCAATACTTTTTTTTTGCAACTATACAAATGTTCTTATCATACTATTTCTTTTATATTGTACACTTTTCTTTTTCTACTATCTGACTTCCTTTAAAATGTTAGAAATTCAAATATATGTAATTCCAGTGTGAACATTAAAATGTGAATGCAAGATTTTATGTGTGAACGCAAATTTATATTCAAGTGTGAATGCAAAACACAAATGTGAACACAAAATTTTACACTGTGAACGACAAACTTTAAGTGTGAACAGCAAATATTTTACAACCCTATTCAGTGTAAACCCTCTTTTACGTTATAATCGATTATTTAGTATTCGATAATCGATTACCATTCATCATATTTGAAGTTTTACTTTTACTTTCGTGTTTTGATGACGATCATTTTACATTCGCGTGTGCTTTTGCAAATATTTCTTCTAATTTTATAATAAAAATCTTTCAATATCATAGTTTTAAGAATAACAATAATGAATTCAATTCATTGTGATTTATATATATTTTTTCAATAAATAAATGAATATGATATATGTACAAAATGTGTATCAGTGTTGAGTTTTATGGTGTTTATTGTTTCATTGTTGGTTTTTTCTTTGGCATCTGTGTCTCAAGCTCATCAATTCTTTGCCAAATTTCGCATGCACGATTCCAAGGTGGTGGTGGATCTGCATTCACCAGTTCTCTCAATGCAGCCAGCTCCCGACGCAATCGCACAATTCTTCCACCTCTTCTGTGTTTGGGTTTTTGTGTCGGTGGTATACGGGCCAGTCGCTCTTCCGCAGCTCGCTGCTGTCTCTTTAAATAATCTTCGACAGTCAACTTCTTGGGACCCACGTTCAGCGCAGCTGGAACGATATTTGGTATTTTTTTCTGGTCCGTGTTGGGCAGGATCGCCATAGGTTAGGTTAGGTTAGGTTAAAGTGGCAGCCCGATTAAGATTCAGGCTCACTTAGACTATTCAGTCCATTGTGATACCACATTAACTAAAAGTACCTATTACATATGGGCACTTCTAGTTTTAACCGCTGAACCTTCTTGATTATTTTTCTTTGTTGAACCAACCAGATTGTTCCAAAAACATTAGCAGACTGCTTAAGTTAACGTTTTCCAGATCCGCCAGTAATCTGAAGCTATATGCTCCTAAAAGTTGCTTGCGCTTTACACAAAATGCAGGACACTCACACAAGAGGTGTTTAATTGATTCTTTTTCCTCCGCATCATGACAGCTCATACAATAGTCATTATACTTCGCGCCAATAGTTTTTGCAAAATCTCCTATCAGGCAGCGACCCGTTATAGCAGATATCAGGAGTGATATCTGACGTCTCGAGAACATTAGCATATCTAGTGTGCGGTTTAAGTGGAAATGGGGCCATATTTGCTTGGTGTCGTTACAACCCTTGCAATTCTCCCATCGAACATTTGCCATCATAACAGCCTTCTCACGCAGCATGAGCTTGCAGGTAGCTAGGGGCATACCAACAAATTCTAGTTCCCCTGGAATATGTAAGGTAGTCCCTAGCCTTGCCAACTCATCGGCTTCGCAGTTCCCCGGTATGTTCCTATGGCCAGGCACCCATATTAGGTGAATATTGTACTGCTCAGCCATCTCATTGAGAGATTTGCGGCAATCGATGGCCGTTTTCGAGTTGAGGAACACAGAGTCCAAGGATTTTATTGCAGGTTGACTGTCTGAGTATATATTAATGCCCACATTTTTTGGAACATTACTTCTCAGCCAATTCGCCACCTCTCTTATTGCTAATATTTCAGCCTGAAAAACACTACAGTGATTAGGTAATCTTTTCGCTATTTGAAGTTCCAAATCATTAGAATATACTCCGAAACCCACTTGTCCATCCAATTTGGAGCCATCAGTGTAGAAATCTATCCCCGGGGTCTGTGTGCACCACGCCTCACTGTTGGGGATTAGAGTCTCAAACTTTTTGTCGAAAAGTGGACTCGCCAAAGTATAATCCACTACGTTAGGCACATCTGACATTGTTTTGAGGACAGAACTGTGACCGTAACCTTTTTCCGACCACAGCGATAGTTCGCGCAACCGCACAGCCGTTGTTGCAGCTGACTGTTTGGCCAAAATGTCTAAAGGCAATAGATGCAGCATGACATTAAGGGAATTTGTTCCTGTCTTGCTGAATGCGCCTGAAATACACAAACACGCCATACGCTGAACTTTATCTAAACCAGTCGGTTTCTGAAGTGCCGGCCACCAGACTACAACACCATATAGCATTATAGGTCTAACCACTGCCGTGTATAGCCAATGCACAATTTTTGGTTTTAGTCCCCACTTTTTTCCTATTGCCTTTTTGCACGAGTACAAAGCTACAGTTGCCTTCCTCGCCCTTTCTTCAATATTAAGCTTAAAGTTCAGCTTCCTGTCCAAAATAACGCCAAGGTATTTTGCACAATCACCAAAGGGAATGTCAATACCCCCTAAGGAAATAGGCCTAACCGTGGGAGTTTTGCGATCTTTGCAGTACATGACTAATTCTGTCTTTGCGGGATTTACCCCAAGACCATTGTCTTTCGCCCATTTTTCAGTCATCCGGAGGGCCCTCTGAATAATATCTCTGATTGTGGATGGGAATTTTCCCCTGACTGCCAGAGCTACATCATCTGCGTATGCCACCACTTTTATCCTTTCTTTTTCTAGAGTAACCAGAAGGCTATTTATAGCAACATTCCAAAGAAGAGGTGATAGAACTCCTCCTTGGAGTGCCTCTGTTCACATACTTTTGTATGTTTGCTTGTCCTAGTGTGGCTGAAATACGTTTCTTCATTAGCAGTTCGTCTAACAGCCTGAGTATACATGGATCAACATTCAGAGTTGTCAGTCCATTTAATATCGAGCTCGGATGGACATTATTGAACGCCCCTTCGATGTCTAGAAACGCCACGATTGTGTATTCTTTGACAGATAGTGAGCTTTCAATAAAGCTGACTAGTTCATGTAGTGCGGTCTCAGTAGACCTGCCCTTCGAGTACGTATGCTGTCGTTTCGAGAACAAACTTGAATCGATGCTAGTTCTAAGATAAATATCTATCATCCTCTCCAGAGTCTTAAGTAGGAATGAGGATAAGCTGATTGGTCGGAAATCCTTCGCCCTCGAGTGAGAGGCTTTTCCCGCTTTAGGTATGAAGACGACTTTTGTTTCCCTCCACTTTCCTGGGATATATGATAAGTTGATACATCCTTTATATATCACCGACAACCAGGGGATAATTTTGTCAGTTACAGCTTGTAACTCCGCCGGAGTAATTCCATCAGGTCCAGGGGATTTGAATGGTCCAAAGCTATTTAGCGCCCATCTTATTCTAGTTTCCGATACAATTTCCTCGACAGGAAACGACCGCTGAGCAACTGTGGCACCGCCAGTACATGGTTCAACCGTCTGATTTCCAGGAAAATGTGTGTCCAATAGTACCTCCAGCGTCTCCTCACTGGACGTTGTCCAATTGCCCTCCGATGTTTTAATGAAACCTGGAGCGGAGTTGGTGGATGCTAGAACCTTCCGTAGTCTGGAAGCCTCGGACGTATTCTCAATACTGCTGCAGTAATCATTCCAAGAGTTATGCTGAGCCTTTCTCAGTTCTCGCTTGTATCCTCTCAGAATCTTCTTGTAAGCGTCCCAGTCCTCAGAAGCTCTGGTGGACTTTGCCTTGTTAAAGAGCTTCCTGCAGGATTTCCTCATATTACTTAATTCCGTAGACCACCATGGTGGTCGATGTTTCCCCCTTGGCTTTCCTCTAGGGCATGCAGCTTTCAGTGAGATGTTGAAGGCCTTAGTAATCCGCTCCACTGCGTATTCGATATCTTGCACATTTCTCATATTTGTCTCTGTTATTTCCGGTATCATCATATTGAACGATTCCCTATACCTATTCCAGTCAGCTTTCCTAACATTTGGCGGAAATATGATCTTGGTGATATGAACATCAAATTTGAAACTGATGTAGCGATGATCTGAGAAGCTGTGTTCACTTAAAACCTGCCACTCAGATATCATTTCATTCAGTTCTTGCGAGGCCAAGGTGATGTCCAAAACCTCTTGCCTGTTTTTAGTGACAAAGGTTGGGACATCTCCCTTGTTGCAAACTACCAGATTAGTACGCAAAATAAAGTCTATTAGCGACTCTCCCCTTGCATTAGTATCACTACTTCCCCATATACTATGATGTGCATTCGCATCGCATCCCATAATGAGTTTCGTCTTTGTTTTCCGTGACTCCTCCACTAAGGTCTTAACGGCATATGGAGGCATCTCCCTGTCAGGTCCCATGTAGACCGAAGATACCCAATATTTGCATTTGGCTATTTCTAAACTGGCAACGACAGTGTCTGTATTGCACATTGAAGGAAGCAGAAACAAGTTGAGCTCGTTTTTAGCAATTATACAGGCTCGATTTACATCATTACCACTATACTGCAATAGTTTGAACCCCGGAGTACTTAATTCACATATTTTGTTTTTATAAACATATGGTTCTTGAATAAGAACTATATCTATGTCCCCTTTCATCAGGAGAACTTTTAAGGCAGCACATGCAGCCTTATTCAACAACCGTCACATCAGCCGCTTCAATCGAGTCATCAAGAATGTCCTCTTCAGAGATATCGGTGACTCTCGCAATAACCATAGGTTCAACTTTGGTGAGTTCTGAGGCAGTAGAAGCCTCCTCGCGCATACGGTATCTATCCATGTCTTCAAATGTCTTGGTATCCCCCTCGACTTCGCAAGAGGATCCGCTTACTTCTGATTCAGACAGTGGCTTGTCCATTTCTGAATCCTTTAGCTGATCGTTTTTATACACCTTCATTTGGATATAATGAAAGCCATAACATACACGGCCCTGGGACTTTGCTAGATGTGGCAAAGACTGAGTGTTCAATATAAACACTGCATGCCGTCTTGGCCCATCCACTTCATCCAAACGGCCAACCTTCCAATCAGCTGTTGGAAGATCTGGATTGCATTGTTTCAGTCTATTTAAAATAGATTCAGGGTCAGGAGGGTTTGCAGGTATCCACGCATGTGCTCTTGGTCTAGCCGGTATGTCTTTCTTCTCGACTAACTCTAGAGCAGCTCCTTCCCAAACTTCACCAATTAGTATCAGAGCAGCTTTAAAACATTCTATAGACCTCTGGTCCTCAAATGCGACTAGCTTAAATCGTCCTTGATACCAACCAGCCTCTTGGTGTCGAGGATCTGGGCCGGGAAACTTTTCCAGCACCTGTGAGTAGACGCCAGACAAAGCATTCTCAATTTCCCCCCATTTTTGCTTTGGAACCATACCGTCCAATGCTCCTTTATTAATGATAGCCATCACAAGGCTGTCTTTAGCAACTGAGGCAAACGATCGTTGATCCCTTTTGGAGGATGGCAGCTCATCCGGTGATCGTTCCCTTTTTCCAGCCTCAAGAATTCCTTGAGCCCATTTTAAGGAATCGCTTTGTTTAGCCGACAACGTGCTTGGGTCGACTGATCCTAATTTCTTTAGGATAAACAAAGCATTTCTGCGTTCTTTGAATCTCTTTCGTGAGGGATTACCTCCTTTTGATGCCGTTACCTTGGAAAAGGTCCGACTTGTCAAATTGTCGCCACCTGTCGACCCGTCTACAGCTCGACTAATTGGGCCTAACTCTTGGTCATTGCCCAAATTTCTAACTCCAGTCGATACTCGTCCACTGGGCCCTGAAGTTAGCAACCCAGTGGATGTCTTTGAATTTCTCTGCATGGTGGCCTAATATCCCACCACACTTGAAATTCGTAGTAGGTACTTATTACGATGATTTTATCCGCTATTAAAAAACACGTCCGTTCCGTTCGACGGTTGAAATAAGAAGGATCGCCATGAAATGTTCGTCGTTTATATTTTTGTGTTGTGGATGAAGATGTATTGAATTCTTGTAGTGTTTACATTTAAATTGCCTGCCTATCGGGTTTGCCGGCGCTTAATAACGCCACGGGCAGAATAAGGGTTTTTGTTTTCCTTTGCAGGCACAACCAGGTGCCACAGCAAAAATAATTATTTAAATAGAAAATGCCGGTTTAGGCTTGCAAAACTGACTTTGACATGATTGACTTTATTGAAAATTGTTCATCTTTTATACTTAAATAACGGTATTTCTAATTTCTAATTCTGTTTTCATATTTATCCTTAAAAATAAACAACAATCCTTAAACATAACATATGATCTAAACTTATAACTAAACAGCTGATTAAAAATGCAATTATTCTCAAACTACTTAACAGCTGATTCATACATATAATACCGTTTACACTACAAGTTGCTTGTTATTATATTTCTTTAAGCTGTTATGTTAAAGTTGCATCTCTTTATCTACAAGCCGAATTCTTTCAAAGCAATCGAGACAATGACATTTAGTAAATACTCAATTTACTTCAACAATGAGTACAAAACCATCTGAGTGATACGGCATTGATAGTTGCACTCATGTGCATATGTCAACTAAAGCAATCGATCAAATGACAATAGGAACGAATCGGTATTGAAACTGTAAGAGTGATAACAACAGCAAAAAACAACTTGTGAAATTATCAAAAAAATAACTAAGCAAAAAAGAAAATTAAATTAACTTTTCAACAACAAAAAATTAACAAATCTTCACAGACGAATTGTGCGTTAAATGTAAATGATTTTACAAATACATACCAAAGGAGAAGGATTGGTATTAAAACAAATAATGTGCTATTGGTCGGTTGAATTTTTGTGTGTATAACCTTTTTGATTTTCTCTTTGGAGTTTGTTCCTCTAAGGCATTCATCCAATATAGTTAAATATATGTGAATTCACTCAAGTGTAATCAGTATTATTTGTTCAACTCGCTTAATGCGTATTAAATTTTCGATTATATTTCGAATATCTCCAAAACCTGATCAAATTACAGATTTTAGGGTTGTTACACAAATAATCCTTATTACACTTTTACCTCTGTTTCTGACGAATCTCATTCCTGGGTTCGTGGATAACAATTACGACAGCGACGTGGCATTGGTACAATAACACGAGGTAAATGCACGATTTTGCGAATACCAACAACAAGTGTTTTAAACTGAAAGTGACTTGCAATAAATTAACAAGTTGATAATAATTTTGAAATAATTTATCAAAATTATTTAATAATTTTTAGTTTATTGTCCCTGCTCGTGTGCCAAAATGTTGAGCCTTAAGCTATTTTAAGGCGTTTTCAAAAAATATAAAAATTAAAATTTGCGGACAACTAAAAAGTTATGAAATCAGAAAAACACGTCTTGTTGGTTTCGGTTGTAAAAGCAACTAACTTCTTTCATTTCATTTTGACATTTCGCCGATAGCTGTCAGTGTTGTATTACAATGTTTATATATCTTCTAATGAAATCCACAAATACGTTACAATATACTATGTTAGTTAACAGAGCTCATATGTATTTCAAATTTTAATTCAACATTTAAGATACAAATTCATAAAAAGAACTCAACAAGATATTCCACCGCACAGCCGTTATTGCACGGCAGTGGTCTAACCACTGCCGTGTATAGCCAATGCACAATTTTCGGTTATAGTCCCCACTTTTTTCTATTGCCTTTTTGCACGAGTATAAAGCTACCGTGGCTTTTCTCGCTTTCTTCAATATTAAGCTTAAACTTCAGCTTCCCGTCCAGAATAACGCCAAGGTATTTTGCACACTCACCAAAGGGAATTTCAATACCACCTAAGGATATGGGCCTAACCGTGGGAATTTTGCGATCTTTGCATTACATGACTAGTTCTGTCTTTGCAGGATTTACTCCAAGACCATGTAACGGGGTTTTATCGTTGGTTGAGGTAAGCTCAGTCAGTCGGAATAAGAACACAAGTGGTTAACTCTCTTGAGTGGAAAAATTCAGCTTTATTGATAAATGTTTGTAATCTACTTGTGTGATATACGATAATCTCTCTAATAAAGGGTGATTTGTTAAGAGCTTGATAACTTTTTTAAAAAAAAAAAACGCATAAAATTTGCAAAATCTCATCGGTTCTTTATTTGAAACGTTAGATTGGTCCATGACATTTACTTTTTGAAGATAATTTCATTTAAATGTTGACCGCGGCTGCGTCTTAGGTGGTCCATTCGGAAAGTCCAATTTTGGGCAACTTTTTCGAGCATTTCGGCCGGAATAGCCCGAATTTCTTCGGAAATATTGTCTTCCAAAGCTGGAATAGTTGCTGGCTTATTTCTGTAGACTTTAGACTTGACGTAGCCCCACAAAAAATAGTCTAAAGGCGTCAAATCGCATGATCTTGGTGGCCAACTTACCGGTCCATTTCTTGAGATGAATTGTTCTCCGAAGTTTTCCCTCAAAATGGCCATAGAATCGCGAGCTGTGTGGCATGTAGCGCCATCTTGTTGAAACCACATGTCAACCAAGTTCAGTTCTTCCATTTTTGGCAACAAAAAGTTTGTTAGCATCGAACGATAGCGATCGCCATTCACCGTAACGTTGCGTCCAACAGCATCTTTGAAAAAATACGGTCCAATGATTCCACCAGCGTACAAACCACACCAAACAGTGCATTTTTCGGGATGCATGGGCAGTTCTTGAACGGCTTCTGGTTGCTCTTCACTCCAAATGCGGCAATTTTGCTTATTTACGTAGCCATTCAACCAGAAATGAGCCTCATCGCTGAACAAAATTTGTCGATAAAAAAGCGGATTTTCTGCCAACTTTTCTAGGGCCCATTCACTGAAAATTCGACGTTGTGGCTCGTTAGTAAGTCTATTCATGATGAAATGTCAAAGCATACTGAGCATCTTTCTCTTTGACACCATGTCTGAAATCCCACGTGATCTGTCAAATACTAATGCATGAAAATCCTAACCTCAAAAGAATCACTCTTTATATTTGATATATGATGGGACTGACAGTCGTTACTTCGTTGAGTTGTAGATGGTCGGGAATTGGTATACTCGCTGGTGTGATGGTGTTCGGTGGTCGTTGGTTCGCCGCAAATGCTGAAGAATTGGATTTGTAGGCGGTCGGTGAATATGGCGACTTCGGTACGCTGGATATTGGCTGATGAGGGATTCGGTTCGGTGATTGATGTCGGTCGTTGTCTGTTGATGGTTCGCTGGATGATTGGGATGTTGTGATCGGGTACTGGCGTTCTGGCTGGTATCTTGGTGTTCGGTGACAGATTCTGTTCGTGGTAGGTTTTCGTTGGTGGGAGTTGATTTCTGCTTCGGATGCTTTCGCTACCGTTGATCGTTGCGGGGCTAGCTTCAGTGTCGTGAGTGGAGTGATAGTCGGGATCAGCTTCGGGTCGGTAATCGGTCAAGGTCGGCGTTTAGTAGTACTGACGACTATCATGCGAACTACTACTACGGCTACTTGCTAGTCTACGAGCGAACAGTAGGCCCGAAGGTCTCTGTGGTGGAAAAGTAGGCCCGAAGATCTCTGTGGTGGAACAGTAGACCCGAAGGTCTCTGTAGTGGAACAGTAGGCCCGAAGGACTCTGTGGTGGAACAGTAGGCCCGAAGGTCTTTGTGGTGGTACAGTAGGCCCGAAGGTCTCTGTGGTGGAACAGTAGGCCCGAAGGTCTCTGTGGTAGAACAGTAGGCACAAAGGTATCTGGGGTGGAACAGTAGGCCCGAAGGTCTCTGTGTTATATGTATTTCGCGTCTGGGAATAAATTCCACAGACGACGCAAAGAAAGTATTACCGAACTTCGAACAATGAGACACTCGTAGTACGATTAGCACCTATCTGTATACAGTAGATGCTGGAGATGTCCAAAGTCTCAGTTAGTCGCCTATCCGAGTCTGCCTTTGGTCGGCAAAACGGCCACCATATAAGTAGGGCACACAACGAAGTGACTCCGAATTGTCACTGCCTGAATGAAATAACAATTAATTTCTTATCACCAAAAATCACCCTTACGTAATAAATGATTGCTCATATGACCTAGTGGTGTGTTATGCGTGTGTGTAGTGTTGGTTGGTTAACTGTTGGGTGACGTATGTAGCTTTAATAATGTAATGCAAAATGGACTATGTCACTTTTGTACGTAAAAAGCGGTAAATCGAGTTTACATTCCCGCCAACGTATTTCTATCTTGAGTGGGGCTTAGTTAGACTTGCTAATTGTCATGGTGGTTACCCACTCCTGTCCCCGACAGCGGAGGCGAGCGTGGGTTAGGTTCAGGACAGTCACTTTTACGGGCGGCATTTTTCCCTTCGTCAGCATATATTGCTGATGTTTTTGCGCCTTCTTGGGTTGGTGGATCGTGAGTAATTTCTGGAATTTCTCCCGGCGTTGGGGAGTTATTGTTACCCTTTTTGGCTAGTCGGCTTGGCGCTGGTGCGGCCGATATGTTTGTTGTCCCAGACGGCGTTGGACCCTCTTCCGTCGTTTTTTTTTATTTGGTCCATCGGTAACACTTAATGCGGTGAGAGGTGGTGGGCCGTTTCAAGTTGACTGGTTCCGACGGCATTCGCAGATGACGGTTTTTCTGTTTGGAGGGGCACTTGGTGGTCGGTTGGCTCTAATGATGGCAATTCGCATGAATTACTCTGTAGAGTAACTTTCCGAGTACTGTTCATTATAGCCAGAGGGTGTAAAGGGGGCACCAGCTGTAAATTTTTTATCACCCTAGGGCGCGCTTCCGTCGGCGGCATATAGGGTTTCGGTGGTGCAGCCTCTACCGGCTTATTATTTTTATGAGGAGGTTTACGTGGAGCTGTTGGTTTGCGTATCATGTTTACTCTTTGGTGGCCCAGGATAGAATGATCTCCGACCAGAGTTTGACTTTCCTTTTATAAGAAAGGTAACGGTATTTTATTATTTTTGCCCACTATCTTACTATGATATATATATGTATGTTTAGGTATATTTTTTTTATTATTTGTTTTCACGAGATACGACTGGTAAATACGAAATCTTGTACATGGACTTTTAGTGACTTGACCTTGCCGTCCGTTAACTCAACAATATTGGGATGCACATGCCCAGACACGATATAGGGCCCCGAATACTTCTCAGCCAATTTATGGATGAATTTATCGGCGGCTGATGACTGGGGTCGTTCCTTTCTCCATACTTGTGAGCCTATCGCCGGAGTCCATTTCCAGCGCCCGTGGTTGTAGTGTCTTTGTTGGATTCTGGAAGCTTCCTTATTATTAACGACCACGGCTGACCATAGTTCGGTCAGTCTTGCAGGGTCGTTTGTTGCGTTGTCGCGGGTAGTTTGGGCAAGGTTCGATGCCTGAATATTTCGACCGAACAACACTTCGGCAGGGGAAAACTTGGTCGACGGTATTTATGGCGAAGCTTATCTCTGACAGATGACTGTCCCACCGCCGATGATCATTGCCGGTGTATTGTGCCATCATTGTTTTCACTGCCCTATTGGTTCTTTCAATGGGGTTCTCGTGGGGGCGTATCATGCCGTGGTGTGGTGCTGGATTCCCCTTTCTTGGAAGTTCTTCATTACCCGGCTAGTGAACTGCACTCCGTTGTCGCTTAGGAATATATTCGGACATCCGAACCTGTGAATAATTTTTTTCCTGCATAGCTTTAACGAAGTCATGTGCTGTGGCATTGCGAGTGGGAATCAATTCTACCCATCTGCTGAATTTGTCAATTATAACCAGCAGTGATGTGTTTCCTTTTGGAGAGCGGGGAAGAGGCCCCATGAAATCAGCGCAGACGACTTCCCATGGAGGAAAACACTGTATAGTCTGCATATGCCGGCAGGGCGCTCCCTGGTTCGGTTTATAGCGAGCGCAAGTCTCACAGCTTCGCACATATGCCCTTATATCTCGGGTCATCCCAGGCCAATAGTAATGCTCTTGAATTCGTTTTGTAGTTTTAAACACGCCTAGATGCCCAGCTGTTATCTCATCATAGTGTTGTTCCGGCACGCATCGTTTCCACTCTGGTTGTGTATCGTGTGTGTTTTGGCGAGGAATGTGTTTGTAGAGCACGTTGTCGGTTATTTGTAGATCGGGAAATTTCTTGGGGTTATCAGTCACTGCCCGGAACATTTTATGGTACCAGTCAATAGTAGTTACGGCTAATAGGGAAGCATCTTCGATGTGTGGCAAGGGTGCTCGCGAAAGCGCGTCGGCCACGACATTCAAACTTCCTTTACGGTATTCGATATCAAAGTCGGATTGCTGTAACTCGAGTGCCAATCTGGCCAATCGTCCCGAGGGATTCTGTAAATTGTGGAGCCATTTCAAAGAGTGGTGATCGGTAATGACGGTGAATTTGTACCTCTCAAGGTAAGACCTCATCGTATGAATTCCCCAGAGAATGGCGAGACACTCTTGTTCAGTCGCCGAGTACTTTCTTTCTGGGTCGGTTAGTGTGCGGGTGGCGTAAGCGATTCTCGCCGTGTCTCTGGAACAAAACAACGCCTAGTCCTTCTTTACTCGAATCGGTCTGCAGCACGAAAGGATGGGTGAAGTCGGGGCAGCTGAGGACGGGTGCCTCCGTCAAGGCCTGTTTTATTTGTTCAAATGCATCATTCTGTTCAGCCTCCCAATGCCAGCGAACCTCTTTCTTTAGCAAACGATTCAGCGGGGCTGATAGGGAAGATAAATTCGGTACGAATCTTCGGTACCATGACGCTATCCCCAGGATTCTTCTCAGTTCCTTCAGATTGCTTGGCGGCGGAAGGTTTCGTATGGCTATAACTTTGTCGCTTCGTATACCTTCGGTCGTCACCAAGTGCCCAAGATAACGAATGCTAGTGCGCACGAAATCGCATTTCTCAAAGTTCACCACCATGTGGGCTTTCTGCAAGCGACGGAATACAGTGTCGAGTGTAAACGAAGACCAAAGGGTAAAGATCGTCGCCGACGATTTGGTCTAGAGTTCGTTGGAAGGTGGCCGGTGCCGAATGTAGCCCGAAGGGCATGACCTTCCATTGAAACAGTCCCCTTCCTGGCACGGTGAACGTTGTATACTATCTTGACGAGTCTTCGAGAGGTATCTGCCAGTAGCCGTTTTCAGATCGAGTGAGGTTATAAATTTAGCTTCCCTTAGCTGGTCGAGTATGGCGTTAATTTGAGGTAGCGGATAGGCATCCGGTTGGCTGGCTGCGTTGAGTTGTCGGTAGTCGATGCACATTCGCCATCCACCTTGTTTCTTACGTGCAAGTACAATCGGAAAGCTGTATGCACTGTATGGTGGTTCGATTCGGTCCTCAGCCAACAATTTGTCCACCTTCTCGTGAATGATCGACATCATGGTAGGGTTGCGAGGGTGGAAGCGTTGATTTATGGGGGTGTCATGTCGGAGCCGGATGGTGTGCTTGGTCACAGTGCACAAGCCCCTCAGGGTGTCGAAGATTTGTCGGTGGTTTCGGATGAGGTCCGAGAACTCCTTATTTTCTTCGGGCGATAGAAACTCTCGACTAACGAGGCAATGTAAGGTTTGGGCTTGATTCTGTGTGACGACTATTGGCTATTGGCTTTGCGAGGTTTGGGATGACAGATGCGGTTACTGTTGTGGCCACGCCATCAAATAAAAGCTCGACCCGATAGTTCCTCAGGCACATGGTCGTCCTTTGATCGGCGAATTGCACCTCAGTCTTTGCAGAGCTTCGTCTCACTCCAGAGTCTTCCAAGTGCTGTTTTAGTGTTTCGTCAATGTACGTGAGCGAGGCACCCGTGCATTGACTTGTAATCCATGGACATTGACTCGCAAGAAATATCGGCCATGGCAGTCGATCGTGGTAGTGTCAGTGATGCGACAACTACAGTCCTTAGATAAAATGTTCTCTTTGCCACAAAATGAGCAGAATAAATTACCCTTCCTTACGCACAGGTGACGGATGTGACCCTTTCCTTTACAGCTATGACGGCGACGATCATATGTTTCTCGCAATTAAGTCACTATGTGATGTGTGAGGCCGCTCGGCACGTGCTTCATCTCGCTTAAGCAGCTCGAAGTCATCTACGAGGGCTATAAGGTCGTCGATGGTGTTAAAATCGTGGCGTCCCACGTAATGTCGGTACTCTGGCCGAAGGCCCTCGTATATCCTCTCCAAATGATCCATGTCTTTCAACTGCGGGTGTTGTTTTGCTGTGGTAACTATTTGGATAATATAATCCTTCGCTCTTTCCCGATTTTGCCGTCGATTGTAGAACTACTGTTCAATTTGCGACAAATATCTCCGGGTCACGAAAAACTTTTCGGCTTATGTTCGAAACGATTTCCAAGAGAATATGTCGTCTTTTTTGACCCGATACCATTTAAGGGCATTCGCCTGTAGTACCACAGGAAGTGTAGGGAATAACCGTTCGCTGGGAAGAAGATCCCCCTCACCGGTGAATTTGAGATCCCACCTTTGGACTGTTGACATGATCTCATAGTCGGGGGGGTCGTGCCGCCTTGGTCTCTCCGTGACTTCCAGCGTTTCGGCGGTGGCCAATGCTTTTTCCTCGGCTTTTAACTCGTTTTCAATGTCTCGTAGCAAGTTTTTCGAAGATGCCCTTAGCCTCTTTGTCTTGACGAAGCTGGCCAGTTGCTTCCTCAGATGTTCAACGGTACAGCCGTCGGTGGTCTTTACTGCCCTTCGACATTGCTCCACGAGCTGCTCCTTTCTCAGCAAGTAGATCCATCCAAGTGATTCTATATTTAGAGAATTATCGGATGCTGGACTCAGTTCTCCCTCGCTGGCGGTTGGTATAGGTTTTCCGCAGTGGGATTCGGAACGTGTTCCCTGCTCGGGCGCCATTTGTAACGGGGTTTTATCTTTGGCTGAGGTAAGCTCAGTCGCCTCCAAGGTCTCCGTAAGGACCTACGAAACCTTTCGGAATAAGAACACAAGTGGTTAACTCTCTTGAGTGGAAAAATTAATTCAGCTTTATTGTTTGTAATCTACTTGTGTGATATTCAATAATCTCTCTAATATATTTGATATATGATGGGACGGACATTCGTTACTTCGTTGAGTTGTAGATGGTCGGGTATACTCGCTGGTGTGATGGTGTTCGTTGGTTCGCCGCAAATGCTGAAGAATTGGATTTGTAGGCGGTCGGTGATTATGGCGACTTTGGTACGCTGGATATTGACTGATGAGGGATTCGGTTCGGTGATTGATATCGGTCGTTGTCTGTTGATGGTTCGCTGGATGATTGGGATTTTGTGATCAGGTACTGGCGTTCTGGCTGGTGTCTTGGTGTTCGTGGTAGGGTTTCGTTGGTGGGAGTTGATTTCTGCTTCGGATGCTTTCGCTACCGATGATGGTTGCGGGGCTAGCTTCGGTGTTGGCAGTGGAGTGATAGTCGGGATCAGCTTCGGGTCGGTAATCGGTCAAGGTCGGTGTTTAGTAGTACTGACGACTATCATGCAAACTACTACTACGGCTACTAGCTAGTCTACGAGCGAACAGTAGGCCCGAAGGTCTCTGTGGGGGAACAGTAGGCCCGAAGGTCTCTGTGTTATATGTATTTCGCGTGTGGGAATAAATTCCACAGACGACGCAAAGAAAGTATTACCGAACTTCGAGCGGGACGATGTGCAATGAACCACTCGTAGTACGATTAGCACCTATCTGTATACAGTAGATGCTGGAGATGTCCGAAGTCTCAGTTAGTCGCCTATCCGAGTCTGCCTTTGGTCGACAAAACGGCCAAAATATAAGTAGGGCACACAACGAAGTGACTCCGAATTGTCACTGCCTGAATGAAATAACAATTAATTTCTTATCACCAAAAATCACCCTTACGTAATAAATGATTGATCATATGACATAGTGGTGTGTTATGCGTGTGTGTAGTGTTGGTTGGTTGGCTGTTGGGTGACGTAGGTAGCTTTAATAATGTAATGCAAAATGGACCAAGTCACTTTTGTATGTAAAAAGCGCTAAGTCGATTTTGGCACGTTACAACCATTCTCTTTCGTACATTTCTCAGTCATCCGGAGGGCTCTCTGTATAATATCTGTGATTGTGGATGGCTGCTAGCGCCACATCATCTGCGTATGCCACCACTTTTATCCTTTCTTTTTCAAGGGAAACAAGAAGGTCGTTTATAGCAACATTCCAAAGAAGTGGTGAAAGAACCCCTCCTTGGGGAGTGCCTCCGTTCACATACATTTGTATGTTTGCTTGTGGTCTCAGTAGACCTGCCCTTCGAGTATGCATGCTGTCGTTTCGTGAGCAAACTTGAATCGACGCTAGTTCTAAGATAAATGTCTATCATCCTCTCCAGAGTCTTAAGTAGGAATGATGATAAGCTGATTGGTCGGAAATCCTTCGCACTCGAGTGAGAGGCTTTTCCCGCTTTAGGTATGAAAACGACTTTTGTTTCCCTCCACTTTTCTGAAATATACGCTAAGTTTAGCATCCTTTATATATCACCGTCAACCAGAGGATAATTCTTTTAGTCACTGCTTGTAACTCCGCCGGAGTAATTTCATCAGGTCCGGGGGATTTGAATGGTCCACAGCTATTTAACGTCCATTTTATTCTAGATTACGATACAATTTCCTCGATAGGAAATGACCGCTGACCCACTGTGGCCCCGCCAGAACATGGTTCAACCGTCTGATTTCCAGGAAAATGTGTGTCCAATAGTACCTCCAGCGTCTCCTCACTGGACGTTGTCCAATTGCCCTCCGATGTTTTAATGAAACCTGGAGCGGAGTTAGTGGATGCTAGTACCTTCCGTAGTCTGGAAGCCTCGGACATATTCTCAATACTGCTGCAGTAAACATTCCAAGAGTTATGCTGAGCCTTTCTCAGTTCTCGCTTGTATCCTCTCAGATTCTTCTTGTAAGCGTCCCAATCCTCTAGAGCTCTGGTGGACTTTGCTTTGTTAAAGAGCTTCCTGCAGGATTTCCTCATATTCCTGCAGCTTTCAGTGAGATGTTGAAGGCCTTAGTAATCCTCTCCACTGCGTGTTCGGTATCTTGCACAGTGCTCATATTTGTCTCTGGTATCCTCATATTGAACGACTCCCTATACCTATTCCAATCAGCTTTCCTAACATTTGGCGGAAATATAGTCCTTGAAGTACGAAAAGCCAATCTGAAACTGATGTAGCGATGATCTGAGAAGCTATGTTCCCTCAAACCTTGCCACTCAGATATCTTATCATTCAGTTCCGGACAGCTCATACAATTGTCATTATACTTCGCACCAATAGTTTTTGCAAAATCGCCTATCAGGCAGCGACCCGTTATATCAGATATTAGGAAGGATATCTGACGTCTCGAGAACATTAGCATATTTAGTGTTTGGTTTAAATTTAAATGGAGCCATATATGCTTGGTGTCGTTACAACCCTTGCAATTCTCCCATTGAACATTTGCCATCATAACAGCATTCTCACGCACTGTGAGCTTGCAGGTATCCAGGGGCATACCAGCAGATTCTAGTACCCCTGGAATATGTAAGGCAGTCCCTAGCCTTGCTAACTCATCCGCTTCGCAGTTCCCCGGTTTGTTCCTATGGCCAGGCACACATATTAGGTGAATATTGTGCTTCTCAGCCATCCCATTGAGAGATTTGCGGCAGTCGATGGCCGTTTTCGAGTGAAGGAACACAGAGTCCAAGGATTTTTTTGCAGGTTGACTGTCTGAGTATATATTAATGCCAACATTTTTTTGGAACATTACTTCTCAGCCAATTCGCCACCTCTCTTATTGCTAATATTTCAGCCTGAAAAACATTACAGTGATTAGGAAATCTTTTCGCTATTCGAAGTTCCAGATCTTTAGAATATACTCCGAAACCCACTAGTCCATCCAATTTGGAGCCATCAGTGTAGAAACCTATATATTGTTTATTCCCCGGGGCCCTGTGTACACCACGCCACACTGTTGGGAATTAGAGTTTCAAACTTTTTGTCGAAAAATAGTCTCGCCAAAGTGTAATCCACTAGGTTAGGCACACCTTGCATTATTTGCCTATGCCACCACTTTTCCTTTCTTTTTCTAGGGAAACCAAAAGTTTGTTTATAAAAACATTCCAAAGAAGAGGTGATAGAACTCCTCCTTGGGGAGTGCTGATTGATCGAAAATCCTTCGCACTCGAGTGATAGGCTTTTCCCGCTTTAAGGTAAGTACTATGTTCGTATTTTTCACCAAAACACTAAATTAAAAATACAAAAATATGTTTGAAAATGATTATATTTTGATAAAGTCTTGTGAAATAATGAATGGAAAAGATCTAAGGAATTGATTGTGAACACTTTTTTTTTATTTATAATTTAATTAATTTAAAAGAGAAACCGTGAAAACAAGCTGAGTTTCAGCTTGAAAACTGAACACAGTACATAGCTTTAGGTATGAAAACGACGATTGTTTCCCTCCACTTTCCTGGAATATATGCTAAGTTGATAACTGCTGTATATATCGCCGACAACCAAGGGATAATTATGTCAGTCACTGCTTGTAACTCCGCCGGAGTAATACCATCAGGTCCGGGGGATTTGAATGGTCCAAAGCTATTAAACGCCCATTTTATTCTAGATTCCGATAGAATTTCCTCGATAGGAAATGACCGCCACTGTGGCACCGCCAGAACATGGTTTAACCGTCTGACTCCCAGGAAAATGTGTGCCCAATAGTACCTCCAGCGTCTCCTCACTGGACGTTGTCCAATTGCCCTCAGATGTTTTAATGAAACTTGGAGTAGAGTTAGTGGATGCTAGTACATTCCGTAGTCTGGAAGCCTCGGACGTATTCTCAATTCTGCTGCAATCATTCCAAGAGTTATGCTGTGCCTTTCTCAGTTCTCGCTTGTATCCTCTCAGATTATTCTTGTAAGCGTCCCAATTCTCAGGAGCTCTGGTGGACTTTGCTTTGTTAAAGAGCTGGATTTCCTCATATAATCAGTAGACAATTATAGTTATAAGTTATATTTATGTAGTCTGCGGCGCCGACGGGCCGATGCAAACAAAAAATTATTTAACAGAAACATGCATATGTTTGCCACGTGGAGCAATGGTTAGCATGTCCGCCTTGCATGCAAAGAGTCGTGGGTTCAATCCCTGCTCCGACCGAACTCCAATTTTAATACTATTTATTTATTTGTGTAATAACTTTGTCATTCCGTTTGTAACACATCGAAATATCGATTTCCGACTATATAAAGTATATATATTCCTTATCTGGGAGAAATTCTGAGACGATATAACGATGTCCGTCTGTCTGTCTGCATGTCTGTTGTAATCACGCTACAGCCTTCAATAATAAACCTATCTTGCTGAATTTTTGCAAAAACACGTTTTTTGTCTCCAAGCAGGTTAAGTTCGGCTATATCGGTCCATGTTTTGGTATAGCTCCAATATAAACCGATCCCCCGATTTGTGGACTTGGGCTTCTAGATACCGTATTTTCTATCCGATTTGCCTGAAATTGGAACCTAGAGGTATTTGTGTGTCGAAAATTGGTTGTTTCGGTCCTTGTTTTGGTATAGCCCCCATATAGACCGATCTCCCGATGTTATTTCTTGGGGGTATAGAACCTAACCTAGAGGTATTTGAATTGCTAACTTCAGGGCCCAGTGGACGGGTATCGACTGGAGTTATAAATTTGGGCAATGACCAAGAGTTAAGCCCAATTAGTCGACCTGTAGACGGGTCGACAGTAGAGGTATGCACGTGAGTAATATTTTACTCACGCTCACGCACACTCACGGCGGAAATATCTTGCTCACGCACACTCACGGACGATATTGTTTGGTAGGTTTCACGCACACTCACGAAAAAAACTTGTACTCACACACACTCACGCACGAAAATGTTGCGACTAACGAAAAATACGTGACTCACGAAAAATATCGTGACTCACGAAATATGTCGCGACTCACGACTCACGCATGTCACGTGCACACCTCTAGTTCTAATACACAGTGTTAAATAATGAAAAATAGCTCTTGCTTTATAGTAATATCGCTTTATAGTAATATAATAATTCCTGAACCTAACCTAACCTTTCTTACAAAGCGCGAGTGTCTGTAGTTAAAATAAATAAATAAGTAAAACTAAATCGACGACTACAAACACTTAAAACGAGTTAACAAATTATATGTTAGCGACGAAGGCGAATATAATAACTTTTAGAGTACAATGGTAAGTATTTTTTTTAACACTAGTATCACAGTTGAAACGAATATACATGAGCATAGGTTAGGTACGTAAGTATTGTAATATGACTGATGGTCTAAAATGAATAATTCCACATATTTCTTCTAACAGACTAGGTTATAAAAGTGAGTTAATTATAATCATCATTTATACTCTATGTTTTCCAGGTGTTGTTTTCTGGAAGAATTGCGGAAGGTAAGATTGGCTGATTCATTGTCAAGTATTTCGTTTATGATAGCAACAGACGAGAGGTATTTAGGTTAGGTTAGGTTAAAGTGGCAGCCCGATTAAATTTCAGGCTCACTTAGACTATTCAGTCCATTGTGATACCACATTTAACTAAAAGTACCTATTACATATGGGCACTTCTAGTCTTAACCACTGAACCTTCTCTATTATTTACTTTTGTGGAACCAACCAGATTGCTCCAAAAACATTAACAAACTGCTTAAGTTAACGTTTTCCAGGTCAGCCAGTAATCTAAAGCTATATGCTCCTAAAATTCGCTTACGCCTTACACAAAAAGCAGGACACTCACACAAGAGGTGTTTAATTGATTCCTTTTCCTCCACGTCATAACAGCTTATACAATAGTCATTATACTTCGCACCTATAGTTTTTGCAAATTCGCCTATCAGGCAGCGACCCGTTATAGCAGATATTAGGAGTGCTATCTGACGCCTTGAGAACACTAGCATATCTAGTGTGCGGTTTAAGTTTAAATGGGGCCATATTTGCTTGGTGTCGTTACAACCCTTGCAATTTTCCCATCGAATATTGGCCATCATAACAGCCTTCTCACGCAGTAAGAGCTTGCAGGTGGCATACCAACAGATTCTAGTTCCCCTGGAATATGTAAGGTAGTTCCTAGCCTTGCTAACACATCTGCTTCACAGTTCCCCGGTATGTTCCTATGACCAGGCACCCATATTAGGTGAATATTGTACTGCTCAGCCATCTCGTTGAGAGATTTGCGGCAGTCTATGACCGTTTTTGAGTTAAGGAACACAGAGTCCAAGGATTTTATTGCAGGTTGACTGTCTGAGTATATATTAATGCCAATATTTGTTGGAACATTACTTCTCAGCCAATTCACCACCTCTCTTATTGCCAATATTTCAGCCTGAAAAACACTACAGTGATTAGGTAATATTTTCGCTATTCGAATTTCCAGATCTTTAGAATATACTCCGAACCCCACTTGTCCATTCAATTTGGAGCCATCAGTATAGAAATCTATATATCTTTTATTCCCCGGGGTCTGTGTACACCACGCCTCACTGTTGGGAATTAGAGTTTCAAACTTTTTTGTCGAAAAGTGGTTTTGCCAGAGTGTAATCCACTACGTTAGGCACATCGGGCATTACTTTGAGGACCGAACTATGACCGTACATTTTTTCCGACCACAGCGATAGCTCGCGCAACCGCACAGCCGTTGTTGCAGCTGACTGTTTGGCCAAAATGTCTAAAGGCAATAGATGTAGCATGACATTAAGGGAGTCTGTTCCTGTCTTACTAAATGCGCCTGAGATACATAAGCTCGCCATAGGCTGAACTTTATCTAAACAAGTCGGTTTCTGAAGTGCCGGCCACCAGACTACAACACCATATAGCATTATAGGTCTAACCACTGCCGTGTATAGCCAATGCACAAGGTATTTTGCACACTCACCAAAGGGAATTTCAGTACCCCCTAAGGAAATGGGCCTAACCGTGGGAGTTTTGCGATCTTTGCAGTACATGACTATTTCTGTCTTTGCTGGATTTACACCAAGACCATTATCTTTCGCCCATTTCTCAGTCATCCGGAGAGCTCTCTGTATAATATCTCTGATTGTGGATGGGAATTTTCCCCTGACTGCTAGCGCCACATCATCTGCGTATGCCACCACTTTTATCCTTTCTTTTTCTAGAGAAACCAGAAGGTTGTTTATAGCAACATTCCAAAGAAGAGGTGATGGAACTCCTCCTTTGGGAGTGGCCCTGTTCACATACCTTTGTATGTTTGCTTGCCCTAGTGTGGCTGAAATACGTCTCTTTATTAGAAGTTCGTCTAACAGCCTAAGTATACCTGGATCAACATTCAGAGTTGTCAGTCCATTTAATATCGAGCTCGGATGGACATTATTGAACGCCCCTTCGATGTCTAGAAACACCACGATTGTGTATTCTTTGACAGATAGTGAGCTTTCAATAAAGCTGACCAGTTCATGCAATGCGGTCTCAGTAGACCTGCCCTTCGAGAATGCATGTTGTCGTTTCGAGAGCAAACTTGAATCCACGCTAGTTCTAAGATACATGTCTATCATCCTCTCCAGGGTCTTAAGTAGGAATGAGGATAAGCTGATTGGTCGGAAATCCTTCGCACTCGAGTGAGAGGCTTTTCCTGCTTTAGGTATGAAGACGACTTTTGTTTCCCTCCACTTTTCTGGAATATATGCTAAGTTTACACATCGTTTATATATCACCGTCAACCAGGGGATAATTCTTTCAGCCACTGCCTGTAACTCCGCCGGAGTAATTCCATCAAGTCCGGGGGATTTGAATGGTCCAAAGCTATTTAGAGCCCATTTTATTCTAGATTCCGACACAATTTCCTCGATAGGAAATGATCGCTGAGCCTCTGTTACACCGCCGGAACAGGGTTCAACCGTCTGATTTCCAGGGAAGTGTGTGTCCAAAAGTACCTCCAACGTCTCCTCACTGGACGTTGTCCAATTTCCCTCCGATGTTTTAATGAAACCTGGAGCGGTGTTAGTGGATGCTAGTACCTTCCGTAGTCTGGAAGCCTCTGACGTATTCTCAATACTGCTACAGTAATCATCCCAAGAGTTTTGTTGAGACCTTCTCAGTTCTCGTTTATATTCTCTCAGATTCATCTTGTAAGTGTCCCAATCCTCCGGAGCTCTTGTGGACTTAGCTTTGTTAAAGAGCTTCCTGCAGGATTTCCTCATATTACTTAACTCCGTAGTCCACCATGGCGGCCGATTTTTTTCCTTGGCTTTCCTCTAGGGCAAGCAGCTTTCAGTGAAATGTTGAAGGCCTTAGTAATCCGCTCCACTGCGTGTTCGATATCTTGCACAGTGCTCATATTTGTCTCCGGCATTTCCGGTATCATCAAATTGAACGATTCCCTATACCTATTCCAATCAGCTTTCCTAACATTTGGCGGAAATATGGTCTTTGAAGTACGAACAGCCAATCTGAAACTGATGTAGCGATGATCTGAGAAGCTATGTTCCCTCAAAACTTGCCACTCAGATATCTTATCATTCAGTTCCGGAGAGGTCAACGTTACGTCCAAAACCTCTTGTCTGTTCCTGGTGACGAAGGTTGGTGCATCTCCCTTATTGCAAACTACCAGGTTAGTACGCAAAATAAACTCTATTAGCGACTCTCCCCTTGCATTAGTATCACTACTTCCCCAAATACTATGATGTGCATTTGCATCGCATCCCATAATGAGTTTTGTCTTTGTTTTTAGTGACTCCTCAACTAAGGTCTTAACGGCACAGGGTGGCATATCCCTATCATGTCCCATGTAGACCGAAGATATGTTTAATATAAACACCGCATGTCGTCTTGGTCCATCCACCTCATCCAAACGACCAACCTTCCAATCGGCGGTTGGAAGAATCAGAGCAATTAGAATTTCCTTCAATGTTGTAAATTGTGCTCAACAATTCATTTTCATGAGCGGCAAGCCTCTCAATAAATGATCGCTGGAGGTCGAGGGCGTACCTACATAATGGTTAGACTCCAGATGTTTCATATATATGGGAGTTGGATAATTTTTTTCACGGCTTTGGTAATGTTTGTTGATGCATTTTTTTTAATATTTTCCGTTCAAAGAATTCTAATTCATTTGCCACTGTCGGGGAGATAGTGAAACAGATTGGAAATCCATATATCAACATTGGTCTGATGCATTAGCGTAGCTAGACAATTTTCCTAGGGGGGGGGGCTATAGCCCCCCTAGCTAAAACATTATAGACTGAACTTATAGGTTCAACTAATGTTTTATTTCATAAAATTGAATAAAGACATAGACATCAAAATAACTCGACAATCAATTTATAATAAAGCAACTAAAAGTACTCTACGGGAAATTGGTGCAAATTGCCACTGACGGACCTATCACAGAACTGGTACCTGTGCTCCAGTTAGTTGCAATTTTCACATTTAGTGAAATAAAATTATCAGAATATTAGCTGATAGCCTTTGTAGCTAATGCTATTTCTTTTTTCTTTATACTTGCCTTATATTTATATAAGCTAAGTTAAATTTAATAAATAAATAAATTATCAGAATAACCTTTTGGTTTTTTCATTTCGTGTTCGATTAGGAGCCCAAATTGAAAGAGATTTCTAAGAGTTTGTCCGAGACTGGTTCCTGAGGACCTGTTTATGGGTTGCTCCTGCTAAATTGTCCCAGGACGTGTCCTTTGGGATGAGTACAAGACGCGTCCTAAAATGTAAGTTTACTCCGTCAATGACAAACCCATGTTAAAGTGGACGGTCCCTTCCATACGTTTTGATCAGAACTGGGACTGGTCCATACACACCAGGGACTAGTCCTGTACCAGTTCTGTGGTTGATCCATTGATCTTTTCCCAGCAAAAAATTGGGTGTTGTTCTAAAGGCACAACTTTAAAAGCACTTCCAAAAAGGTCTTCACAACCGTTAGAATGCATTAAAAATCATAAAAAAGTATAAAAATTATTTATTTGGGAAAATATCACAAAATTTTTAATTCACATTCAAAACATTGAATTTGTTGAAACGGTGGACATTCGTTCTATGACAAGCTCATATTACATTCATCGCTTCTCCGCCAATTTTGTACCACTTCCAGACCCAAAAAGAACATTTTCACTTCTTTTTTGGAGACGCTTTTTTGCAGCATTATTAAGATATTAATTTATGAAAGAATAGTTTTAATATCAATTACTATTTTTTATTCAACTAAACCCATGTAATTCGATTGTGCATGAAAGTCTTTAGTGGAACGTTGTGCGTTGTACGAGTATATACTTGTTTAATTTTTATAAAAATGTAAAATCGTAAATAGGTTTTCAAATTCTGGGGGGGGCTAAAATTTTTCTGGGGGGTCTAGGCCCCCTCCCCAGAGGCCTTCCTACGCTTATGGTCTTATGGCTACTTTGTATAGTAGGAGCTTAGTTTTTTTAGGTAAGTATTTATATTTGAGAATGACCCAAGTATACGTTTTGTCGTTTTCAGTGATAATCGGACATGAGTGTTGAACTTTAGTAAGATATCCCAGATAGTTTATTTCTGCCTCGAAGGGAATTTCGATGCCATTTAGTGTGAGATTCAGTGTTTTGCTCTCAGGAATCACAAACCTGGGACATTTACCAAAAGCGTTTCTTATACATATCGCTTCAGATGTTGATGCATTCATTGTTATTCCCCACTTTACGTAGAAATCTCTAAGCTAGAGGTGTTGTGATGCTTTGTCTAGCGCATCTGCCGGAGAAGTGCTGTTGGCGTAAATGAGACAATCGTCTGCATATAGAATCGCCTGTGAGTCCTCTTGAGTGTGTCGAAAATCTTTCAGGAAAATGTTGAAGAGAAATGGGGCCATGTCGATGCCCTGAGGTACCCCGCTAATTATTTCGCCTAAGCTGGAGGATATCCCTTGAATATTTACGGAGAATTTTCGGTTCGTAAAATAGCTGGTAAACATTTTCAAAATAAACGGGTCAGTTTCCAATTCAACAAGTTTGCATAAGATTCCCATATGGCATACAAAATCAAATGCTTTTTGAATGTCTAGCGCAACGCAACAGTACATTTTTTATAGTTGAGATTTGAAATTATATCATTGTGAAATTGTGCATGTTGGGTGGAATAACATTTTTTGAAGCCAAATTGGAAAATTGGAATTGGATCACTTATGTAACCATTTTCTATTTTCTCCCTTAGATAATGTTCGAAAAGTTTCTCAATGTTATGCGCTTTACAGACTATCAGTTATTCCGGACGGAAGTCTGCCGGTTCATCACTATCCGTTTTTTTCTTAATCGGCAATATTTTTGCAACTTTCCACACAGAAGGAAAATATCCATTATTGATACAGTGATTAAATTCTAAATTCTGCTGTAAGTACTTTCAGCATTCTGTTGTGTCAATCAACTCTCGGAGTACCTACAATCGAATTACAGAAAAAAATTGATCCCGCTATAAATATCGGTACCCACATCCAATTTGTAATTTATCATTTTTTTTAAATGAAAGAAGTGCAGTTTTTATATCTATAAATTATTTATTTTTATTTAATTTTATTTACCGATGTCATACACCCTCACAAAAAATCGCTTCTGTAACATATACTCCCAAACATATTTTGCTTCAAGCATATACATTTTTGGGTATTGCCCAAACATTTATATGTTTGATCTCTACCTATATATAATATGTTTGAAAGCATATTGGTCTAAACAATATATGTTTGGGTAGTCTAAGTTCCAAACATTTTGTATTTTTGCATCCAAATTCAATAATGTTGTCTTCCAAAAAACAATATGTTATTATGTGACCATATAATATGTTTGGAAGCATTTTGCACCCAAAAATATTATATGCTTAAAAAAATTCTCCCAAACAATATTGTGCTCAAAATTTTATTTATTTATTTATATATTCACAATCATAATGAATTATGAAAATAAACAGGTAATATAGGTGCTAACAACATAGGTTTTCGACCTGAATGCTCAAAATTTTGTTTCTGCCCAATTGTATATTCCCCGACATCTTTCTCACTTCCACGAGATTTTTTAGTTCTTAGCACCTTTTTCTGTAATACAAACATTGTAGAAGAAATTATTCAATTTTATGACTTTTTTATTTTAATTTTACCTTTTGCCGGACGGGGATTCGAACAGCGGACCACACAGTTTGTAAGGATCAAAGAAGTAGCTGATCAATTGCCCAAGGAAAAATAAAATGTTAATTTTGTAATAACAAGCAACAACCACCAACTTAATTCAATATCGCTCCCTGTTAAATAGCGCTCCAAGCTACTAAACACATATATGTTTATAGGCTATTTCTAAATTAATATATGTTTGCATCCAAGCATATTATATTTACAAACATTTTATGTCCCAAACATAATATGTTCTAACATATTAACATATATGTCCCAAACATGTTATGCTAGTTTATGAACATTATATGCTTGCACTCAAAAATATTGTGTTTAAAAATTTGTGTTCCAAACATATAATGTTTATAGCCAAACATATGAAAAACAGTCTTTTTCATCCGTGTACATGTAATAGAAACTTATAACTATATTGTATATCAATATATTATATTAGTAGTCCCATATAACAAATTCATCTCCATTAGGAGACAATGATACCTACAGTTAATTGTTTTAAGTTTTGTAACGGCGAAGGCCGTTGCACTTGTTTTCACCTCACTATTTTATTTTTTCTCATTTTTGTTATTAACAGCCAATGCTGAAGTCATTTTGTTTTATTAATATACAGAGAGGATACAAGCCAAGCATGACACTGACGGCTCTGAGCATGGATGCAACGGAACAGGAAGCGGTGAATTCGTTACCCCCGCCAGGTCAGGCCGTTGGACCCGTAGGGACCAACTCCCAGCGTGGCGACAATGACAAAACCCAACTGCAAGACATTCGAGTGATCGCAGATCAGGTACGTAAGTGGGGAGTCCACTACGATGGAAAGCGTAGCCCGCTGGAGTTCATCGAGAGGTTGGAAGAACTAGCTCTCATGTACGCGATGGACGTCAACACCTTACCCAAAATGATGCCGGAAGTTTTGGCTGGAAGAGCACTGGTGTGGTACCGTACTGCCATCAAACACTGGATGAACTGGAACGATTTCCGAGAGGAGTTTTTGACCCTTAAGAACTTCGCACTTGCAATGCAAGACCTTATGCGTCACTGCGACCTCTCCGAGGAACAGAAGGTCGAGCGCATTTTCCGCAACGCGCTACCGGAGTACCTCTGGTATATCAGAAGGCGCGCTTTCTTAAACCTTCAGGAATTGATCGAGTTCGCCGAAGATCTGGAGAGTTTACCGCGGCTCGCTACTCACACAAAGGAACATCACCGACGACTCGATCCAGCCAAGGGACCCCAGAGGGCGGCCGAGACCTTCAACCCACGCACAGCCTGCCGCTGTTGCGGTCAAAACGGACATTACGCCGCTGGGTGTCGAAACGTACTCCTTTTCTGCTGGGAATGCGGAGGACGAGGAGCCCGAACGATCAACTGCTGCCGACAAAATTCCGGAAACGGGGATAGGACCCGCCCAGGATGAGATGGGGGCGAGTCAGCAGGTCTACCAGGAAACCCTCCAATAAAAACTTCGCTTCGCGTAGAATCCAATAAATAAGTGGCGACCATCGGGATCGGAGATCGACACAGGCGCAACCTTTGTCAACCGAACGTTCGTGGGCTGCAGTGATATTTAACGTGCCCTAATTCCCTATGTAACCGACGTGACGCTAGCAGATGGATCCCAGTGCCGCATTAACGAAGCGGTGGAACTTCCCGTTGAAATAGGAAACAAACGCATACACACGAGATTTCTGGTGATGATCGAATCTAACGAAGACGTGCTAATAGGACTGGACTTTTTAGCCAATTCTCAGACCCAACTAGAGGTTGCGGGTCTAACGTGCACATTTGGTGTCGATCGACTCCCCACCGGTGTCTCGCTGAGTCACGAGAGTCTTTGACGACGCAGCCAATTTCGACTACGCAGGTGGCGCTGGCGACTACTGCGGAAAACTCCGCCGATACTCATACACCAGTTCCAGGAGATCAACCCAGCCACGACGACACACACATTAGGAATTTCCTGGAAGGTGAGTTACAGAAGTTCCATAGCCTACATGGTCCCTCGACAATCGCAACACACCGAATCGTCTTGAAAGATGATCGACCATTTAAGCTGAGGTATGCCAATTACGTTGGCCCAGAAGAAGAATGGAACCTGCAGACTTTGCATGGACTTCAGGCATCTGAGCAGCAGGTCGGAACCAGATGCGTACCCATTGCCTCGAATCTCGTCCATCGTAGACCGCCTTCGAGAAGCCAAATTTTTTAGCAGTCTCAACTTGAAAGATGGCTACTGGCAAATACCGATGGACGAGGCCAGCAAGAAATATACCGCTTTTACGGTAGCCGGCCGAGGATTATATCAATGGCGGGTGATGCCATTCGGTTTGCATTCTGCCCCAGCCACTTTCCAGCGCGCTTTGGGTAGTGTTATCGGACCAGATCTGGAACCTTACGCGTTTGCCTACCTCGACGATATTATTATAATTGGTTGAAGATTGGAGGAACACCTGAACAAGTTACGCGAAGTATTGCAGCGGTTACATCGAGCCAATCTAAAAATCAATCCTGCAAAAATGCGAGTTATTCCGGCGCGAGACTCGATACCCAGGCCATGTTATCAGCGGAGAAGGTATCCATACAGACCCAGAATATATCGCGGCGATAACAGAAATGACCGAAACGAAGACACGAAGGAGTTATGACGTTTCCTGGGGGGTCGTGTCCTGGTATCGACGATTCGTGCCCGATTCTTCCATACTGGCTCATCCGTTGACGTCACTCCTGAAGATACCAAGGCTTATTACAAGGAGCAATGGCAGACGGTGTTGTCGAACCCAAGCCAACGATACCTTCACTGGCTTCCATGGCCTCCTCCGAAGATTGTAATGCCTACGTTTATCCTCGGCCGCCCTACTTAGCTGAGTACGCACCATCTTCATATAGCTCCTTGGCCCTGTCCTCAGGCTTCCTGGACCTGGTTCCAGTGCGTGTCGTGACTTCGTCGTATAACGCTTGCGGCAGACATGGTTCGCGACACTGCACCAAGTAGGCTGAGCTGTAGCCGGTGGATTCTACGACAGCCGAATTGATGGCCAAAGTAACTTCTGGCAGATGCTCGTCCCACTGGTTGTGCTGGTTCTTCGCAATTTGTGCAATCATCGTCTTCACTGTGCGGTTGGCACGCTCTGTGGGATTTTCCTGCGGGCAGTAGGGAGCCGTAAACTGATGATGAACGCCTACGTCCTGCAGATACTTAAAAAGCGCTCGACTGGTAAATTGACTTCCGTTGTCCGAGATCAAGACCTTGGGTACACCGAAGCGACATAGTATCCGTTCCCAAAAAGCTTTGATCAAACCCTTGGGCAGTCGCTTTACGACTGGGGACTAGTTCCACCCATTTGGTGAACCGATCAATGGAAACCAAGAGCATGGTATTCCCGTGTTTTGTCCGCGGTAATTGTCCAACGAAGTCAGTGCATACTGTCGCCCATGCTTCCTCAGGAATGGTGACCAGCATTTTCCCAGCCGGTGCAGTTTGGCTATGCTTGTAGCGTTGACAGGACTCACAAGTCCGAACGTAGTTAGATATGTCCCGGTTCATTTTAGGCCAGTAGTAGCGGCTGCTCACCCGGATAATTGTTTTCCTTATTCTCAGATGTCGCGTGGTTTTCCCGTTGGTCGTGGATTTCCCGCATGACTCGATCCCGAAGTGAAGTGGGAACACAGAGTTTCCATGGAGTATTGTCTTCATCGGCGGCATTCCTTTGAAAATGTGGGTATAATTGCTTACCGACGAGTTGGTAATCTGGGTATCGCTCGGGGTTGGCCTGGATCTTACCCGACATCTCGTTAATCCATGGGCAATTTGATTCCACCTCCTCCACCGCTCGTAGTAGGGATTCCCGGGGTTGACGTGAGAGCGACCGCAACGACATTCATACCCCTTCCTGTATTTCACGGTGAACGGGTACTGTTGCAGCTCCAATGCCCAGCGTGCGAGGCGGCCAGTGGGGTTGTCGATGGAGTTGAGCCATTTGAGCGCTAGGTGATCCGTTATCACCAGGAAGTTGTATCCCTCTAAGTAGGGTCGCATCTTCCGTATAGCCCAGACAATGGCTAAGCATTCCTTCTCCGTGGCCGAATAGTTTTTCTCCGCTCCATTAAGGGTACGGCTTGCATAGGCTATGACGCGTTCACCATCCTCCAACTCCTGAGTTAATACCGCTCCGAGCCCGTAGTCGCTGGCATCGGTCTGTAACACAAACATTATAGAAATCCGTACACACCAAGACTGGCGCGTTAGTCAGTCTAACCTTTAAAAGCTCGAACGCCGTTTGGTGCTCTTCCGTCCATCGCCAATGCTTTCCCTTCTTCAGCAGTGACGTAAACGGATGAGCTAGTATGGCAAAATCGGGCACGAATCGGCGATACCAGGACACGACCCCCAGGAAACGTCGTGTCAGTGTCTTCGGTTCGGTCATTTCTGTTATCGCCGCGATCTTGTCTGGGTCTGTATGGATACCTTCTCCGCTGATAACATGGCCTGGGTATCGAGTCTCGCGCCGGAAGAACTCGCATTTTTGCAGGATTTATTTTTAGATTGGCTTGACGTAACCGCTGGAATACTTCGCGTAACTTGTTCAGGGGTTCCTCCAATCTTTAACCAATAATAATAATATCGTCGTGATAGGCAAACGCGTAAGGTTCCAGATCTGGACTGATAACACTACCCAAAGCGAGCTGGAAAGTGGCTGGGGCAGAATGCAAACCGAATGGCATCACCCGCCATTGATATTATCCTCGGCCGGCTACCGTAAAAGCGGTATATTTCTTGCTGGCCTCGTCCATCGGTATTTGCCAGTAGCCATCTTTCAAGTTGAGACTGCTAAAAAATTTGGCTTCTCGAAGGCGGTCCGCGATGGACGAGATTCGAGGCAATGGGTACGCATCTGGTTCCGACCCGCTGTTCAGATGCCTGAAGTCCATGCAAAGTCTGCAGGTTCCATTCTTCTTCTGGGCCAAGATAATTGGTGAGCTATACAGACTGTGCGATGGTTCGATATGGCCTTTAGCCAGTAACTCACAAACCTTCCCATCTATGGTTGCTTGCATGGCGGGATTCCGGGCGGCATACCTCAGCTTAAATGGTCGATCATCTTTCATGACGATTCGGTGTGTTGCGATTGTCGAGGGACCATGTAGGCTATGGAACTTCTGTAACTCACCTTCCAGGAAATTCCTAATGTGTGTGTCGTCGTGGCTGAGTTGATCTCTTGGAACTGGTGTATGAGTATCGGCGGGGTTCTACGCAGTGGTCGCCAGCGCCACCTGCGTAGTCGAAATTGGCTGCGTAGTCAAAGTGAGATGACGTTGACTCTCGTGACTCAGCGAGACACCGGTGGGGAGTCGATCGGCTCCGAATGTGCAAGTTAGACCCGCAACCTCTATTTGGGCCTGAGCATTGACTGTAAAGTCCAGTACGAGTAGCACGTCTTCGGTAGCTTCGGGCATCACCAGAAATCTCGTGTGTATGCGTTTGTTTCCTATATCAACGGGAAGTTCCACCACTTCGTTAAAGCGGCACTGGGATCCATCCGTTTTGACCGCAACAGCGGCAGGCTATGCGTGGGTTGACGGTCTCGGCCGCCCTCTGGGGTCCCTCGTCTGGATCGTGTCGTTGGTGATGTTCCTTTGTGTGAGTACCGAGCGGCGGTAAACCTTCTTGATATACCAGAAGTACTCCGGTAGCGCGTTGCGGAAAATGCGCTCAACCTTCTGTTCCTCGGAGAGGTCGCAGTAACGCATAAGGTCTTGCATCGCAAGGGCGAAGTTCTTAAAGGTCTCCCCGGGTTTCTGTCGGTGCTTCCTCCAGATGTTTGAAATAACGTGATGGCAGGAAGAATTTCAAAAACTCCCCTCGGAAATCGTTCCAGTTCATTCAGTGTTTGATGGCAGTACGGTACCACACCAGCGCTCTTCCAACCAAAACTTCGGGCATCATTTTGGGCAAGATGTTGACGTCCATCGCGTACATGAGAGCTAGTTCTTCCGACCTCTCGATAAACTCCAGCGGGCTACGCTCTCCATCGTAGTGGACTCCCCACTTACGTACCTGATCCGCGATCACTCAAATGTCTTGCAGTTGGATTTTGTCATTGTCGCCACGCTGAGAGTTGGTCCCTACGGGTCCAGCGGCCTGATCTGTCGAAGGTAACGGATTCACCGCTTCCTGTTCCATTGCATCCATGCTCAGGGCCCGGAGACCTGTTGTGGATGGTGGCAATACTGCGGGAGATTTGACATTGTCATGCTTGGCTTGTATTACTAGCAGTCTCGTCTGGATCTTCTCTGTATCCAAAAATGTAGCAAAACGCCGCTACAGCTCGTCCACTGTCCCTTCGGCATCAAGTTCGAATTCGGCTAGGAAGGTGGTTAAATCCTCTTTCCGGAGGGAGTATACCCACGATACACGCAGTGTGTTTGTCATTCTGTCACCAAGTTGCAAAATAATGTCGATCGAAGTGCCAGGTTTCTAATAATTTAACACATAAATAAAAGTTTTATCTATCTTGAATAATATGTTCTATTGAACCAAAATTGGCTCGCCATTGTCAGATACATGATGACAAACAACCATTAATTTTTTTTTAAATTAAATCTTCGTAAGTCAACCAGGATAATTGTTGTGCAGTACTACTAAAATGATTACCATATATAGTGTCTGCTTTTATATTCAAGCTAATGGAAGTGTGAGGACCAAAATCATTGTCTAATAGTAACTTCGCTGTATTAACCCTAGAGAGATAACCTACGTCTGAGAGACGTATGCCTTTCTAATTTTTCGCTCTCCCTCTCTCGAATGTTTGTGCAACACGATGCTGCTTTTGTTTTTCTCAGTCGTCTCCAGTAGCTTGCCGGTGGTGGTTATTTTGTCGTGGTAAGTTCGATACTCTTTGAGTTTTGGCGATCGCATATGGTTAGCTTTTGTGTGACTTTTACACTCAATTTGAATAAATTTGTTTTGTTCGTGATTTTGTATTTTCATTATTTAAACTAAGAACAATGGCCCGAAATAGATGTTTAAATGACACAGAAATAAATGCGTATTTGCAAGATTTATCGGACGATTCGAATTCGTCTGATGACAGTGAAACAGAAAATGAATTATTTGAAGATGATGTTCAGAGCGATGTCGAAGATGAGGAAATCGCCAGTGAAGATCCTGATATCAACACAGCTTTATTGGAGGACCAATTTACAGGATCTTCCAATTGTGTTTCTTCTTCAGATAGCCGTATTCTTACGTTTTCTGAACCTACTATTAGAAGCAAAAGTAAGTACTGCTGGACAACGTCGAAAGGTAAAAATGCTGGCAGAGTTTCTTCATCCAACATTGTTCGAACGGCAAGAGGTCCTACTAGACAATGTAAATCATTGCTTGAGCCCCTTTCCTGCTTTAACGCATTTTTTACCGACGAAATTATTCTAGAAATTGTAAAATGGACAAATGTGGAAATATCCCTGAAACGTGAAGACGGAATGACGAATGCAACTTATAGGGATACAAGTGAACACGAACTCCGCGCTCTGATTGGAATTCTCGCTTTGACAGCTGCGTTAAAAGATAACCATCTGGCAGCCGATGAAATATTTGATAATACCTACAGCGGAACGTTATATACTTCGGCTATGAGTCGCGAAAGGTTTAAATTTTTGATTCGATGCCTGCGAATGGATGACAAAGCATTGCGAGCTTCTCTTCAACCTACTGACCGGTTTTTGCCTGTCAGAAAAGTGTGGGATATGTTCATTGAACAATCCCAAACCAGTTACACACCGGGGTCGCATACCACAATTGACGAGCAGTTGCTGGGTTTTCGTGGCCGATGTCCATTTAAGATGTACATTCCCAATAAACCAAACAAATATGGGATCAAAATTGTAATGATTTGCGACAGTGCCACAAAATATATGTTCAATGCCATTCCATACCTAGGCAAATCGAGTAATACCAACAACGTCCCTCTGGGGGAATATTACGTGAAGGAATTATCCAAAGATTTTATAATTCTAACAAGATGTACAAATCGCTTGCTCTTCCTGTTAGATAAAAGTGCAAGAGTTTAATTTCATACATGTTCGTTATCTATTTTGGTTTTTGGCAGGTTCGATGCAACATATTAACGAATTTCTCTTTGATAATTCATTCGTAGAGGAGGCCATCTTTGAAAATATTTTCGCAAACATTGAAAAAGTCGAAAAATTGAATTAAATTAAAAAATAAAAAATACAAATAATAATTAAGTTTTCAAGGATAAAATCATCATAAAATCAAGACAAAAAGTTTTTAAGTGAAAGTAAGTGGAGTAAGTGAAAAACTTTTTGGTTTTCAATAAGTCGGTTTGATCTGTTACCAAAACCGGTGTTGTATAGCCCTCTTTGCTGTAGCCAGTGTGCAATTTAAAGACCGCCAGAAGCTGCTCCGTAACTTTTTTCAAGATATTCAACTGGACGCCGGAAAAAACATCCATCGATATTTCACCAATGCCCAATTCAAATCGTGACAAATCTCCTGGCAAGTCATCCTCCAGGCTGGCCAATTCCATGCGTGAATTATTCAACCCAGACGTTTCAATTTCCATGGCTATTAACTGCCTGTTCGTGGAATTTTCGTTCGCTTCGAGACGAACAATTCGTCAAAAATTCCATCGATATTTCACCAATGCCCAATTCAAATCGTGACAAATCTCCTGGCAAGTCATCCTCCAGGCTGGCCAATTTCATGCGTGAATTATTCAACCCAGACGTTTCAATTTCCATGGCTATTAACTGCCTGTTCGTGGAATTTTCGTTCGCTTCGAGACGAACAATTCGTCAAAAATTCCATAGTGATATCTCGAAAACCAGATTCTGTGGAATCCTAATTGTTTCGATGTTCGATAGTAAATCATAAATAATGAGTTCATGACAAATTTCAAGATTATTATTAGTTTATTATGTTAGTTTCAATCTAGACGAACGATTCGTCTCGAGTCGATTTTGTTTCATGAACAGGCTGTAAGATGTTCAATTAGTTCCAAATTGCGTGGTTTAGCACCTTTCACATAGAGATCAGGACATTTTTCAGTTGGCAAAGAATTTTTTAAGCCTTATTGAAGATTTGAGTATTTTCTTTTGTGTGATATTACACAGAAAGCGATTGATCAAAGATGTCTTCGCTGGTGCTTTCAAGAGATTTCCATAATCAATGCCGCTGACATTTTGATATTGTATTGTATTTGAAAATGTTTGTATTGTATTTGTAAACAGAACTCACATTTGGATGTTCTTGAATTTTTGTTGTTTTGTCATACCGCTACTAACTGGGAATTATTTACTATATATACACTTTTTAGGTTCTTCCAATTTTTGACACACTTAAAGGATATTTGTTGAAGATGAGGTGCATACTGTGCAAAACCGAAAAAAAATTGGGTGAGACCAATATACACTATTATAGTTTCCCAAAGGATTTATTACCCGTTTGGTGCCGCAACATTCGGATCGAAGAAACTCGGATAGCACCATCTGCCCGCATCTGCAGCAGGCATTTTGCAGCAGAATGCTTTTTGAAGACAAAGTTGCGGAAAGGTTCTATCCCAACGTTGTTGCTCGGTAAGCAAAATACATCTACAAACCCCAAATAATCACATATCATTCACATACAAATAACTAACCAATAAATTAACAAATAAATAAATAAATAATATATTAACAATTTCTCCGCCTAATTCTACGACTTTAAAATGGAATAAAGAGAAAAACAATTACTACACCCTAAAAAATCGCTTCTCTAATACAGGGCTGTGGAGTCGAGACAATTTTTCTCGACTCCAACTCCAACATTTTTCATCAGCTCGACTTGGACTCCGGTGTCGACTCCGGGTAATATAACTAAATTGTATTATAACAGAATTACTTTGTACATAGTTTTTTTGTGGGGATACCGTATCTGCCAGCGTTGCTAATTTAGCTTTTTTCCCGCTAGATTTGGCTTTTTTTTTAAGTCGTTTAGCGGGAAAAAAAATGCATTTAGCTTTTAGCTTTTTTTCAGGACCCTGTTTAGCTATTTTTGGCTTTTTTATTTTCGACATGTTTCTGTTGAAATATGGATAAAACTGGGTTTATATCTAAACTTTGCGGCCAGAATAAATTTTCCACATATTTCAAAGCTCAATTGAAACATTAATAATGATTCCAGCCATTATGCTGGTATGTTTGCAGCAAATAAACCTGGTTGTAAAGTTTTTTCCTCATATTTATAGAAGTTATCGTTAACTTTAAATCTACTTTTACCATACAAATTTCTTGGATAAACTGTCAGTAAATTATTGGGAATATTAGCATTTGACTCGTTTATCCTTGATATGTTATTATAATATTCTAAAGTTATTATGATATTAATAAATTAAACTAGTAGATGTGTTTAATTTATGAAAAAATATTGTCGTATCGTGTATGTGCTTAAAATATAAACGCGAATGTTTGTTATAAGAGAATTTGTGAACTTTTTTTTTTGATAATAATAAAACACATAGAAAAGGAATATGATTATGGTCACCACCCAACAATAACATTTTGCTCTTAAAACATGTTTGAGGTGATCATATTCCTTCTCTGGGTGTAGGGTATATTCTAAAACATGCTTGAACTTCATGAAACTAGCTCATGAAGAAAAGGCTGAGAAACGAATAAATTCAAATTTGATTCGGAATCAATAACAAAGTTATTAGTGTACAACATCTTTGAAACCGGCCATGCTTTTTTTTCAGTGTATGTAAGAAATAATAAGGAAATAAATTCTTGAATGTGGTATTATATTTTAACATCAAATAAACAAAAATAAAAGTAATCGTATTGATAGGATCAAAACATTTTTAAACGCGCGATAAAAACAAATCTGCTATTTATGAATGGAATGGATTTACATTTACGAAAATTGGACAACAATAGGTTTGTTTGGGTAATTTTTCAATGGAAGTTATCCAGTATAAACTTGCAAGATAGTAAGAATGGGTTTTATTCTCTTGGGTAAAATTTGGAGAAGTGTTTTTTATTAGCTAATTTTTGTAAATTTTAAATTAATAATTTATTATATTTCCAAATTTAAAAAAAATCTTTAGTCGTGTCTTTGTTTTTTTTCTTTGTTGTTTTTAATGGGAAACTTTTTGAATTTTCCGATTTCATAATCTTGAACCTTGGAGATTATATTTCCTCGTTTTTTATTTAACACCTGACATCAAGGCATATTAATCCAGGTAAAGTCATGCAATCAGGTGACTAATATCGACATTCATCTTGTCAAAGGCTTTGTTTACGTTTAGTAGATTTGTTTACATTCTTTGTTTACATATATATTGCTTTTATTTACATTAAACTTAAAAACACTATGGTTCGAGTGTACGAATTGAGGCATTAAGGAATCTAAGAGATGCTATAGCAATAAATCATGGGATCCCTATGAAGTTCAAAGAGCTTATATGGAAAAGGTCATCATATGTCTACGAGATGGATCAAATGGGTTTCTGGAATCCCAAACGGGTATAAAATAATGTATAACAATGTAACCACCAATAAAACAAAAACTTTCTCATAGGAACCGGTAAAACCTTATGTTCATCTTTGGAATGGCTGCAATCCCGAAAAGAAATGAAGATGCAAATACAACAAACAGCACCGCCACCAATTATTTTAAAAACAATCCTATTTAGGCGGAGCACCTGTAAATGATTGCTCGTGCAAATCCCAAGGATGGTAGCTGGGGTCTTCCTAAAATAATATATATATAATGGGTACTTGAGGTACCCATTCACAACTAACGCAAGCTATGTAAGAATTAAAGCGGACATCTTACTCATTTACGAGAGCGGTGGTTTTGGGATCCAGAGATCAATTGTGTACATATCCCGAGGTATTGCGAGAACAGGGCAATTCAAATAAAACACAGATCGATTTGTCGATTGCGAGTCCAAAAAAGAACTTGTGCCTTTCATCATCGTGTGGAATCGCGCAAAGATGATCTGGATTTAATGGACATTGAAGACTTGGTTAAAGTAGGTAAAAACTCAAAATGTGTCCATATTATGGAGCCAAAGAATTGATTGAAGATGCAGACAATGTATTTATGTCCTATAACTATTTATTGGACACATCTGCACGGAAAGCAAATAGAATTGAATTGAGCAATACCTCATAATATCGGAAAGATAAATAATAAATAATTTTTATGATTTTTTATAATTTTTAATGGATTCTAACGCTTGTCTGAAACGTTTGACCTCATATATTTTCAAAAATTCATAACTTTTTCAGATTGAATTTAGCATTTTTTTGACAAAATTTAAATAATTTGTACCATTTTATGAATTCTTAAACAGTTTTTAACCAATTTGAAACAAAAAATTTAACATTACCAATTAAAAATATGAAAAAAAAACATGTTATAAAAATTGAATGAAAAGAACTTCCTGTGTAGTTAAAATGAAGAACATCATTGGGAGTACATCTTCTGGAAGATCTTTTAAAGTTGTGCCTTTGGAAGAACTTCCAAATTTTTTGATGGGTAACTCTGCACTTCTGTCACATAGGATCAGCAATAATTTTTTATGAAATAGCGCAATGCCTCATGCAAACGATCCATAAATTCTGTTCCTGGTGTAATACAATTGCTACCGAATCGTTCGTGTTCTCTCACTTCACCTAGGCTCTGCGCTAATCGTTCCAAAGTTCAGCTTCCTTGGCTGAACGAAAACGTCTACTACGCTGTTGATTCATTTTTGCACGAGGGGTCACGCCGTCAATGGCCATAAAGAATAATTTCTGTGGTTTAATTAGAAAATACAACTTGTCAATATAGTTGAATATGTCCTTCAACATATCCTCCTGTTATGTTGAGATGGATGTTTGTATCATCGGAATGGGAGCAATTGTGAATAATGCCATTCATATCCAAATAAAGATTATCAAAATCGGGAACCTAAATAGAATACACAAGAAGCTCATAATTATTTCCTCCAACTTGTTACATGTCACTCCACACTTACGCATTGTTCCCAGGCCAATTCATTGAGACAAGGATACCGTTCGCTTATGTAGCGGAAAAATTTCGCCCCATTTTTTGTTGTTGTTTTGTATTGATGTCTGCCTTAGGCATATATTTAACTTCAAATGCCTTTTTGTTCTTTGTAATAAACAATTGTTGGCTGAAAACAACACTACACATACACAAAATGTCAAGTTAAGTCATCTGCCATTTTAGTTTGACATTATAATTATCATGGGGGGTACACACGTTTGCTCGTGACTTTACCTTTAATTAATATGCCTTGACCTGACATCTAAATCCTCCTATTTCCTACACACATAGAAAAGTCTACAAAAAAACAGCAGTAGGCATCTGCTGTTATATTTTTTTAGTTCAGGGTCTAACGAACAACAAGCTCTTAAATACGATCACCAAACTTTTAGTTTTTTGTTATTCCTCAATTTCATAATTATTCATATTTTTGAACAAATACTACATACATTCATTGTTTTAGTTTTGTTACGATTGCCTATAAGTTAACAGTTTTGTTTGTTTTAGGCAAACTAAAACATGTTTTAGTGTAATCGAGCTTACAAATAACAGACAATGTTTGCTATGTATTTCAGTAAACAGTAACTGCATTCCCTTTTTCAGCTGACTTTGCGCTGTTTTAGCAGAATATCTGGTGTTTCTACTAACAAATTTCTTTGGGTGTATGTCGTAGGCTGTTCTTGTCCAATATTTGTCCGAAGTTTACTAACGTATACAAAAATAAATTCTTTTCATTTTTCTTTTCTTATGCATGTGTAAATATCATACTTTAAATATAGAAACTATTACTACAAATATAGAAACTAATTATAAATATTTAAATATTAATATATGTATTTAATTAATGGGATTTGGTTTTTATCTATGTTTTAAAATCTACGTATTTTAATCTATTTTGCATTTTTGTTGAATTTCAGTGTTTGAGTGCCTTTTTCGTAGTAGTCTGATTTTGCCTGCAACCCTTCAAAGTGGAAACTACTCAATGGGATCACTTTTGGAAGTATCTAAATAAATAAACTAACCAAATTTTTATTTATTTGTTTAAAGTTGTTTGATTGCATATATATTTATATCGATATATTAATATATTAAACCTAAAAATAATAAAATTACAAAATTATTAATATTATTCCAATGCACTCAAAAAAAAGATAATTTAAATTGGCAAAGAATTATTTATATGGCTAATTTTTATGGTTTGTACAATCAATACATTGGGAACTAATCTTTAATATTATTGAAACCATCCATAAATTTGACGTTAAACTTATTTCCGTACACCACGCACTCGTATGGTGTAGCTTTTTATACCCTCCACCATAGAATGGGGGTATATTAACTATAACATTCCGTTTGTAACACATCAAAATATTCCTCTAAGATTCCATCCGTCTGTTGAAATCACGCTAACTTCCGAACGAAACAAGCTATCGACTTGAAAATTGGCAAAAGTAATTGTTATTGATTTAGGTCGGATCGTATTTCGAATGGACCATATCGGTCCAGTTTTGCGTATAGCCTTATACGCAAAACGGACCCTCAGTTTTGAGAGATGCATATTTCTTCCGATTCGGTTGAAATTTGGTACATTGCGTTAGCCATGCAAAAATTGGTTCATATCGGTTTTTAGTTATATATAGCCGATAGCCAATCACAAAAAAATTGGTCTATATCGCAAAACATAAACTACCAAAACATTATTCCTAAAAAATTTTGTCAAATTAAATTATAAACGTATTTAATCGGCTTTTTTTGCTTAACATATACCCCGTATGTACTAACTTCAATTTAGAAGACGTTGTTAAGAAATTTTAAAATACCTTGCCATCGACAAGTGCTATTGCAACCCAAGCAATTCGATTGTGGATAACAGTCTTTAGTAGAAGTTTCTACGCAGTCCATGGTGGAGGGTACATAAGATTCGGCCTGGCCGAACGTAAATACTTGTTTCAGTGCACATCGTAAGTAAGAAAAGTCTAAAGTCGGCCGACAATATTATACTCTTCACCATTGTGTAGACCAAAATTTTTGCTATCATTTCAAATCCATTAAATTTGTAGCTGTATAAAGCTCCAAATTACAATGTACATACCAAATTAGAATTTAAATCTGTAGCGATTTGGGAACAAATTTAACACTTCTACAAATTCTCTACTATTTAAATTAGCTAGATCATAAACGACTTTTCCCAAAATAGATAGACAGGCGGACATATCTATATCGACTCAGAATTTAATTGTAAAACAAATTGTATACTCAACGATGGGTCACATCGTGCTCCCTCTTGACGTTACATACATATATGGACAAACATTTTAGTGGTGGTGAAGGGTATCAAAAGTGGCTTTTAAACATATTTTACATACCTTGGATGGAATATGCATTCTAAAACATATTTACTTTCAACAAATAATAAAGTACCTTTGTTTGCTTTCATTGGACAGCAACATTTTAACCGCATACATTGGGGAACAGACCTACTTATTAAATTGAACCATCGACACATTTTCATAACTTTTGCTTCCTCCTTTCTTTCGTAAATATCATACCGAAAACCAAATCAATACTTTCATACATGTTTGAAAATGAACTCATCAACTGCATACGTGTGTGAAGCTAAACTCATGAGCCTATTGGGAAGAAAGAACAAGCGATATGTACATCTTGGGAAATCAGATAATCTTTGGAATTATCCAAACCAATACATGGGACTTCTCGCAATATTACTTGTGACAACTGATTTACGCCAGTTCCACTGGCAAATAACTTGTTAAAAGAGCCGTACAAATTGACTTTGGTGGGAACTATAAGGTTCAATAAACGTGAAATTCCGGAATTAATGAAAAATGCACGATCGCGAAAGGTTGTAACTGCCAGATTTTGTTATGATGGACCTTTAACGCTTTTGTCCTATAAACCAAAGCCTTCTAAAATGGTGTTCATGCTCTCATCCTGCAATGAAAAAGGCACTATCGATGAAAGTAGTGGTAAGCCAGACATGATTTTGTATTATAACCAAACAAAAGGAGGAGTCGACTCGCTCGACCAAATGTGTTCAATAATGTCGTGCCCAAGGAAAACTAACCGTTGGCCTATGGCAATATTTTACGGACTGCTCAACATAGCTTTTGTAAATTCATACGTTATTTATTGCCACAACCTGCAGTCTCGAAATCAAAAACCGTCTAGTCGAAGAAATTATATGAAAACTATCCAGTTCGTTGACATCGCCATGGATGGAAAAGCGCTTAGAGGCTCCTAGTTTAAGTAACGCTTTAAAGCGAAATATAAAAAAATGCATTGCCTCAACAGGTTGAAAGAGACAATAATGGAAACAGAGAAGAACCTGAACCAAAGAAAAAAAGATACTGTTATTATTGCCCCTCCAAAATAAGGCGTATGTCTAAAATGGTGTGTGTAAAATGTACTAAGTCTATATGCGGGGAACATAGAAATGAAGTGTGCAAAACTTGTACCTAATGTGATCATACTTAATATTTTTTTTATTAATCATAAATGTTATATCTAAATAAGCTTAAAAAGCGAAAGAAATGTGTTCATTTTAGTTTTTAAGAAAACGGCAGTTCCTTTTACAAAATACTTTTTTTGTTTATTTTATAAGAATACTGAAATGTGATTTTTTCATAACTAATAAAAAAAAGTTTCGCCAATAACGCATTTAAATAATAAAGAAATATATAAAGAATACATGTAAGTACAAAAAAGGTGAAAAATATTTCCAAAAATGTTGTCACCATAAAGAAAAACTATGATACGTCCCACAGACGTATGGTTATCTTTTCCGTAGCTTCCAATAGGGTTATCTTTCTAGGGTTAAACTGGTTATCATGGTCACGGATACAATTTAATATATTGTTTAACTCAATGTCGTAGTATGTGAAAAGTGTTTTAAAAGTCTCGAAGCTATTTGTTCTAGGAATTCTAATGTCACAAATCACTTTTAGGATAATAATTCTATTGATGATAAAGTTTCGCAGTTCTGTTAAAGATGTATGGGTTCAATGATTTCAGTATCGAAAGTGGGATTTGATTGTACTTTCGTATTATTATTTGATGGAGGAAGCTTTTCAAAGTGTTATTTTTTAACATGTTTCAAATGTGTATAAATGTTTGAAAATACGTGATTGCAATCGTCGCTACAAAAAAACCTTCTGTTACTTCTATGACGATATCGTATATGTAATGAGTATTGTGAATATATAGTAAATTTCTGTATGCAACATTCATAACTCATATTGTTCAAATCGAGAAAGAAAGAAATAATTAAAAAGAGATAATATAGATCTAAGTTAAGATAGTATCTTTAAAATATGGAATATAAAACATATACGAAAATTACAAATTTGCATTATTTGCAAGTTTATGGTAAACTGTTCTAATGCTTAAATTATTGAGATCATATTGAGTTTTAATATTAAATATGTACCGCTGAACAAAATTCCATACAAAATTCCATAGAGGCCAATATCGGATATTTAACATTTAAGGCAATGAAAATAGTAAAGCATGCTTCGAAAGCTTCTAATTCCATAGAGGCCAATATCGGATATTTAACATTTAAGGCAATGAAAATAGTAAAGCATGCTTCGACAGCTTCTAATGGTTGATTGAAAAAGTATTTTTTTCCACACAGAATCACGTACGCCTTAAGTTCATTAAGATTGCCCACAAAGGTTATTCTTGGTTGGCTTTCCATACGGAGTCTTTCAGAATTATCAGCTTCCTGCAAAGTCTAAAACAGATGTGTAGAAATTATAAGTGATTAAATTATATTTTTATATAGTCCTTAGAAATTTGACTTACTTCGTATTACAACTTTTCCTGTACTTCAATTTTAGATGCTTTTGCTCCCCCTTTTTATTAGCTCGTATAGCAGTCGATGGGAATATGTAGGGTAGAAGTAAGAATGACACTGCCTTTTTAAATACTGAAATAAACTTTATTTGTAACTGGCCAATATTAAAATACGTCTTCTCAATATCACCATTACTTAACATTTCTGAGCGCTTTAAAATTATTTGAGCCAAATTGTCTTTAACAAATTTTGCTTGCTCCAAAACATTTCCATAAAATTTGTCCCAACCTTTTATGCCGTGGTAAGAAGGATATTTGTTAGAAACATCGTTTAAAAGTAGTACAAAAATGTTGTTATCATTGTTTTTAATTAAATATTTGAAACTGTTCCAAGAATTCAAGTGTAGATAATTCTGCCTTCTGCAACAGCTGCTGACGTTCGTTTAAGCGCAATTGCACTTTTCAATAAAGGCATTGTCAAATATTGTGTTACTGTTTACATAATGAAAGTCATTTGATTCATCTGAAACGACTTTTCTTTATAATTTATGATGACAACTACATTAACCTCCATTTGCATGAAGCTCCGTTAGTGCTACGTAAGCTAACAAACTTTTAAACCGTACTATTGACATATCGGTCATCTTGCCTATATATAATATGCCAGTTAGGAGCATAACGGCTGAATTTTTTTCAGTTAAAGTTAACCGGATAGAAGATACTTGCAATTTACTTTCTGTTATCTGGCAGTTAAAGCCTAATGGAGCTACATGAAAATGGCCGTAAGTTTTATTGTTGCCTTGAGCTATAAGACAAATAGATGATTTATACGAGTATGCCCATCGCCTCAAAAATCCAGATTGTGATAACTTTTTCTGTAATTGTTATATGCATCATACAATTTTCCCGATGTTTTTTGCCCGAACTGAGCACTGGTGTAATATAAATCTTTAGGTTCTTGAGGCAAAACTTTGCTTACTAAATCGGCTAAGTACGTGAAATCGTTACGGTTTAGTCTGAACACAAAAATTTCATTAGTCGTAGACTAAAAGTAAAATTTTTGCAACAGCATATTCTAATAAAGTCACGAGAAGAGGTAAGGAACATGTGTATAATTTGTTTGATATTTTGTAATCATAACAGGCATGTTTACCTCAAAGTGCTTTAACTAAATTTATTTTATTTATTTTATGAATGGTCTATGTTCCTATATACACATATATAAATCTGACTCGATTTGGACAAATTTGTTAGACTTCTACAAAATCCCCAGAGATAAAAGTTCAATCGGCTATTGCCCAGGGGCGTAACTCAATGTTAGTTAAAACATATGGGATATATTTAAATCTAAAGAAATTCTTAGGCAACTTTGCAAAAGTGCATTTATGATATATCGGTCAATAGATATGTATTAGAGATATAGAAAAATTTGAGAATTTTTTAAAGTTTTCGTCTTAGCAGTGGCAAGGTAAATATGGGTAATTTTCCCAAATCGGAAAAACATATACATGAGAGCTATATCTAAATATGAACCGATTTTGAACAAATTTATCATCATTTTAAGAATGTTAATTATACTCCCTGTGCAAAGTTTCACGTGTACAACTTCTGAGGTCATATGAGTCTAAATCGGGCGAAAGATATGTAAGAGAGCTATATCTAAATCTGAACCGATTTATTCCAAAATCAATAGGGCCATATACTGATGAAAAACACAAAATTGTGCCAAATTTGAATGCGATGAGACAAAAATTGCGGACTAGACTTTGGTTACAAAAATGTCACAGACGGACATGGATAGACTCAGGGGACGTCCCTTTTTTTCCAAGGACACCACACTGGTAGAAAAAAGGCGGTACGTGGCCATTACCGTTTCGTTTTAATATATTGGATCACGTTACCATTTAATTTTGATACCCCTTCATATCAAATCGTACACATCCGGTATTTTTTTTGGTATTAACTAGCACATTGGCGTTTCATTTTGAAGTGGTAAACAACAAAGTTCATCATTGTGAAAGAAACGGCGCGATCACAAATTTCAACTTCAATATAATTTCAAAGTATGGTAATAAATCAATCAAAATAATGATAGAAAAAGGTAATGTGCATTTACATTCCTGAAATTTTAGCTAAATCGTGTAAATCAACAACAATAAAATTATAAGTTGCCGTTGAAAATGATTTGCAGTCGTTGAAAATAATTTGCAGCCGTTGCTAAAATCTTATTGGTCGCCTACGTAGTTTATTTAATTTCTCGAAAAATATAAGTAAGCGTCTAAAACTGAAAAACAACATGACTGAAAAAAGTGAAATTTGCGAATATTACGAATATGGGGAATTTGTAGATATAACCCCAATTGAAGATGATATCATTTGCGTGGAAAATGATATCATAAACTGATTTCAAATAACAGAGATGATATAATTAATATAATTATAGAAGATATATTCAAAAACAATGTGGTGCTTTCTACTCAAGATTTTCGTCGTTTACTTGACGAAATAAGTTCAGTTTTCCCGACCGAAATCAATGCAAAGGTAGGTATAAATCTTATAGTAATTATATATTAGATCAATCTAAAAATCAATCCTGCAAAAATGCGAGTTATTCCGGCGCGAGACTCGATACCCAGGCCATGTTATCAGCGGAGAAGTTATCCATACAGACCCAGACAATATCGCGGCGATAACAGAAATGACCGAAACGAAGGAGTTATGACGTTTCCTGGGGGGTCGTGTCCTGGTATCGACGATTCGTGCACGATTCTTCCATACTAGCTCATCCGTTGACGTCACTCCTGAAGATACCAAGGCTTATTACAAGGAGCAATGGCGGATGGTGTTGTCGAACCCAAGCCAACGATCCCTTCACTGGCTTCCATGGCCTCCTCCGAAGATTGTAATGCCTACGTTTATCCTCGGCCGCCCTACTTAGCTGAGTACGCACCATCTTCATATAGCTCCTTGGCCCTGTCCTCAGGCTTCCTGGACCTGGTTCCAGTGCCTGTCGTGACTTCGTCGTATAACGCTTGCGGCAGACATGGTTCGCGACACTGCACCAAGTAGGCTGAGCTGTAGCCGGTGGATTCTACGACGGCCGAATTGATGGCCAAAGTAACTTCTGGCAGATGCTCGTCCCGAAGTCGGTGCATACTGTCGCCCATGCTTCCTCAGGAATGGTGACCAGCATTTTCCCAGCCGGTGCAGTTTGGCTATGCTTGTAGCGTTGACAGGACTCACAAGTCCGAACGTAGTTAGATATGTCCCGGTTCATTTTAGGCCAGTAGTAGCGGCTGCTCACCCGGATAATTGTTTTCCTTATTCTCAGATGTCGCGTGGTTTTCCCGTTGGTCGTGGATTTCCCGCATGACTCGATCCCGAAGTGAAGTGGGAACACAGAGTTTCCATGGAGTATTGTCTTCATCGGCGGCATTCCTTTGAAAATGTGGGTATAATTGCTTACCTACGAGTTGGTAATCTGGGTATCGCTCGGGGTTGGCCTGGATCTTACCCGACATCTCGTTAATCCATGGGCAATTTGATTCCACCTCCTCCACCGCTCGTAGTAGGGATTCCCGGGGTTGACGTGAGAGCGACCGCAACGACATTCATACCCCTTCCTGTATTTCACGGTGAACGGGTACTGTTGCAGCTCCAATGCCCAGCGTGCGAGGCGGCCAGTGGGGTTGTCGATGGAGTTGAGCCATTTGAGCGCTAGGTGATCCGTTATCACCAGGAAGTTGTATCCCTCTAAGTAGGGTCGCATCTTCCGTATAGCCCAGACAATGGCTAAGCATTCCTTCTCCGTGGCCGAATAGTTTTTCTCCGCTCCATTAAGGGTACGGCTTGCATAGGCTATGACGCGTTCACCATCCTCCAACTCCTGAGTTAATACCGCTCCGAGCCCGTAGTCGCTGGCATCGGTCTGTAACACAAACATTATAGAAATCCGTACACGCCAAGACTGGCGCGTTAGTCAGTCTAGCCTTTAAAAGCTCGAACGCCGTTTGGTGCTCTTCCGTCCATCGCCAATGCTTTCCCTTCTTCAGCAGTGACGTAAACGGATGAGCTAGTATGGCAAAATCGGGCACGAATCGGCGATACCAGGACACGACCCCCAGGAAACGTCGTAACTCCTTCAGTGTCTTCGGTTCGGTCATTTCTGTTATCGCCGCGATCTTGTCTGGGTCTGTATGGATACCTTCTCCGCTGATAACATGGCCTGGGTATCAAGACTCGCGCCGGAAGAACTCGCATTTTTGCAGGATTGATTTTTAGATTGGCTTGACGTAACCACTGGAATACTTCGCGTAACTTGTTCAGGGGTTCCTCCAATCTTTAACCAATAATAATAATATCGTCGTGGTAGGCAAACGCGTAAGGTTCCAGATCTGGACTGATAAAACTACCCAAAGCGAGCTGGAAAGTGGCTGGGGCAGAATGCAAACCGAATGGCATCACCCGCCATTGATATTATCCTCGGCCGGCTACCGTAAAAGCGGTATATTTCTTGCTGGCCTCGTCCATCGGTATTTGCCAGTAGCCATCTTTCAAGTTGAGACTGCTAAAAAATTTGGCTTCTCGAAGGCGGTCCACGATGGACGAGATTCGAGGCAATGGGTACGCATCTGGTTCCGACCTGCTGTTCAGATGCCTGAAGTCCATGCAAAGTCTGCAGGTTCCATTCTTCTTCTGGGCCAAGATAATTGGTGAGCTATACAGACTGTGCGATGGTTCGATATGGCCTTTAGCCAGTAACTCACAAACCTTCCCATCTATGGTTGCTTGCATGGCGGGATTCCGGGCGGCATACCTCAGCTTAAATGGTCGATCATCTTTCATGACGATTCGGTGTGTTGCGATTGTCGAGGGGCCATGTAGGCTATGGAACTTCTGTAACTCACATTCCAGGAAAATCCTAATGTGTGTGTCGTCGTGGCTGAGTTGATCTCTTGGAACTGGTGTATGAGTATCGGCGGGGATCTACGCAGTGGTCGCCAGCGCCACCTGCGTAGTCGAAATTGGCTGCGTAGTCAAAGTGAGATGACGTTGACTCTCGTGACTCAGCGAAACACCGGTGGGGAGTCGATCGGCTCCGAATGTGCAAGTTAGACCCGCAACCTCTATTTGGGCCTGAGCATTGACTAGAAAGTCCAGTACGAGTAGCACGTCTTCGGTAGCTTCGGGCATCACCAGAAATCGCGTGTGTATGCGTTTGTTTCCTATATCAACGGGAAGTTCCACCACTTCGTTAAAGCGGCACTGGGATCCATCTGCTAGCGTCACGTTGGTAACATAGGGAATTAGGGCAGGTGAAGTATCGCTGGAGCCCACGAACGTTCGGCTGACAAAGGATCCGGTTGCGCCAGTGTCGACCGTTGCGGCTACCAGCCGATCTCCCATCCCGAAGGTCGCCACTAATTTATTGGGTTCTACTCACAGCGATGTGTTCATTGGAGGGTTTCCTGGAAGACCTGCGGACTCGCCCCTGACGTCCTGGGCGGGTCCGACTCCCGTTTCCCGAATTCTGTCGGCAACAGTTGATTGTTCGGACACCTCGTTGTCCACATTCCTCTCAGCAGAACAGAAGGGGTTCGTTTCGACACCCAGCGGCGTAATGTCCGTTTTGACCGCAACAGCGGCAGGCTATGCGTGGGTTGACGGTCTCGGCCGCCCTCTGGGGTCCCTCGTCTGGATCGTGTCGTCGGTGATGTTCCTTTGTGTGAGTACCGAGCGGCGGTAAACCTTCTTGATATACCAGAAGTACTCCGGTAGCGCGTTGCGGAAAATGCGCTCAACCTTCTGTTCCTCGGAGAGGTCGCAGTGACGCATAAGGTCTTGCATCGCAAGGGCGAAGTTCTTAAAGGTCTCCCCGGGTTTCTGTCGGCGCTTCCTCCAGATGTTTGAAATAACGTGATGGCAGGAAGAATTTCAAAAACTCCTCTCGGAAGTCGTTCCAGTTCATTCAGTGTTTGATGGCAGTACGGTACCACACCAGCGCTCTTCCAACCAAAACTTCGGACATCACTTTGGGTAAGATGTTGACGTCCATCGCGTACATGAGAGCTAGTTCTTCCGACCTCTCGATAAACTCCAGCGGGCTACGCTCTCCATCGTAGTGGACTCCCCACTTACGTACCTGGGTTTTGTCATTGTCGCCACGCTGAGAGTTGATCCCTACGGGTCCAGCGGCCTGATCTGTCGGGGGTAACGAATTCACCACTTCCTGTTCCATTGCATCCATGCTCAGGGCCGGGAGACCTGTTGTGGATGGTGGCAATACTGCGGGAGATTTGACATTGTCATGCTTGGCTTGTATTACTAGCAGTCTCGTCTGGATCTTCTCTGTATCCAAAAATGTAGCAAAACGCCGCTACAGCTCGTCCACTGTCCCTTCGGCATCAAGTTCGAATTCGGGTAGGAAGGTGGTTAAATCCTCTTTCCGGAGGGAGTATACCCACGATACACGCAGTGTGTTTGTCATTCTGTCACCAAGTTGCAAAATAATGTCGGTCGAAGTGCCAGGTTTCTAATAATTTAACACATAAATAAAAGTTTTATCTATCTTGAATAATATGTTCTATTGAACCAAAATTGGCTCGCCATTGTCAGATACATGATGACAAACAACCATTATTTTTTTTTTAATTAAATCTTCGTAAGTCAACCAGGATAATTGTTGTGCAGTACTACTAAAATGATTAACATATATAGTGTCTGCTTTTATATTCGAGCTAATGGAAGTGTGAGGACCAAAAACATTGTCTAATAGTAACTTCGCTGTATTAAACTGGTTATCATGGTCACGGATACAATTTAATATATTGTTTAACTCAATGTCGTAGTATGTGAAAAGTGCTTTAAAGGTCTCGAAGCTATTTGTTCTAGGAATTCTAATGTCACAAATCACTTTTAGGATAATAATTCTATTGATGATAAAGTTTCGCAGTTCTGTTAAAGATGTATGGGTTCAATGATTTCAGTATCGAAAGTGGGATTTGATTGTACTTTCGTATTATTATTTGATGGAGGAAGCTTTTCAAAGTGTTATTTTTTAACATGTTTCAAATGTGTATAAATGTTTGAAAATACGTGATTGCAATCGTCGCTACAAAAAAACCTTCTGTTACTTCTATGACGATATCGTACATGTAATGAGTATTGTGAATATATAATAAATTTCTGTTTGCAACATTCATAACTCATATTGTTCAAATCGAGAAAGAAAGAAATGATTAAAAAGAGATAATATAGATCTAAGTTAAGATAGTATCTTTAAAATATGGAATATAAAACATATACGAAAATTACAAATTTGCATTATTTGCAAGTTTATGGTAAACTGTTCTAATGCTTAAATTATTGAGATCATATTGAGTTTTAATATTAAATATGTACCGCTGAACAAAATTCCATACAAAATTCCATAGAGGCCAATATCGGATATTTAACATTTAAGGCAATGAAAATAGTAAAGCATGCTTCGACAGCTTCTAATGGTTGATTGAAAAAGTATTTTTTTCTACACAGAATCACGTACGCCTTAAGTTCATTAAGATTGCCCACAAAGGTTATTCTTGGTTGGCTTTCCATACAGAGTCTTTCAGAATTATCAGCTTCCTGCAAAGTCTAAAACAGATGTGTAGAAATTATAAGTGATTAAATTATATTTTTATATAGTCCTTAGAAATTTGACTTACTTCGTATTACAACTTTTCCTGTACTTCAATTTTAGATGCTTTTGCTCCCCCTTTTTATTAGCTCGTATAGCAGTCGATGGGAATATGTAGGGTAGAAGTAAGAATGACACTGCCTTTTTAAATACTGAAATAAACTTTATTTGTAACTGGCCAATATTAAAATACGTCTTCTCAATATCACCATTACTTAACATTTCTGAGCGCTTTAAAATTATTTGAGCCAAATTGTCTTTAACAAATTTTGCTTGCTCCAAAACATTTCCATAAAATTTGTCCCAACCTTTTATGCCGTGGTAAGAAGGATATTTATTAGAAACATCGTTTAAAAGTAGTACAAAAATGTTGTTATCATTGTTTTTAATTAAATATTTGAAACTGTTCCAAGAATTCAAGTGTAGATAATTCTGCCTTCTGCAACAGCTGCTGACGTTCGTTTAAGCAATTGCGCCACTTTTCAATAAAGGCATTGGCAAATATTGTGTTTCTGTTTACATAATGAAAGTCATTTGATCTGAAACGACTTTTCTTTATAATTTATGATGACAACTATATTAACCTCCATTTGCATGAAGCTCCGTTAGTGCTACGTAAGCTAACAAACTTTTAAACCGTACTATTGACATATCGGTCATCTTGCCTATATATAATATGCCAGTTAGGAGCATAACGGCTGAATTTTTTTCAGTTAAAGTTAACCGGATAGAAGATACTTGCAATTTACTTTCTGTTATCTGGCAGTTAAAGCCTAATGGAGCTACATGAAAATGGCCGTAAGTTTTATTGTTGCCTTGAGCTATAAGACAAATAGATGATTTATACGAGTATGCCCATCGCCTCAAAAATCCAGATTGTGATAACTTTTTCTGTAATTGTTATATGCATCATACAATTTTCCCGATGTTTTTTGCCCGAACTGAGCACTGGTGTAATATAAATCTTTAGGTTCTTGAGGCAAAACTTTGCTTACTAAATCGGCTAAGTACGTGAAATCGTTACGGTTTAGTCTGAACACAAAAATTTCATTAGTCGTAGACTAAAAGTAAAATTTTTGCAACAGCATATTCTAATAAAGTCACGAGAAGAGGTAAGGAACATGTGTATAATTTGTTTGATATTTTGTAATCATAACAGGCATGTTTACCTCAAAGTGCTTTAACTAAATTTATTTTATTTATTTTATGAATGGTCTATGTTCCTATATACACATATATAAATCTGACTCGATTTGGACAAATTTGTTAGACTTCTACAAAATCCCCAGAGATAAAAGTTCAATCGGCTATTGCCCAGGGGCGTAACTCAATGTTAGTTAAAACATATGGGATATATTTAAATCTAAAGAAATTCTTAGGCAACTTTGCAAAAGTGCATTTATGATATATCAGTCAATAGATATGTATTAGAGATATAGAAAAATTTGAGAATTTTTTAAAGTTTTCGTCTTAGCAGTGGCAAGGTAAATATGGGTAATTTTCCCAAATCGGAAAAACATATACATGAGAGCTATATCTAAATATGAACCGATTTTGAACAAATTTATCATCATTTTAAGAATGTTAATTATACTCCCTGTGCAAAGTTTCACGTGTACAACTTCTGAGGTCATATGAGTCTAAATCGGGCGAAAGATATGTAAGAGAGCTATATCTAAATCTGAACCGATTTATTCCAAAATCAATAGGGCCATATACTGATGAAAAACACAAAATTGTGCCAAATTTGAATGCGATGAGACAAAAATTGCGGACTAGACTTTGGTTACAAAAATGTCACAGACGGACATGGATAGACTCAGGGGACGTCCCTTTTTTTCCAAGGACACCACACTGGTAGAAAAAAGGCGGTACGTGGCCATTACCGTTTCGTTTTAATATATTGGATCACGTTACCATTTAATTTTGATACCCCTTCATATCAAATCGTACACATCCGGTATTTTTTTTTGGTATTAACTAGCACATTGGCGTTTCATTTTGAAGTGGTAAACAACAAAGTTCATCATTGTGAAAGAAACGGCGCGATCACAAATTTCAACTTCAATATAATTTCAAAGTATGGTAATAAATCAATCAAAATAATGATAGAAAAATGTAATGTGCATTTACATTCCTGAAATTTTAGCTAAATCGTGTAAATCAACAACAATAAAATTATAAGTTGCCGTTGAAAATGATTTGCAGTCGTTGAAAATAATTTGCAGCCGTTGCTAAAATTTTATTGGTCGCCTACGTAGTTTATTTAATTTCTCGAAAAAAATAAGTAAGCGTCTAAATAAGTAAGCATCTAAAACTGAAAAACAACATGACTAAAAAAAGTGAAGTTTGAGAATATTACGAATATGGGGAATTTTTAGATATAACCCCAATTGAAGATGATATCATTTGCGTGGAAAATGATATCATAAACTGATTTCAAATAACAGAGATGATATAATTAATATAATTATAGAAGATATATTCAAAAACAATGTGGTGCTTTCTACTCAAGATTTTCGTCGTTTACTTGACGAAATAGGTTCAGTTTTCCCGACCGAAATCAATGCAAAACAGCCAATATAAAAACCTAGTTTTGTCATGTTGGCTGATGGTATTGTTGTTTGTACGATTTTACACGTTGGCGGTAATGATTTCTGTATTACCATATATTGTGTTATAGAATTAACCCTTCTGTGCGTGATGAGGTTCCGCTGGACCTTTTTGATTATTATTCATACATAACATTATCTTTTATATGATTTGCAGCGTGGTTTATGACTTCTTGTATAATAAATAAAGGTGAGTATTAAGTTCGAGTTTAGCCGCTAAAGTGAAAACTAAATCAGAAAAAGGCATACAATTGTACATAGTTGTTGCTAGTTTTATTATAACTTAATGGGGAATAGACCAAAGCAAATTTTCACAAAATTTGTATTCCTGAAATTACTTTTCTTTTATAATCCATTTTAAGGAATACAAACTTTGGGAAAATTTGCTTTGGGATATTCCCCATCAAGTTATAATGAAATCTGCTGAAATATGTATAATTTTATGGCTTTTTTACTGATTTAGTTTTCACTTTAGTGAAAAATGACGATTTTAGCGGCTAAACTCAAATCTAATACCAATCTTAATAGAAAAATATCGTAGGGATAAACTCTCTACCATCCTTTTTTTTATTGTAGGTCCTACGGGACATCATCACGCTGGTATCGCTTCCGGTGTTATCACATACAAAAGGGTTAAATCATACCATTGGTAATTTATAACGCATATATGTCTTTTTAGGAATACTATTATATACCCAGAAAGGGAAGAAATAATGCCGGAGGAAATCTCTACTTCAGATATAGAAATCGAAATTTAAAACGAAAAAAACAAGAGCAGCCTATCCGGGATAGAAGTAGTATATTTTCGCCAGATAAAGAAAATTTGGAAATCGATGAATCAATTGCCTCTGCATTGAAGACTTCATTGTTAAGAGATTGCTCAAATTGGAATGAATTATTGGAAAAATGGAAAAGAACTTTCCACTTGCGGCAAAAAGATTTGCGAATATTAAGTAGTCATGAATTCCTTAAAGAGTGGCCAAAGCTGACGGATTCAAGATTTAATGAATTGGTGTGTATAAAAAATAATGCAATGATTTCAATATATTATACCCTTCAAAAAGTCAACTATTATTTTCCAAATGGGACAAATTTAAAGAAAACATTTATGACTATTATGTGATCAATATTCACAACGAATATTGTAAAGAAATATTTTCGAATCTGTCTTTTACAGAAAACATAGGTTAGTATATTATACTGCATACAAAGGATTTTCCAACCAGAAGTGTTATATTGAATCACTCCATATTTCAAACCTTTTATTTTTTTAACGACGTATTGAAATGACAAAATTCACTACCAAAATATTTTTTTGTGTGCCAAAATAACTTCTATTGGAAAACCCTAACAATCTCCACATTATAACACGATTTATATACCACCTTTTTTACAGATACCCAAGATTACATCTACACAATATTGCTTAATGCTGTATTGCCATCACCCGCCAGATTTGAAGCTGGAGGAAGAGGTAAGCGAATGAAAAAAGTTACCATCGTGGATTCTCAAGAAAGTTTTGTCTTGCGTTTAATGACAATTAACGATTACAAACACAAAATCGATGCAGTCACTGATAAGTACTATTCAGCTGGTTTGACTATACAACCATTTCTTATTGTGGAAGGATTATCTGATTTTGATATTAAAGGTTTCTATGTCTTTTTTAACAACAATTTGCTGAAACTTAACTCATTCATTGATTGTTTGGATACTTGTTTTAAAATTTTTCATTCCTTATCTCTAAGATACCCCCAGGCATGTGAACAGCCATGGTTATTTATTTAAAAGTTTTTTTTTTATGATATTCATACCGTTCATGATTCGAAATCACCTAAATTAACATCTCTAATAGATTTTTGTAGTGCTATTTAATGTCCTATTCCAATATGTATTCTTGCTACCGGTGTTTAAAGAAATTTGAAAATTCATTAATTTTAATTCAACATTTTAAAACCGACAACTTAATGAATACTAAATATCTAAAAGTCCAATGTATACAGAACAATTGTAATCAAAGCTTTACAGCATTCGCTAATTTTAGAAAACATTTTGAAAGATTTCACCCCATTAAAAAGAAAGGACTGTCCTTCCAATATTTATATATTGAGAGTGTAAAAGAATGTCACCCATTGAATGCATCTTTGTCGTTACGAGTATATGCAGATGAGACACATTCAAACTCATTATCCAATTTTGATGAAGACATTGACTTTTACCAACAACATAGTTTTCGATTCATGTTCAAGCCCAATGGTTATCACCAATACCGAAAGCATTGATGATTCATTAGATTCTCTTAAAAAGATGGCTTTAAGTATATCTTTGCAATTATATCAAGAAAATTCTATGGCAAGAAACAAAGCTATAGAAATTCAAAATTCAATCTCATTACTTATATCTTCAATATCAACAGCCATTGAAAAATTCATTGACAATGGTGATATTCAAAATGATTTGCAATATATTATAGAGTTTTGTAAAAATCTATTCAAGGAAATAAGAACTGAACACCGGCTTTTAAAAATTTTAAAGGAACTGCATTTATACACCCTCAAAAAATCGCCTCTCTAACATATGTTCCAAACATATTTTGCAGGAAGCACATATATTATTGGATACTGCCGAAACATTAATATGTTTGTTTAATGTGAACATATTACATGTTTGGAAGCATTTTGAGCCCAAAAATATTATATGCTTGGAAGAATTATCCCCAAAGAAGATTGTGCTCATTCCCTAACATAATTTTCACTTCCACGAAATTTTTTAGTTCTTGGCACCTTTTTCTGTAATACAAATAATGTTGAAGAAATTATTCAATTTTATAATTTTTTTTTAAATTTTACCTTTCACCTGGACGGAGAATCGAACCTAGGACCATACAGTTTGTAAGCCAACACACTACCACTGAGCTACGTAGCTGTTATAGTCACCAGTAGATAATTATCGTTATATATAGCATAGTTTGCAGCGCCCACGAGCCCATGCAAACATAACATTATTTAACAGAAACATTCATGTGTTGGCACCATGGAGCAGTGGTTAGCATGTCTGCCGTACATGAAAAAGGTCGTGGGTTCAATCCCTGCTCCGACCAAACACCAATTGTTTTTTTTTTAATTTACACATTTATATTTATAACATATGTTACAATATTAAATTTTTATAATGAAACTTCGAAATGTGGGTTATTAAAGATTTACAGTCAGAACAGTGCTTGATATAAACGAAATGGACTGAGCTTTTGGATAAAATATTATTTTTTTATTGCAAAAATAACAATTTTGTAATAAAAAACTGTTTTTGGTATAAAAGTTTGAAATTTTGGAAGGAATTCAAAAACTCTAACAAAAGAAGAAAGTGGAGTCGAGTATAAACATACATAAATAATTTTATAATATACACATACATTTATTTAGGCGTGAACAGTTTTTTACTAGCATTCAACACCATTTTAAATGCATTTAAAACCTATCATGTTTTGTACTTAATTTAATTTTTAACTTTAAGGCCGGTATTAAGTTGGCATTATCGCTCTAAAATGACGCTGTTTTGCCTTTTAATTTTCTTTAATAATTCATTTTAAAGAAAATAAACTTTTTCAAATGTTTTAGCTGCAAAACTCGAACTTAATGCCCGCTTTTATATTTGAAGGTGTCCGTCAACTCCTCTTGGACTACTTATTAATAAAGAGGAACTAAACTTTGTTCTTATACATTTTACTGTGTCTCAACTCTAAAATGAGTCTAGTGCCGTTTCGTTATTTTTATGAAGATCTCTTTGTAATTTTTGTATACTTTCCACCGTTTTTTTAATTTCCTTTGCCTGAATAGTTTGACTTACTCCTCGTACGTTCCGATTTCTTTAAACGAACCAAGAAAAAAATTGTGCCCATAATGCCAAAATGATAAACAAAACACATGTCCACACATACGTAAAATGCTGCTCTCAAGACGAAAACACATGCTGTTTTTTTTTTCAAATGTCTATTCTCTTGGTTCCGAATCTCTATTCTCTTTATTCCGAATACTCATTCTAATATTCAAATTAAATAATATTTAGACTTAAGCATATAAGATTTTTGGCCTTATCACAAAACAGGTTCCGAAACAACATATAAGCGGTTTCACAGAAATTGCTCTCTTTTGATTCTCTCGCTGTGTTAATTTGATATCTTTCGTCAACCCTACCGGTTTCTATCTCTATTTCTTTCTCTATACTCTCGCTCTGTCGCTCTCTGAATAAAATATCACATATATATGTTTACTCGAAATTTGTAAATGTATATATGTTTACATTCACACATATAATTTTTATGAAACATGCATGCCCCAAACATAATATATTCTAACATATTGACATATGTGTTCCAAACATTTAGTGTTAGTTTGGGAACATTACATGTTTGTACTTAAATATATTGTGTTTAAAAATTGTGCCCGAAACACATTTTGTTTATATCGAAACCTATGAAAAACATATTTTTCTAACAGTGTATGAATCTCCCAAAAGCTTTGTTATAAGTAATACCATTTCAGAAGTTTTTGTCTATGGCAATCCCCACTTAGTGGTGAACAAATCGTATATTCACATAATGCCCTTAAAATTCATGTTTCAGTCCATTTTTAAAATTCCTAATCTCTTAGAGTGTACACTGTTAGAAAAATATGTTTTTCATATGTTCCTATATAAAAAAATGTGTTTCGGGCACAATTTTTAAACATAATATATTTAAGTGCAAACATGTAATGTTCCTAAACTAACACAAAATGTTTGGGACACATATGTTAATATGTTAGAATATATTATGTTTGGGGCATGAATGTTTCATAAAAATAATATGTGTGAATGTATACATATATAAATTTACAAATTTCGAATAAACATATATATGTTGTGATACTTTATTCAGAGAGCGACAGAGAGAGAGAGAGTTAGTAGAGAGAAAGAAATAGAGATGGAAACCAGGAGGGTTGAATAAAAAGATATCAACATAACACAGCGAGAATGAAATAAGAGCAATTTCTGTGAAACCGCTTGTATGTAGTTTCGGAAAACTGTTTCATGATAAGGCCAAAAATGTAATATGCTTAAGTCTAAATATTATTTAATTTGAATATTAGAATGAGTATTCGGAATAAAGAGAATATGCATTCGGAACCAAGAGAATAGACATTTGAAAAAAAAACAGCATATTTGTATTACAGAAAAAGATGCGAAGATCTCAAAAATTTCGTGGAAGTGAAAATTATCTGAGGAAATGAGCACAATCTTCTTTGAGGAATTCTTCCAAGCATATACTATTTTTGGATTCAAAATGCTTCCAAACATATAATATGCTCACATAAAACAAACATATTAATGTTTCGGCAGTATCCAATAATATATGTGCTTCCTGCAAAATATGTTTGGAACATATGTTAGAGAAGCGATTTTTTTTTGAGGGTGACGCTTTAAAATTCCAAAAAATTTCTTAACTCTGAATTCATTGGTGATTTGTTTAAATTGAAAGTATCGAAATACAAAAACGATTTAATTATTCCGTACATTATCTATTTTGACGACTTTCAAATCAATAATCCAATAGGAACACATGTATTTTCCATATGCGGCGGTTTTAACTTTCCTTCAATGCCACAATATTTACTATCAAAACTAGAGTACATATTAGCCGCTGCTTTTATTTCAAGTACAAACTTAAAAGTTCACGGCAATGAAACTGCGTTTTATCACTTAATAGAAGAATTAAAACAACTTGAAGAAGGGATTGAAATTATTACTACTCGCAAAAAAATAATTCTTTCCTCCCAAACGAAATTTTAGACAAACAAAGTTCGTTTCTCATTTGCTTTTCGCTGTAAGGAAGTGTATTTGGAAGAAAAGTATATACTTTTTGTGATAAACGTTTATTCTTTTCCAGTATGTAAAAACAATTTCATAAAGACAAACTCAAAAAAAATTGTTTTCTTGCTAATTGCATTTTCCCTCACATCCACGAGGTTTTTTTAGTTCTTAACACCTTTTCCTGTAATACCAACAATGTAAAAGAAATTATACGATTTTATAAATTTTTAAAATTTTTTACCTTTTGCCTAGACGGAGAATCGAACGGCGGACCATGCACTTTGTAAGCCAACACACTAACCACTGAGCTATGTACCTGTTATGGTCATCAATAGATAAATATCCACATAAGTTATATTTATATAGCATAGCTTGCGGCGCCCACGAACCGAATAAACAAAGTTTATTTAACTGAAACAAACATTTAGTTTGGCACCAAGGATCGTGGGTTCGATCCCTGCTTCAACCAAAGTCTTTTTTTTTTTGTTTTTTTTTTTACATATATTCCAGATATGTTCGGAAGATTCCGAAAAAAATGTTCAACATTACATTGTAGTATATTAAATTTTGAACTGTAAAATTTGTCTTATTAAAGACATAAAGTCAGAAAAGAACAGTGTTTGATATAAACGAAATGGACTGTGTAGTTGTGTCAAAAATAACTTTTTTTATTGAAAAAATAAAAATTTTGTAACAAACGATTTTTTTTGGTGATAAAAGTTTAAAATTTTCGAAGCAATTCAAAAAACTCTAACAAAAGAAAAACGTTTTCGGTACACGTTTTCCAAATGTTTTTTTTTCTTTGCGTGTAATAACAAAGTTAAAAATATTCGGTTTATATTAGGCTTGGTTGTCGGAGCCAATCTCGCCTTAAATGGTAACATGGGATTTGTGCAATCTTTTAATGCCAAATGATTTTGTCGAGTATGCATAAGAACAAAAAATGAAATGCAATATGATTCAACTGAATACTTAGATTCTTTAAGGAATCCACAAAACTATACACGAGATATCCAATTAAATAATGCTAGTGAGACTGGAATTAAAACGATGTCTATATTTGCCTCTATCCCGAACTTTCATGTTACACAAAACTTCTATTTTGTCATCATGCATGATATATTCGAAGGTATCTGCTTTTACGACATTGCTAACCTTCTCTCGGCTTTAATCAAAGACAAGGTCTTAACATTAGATTGCATTAATAGCAGGAAAAACTTATTTCAGTTTGGGGAAATTGAGATTGGAAACAATTCTGTACCATTGGACTATAACCGACTAATAAATGGAAATTTAAAAATGACCGCCGGTGAATCTATTTGTTTTACTCATTTTTTGCCACTTATGAATGGCGATTTAGTCCCTTTTGATAATGTCCATTGGAAACTTTTTATAATTTTGTTAAAGATTATTGACCTAATTCTCAGTTCAAAGTACAATAGCGATGATTTGATAAACTTCAGAGATTTGATCAAAGACCATCATATACTCTATACAAGTTTGTATGGACCATTGAAACCAAAACATCACTTCCTTGTGCACTACCCGACCGCACTACAAAAGTGTGGACCACTAAAATATCTGTGGAGTATGAGATTTGAAGCCGAACACATAGAAGCCAAGGCTTATTTTAATAATATTTCTTCCCGGATAAACCCCTGTTATTCTTTATCAATAAAAGCCGGACTTAGATTTTCAAATTTTTTAATTAAGAAAGAAAACGGATTTGAATCACCATTTAGTGAGATATGTCGTCCGCAGACTGTAAATTTATCTAAAGAAGTTTATTTATACAAATTTGGACAACCTAATATAAATTTTGAAATTTGTCAAATTTACAATGAAATTATTTATAAAGGGACTAAATACAAAACAAATTATTATTTAGCCATAGAAAAAAACCAAACTGAACTTTTTAAAATTGAACATTTGTTGTTTCAAAACCGAACAGTGTATGTTATATGTAATGAAATTACAATCAAAACATTCGAAAACATGGAACTTATTTAATACCAATACATTATTTTGTACCTCGCCCTTTTCATGTATATCCTATGAACAACGGCAAAACTTATTTTAGAATGAAATATATTTAAGACCTTGAACTTTTAAAAATGAATTCTATTTAATTTATATATGTTTCCTGCTAATATTATATGCATTGTTATTAACTTTTATTATTTTAATTATAATAATTAATAAATTTGTACTGATAAAAGTAATTATTTTATTAATCATATCAAATATGTCTCCAATAAATAAAAATAAAATAAAAGCAATTGTGCACAGTGGTTTTTAATTTGTAGGATTTTAAATTTACTATTACCAGAATTGCATTGATGGATTACCGGGTTTGTATTAAACTCATTACCATTTTGGTATTGACAGCGATAACGCATTGTTAATACAACAATACCTTTATGGTACTACTATTTATACCGTTTAGGTATTAGTTTCAATACCATATGGGTACATATTTAATACAAAAATGGTATTAATATCGATACCAAATTGGTACTTTAATAATACCATTTGGTACATTTATGTTTTGCGTACCGCCTGTACCGTTCGGTATTGATATTGTATCATACGGGTTTGGCTAACTATCAATAACGTTCGGTATCGATTTGAGCGCGTATGGTAATAATTTTTCTATGGGTGCATGTCTTATATAGTTTCCAATAATTGTTTAAATATAACCATGGCAATCGTCAGGCGTATAGGTGTACTAGGGTAATTAAAATAAGTAAGAACATTTTACAGTCGGGCGGGACAGACTATAATGTACAAAATGTTTAATTTTATCTCCAAATGCAAGCAAATATTTGTGTAGTTTTGGAATCCGTATATGGCTTTGCGGCTTGGATTCGCCAAGAAAATAAATAAATAAATATAAATGCACAAGTAAAGTGATATAAATACACAGAAAAAAAGTAAATTGTTTTGCAAGAAGAAGGAACTACCTCGTGCGAAAATTGAATTAAATTGTACTCCACATTTTAAGATTTTCATAAAGGATTGTTAAAACCTGGAAAATTCAATGCACTGGTGTACTTTTTAACTGCACTTCGCGAAAACCATTGACTCCAAATCAGGACATTTTTAACCCTACAGTAGTTCATTCTTACTATTTTTGAAATCGTACGAAAATTTTATTCTGCTTTAGTTCACATTGAACTTATATGTACGGAAATTGAACTTTATAAACACGTTTATTTCATAAAAGTTTGAGACATACATACATAAAAAAGGAAAATTTCATTGGACTGTGGAAAATATCGCAAAAACTAATAAAATTTAACTAAAAAAATATGTTGTTTTGCAATAGAAATATGTTCAATTTATCGTTTGTTTAACCACTGACTTTTTTCAGTAGAACTAATTTAATACACATATTGTTTGATAAAATGAATTACAGTGGGCAAAACTAGACTTGTTAATTTAAAATTCGCGCGTAAATCCATTTTAACAATTGCAGATAACAATGTCGATTAAGATTTCGATTTAGATGTGACTGACTCTTATTTCTTTTCTTTTTTTGAGTATATTCGATTTTACATAATATGCTCCTAAAATTCTTTTATGATTTGTTAAATTTTAACTTAATTTTTCTGATGTATAGTTGAACTTACTCGATATTTAGATTTTGCTCAAGTATATATTTATTAAAATTTTGAATAGTTTTGTTCTGTCCCCGTTTTCTATACTGCTTTTATTGTGGACGATTATTTTGTAGTCCAGATCTTCAAAATTTTCCAAAATCTAAGAAAGAGTTACAAAAAATTACAAAATTCTGCAATAAACGTAAATTTCTTTACCTCCTTATTGATTAAAGATGAAATTTTGGTTTCATACTCCTCACTGTCCACCCCAATTTGAATATTCACATTATTAAAATCCTCCTGAGAATTGGTCAGTACATGTTCTTTAGATTCGGTAAATATGTGGTCATTAACAATTTTCGCCACTGGTTCTATTTCTTCTAGTTCATATTCAATTACATTCTCAAATGTTTCTGTAAAGTCAGTTTATTTATGATATTACAACAAGAATCTTATTAACGACCATTTTCATGTAGCTCCATTAGGCTTTAACTATCAGTTAACAGAAAGTAAATTGCGAATGTTTTCCTGGATTAATGTCAAAAGCTTCAAGATACCAAACAGGTATTTTGCGATATTGGTCTATGTAATCTACCAATATATCATCTGGTATCGATGGTAGATATTCGTCTTTAAATACTATATTTCCCTTTATATTGAAATGGCGTTTTACTGTAAAAGTACATAAGGACAATTCTAATCCTTAAGGCCGGTATGCACCTCTAGCGAAATTTTCGGTAGCAAAAATTCATTTAAGTCTACAACAAAAAAACAGGGCTGTGTACACAAATTTTAATCCAGCTAATCGCTTTTAAAAGTTGTTAATATATGTTCCAAATATTCCTCAAATAAATTGTTTATTATTTACAGACCTTTTAACACTTTTACGCACACAATGATTGTAATAAATTAAATGTTTGCTGCCAAAATATGCTTTTGACAACCCTGTTATTTCCATTAGAGGTGCGTACCAGCTTACGAAATTGAACGCTACCGAAAATTTCGTTAGCATAAATAACAATGCAAATCATAGCCAACTTTCTGTTGCCTCAGTAAATATTTGGTTCTGAATACAAAATTAACTTGAAACAATGCTGTATTGGGTCTGTTCACATTAAGTTGATTGTGGGTACCAATTTAATGAAAAGTATTAATGTAACCATTGGCTACATTGGTTACCAACCAATTGTCATTCGATTGGTACAACTAATACATGGTTCGAAAACAGCACTTTCCGAAGTTGGGGTATCTGGGGTAACTACAATTTTTCAGAAAGAGAGTTATTTGTTTACTAAAACAACCAGTTGGTTGTGAATACCGACATTCCGTACAATTAATTTTCATATGGTTTTATGCGCTTTACAGACTATCAGTTATTCCGGACGGAATGTCGGTGTTTGTAAAGAATCTTATAGTGTGTCGGATCGATACGACTTGTCGGCGACGACTAAATAATCGGTAAATGTGTTATCGATCCCATAAACATGCAGCAGTGTCGATTATGCCTTCGGACTTAACTTATAATGTGCACAATGTATGGGATATGTTCGACGCGAGCACTGTCGTCCAGAATAACTGATAGTCTGTAAAGCGCATTACAGACTTTCATATTGTTACGTTTTTATATTTAGGCGTTTTTAATTACCCGACAATTAAAACACAGTTCTTTTAAATAACGACAATCTACAATTTATTTACTATGACTTCACACTTTACAATTCGTTCACACTGAAGTTATTCGTTTGACGCTTTAATTAAGACTGACTCGTTAGCAGCATGCGAGCGCTTTTATATATGACGGTGTGGCAATACGAGAACATTCTGATAGCACTACAATATTCTGGCAACGCCAGAACATTCTTAGACAATGCTAGGAGGATCTACGACCATTAAGTTGTTCATCTGGTGGCTGCCAAACACATACACACTCACATAGATATATGCTCGCATTACTACAACAACAACAATAATGACAATAGACAATGAGATGAAATGAGAATGCAGAATAACAAAGCAAAGGGGTTGCTATTCTATGAGAGAGTAAGAACTAACATTTCGGTAAGCAAACAAAAGAACATAAAAGAAATTCAGGAAAATACTAGAAAATGAATAGATGATTCCAACAAGTGATAGCGAAATTTTATCGTTACAATTTCAAGTTTTAAATTAACGGAAACTAATTTAAATAAACTTATATCTATAATTATCAAATTCGTAACACTGCCTCCCGCTTAAGCCTGTTCGTCCCGAATAGGCACAGAACCTGCTCCGTAAGGAGCTAATCGTTCCAGATGTACAACTTTCATCTTTGATCTAGGGCTGTCGTCCTTCTGAATCCGGTATACAACATCATTGATCTTCTTGATGACTTTGTATGGGCCTTCCCACTGTGTTTGCAGTTTCCTGCCAGCATTTCAAAGTTCCATTTCATCCTAATCGCTACCACAGACTCGTAAATGTCACCACAACCATCGCGAACTGTGATGGGGGAAGCATATCAAAAAGTACAAAATGTACATGAAAGTATTTTGCCTCACTACTATTAGAAGAGCCATTTTATTTTTTGTGAAACGCCAAGCGCAACCAGCTTGTTATATTTTATTTAAATAAAAACGAAAATAAAGTTCTGAAAACATACATATTACGCTTAAAATTGTGAAAGGTATATGGTGAACAATTTTCGACTTTCCAAATAGAATAAAGTGATCGTTTTTCAAATATTTTTCCAGGCACGCTGTCTCCATCGAAAATAAACAAACTGGCTGATAGACGCTGCAATATGTAACTTGCTACTTAAAACTCAACATCATTCTTTTATTAATGCAAAAAATTATGTTAAATGTGATGAGATAAACCGAAAAATGTTATATTTATACGAAATTATAAATGTTTAATCAAATCAATAAACATCTACACAATCGTGTTTTACTTGACCACAATGATTCTTCTACAATTACCTTAAATGCACTTTTTCTGATAGTTTGCAGGGGTTCTTATTGGCGTCCTTCGAAATTGATCTAAATAGGCACCTAATAATTGCACTGACGAGAAACTTTTTCGTAGTAACTTGGCGTGGTACAACTTCTCAATAGTGACGGCGCTTTTCCGACGAGTTTTTGATGTCGTATATGATTGTTTTCGACGTAGTGGGGATTCTCAGAAGCGCCCCCATTCAAAAAATGTTGGCAGGGTTAGGACACAATCCTTTCTTTCGTTGCGGGTTAAATAGCAGAACGAATTCTTCTTCTTGGAAGCCCTCAGTATTTACAGCACGATCGTATCTCGCCTTCATTCTGTTGCTGATCATTTTTATTTTTTTGCGCACTGATTCGTGAACTTCACCGAAAGTGTTTGGGATGTCGTTTCTGTTTTCTTCCATGGCGAGCTCATTAGGTTTAGCACCGAATATCAGATCTCCAGGCAACTTCAACTCAGTTCCGAATAGAACATTGGCCGGTGTTCGAGAGGTGGAATCATGAATGGCAGATCTATACGACAGCAAAAAACTTTGGTATATGCTCGTCCCAGTCCCTCTGGCCGTTGTCCACTACTTTTCGAAGATGTTCCTCCAGAGTGCGATTAAACCTTTCTACCATGCCATCGGATTGTGGATGTAATGGTGTAGTCCTCGTTTTCTTGATACCAAGGGATTCACACATCTCTTTGAATATGGCCGATTCAAAATTTCTTCCCTGGTCTGAGTGAATCTCGGACGGCACACCGTAGCGACATATCCAGTTTTTGTTGACAACATCCACAATCGTTTTTGCCTCTTGGTTTGGAATTGCATACACCTCCGGCCATTTGCTGAAGTAATCCATGACCACAGGGACATAACGGTTTCCAGAATCACTTACTGGGAAAGGGCCTGCCACGTCCATTGCTATTCTTTCAAACGGGGCTCCTGGTCTATATTCTTGCATAGGACCTCGACTTTTCCTTGTTGGACCTTTCGCCTTCATGCACTTCTCGCAATTGGCTACCCATTCAGCACTTGATTTCTGGCATCCAACCCAGTAGAATCGTTGCTTCACTTTCTCGGCGGTTTTGGTTATTCCCAGATGACCTCCACTGGGACCATTATGGAACTCCACCAAAACGTCTCTTATTTTGGAATCTGGAACGATGATCAAATTTCGGCTGCTCTTGCCATCTTCGCTTTCCCATTTACGTTGCAGGGATCCATTGACTAGAACTAAACTATCCCATTGAGCCCAGTATGATTTCATAAGTGGACTTTCGGCTGCGATGTCTTTCTTACAGGGCTTCTTGTTCTCTTCCTTTGCCGAAATAATTTTGTTCAAAATGGGATCTTTACGCTGTTCTGTTGGCCAGTCCACTCCAGATTCGATGTGTAACAGCCGAATATCAACAATCTCCTCCTTGTGTTCAGCTTTCTAGCAGTGCTTGCATTCTATACTGCAAGGTCGACGTGACAAGGCGTCAGCGTTACCGTGTTTTCCACCTTTTCTATGCTCGATACTGAAATCATAGCTTTGGAGCCTCTCGATCCAACGTGCCAGTTGAGCTTCCGGATTCTTGAATTGGAGCAACCATCGTAGAGCTGAGTGATCAGTCCTGAGCAAGAAGTGTTGTCCATACAAATATTTATGATAATGTTTTACACTCTCTATGACGGCTAGCAGCTCTCGTCGCGTTACACAGTAGTTCTTTTCGGGCTTGGACAACGTTCGGCTGAAATATCCGATGACCTTCTCCTTGCCGTCTATCTGTTGGGATAGCACACCTCCAATACCATGCGCGCTAGCATCTGTATCCAAAACAAATTTTTCGCCCGGAATAGGATACGCTAGAACAGGAGCTGAACATGAAAGTTCTTTTAAATGTTGGAATGAATCCTCCTGTTCGTCGCTCCACTGGAACTTCTGACCTTTCTGCGTCAATTTATGGAGACTACCGGCGATGCTGGCGAAGTTTGGGACGAATCGTCGGTAATATGTACATAACCCAAGGAAACTTCTTAATTCGTGGAGATTTCGGGGTCGTGGCCAATCTCTGACAGCTTGGATTTTGTCTTCATCGGTGGATATGCTTTCTGCAGTCACATGATGACCCAGGTATTTAACTTCCCGCTGGAAAAGGGAGCATTTCTTTGCGTTAACGCGTAGACCAGCGGCTGACAATTGCTGGATAACGTCTTTCAAGTTCTTAAGGTGCTCGTCAAATGTTTTGCCCATCACTATGATGTCGTCCAAGTATATCAAGCACGACTTCCAGTGCAACCCCTTCAGTACCCGCTCCATCAATCTTTCGAAGGTAGCCGGAGCGTTGCAGAGCCCGAACGGCATTACATTGAATTGCCAGAGACCGCCATTAACGCCAAAAGCCGTCTTTTCCTTGTCTTTCTCGGCGATCACTACTTGCCAATATCCACTCTGCAAATCAAACGTAGAAAACCATGTTGTTCCGGCTAGTGTGTCCAACGTGTCATCAATGCGTGGAAGCGGATAACTGTCCTTTTTGGTGACGTCATTCAGTTTTCTGTAGTCCACGCAGAATCGGGTACTTCCATCTTTCTTTTTGACCAGCACAACTGGGGAACACCAAGGACTTGATGATGGCTCGATCACTCCACTCTCTGCCATTTCCTTTATGAGCTTTTGAACTTCGTCTCTTTTTGCCAGGGGAACACTTCGTGGTGCCTGTTTTGTGGGCCTTTCTTCTGCGGTTTTAATTTCATGTTTCACTACAGATATTCTTCCTTGATTTCCCTTTTCAGAAGCAAAAGCAGAGGCGTTTTTCCACAACAATTGCTTGGCTTTATTTCTCTCTGACGGCGATAGATGACGTGTCCAAGCCTCGAAATACCCTTCTAAGTGTTTTCTCACTGCTCCATGTGTCTTTGATGAGATGCCTTCCAAATTGACTATTGCCTCGGCTGGTGTACATTTGCCAATGTCAGAAAATTTTACAATTTGCTCATGATTGTCAGACAAGTTCAAGACACGAACTGGTATTAGTCTCTCTTCGTTCGTTGTTACCAGGGCATTTGCTATCAAGATGTTGTTGCTTTTGTTTTCTGCTGGTTCAACAACCCACAACTGGCCGACTTCACAATCTCCATTCATAGAAACCCATATAATTGCTTCGGCATTCGGTGGAGTAGACTCTGACTGGCTCGTTGTCAATCGTCTGACAGGTGTATTCTCGTCGTATCCCACGTTTACCGTTATTTCGGCATCGCACCATGTCATTACACGACGCTTCATATCCAGATTGAGACCAAAAGCAATCATGAAATCCGCTCCAATTATAACTTCGTCTACTATATCGGCCACAATGAAATCATAAGTAACGGATTTGTTAGCAATAGTTAATTTTACGGCGACCTTTCCATATAGGTTGCGGGTTCCCCTGTAGCCGTGCGTAGCTTGACTCCAATCAGTGGTGTAACTTTTCCTTTTACTAAATCAGATCTAATGATAGACTTTGATGCACCAGTATCCAACGTCAAAGTACGCTTGTCGCCATTAATAGCACCCGCAATAGTTAAATTGTTATTTTTCTGTTGAACTATTGCTATGGAGATGGTGGGGCCATCATCTGAGGGAGCCAGCTCTTGTCCCGCTGAACTAGCTCGATTTAGTTTAAAGGTTACTCACTTGACTGTGGGGTCACCTTCTTATGGCTATTGTTTAATGGAGATGGTGATGTGGACCTTGACCGTTTGCGTCGTGCTTTGCATTCTCGAGCTAGATGTCCCGGCTTATCACAGTTATAGCATTTGATCCGGGATTTATTTGCCTCCCGCTTCATTTCTTGCACTGCCTGCTTCATGGCCTCTTTCATCGACTCAATAACGGACTTTGATTCATCACACTCTGTCTCTACTTTACGTACCTTGTAAACTTGAGGCCGCGCTAGCAATCTCGCAGTCTCCTGTGCAAGTGCGAATGTTACTATTTCAGCGAATGTAGCCTTTTGTGACGCATATGTTGCACATTTTATATCTGGGTCTCGAATTCCATTGACGAAGGTTTCAATCTTGATGCGGTCCACAAGAGGATGACTCTCACCTGGGTATGTCAAAAGCACTAGCCGCTCAACTTCTGTTGCGAAATCTTGTAGGGTTTCATTCGATTTCTGGATTCTTCCTCTCAATTCCATTCTGAAGATGTCCTGCTTGTGCTCTCCACCATACTTGCGTTGAAGTGCCGCTATTACTTCATTATTGTTATTTCTAGAAGCAGCGGGAATGCTTTGTATCACATCAGCAGCATTGCCCTTTAATGCCAATAGAAGTTCAATTGCTTTATCATCGTCATTCCACAAATTTCTACAAGCAACCATTTCGAATTGGAATTTGAAGACATCAAATGACGTTGAGCCATCGAAAACAGGAGTTTTGATTTTTGAGCCCTCAATGGCGCGCACTGGACCACCTTTAATTTCCAGCTCTGACATTTTTTTCTCGATGTGCAGAAACTTCTCATCATGAACCATAATTTTCTCATCCACGGAAAGAACTTTCTTATCCAATTCCACAATTTGATTTTCTATATGGTTCACACGTTTCTCCATGCCTTCAGAAATTTGTTGTAATTTTTCGTTGACAAATTTAGAATTTTCGTCGAATTTTTCTTCCATTTTTCTAGAATTTGCTTCCATCATTTTGCTCAAAACATTGAGCATTGATGTGTAATCCACAACACTCGAAGCCACAGATGGAGTTTCTACACTGCTTGTATTGACGAGTATTGATTCATCAATGTCTTCCTTATAATCAAGCTCATGCGTCGCAATGTCCATATTACGCCGTTCAAACTCTTCCAGTAGACGCTTTTGAAGCTGGGCCTTATTGCCTGTTGTCGGCAGCTTCAGTTTGCTCAATTCCTTTTTTAAGTCTTCCACACGAAGCTCATTAAACTTCATTGTAGATTTTTTTCCGTTATTTCACATCCGACACCAATTGTTACGTTTTTATATTTAGGCATTTTTAATTACCCGACAATTAAAACACAGTTCTTTTAAATAACGACAATCTACAATTTATTTACTATGACTTCACACTTTACAATTCGTTCACACTGAAGTTATTCGTTTGACGCTTTAATTAAGACTGACTCGTTAGCAGCATGCGAGCGCTTTTATATATGACGGTGTGGCAATACGAGAACATTCTGGTAGCACTACAATATTCTGGCAACGCCAGAACATTCTTAGACAATCGTGTATGTTCTGGGTTTCACATGAAGGACTTGCAGTGAATTGTTCCCGTAGGGGTTGTTCTTCATGCAACTTTTCACCTCACAGATGGGAGAACTTTGCACGGACAATTTTTTTATTGCATTCTTCTATATTTGCAAAACGAAGGATTTAAAACCAAAGTAAATTATTTATTTTGAATCTATCACATGTTTTCTATGTACTTCATAAGTATTTGATGATAAAATAGCACAAAAGACCTCTTAAAAACAAAATTTAAAAATGTATCACAAATTGTCCAAGATTCCCCTCTCACTTGTTGCAAAAAAATGGTGGTTGCTTAAAAGCAGTTGATTTTGTGTAAGTTCGAAATGACGGTGTTGCAATAGTTTGAGAAAGTGCATTGAAACTTTTATAATTGAGAAAAATAATGATATTGCTTGTTAATTGTTAACGAATTTTGTATGAATACTGTTACGTTTTTATATTTAGGCGTTTTTAATTACCCGACAATTAAAACACAGTTCTTTTAAATAACGACAATCTACAATTTATTTACTATGACTTCACACTTTACAATTCGTTCACACTGAAGTTATTCGTTTGACGCTTTAATTAAGACTGCCTCGTTAGCAGCATGCGAGCGCTTTTATATATGACGGTGTGGCAATACGAGAACATTCTGGTAGCACTACAATATTCTGGCAACGCCAGAACATTCTTAGACAATGCTAGAAGGATCTACGATCATTAAGTTATTCGTCTGGTGGCTGCCAAACACATACACACTCACATAGATATATGCTCGCATTACTACAACAACAATGACAATAGACAATGAGATGAAATGAGAATGCAGAATAACAAAGCAAAGGGGTTGCTATTCTATGAGAGAGTAAGAACTAACATTTCGGTAAGCAAACAAAAGAACATAAAAGAAATTCAGGAAAATACTAGAAAATGAATAGATGATTCCAACAAGTGATAGCGAAATTTTATCGTTACAATTTGAAATTTTAAATTAACGGAAACTAATTTAAATAAACTTATATCTATAATTATCAAATTCGTAACACTGCCTCCCGCTTAAGCCTGTTCGTCCCGAACAGGCACAGAACCTGTTCCGTAAGGAGCCAATCGTTCCAGATGTACAACTTTCATCTTCGATCTAGGGCTGTCGTCCTTCTGAATCCGGTATACAACATCATTAATCTTCTTGATGACTTTGTATGGGCCTTCCCACTGTGTTTGCAGTTTAGGACACAATCCTTTCTTTCGTTGCGGGTTAAATAGCAGAACCAATTCTTCTTCTTGGAAGCCCTCAGTATTTACAGCACGATCGTATCTCGCCTTCATTCTGTTGCTGACCATTTTTATTTTGTTGCGCACTGATTCGTGAACTTCACCGAAAGTGTTTGGGATGTCGTTTCTGTTTTCTTCCATGGCGAGCTCATTAGGTTTAGCGCCGAATATCAGATCTCCAGGCAACTTCAACTCAGTTCCGAATAGAATATTGGCCGGTGTTCGAGAGGTGGAATCATGAATGGCAGATCTATACGACAGCAAAAACTTTGGTATATGCTCGTCCCAGTCCCTCTGGCCGTTGTCCACCACTTTTCGAAGATGTTCCTCCAGGGTGCGATTAAACCTTTCTACCATGCCGTCGGATTGTGGATGTAATGGCGTAGTCCTCGTTTTCTTGATACCAAGGGATTCACACATCTCTTTGAATATGGCCGATTCAAAATTTCTTCCCTGGTCTGAGTGAATCTCGGACGGCACACCGTAGCGACATATCCAGTTTTTGTTGACCACATCCACAATCGTTTTTGCCTCTTGGTTTGGAATTGCATACACCTCCGGCCATTTGCTGAAGTAATCCATGACCACAAGGACATAACGGTTTCCAGAATCACTTACTGGGAAAGGGCCTGCCACGTCCATTGCTATTCTTTCAAACGGGGCTCCTGGTCTATATTCTTGCATAGGACCTCGAATTTTCCTTGTTGGACCTTTCGCCTTCATGCACTTCTCGCAATTGGCTACCCATTCAGCAATTGATTTCTGGCATCCAACCCAGTAGAATCGTTGCTTCACTTTCTCGGCGGTTTTGGTTATTCCCAGATGACCTCCACTGGGACCATTATGGAACTCCGCCAAAACGTCTCTTATTTTGGAATCTGGAACGATGATCAAATTTCGGCTGCTCTTGCCATCTTCGCTTTCCCATTTACGTTGCAGGGATCCATTGACTAGAACTAAACTATCCCATTGAGCCCAGTATGATTTCATAAGTGGACTTTCGGCTGCTATGTCTTTCTTACTGGGCTTCTTGTTCTCTTCCTTTGCTGAAATAATTTTGTTCAAAATGGGATCTTTACGCTGTTCTGTTGGCCAGTCCACTCCAGATTCGATGTGTAACAGCCGAATATCAACAATCTCCTCCTTATGTTCAGCTTTCGAGCAGTGCTTGCATTCTATACTGCAAGGTCGACGTGACAAAGCGTCAGCGTTACCGTGTTTTCCACCTTTTCTATGCTCGATACTGAAATCATAGCTTTGGAGCCTCTCGATCCAACGTGCCAGTTGAGCTTCCGGATTCTTGAATTGGAGCAACCATCGTAGAGCTGAGTGATCAGTCCTGAGCAAGAAGTGTTGTCCATACAAATATTTATGATAATGTTTTACACCCTCTATGACGGCTAGCAGCTCTCGTCGCGTTACACAGTAGTTCTTTTCGGGCTTGGACAACGTTCGGCTGAAATATCCGATGACCTTCTCCTTGCCGTCTATCTGTTGGGATAGCACACCTCCAATACCATGCGCGCTAGCATCTGTATCCAAAACAAATTTTTCGCCCGGAATAGGATACGCTAGAACAGGAGCTGAACATAAAAGTTCTTTTAAATGTTGGAATGAATCCTCCTGTTCGTCGCTCCACTGGAACTTCTGACCTTTTTGCGTCAATGTATGGAGACTAGCGGCGATGCTGGCGAAGTTTGGGACGAATCGTCGGTAATATGTACATAACCCAAGGAAACTTCTTAATTCGTGGAGATTTCGGGGTCGTGGCCAATCTCTGACAGCTTGGATTTTGTCTTCATCGGTGGATATGCCCTCTGCAGTCACATGATGACCCAGGTATTTAACTTCCCGCTGGAAAAGGGAGCATTTCTTTGCGTTAAGGCGTAGACCAGCGGCTGACAATTGCTGGATAACGTCTTTCAAGTTCTTAAGGTGCTCGTCAAATGTTTTGCCCATCACTATGATGTCGTCCAAGTATATCAAGCACGATTTCCAGTGCAACCCCTTCAGTACCCGCTCCATCAATCTTTCGAAGGTAGCCGGAGCGTTGCAGAGCCCGAACGGCATTACATTGAATTGCCAGAGACCGCCATTAACGCCAAAAGCCGTCTTTTCCTTGTCTTTCTCGGCGATCTCTACTTGCCAATATCCACTCTGCAAATCGAGCGTAGAAAACCATGTTGTTCCGGCTAGTGTGTCCAACGTGTCATCAATGCGTGGAAGCGGATAACTGTCCTTTTCGGTTACATCATTCAGTTTTCTGTAGTCCACGCAGAATCGGGTACTTCCATCTTTCTTTTTGACCAGCACAACTGGGGAACACCAAGGACTTGATGATGGCTCGATCACTCCACTCTCCGCCATTTCCTTTATGAGCTTTTGAACCTCGCCTCTTTTTGCCAGGGGAACACTTCGTGGTGCCTGTTTTATGGGCCTTTCTTCTGCGGTTTTAATTTCATGTTTCACTACAGATGTTCTTCCTTGATTTCCCTTTTCAGAAGCAAAAGCAGAGGCGTTTTTCCACAACAATTGCTTGGCTTTATTTCTCTCTGACGGCGATAGATGACGTGTCCAAGCCTCGAAATACCCTTCTAGGTGTTTTCTCACTGCTCCATGTGTCTTTGATGAGTTGCCTTCCAAATTGACTATTGCCTCGGCTGGTGTACATTTTCCAATATCAGAAAATTTTACAATTTGCTCATGATTGTCAGACAAGTTCAAGACACGAACTGGTATTAGTCTCTCTTCGTTCGTTGTTACCAGGACATTTGCTATCAAGATGTTGTTGCTTTTGTTTTCTGCTGGTTCAACAACCCACAATTGGCCGACTTCACAATCTCCATTCATAGAAACCCATATAATTGCTTCGGCATTCGGTGGTATAGACTCTGACTGGCTCGTTGTCAAACGTCTGACAGGTGTATTCTCGTCGTATCCCACGTTTACCGTTATTTCGGCATCGCACCATGTCATTACACGACGCTTCATATCCAGATTGAGGCCAAAAGCAATCATGAAATCCGCTCCAATTATAACTTCGTCTACTATATCGGCCACAATGAAATCATAAGTAACGGATTTGTTAGCAATAGTTAATTTTACGGCGACCTTTCCATATACGGTTGCGGGTTCCCCTGTAGCCGTGCGTAGCTTGACTCCAATCAGTGGTGTAACTTTTCCTTTTACTAAATCAGATCTAATGATAGACTTTGATGCACCAGTATCCAACGTCAAAGTACGCTTGTCGCCATTAATAACACCCGCAATAGTTAAATTGTTATTTTTCTGTTGAACTATTGCTATGGAGATGGTGGGGCCATCGTCTGTGGGAGCCAGCTCTTGCCCCGCTGAACTAGCTCGATTTAGTTTAAAGGTGACTCACTTGACTGTGGGGTCGCCTTCTTATGGCTATTGTTTAATGGAGATGGTGATGTGGACCTTGACCGTTTGCGTCGTGCTTTGCATTCTCGAGCTAGATGTCCCGGCTTATCACAGTTATAGCATTTGATCCGAGATTTATTTGCCTCTTGCTTCATTTCTTGCATTGCCTGCTTCATAGCCTCTTTCATCGACTCAATAACGGACTTTGGTTCGTCACACTCCGTCTCTACTTTACGTACCTTGTGAATTTGAGGCCGCGCTAGCAATCTTGCAGTCTCCTGTGCAAGTGCGAATGTTACTGTTTCAGCGAATGTAGCCTTTTGTGACGCATATGTTGCACATTTTATATCTGGGTCTCGAATTCCATTGACGAAGGTCTCAATCTTGATGCGGTCCACAAGAGGATGACTCTCACCTGGGTATGTCAAAAGCACTAGCCGCTCAACTTCTGTTGCGAAATCTTGTAGGGTTTCGTTCGATTTCTGGATTCTTCCTCTCAATTCCATTCTGAAGATGTCCTGCTTATGCTCTCCGCCATACTTGCGTTGGAGTGCCGCTATTACTTCATTATTGTTATTTCTAGAAGCAGCGGGAATGCTTTGTATCACATCAGCAGCATTGCCCTTTAATGCCAATAGAAGTTCAATTGCTTTATCATTGTCATTCCACAAATTTCTACAAGCAACCATTTCGAATTGGAATTTGAAGACATCAAATGACGTTGAGCCATCGAAAACAGGAGTTTTGATTTTTGAGCCCTCGATGACGCGCACTGGACCACCTTTAATTTCCAGCTCTGACATTTTTTTCTCGATGTGCAGAAACTTCTCATCATGAACCATAATTTTCTCATCCACAGAAAGAACTTTCTTATCCAATTCCACAATTTGATTTTCTATATGGTCCACACGTTTTTCCATGCCTTCAGAAATTTGTTGTAGTTTTTCATTGAGAATTCTAGAATTTTCGTCCATCTTTTTTGAATTTTCGTCGAATTTTTCTTCCAATTTTCTAGAATTCTCATCCATGATTTTTCTAGAATTTTCGTCGAATTTTTCTTCCATTTTTCTAGAATTTGCTTCCATCATTTTGCTCAAAACATTGAGCATTGATGTGTAATCCACAACACTCGAAGCCACAGATGGAGTTTCTACACTGCTTGTATTGACGAGTATTGATTCATCAATGTCTTCCTTATAATCAAACTCATGCGTCGCAATGTCCATATTACGCCGTTCAAACTCTTCCAGTAGACGCTTTTGAAGCTGGGCCTTATTGCCTGTTGTCGGCAGCTCCAGTTTGTTCAATTCCTTTTTTAAGTCTTCCACACGAAGCTCATTAAACTTCATTGTAGATTTTTTCCCGTTATTTCACTTCCGACACCAATTGTTACGTTTTTATATTTAGGCGTTTTTAATTACCCGACAATTAAAACACAGTTCTTTTAAATAACGACAATCTACAATTTATTTACTATGACTTCACACTTTACAATTCGTTCACACTGAAGTTATTCGTTTGACGCTTTAATTAAGACTGCCTCGTTAGCAGCATGCGAGCGCTTTTATATATGACGGTGTGGCAATACGAGAACATTCTGGTAGCACTACAATATTCTGGCAACGCCAGAACATTCTTAGACAATGCTAGAAGGATCTACGATCATTAAGTTATTCGTCTGGTGGCTGCCAAACACATACACACTCACATAGATATATGCTCGCATTACTACAACAACAATGACAATAGACAATGAGATGAAATGAGAATGCAGAATAACAAAGCAAAGGGGTTGCTATTCTATGAGAGAGTAAGAACTAACATTTCGGTAAGCAAACAAAAGAACATAAAAGAAATTCAGGAAAATACTAGAAAATGAATAGATGATTCCAACAAGTGATAGCGAAATTTTATCGTTACAATTTGAAATTTTAAATTAACGGAAACTAATTTAAATAAACTTATATCTATAATTATCAAATTCGTAACAATACGATTAGTCTTACATTTAAAATAAAAACAAATTACTTTTTGAATCAAATCAAATAAATGAAAACAATATTTTTGAACCCAACATTTCTTTAAACTATTGGGCAATATTACATCTGCAAAGCGTCGCAGGCAAGAGTCAGTCAAGCATAATAAACTGCGGCAACATTTCTCGCCGTCGGTACAAAAATATTTTACTTCAAAAAAATTATTTCTTTTATTTACTAAAAAAGCATAACATACAAAATATTCCGCAATTTTGAATTTGTAATGCGATGAAAATTAATTAATTTCATTTGTAGTCGATTTTAGTGCGAACATAACGATTATTTCTAACGGCGTTAAAAGTTTTTGCGCATCGTCTTAAATCTTCAAATTTGTTGCTCGTCTCTGAACTCTTACAAAAGTAAACAAAATTAAATTGAAAAAAATATAACTTTGATGCATTTATTTCTACAGAACTCATATCCATTGTAATCCACGATGGACATATGTGATCCTCTATGGCATTTACAACTTTCCACAAATTTTACCAAACCGAATTTCTTCCAATGTTTAGATACATATCATTGGCTATAACTCCTTGAAAAGAACCAACTGCAAAAAAACTTAAAGCAGCCGCCACTTGAATTGGGGCTGGTATGGACCCATGTCCAAGATATGGAGAAATCTTGTCAAGAATAAGCGAAAATCCTTCCTTGTTCAAACGCCCACAAAACTAAAAAAATAAAAGAAGTCAGCCGAGTAAATATTATAAAGTCATCTTACCAAGAATTTGGAATATCCATTGGATTTGTAACATCGCGCAATCGGCGCCTTTGTATCCGTGTGTCAGAAAATGAGTTTCTTCGTATACCATTAACAAAAACGAAGCAGGCATTTTGATTTTTTTCCAAAAATTTTGAAAAATACTTAGTTTATGACAGCAATGTAAACAACTTGTTTACTTTTTTCTGCAAACCATATGATTTGCAGATTTTCATTTTTCGGCAAGCGAATTCGAAAAATCTTGTTTCACGGGAAACACAGAACAACTAAAAATTTTTGGGGAGAGATGCATGTGAGAGGTGAAATCTCTGTCACGTGAAACCCAGAACATACATGAATGCTAGAAGGATCTACGACCATTAAGTTGTTCATCTGGTGGCTGCCAAACATATACACACTCACATAGATATATGCTCGCATTACTACAACAACAACAATAATGACAATAGACAATGAGATGAAATGAGAATGCAGAATAACAAAGCAAAGGGGTTGCTATTCTATGAGAGAGTAAGAACTACCATTTGGGTAAGCAAACAAAAGAACATAAAAGAAATTCAGGAAAATACTAGAATATGAATAGATGATTCCAACAAGTGATAGCGAAATTTTATCGTTACAATTTGAAGTTTTAAATTAACGGAAACTAATTTAAATAAACTTATATCTATAATTATCAAATTCGTAACAATATTGTTGAAATTTAAACATTTTAGTAGTTGTAATAAACTGTATGTTACGGGTAGTCTTGGGCAAAATCGTTCACCATAGTGATTCGGACTCTTCGTTCCTTTTGTACAAAGGAACTAGTTCCTTCAAATCGTTCCTTTTCGTTCCAGCTTTTTATATTTGTCATCACTGTCATCTACTAAAGGCAGAGATGACATTGTTTACTTTGTGCAACGAAGTTCGTGGTCAAATGAAAGATACAAAAAAATATTAAAAATTGAATAAAATTACTTAAAATACTTTATAAAAATATAGGAAGAAAAAATATTGAATGAAAAATTTAAAGAAGTAACTAAACTCATTGCAAGAAATTAAGAATCATTAGTTCCTGAAATGGAACTAATGATTCTATTGAATAGCAGCATACCAATCAATGATTTAATATACATACGCGCCAAAATGAATAAATTGTCATATCCCAATAAACACAGGATGAGCGTTTTTCAAATGCAACACCTCTTCAGTTTGAGGGTAAATATCATTTTCAACATAAATTCAACTTGACTTGAAAAAGCTCATCTTCAATTCATCTTCAAATTGTTTGCGAATTACAACCAATTTGGCAAAATGTTGACGAAAACTTTGAAAATGTGTTGAAGATAATTGGAGAAAACTTTGACAAAACACTACCCTGAAATGCAACGAAAAAACCACATGGTTTTCAATACTACTTTGGACAACAAAGTTCGTGGAAGAAATACAAAAATGTGGAAATTTTTTAATAATCAATTGAAATTGCTTATAATAATTGGTAAGTAAAACTAAAACACGAAATGAAAACTTGAAGGAAGTCACTAAACTCAAATCTCTTTGCAGACAACTAAAATATTTGGATGCTGATTCTTGGACACATTAAGAGGCTGGCCGATGAAAAATGGTAGTGGCTTATCGAGAAGAGAAAGTTTCCATAAATCAAAGTGCAACCAAAAAAACTTGGTATTTATGCTTTTCCATATCAACAACTACTGGATGATAATTCGCATCACATCGATAGTTTAATTTATATCGCATCATCGGTTTAATTTGTTATTTTGTGAATTGAAATTGCTGGAAATTTATTCCAATTATCTGGCCATCAAGTTCCTGAAAATTGCCAGTATTTTAATAACAACAATTTTGTAATACCAACGTTCTTGAGGAAATCACGAAGTACCTGGTCAGTTGGAAGAAATACAAGTTGGTAAGTCAAAATAAAAAGTGAAATGAAAACATAATGGAAATCACAAAACTCGATTGTTTTGCAGAAAACTAAAATCATTGAATGGTATATTCTTGGAAGATGTTGGCCGATGAAAAACCGATGAAGGAAACAACAAAGAAAAGTTTTCAGAAAACTTACAAAGTGCAACCAATTAAAACAAAGTGCAACAATTCCTATATCAAGAACTTCTGGATGAAAATGTGCATTACATCAATTTACATCCCGTCATCAGTTTGATATTTTGTGATTTCCTCTTGCTGGAATCTATTCTAACACACAAGCCAGCAAGTTCCTCGATAGTAAATATTTCAAATTGCCAGCATATTAATGACACCAACATTATGGAGGAAATGGAATTATACATGTAAAAATGTTTAAGATATTTAAAGTTGTATTCATAGTTTTATTTATTAATACGTTTAATAAGATAATTACATTTTGATTGGTATAATATTATTATTTTCATATATTATTAATGTTATTTTTAAGATTATTATATTTGTTAACGAAAAAATAATAAAATTTACAAAATCCCTAGAAGTTTAGTATTGACTTTCAGTTGGAACTAGGATTGACTTTCATACAAATTGTGGTTTGAAAGTATTCGCAACAATGCTAGTTTTTTATTTTTCTCACATTGAAAACTGTTTGAGAAATTATTGAGTAGCGATGCATTTCAATTTGAGGATTACAATTGAGAAATTATTGCTATTGTGTTGAATTTTACTGTTGAGGGTAATGTCTGTTTTTTGTTGAGAACGCGATTTTCTCAACAATTTCTCAACTTGAATATTACCCTAATCCTTTGAAAAAATGTTTGAAAAATTATTGAATTTTAGTATTTTTCAAACGTTTGTGTTTATTGGGATAGCTCAAACAAAAGTCAAAAAATCAAATTGCGATCCGCGGAACTATGGAGCGTAAGTTGAACATAAAACTAAATGACAAAAGGAACGATGAGGACGAAAGAGATGGAACTAGTGACAATCTTTCCTTTTAGTGAACCCTTCATTGGAACTAGTTCGTTCCGGAACGACACAATACTAGTTACGGGGAACAATTTTCACTGGGATTTCACTGGGATTTTTTGAAATATCATTGTTGACGATAATTTGGCTACAAAATCGAGATTTTATTTTACCAGTTATTTGGTATATTTCTTTGAAGGCAGACGGACGGTTTGATATTTTGTAATTTTTTATTAAATGTATCTGCTTGCTCAATAATAACAATATCTTCAACAAGAGGATTTGCTTCGAAAGAATAGTATACTCAATACTCACTCTGTTTTCTGTGCGATGAAAGATTTTTTTTCAGTTGCTTCTGCCTGTTGTGCTTAAGTTTGAATAGTTTTATTATGAAGATCTGGATTTGTTGAGAGTGAGTATTATGTATTAATTTATGTTTCATTGAATTCATTAATTAAATGATCAATTTCGATATTTTCCAAGTTATTATTGTGCGGAGGCAACAATCGGTTTGAGGCAAAATCTAAGTCACGGCGAAAATTATTCCAATTGGTGTTTTTATATGATATTATGGTATTTTGAGTTTCAGAAGGAAGCCAATGTGCTGAAGTTTTAAATTCAGTTTAAGTGGAAAATGATCTGAGAATGATGATATCTGAAAATTAGCCACATTTCTACTGATTAGTATGATGATTTTCCAGCCAATTAAAAAGTATTTTACCATTCGAATTTTCGATGACATCTCCCCATGCGGAATTTTTTGAATTGAGATCTCCACCCAGCACAAAAGCATCAAAATTTTGACAAAGACGCAGTAATTTTTCCAGATAATTTCCAAGTTGCTGAGCTGGGTGATTACATGGAATGTAAACAGATCCAAATAAATATTTTTTGTGGTATTATTAAAAGAAGATTGGACTTTTATCAGGGATGTTTTAATGCCGACATCATTTTATAAAACTTTGTCAAAAAGAAATGTGTGTTTTTTTTTTAACTACTGCAACACCCAATGGTGAGTTGTCATACACAAAGTTGTATCCATCTAGTTTAACTTTTCTTTTTTTTTCAGATGGCATTCCTGAATGAAATAGAATGCTTTTGAGATCTTATATTGAAAGTTAAAATATTTATGACTCTATGGTCCATATTTAGTTTTAATTTTGTTAAGGATACGAATAAATTCGGCTTTGGCCTCAGATTTTTGCATCTTTGAATATTCAGACAGGAATATGTTTATTTTCTGTTCAATTGACAGCTCTTCTGGCTCAAGGAAAAGAGCGCCTAATTTCATAAATTGTTCAATAATTGATGGTTTTTGTACAGTATGACTTGGTACTGGACGTGTATTAAAAAGACTGGCAAAGCTTTGCTCAGGGACGATACGTGAAACACCAATAGCACTTTGGACATTGTTCCTTGCAATGGAACGTTCTTCTGCCGCTTTGGCAATTCATTGTTTTCTGGCTGCAGCATATTTTTTGTAAGTGGGGCAGCCTCCCCAGTTTGCAGGATGTCCAGGTTCTTTGCAATTATTGCAAAAAGGTTCATTGTTATCTTCTCGATGTCTCTGACACTCACCAGGATTTTGATTTTGGTCACACTTTACTCATCTGTAACTAGAGTTACAATTTTTTGCAGTGTGACCCCATCTCTGACACCTACGGCATTGCATGTCCGTTTCCGTTCTTTTCGGCTTTACCCATGCAACTATTTGATTTTGTAAACTGTTTATTTTAGAAACATCACTTACTATTTTTCATAAGCGTAGGAAGGCCTCTGGGGAGGGGGCTTAGACCGCATAAAGTTCCGCTATAGACTTTCATGCACAATCGAATTACTTTGGTTGCCACCGTGGTGCAATGGTTAGCATGCCCGCCTTGCATACACAAGGTCGTGGGATCGATTCCTGCTTCGACCGAACACCAAAAAGTTTTTCAGCGGTGGATTATCCCACCTCAGTAATGCTGGTGACATTTCTGAGGGTTTCAAAGCTTCTCTAAGTGGTTTCACTGCAATGTGGAACGCCGTTCGGACTCGGCTATAAAAAGGAGGTCCCTTATCATTGAGCTTAACATGGAATCGGGCAGCACTCAGTGATAAGAGAGAAGTTCACCAATGTGGTATCACAATGGACTGAATAGTCTAAGTGAGCCTGATACATCGGGCTGCAACATAACCTAACCTAACCTAACCTAACCTTGGTTGTGGTAGCAGTTGCCGATGGCAATGTTTGAGATCTGATATTTATAAAATAAATCTGTGGTTGAACTTTTGATTTACTTGAATAACTAAAGCTCCTTTATTATTTTGTTTAGTCTGGTTTAGTCAATTTAATTTAAAAAAATAGTAATTGATACTATTCTTTCATAAATTAATATCTTAATAATGCTGCAAAAAAGCATAGCCAAAAAGAAGTGCAAATGTTCTTTTTGGGTCCGGAAGTGGTGCAAAAATGGTGGAGAAGCGATGAATGTAATATGAAATTGTCATAGAACGAATGTCCACCGTTTCAACAGCCGTTGCAATGAATTTGCATCACTTCTTAAGTTGTGATCCAAATTCAGTGTTTTGAATGTGAATTAAAAAATTTTGTTATATTTTCCCAAATAATTAATTTTTATATTTTTTTATGATTTTTAATGCATTCTAACGCTTGCTTGAAACGTTTTCCCTCGAATATTTTCAAAAATTCTATAAAAATTTCTATAATTAATTTAGCATTTTTGTGGCAAAATTTGAATAATTTGTACCATTTTATTTATTCTTACTTTTTTTAAAAAGAAAACAAAAAATTACGCATTAAAATATGAAAAAAATTAAGTAAACAAACTTCCTGTGTAGTTAAAATAATTAACTTCTTTGTGAGGACATTTTTGGAAGTGCTTTTAAAGTTGTGCCTTTAGAACAACTCCCAATTTTTTTGCTGAGAAAAGTGTGGAACTACTTTTAGTTGCTTTATTATAAATTAATTGTCGAGTTATTTTGATGCCTATATTGTTATTCATTTTTATGAAATAAAACATTAATTGAACCTATAAGTTCAGTCTATTAATTTTCAGCTAGGGGGGCTATAGCCCCCCTAGGAAAAATGTATAGCTACGCTAATGCTATTTTTCCAGGAAATAAAGAAACGAGGAAAAGGCCAGTGTCAATATTGTTTTTAACCCTTTCGACCCTAAAGTTGCCTGTGGGCAACTTTTTGTGTTTTGAGACTCACTGTCAGCGTTGTTTTTGTTTTTGTTCATAAAACTGTAACGGTATCGAAAGCTACAAGTGTTTTCTTCAAGTTGAATGAAAAATCAGCTAATTTGGTTGTCAATTAGCAAAAAAATTTTCATTAATACGTACGTACCTCAAAAAAAAATATTTACGAATTTAAAAAGAAGTTTTTATACATGTGACTTTTTCCAAAAATTACAACTAAAATGTTGAAAGTTTTTATTAAATCTATTGTAGTACATGTCAAATAAAATATTTCTGGAAGTCAAATCTTAGAATTGCAAAAAAACAACAGATGGGAAATTTTTAAAATTGAAATGTTGCCTGTGGGCAACTTTGGGCAATTGTGGTAGTAAAATTACATATTTTTTTTTTTTTTTTGAACATAAGACCTGGAGAAAAAAGGTTTGAAAAACAATGATTTTGAAAAAACTTTGAACTTCAATTGGGATGTCCCAGTGACGAGAAATGCGGCGATGATCTGGAAAACATATCTGCAGTGCAGTGGGGAATTTGGAAGGAGTCGTAAAAAGGGAGGAAGCCACTTCTTGGCAACATACTAGTGGATTAGCACGAATATTGACGCTTTATAATACTTTGTTTTTTACACCGCCAGTTAAATTGACATGGGTTAAAAAAAAAAAAAAACATTTTCGTGAGTCGTGAATGAAATGTAAACGAAACCTCGTGAATGTGCGTGAACGGGATTAAAGAAAAATGTGTGGCGCGTGAGCGTGAGTAAAAATCAAATTGTGTTCGTGATTGTGAGTGAGTAAACTTTCTCCGAAATCACGCTCCCGATAAAAATTTACTTTCACGATCCAACCCACGCTCACGATCCAACTGACGCTAAAGATAAAATTCACGTTAACAATAAAATTCATATTCACGATAACTCACGGTAAAACAGACACAAAAAGTCACAATCACGAACAAATTCACGTTCACGATTAAATTCAAGCTCACCGATTTTAATCACCTTTACATATTTAATCACGCTTAAGGTTTCAATAGCGTGAGTCACGAGAAATTTCGTTAATTACCAGAATTTTATTGAGCCACGAAAATTGTCGTGTTCCGAAAATATTCGTGACTTACGAGATTTGTCATGAATTACGAAAATGGTCGTGAATCGTGCGAAAGCGTGAGACAAAAACATTGTTCATGTGTGAGCGTGTGCGAGTATGACTTTTCATTTCGTGACCGTGAATTCCTACCTACATGGCATGCGTGAGTACAAATATTTCTTGGTGAATGTGTTTGAGCGTGATTGAAATTCCACTCACGCGCGCATCTAAGTATATATTTACTGTAAAATAACAAAAAACTTAACAAAAATACAATAAAACGTAATACGTCTATCATTACAAAACAAAATAGTTTGTAGTCACAATTGCCCAAAGTTGCCCACAGGCAACATTCTCTACCGCCTAAACGAATGGGCGTGGCGACCCGAAATTTTGGCTAGACGCTTGTTAAATGACTTCAACATGATTAAAAGTAAAAAAAAAATTTAGCGATACCTATAAAAATTCGGGGTCGAAAGGGTTAATGGAATTTGTAGTTGTGAATTTGTTTATGTTTGCTACAGTATCGGGAACAATAGTATCTAGCTCAGATTTTATTTCATCAATTTCAGTGTCAGAAGTGAGACCTCTCAATACTAGAGATGTTTGTTTCAATTCTTTCGGTGTGAAAGAATAAAAATTAATATTTTTCTCCCTTAAAATTGTCATCATTGACGTATGGACAGTTGTATCTGCAAAGTAAATTTTGCTTTTGTTTTCGTTAATTTTGTGATTTTAACTCAAAATTTTTGGATTGTGCTCCGAAGAGTGTCAACTAGTGTTCTTATATTCACAATATAGATGTAAATGGGAGGACACCATTTTGGTTTTTGTGTAGTTTTGTTGTTGTTAATGTTGTTTTTAACTGGTGGTTGCGAGCTGCAAATGGGACATTCGATATTGACATCAGCCAACTCTCCAAGGATGTCAAACCTGTTCTGGTCAGTGGGTTGGTAATTTTTAATTTTTCCGACAGGTCAGGAATAACAATGTCTGTTGGTGGTAATGCATTCTCAAGCCGCTGCCTTTTACGGTAGTTGGATTGAGTGATGACGAGATCATTGCTATTGTTGCCGGCAATGACCACTTGTTGATGCTGATTTGATGTGGGTATTTCCAAAGATTATAGGTTTGAGGAAGATGGGAGATTGGCTTGCGTCATACCAAATGTTGAATTTACCAGATTAGTTTAATACATGTTTGTAACCTTTTAGTTGTTTTTCGTTTTTATTTTTTAAATGAAAAATTTAATTTTCTTAGAGAAACAATGTTAAATTTTAGGCAACAACAAAAGAAATTACATTTTCCCCTTTATGGAAATTTATTTCGTGCACTTAATTTCTTTTTATTTGCATTTTAATGCTATGTCAATACTTGTCGTATACGCGTTTGGTTCGAATATTAAACTAATGTGGTAAATGGTTTGATGTGCTCAGTAGCCAATCTCCCATCTTCCTCTTCTATAATCTTTGGGTATTTCTACCTCAGTAACGTCACACTCCATATCGTGAGGGATACGGCCAGGCATATTATATGCAAAATTTGTAGGAGAATTGCCTGGGTCAACAGTATTACCAAAAAATATAAAATTTAATGAAATTTATTTTCCACAAAATAATATACGTCTGTCTATGTTCAGTGTTGCCAACTTTTTTTCCCTGTGCGCCTGGTAATAATTCTGCATATCAAATTCAGTTACTTGTAATTTTGGTGTTTTATGTTGACTACTTTATGCTAAATATTTCTTTCACTTTTTGGTGATTTGCAATAGAATTCGATTAACTTTGCATGTTTGTGCCTAAGTTGCAATCATCTGAAAAGTGGTGCCAACTAAAAGAGAGTAAAAACATTCGACAACATTTTGGACAACCAAATATTTCCTACACTCATAGAAACAAGTCTGTTGTTAATATCAAACGCTGTCTGCTGTTTTTCAGCAAACAATCTGTTATTTTGGAGCAGCAAACATACTGCAGGAAAGTCAGTTGTTTGCTGAAATTTCCTGCTGATACGAATAAAATTATAAATTCACTCCGGTCAAATGGACATTACTAAAATGGTACACATTATATAAAATCAAAAATTAAAAACAATTCGAATTTTTTATTATGTAATCAAATTTGTGAACAAACTATCCTTTTTAGTAATTTACATTTTTTTAATTAAATGGGATTTGTATACGCTTAACTTCTACACTCATAGAAAAAAGTCTGCAAATAACAGCAGTCGATGTCTGCTGCTATATTTTTGTACTTCAGGGCCTAATGAACAATAAATTATAAAATTTTTAAGTTATAAATTGTTTCCCAAAGCATATTTAAGAACCAAAAGTAATTTTTGGTATATTTTTGCACTGTAACATACTTACAAGCTAATAAATACGATCAGCAAACATTTTGTTTGCTGTTATGCCTCAAATCGATAAATATTCACATTTTTACTCAATTAGTATAGATTTGCATAAAATATTGTTTTAATTATGTTAGGATATCTCCTAAGTTGATATTTTTATTTGTTTCAGCCAAAATAAAACATGATTTAGTGTATTCGAGCTTCAAAAATAGCAGGAAATGTTTGCTATTTCAGCAAACAGTGACTGCTGTCCCTTTTTCAGCAGACTTTCTGCTGTTTTAGCAGACTTTTCTGCTGTCCCTACTAACAAATTTCTTTCGGTGTATATATATGTGGCTAACATAAATATTTGTCCCGAACGACAAATCTAACATGTCAATGTCTTCGATAGTCGATATATGGCTGTTCTACACCCTCAAAAAAAATCGCTTCTTTAACATATGTTCCAAACATATTTTGCAGGAAGCACATATATTATTGCATACTGCCGAAACATTAATATGTTTGTTTTATGTGAACATATTATATGTTTGGAAGCATTTTGAGCCAAAAATATTATATGCTTGGAAGAATTTTTCCCAAACACGATTGTGCATTCCCTAACATACTCGTAATTTTCACTTCCACGAAATTTTTTAGTTATTGGCACCTTTCTCTGTAATACAAATAATGTTGAAGAAATTATTCACTTTTATAAATTTTTTAAATTTTACCTTTCGCCTGCACGGAGAATCGAACCGAGGACCATACAGTTTGTAAGCCAACACACTATCCACTGGGCTACGTAGCTGTTATAGTCACCAGTAGATAATTATCGTTTTAAGTTACATTTATATAGCATAGTTTGCAGCGCCCACGAGCCCATGCAAACATAACATTATTTAACAGAAACATACATTTGTTTGCCACGTGGAGCAGTGGTTAGCATGTCTGCTTTGCATGCAAAGGGTCGTGGGTTCAATCCCTGCTCCGACCGAATTTTTTTTTTTAATTTACACATTTATATTTATACTATATTAATTTTTTTAAATGAAACATCGAAATGTGCGTTATTAAAGATTTATAGTCAGTAACAGTGCTTGATATAAACGAAATTGAATGATTTTTGGATAAAATATTATTTTTTATTGCAAAAATAACAATCTTGTAATAAAAAACTGTTTTTGTACAAAACTTTAAAATTTGGAAGGAATTCAAAAACTAACAAAAGAAGAACGTGGAGTCGAGTATAAACATACATACATAATTTTATAATATAAACATAAATTTATTTAGGAGTGAACAGTTTTTTACTAGCATTTAACACCATCGCTCTAAAATTCCTTTTATTTTTCTTTAATAATTCATTTTAAAGAAAATAAACTTTTTAAATTGTTTTAGCTGTAAAAGTCGAACTTAATGCCCGCTTTTATATTTGATGGTGTCCGTCAACTCCTCGTGGACTACTTTTTAATAAAGTGAAACTAAACTTTGTTTTTTTACATTTTACTGTGTAATTTTTCACTATTTCCTCCTTATTTCATTTTACCGTCCCAACTCTAAAAAGAGTATAGTGCCCTTTCGTTATTTTTATGAAGACCCCTGATTTCTTTTAACGAACCAAGAAAAAAATAATGCCAAAATGATAAACAAAACACATGTCCACACATACATAAAATGCTGCTCTCAAGGCGAAAACATAAGCTGTTTGTTTTTCAAATGTCTATTCTCTTGGTTCATAATGTATATTCTCTTTATTCAAATTAAATAATATTTAGACTTAAACATATCAAATTTTTGGCCTTATCATAAAACAGTTTTCCGAAACAACATACAAGCGGTTTCACAGAAATTGTTCTCTTTTGACTCTTTTGCTGTGTTATATTGATATCTTTCGTCAACTCTCCCGGTTTCCATCTCTATTTCTCTCTATACTCTCTCTGTCGCTTTGAATAAAATATCACAACATATGTATGTTTAGTCAAAATTTGTAAATTTATATATGTTTGTATTCACACATATGATTTTTATGAAACATTCATGCCCCAAACATAATATATTCTAACATATTAACATAGATGTCCCAAACATTTAGTGTTAGTTTAGGAAAATTACATGTTCGCACTTAAATATATTGTGGTTTAAAATCGTGCCCGAAACACATTTTGTTTATATAGGAACATATGAAAAACATATTTTTCTAACAGTGTACAATTTTAACAAAACAGCCGAAGAAAAACTCAACTTGATGAAGATCTTCTAAAAGGGCTCTATATTTCTGTAAAGTATTTTCCAATAAGAGCTGGTATTTTCGTATTCGAAGAAAATTTTAACGTTTTGAGGTAAATGTTCGGATGTTTATTTCATAATAAAGCGAAAAGTATGCAGTTGATAATAAAAATGATGGTGAAAGTCCGGATTCTGTGACAGCAAAAATTATTTTTACCTCCTCCATATGTTATTGAATCGCGAATACAAAGGGAGCAGCGCATCTATGTTTCCATTAAAAAAATAAAATCTCTGCCACTTTTACTCTCTTGCTAGTTTTTATTGGATAATTATTGCTAGAAAAGTATGCGAACAGACCTATTGTTGGTTTTGACAAATGTCAACGTCGATATGTCAAACGCCAACGCCGTCAAAGCATCACTTTTAAACGAAAACACGAGACAAGCCCGGAAAGTGTAAAAATTATTTTGTGTTGTTTTGGGATATATTTTCCAATTTTTTTATTATATTTGGTAAGTATTATATTGTATAATATTGTTATCTTTTTAAAGTACTTTTGTTTTTAATAATTTGTTTTAATAATTTTTAGATTGGAAAATGACTATTATACATTAATATATGGGAGCAACCGCCTGTGACGGCCGCTAAGGACATAAATTTCTCTAGATGAACGCCATTCGGATTGATATTTTTTATTGCCAATGTGGAAACTTTCTTTTACATTTTTGGGGCATTTCAATTTATAATACAGATTTTCCATCCTTATCCATCCATTTTCCATGCATTAAAGGAAATTTAATTATAGTGGGCATAATTAACTATTCTGTTAAGGTTTTTCTCATTTGTATTGCTTAAATATTTACAATAATATTGCAAACAAATTTTCTATCGTGGCGGCCTGCCTGTGCAGAAAGATATTGGCGGCGTTAGTTTTTTTTTTTTTTTAATTTGCTCAGTACTTTGTGCACCAAGAACACTTTGCAGAATTGAAGATGCCATATTTTTCATGCAATAAATTTGGTAAAATTAACTTTTCCTGGCCCATTGATTTTGTAAAAGTTATAATTTAATTACCTTATATTTTCAAAAAGACCTTTGATATGTTTAGGAAAGTGGATAGTATTCACAAAAATCGAAGATAATTTTGCTTAAACTTTTTTGTGTTAACTTTTAAAAATTGTGGCAACATTATACTTTCGAACACACTGAAAATCAGCTGATTAAAACCAACCCAAAATTTATACACCAATCAGAGGAAATTTCGGTTCAAATTTTAGACGGATTTTTAAAATCGTGGTTTCTGCCATATATAAGTGACTTTCCCAATAAAATTTGCAAATATTTATAAAAAAACATATTAAAGTTTCAGAATCTGTTATTTATTTGTCATAAAAACTTCTAACTTTGCATACGATGGCTGTACACTAAGCCTACACAAAAGAAATGTTCGTGTACATTTTGCAGGTCTATGACGGTGTATAGTGTTGGCCAGAACACCTTTTAAGTGTGACACCACACGAAAATTGTACATGTGTGTACCAGAACAGACACGATAAACAAAAAACTTTGTTTCGAAGTTCCCTCGTGTTGTAAAGAGTACAAAGGGTTGTATTTGACCGTCATACATTTACCTAAGGGAAACGAATAAAGTCGAGGATCACTTCAGTTCTGAAAAAAAGAAAACTATTCTTTCAGTGTCAATTCACAATAGTGCCCTTGTCACTATTGTGAATTGGCCTTTTTACTTTTGCAAAAGGGATCTTTGACATAAGGCAACATTTCTTCTTAGATAGTGGTTATGAATTACATGTTCAACAAGTTATTATGTATATGTTTCAAAGCGAAAATCCAAATTCACTGTTACAATTCATTGATATTCGAGAGAACAACATAGAAATCATACTGCGGACATGATTACATGTCTACAAACAACTTTCCAGATTTTTGATTTTCACTACGAAACATGGACATAATATACAAGTTCACAATTGAATAAATGCCCTAATAAACCACTGCTCACAAGCTACGATAACTGAAATGGGAATCTCAAAGATTCTTCCTGAAATTATTCTGATATTTATTATGAGCCAAAGGTGTCAAAACACACTAAGGATAAATTTTAGGCTCAACTTTCCGTAAAACGTGTTGATCGAAACTTAAAATCCCAAATTCTAATTCGCCATCAAGTAAAATTTACGTATTTTTTCGGGCAAGAAGAGTATTCTTGAAAGTAAGTCTTGGGGGACTTTTCCTACTTTTTTGAAAGCTTTTTAGCCTTATGGCCAAGATGTTAAAGTTGACAGAATTCAAGATGATTTCAGGAATATTGAAGAATTTTTGAGATTTATTGGAACCAAGCTGGATTTAGTTTAATAGTATTTTCTTTTATGTAAGGATGACTATTTCCAAGCGGAATCATCTAACCCTTAGGAGCAAGCGCTTTCAATGAAAAGTTTATCAACTTGTGAACAAGTCGAAACATTATGTTAGGGAAATGTAACATATATCCTGTTCTACACGGAAATTACACTCATATGTCAAGGACCTGGAATATTGTTGGCGACAATAATATTTTTCAGCGTACCCACACAAAACTCAATGACAGGGACGAGTGAAACAATAGCAGATTTATTTCATCCGAATGTATACATACATTTGGCTTAACTTCATCAATTTAATAGAAGGAGACAGATTCCTCAAATTCTTCGCCGTGTCAAAGTAAGTGCTGAAATGTAGTGTTCCGGTCGTCTTCATGAGCTCCGTGCCTTTAGTGTTAGGTTCCGCTGCATCCTTCGTGCACTGGAATGTGGCAGCTGACCATTTTTGTTGTGACCACAGAAAGACTCAGATTGGTGGGAGGTATTGTTTACATTGTATACGTTACTCCATATTATACGTTTGGTAGCCACGATCGTACTTGCTTGTGCCTCTAATTTTATTAAAATAGAATTTATTGTGTTTAAATTATAGCTCTTTCCCTGGAGTTAAACAATTTGTGTGTTGCGTTATAGTAGCTTGGCTTACGAATGTTTATTTTGTCAGATGTTTTTTTGTACAGGGATGTTCAGCGTACCCAATATTTCATATGTTCTTAATGTCACCTGCAAGTGAACAGATGTAATTTATGGTACGCATGCGGCAGGGATTGTTATTGATTGGAGTAGAGAAGGAATATGTAGAACAGACTAGACATGATATCCCACCATACTGAGTCACTACATATCGATGTCCTTGCTTTCCACCAAATAGGCTATAGTTACAGGATTATTTTTGAGTAGTCATTTAGGGATTCATGACGCCACCTGTCGGGAGTTTCTGGTACCGAGAATGTATACCACTTTCAGGACTCCAAAGTCGTTGTAAGTTGGAATATATTCCATAATGAAGTAGTTTGTGTGACCTGTCACAAAGACACAACTACAGGGACAAATTCCCGAAATAGATGGCAGTATATATGGTTAGGACTGGAAATATGGGGTGATCATTCATAGTTATACCGTTGAATTGAATATTTTAGGTTGAAATATAAAGTGAAAATTCAAAGTAATTTGGTGAATTTTCTACAATTTATTTGTTTAACTGATAGGTTTCGCCGTGGTGCAATGGATAGCATGCCCGCCTTGCATACACAAAGTCGTGGGTTCGATTCCTGCTTCGACCGAACACCAAAAAGTTTTTCAGCGGTGGATTATCCCACCTCAGTAATGCTGGTGACATTTCTGAGGGTTTCAAAGCTTCTCTAAGTGGTTTCACTGCAATGTGGAACGCCGATCGGACTCGGCTATAAAAAGGAGGTCCCTTGTCATTGAGCTTAGCATGGAATCGGGTAGCACTCAGCGATAAGAGAGAAGTTCACCAATGTGGTATCACAATGGACTGAATAGTCTAAGTGAGCCTGATACATCGGGCTGCCACCTAACCTAACCTAACCTTCACTTATTTGCTCTACGATGTGTACTGTATAAACTTTAGCTTACGACTGACTTGACAGCTCTCTCCGCTAGGGATTTATATACCGAGATATGACGATTTCGAATGTTCTCGCTAATTGGCCTACAACCTTCTAGATTAATCTACTAATATCTGGTACGCACATATTTATCGGCTTATGCTCATTGTCTTGGCTATCTAGAACTTTCTATCGGGCGTTATTGTACAGGTGATATGGCACACATACTTTTAGGCTTATGCTAATAATCTAGTGCATTCTACTATCTGGTAGATGTCGTGCAGGCATAACATGTGATTATGGTCATATTACTACAATAAGTAAAACAAAAGTCGTTACTTTTACAATGAACGATTGGAAAACTAAGAACACAAAAGATGTTTAGGAAAGTACTAGAAAATAAAGAAAGGACTCTGTTATATCCCTAGTTTATAATTTCTTATTAGAATACATACATTTATTCATATTAGTAACCTATGGCAACACTGAATTAAAAAAAGGTCACTTTTTTTGTATTGATCTCGATTTATCTATTCTTTTGTTAATCGTAGTTGAATATCTGTATAATAAAGAAGATTGAAAGTAAGCGTGCACGAGTTCAATTATTTCAACACAACAAGATTGGCGACGAGAAAATAATAGGTAATGGATCCAGGACAGTTTCAGCAGTTGTTAGAAATATTCAACAAAAGCCAGCAGGAGCTGCTAAACAAAATTGGAGAAAATTCGAGAAGTGCACAGACACATACACAACAGCAACATGTGTCACCATTACAAGTAATTATTCCGCCCTTCGAAAACTTCGATTCGCAAAAAGAAAATTTCAAGCTATATATGCAAAGATTCGAAAATTACTTATTAATGCGAAATGTACTTACAAACAAGGCAATGTGTCACCAAATGCTGATTAATTCAATAGGGTCAATACATTTCAAATTAATGGTATCATTGGTCGCCCCAAAGAAACTTCCAGAAGTGAGCTACGATGAATTGGTACAAAAATTAGAGGCACATCTATGTCCAAGAAGAAATATATTGGTTTTACAACATCGATTCCTTTGCACATATCAAAGTGAAGATCAAACATTGGCAGAGTATGCAGCGACACTACGCCGGGACCTGATTGATTGTCAATTTATTTCCTCATGTGACTGCAAGGCAGACATTTCAAATATATTTCTTCGAGCACAATTCATAAGAGGGCTGAGAGAACCACATATTCGCGAACAACTTTTACAGTCAGATGAAGCAAATTTTGAAAAGATTTTGGAGAAAGCGCTATCGTTGGAAGCCTCAAAGATCGACTGTCAAGAATTAAATTCAAAACAGCCTATAAATGCAAATGATGTAAATAAGATTCATTCAACACATTCAAGCCGCCGTAGAAGTCGTTCTCGGAACAAGCCACCTTCAAGGAAAGGACATCGCTCAAAATCAGATATCAACTTTACTCAATTGGGCATCGACCATTTATGCATACGTTGCGGTAGAAACAGCCATAAGGTAAAGGAATGTCGTACAAATCCAAAGAAGCTGAAATGCAGATCTTGTGGCAAAATAGGTCATGTGCAACAGGTATGCATCAAAAATTTAATTGCAACACAAGGTAACAACCACCAAAACGATGATTATGAGGAATCAATTCACAAATTATACAACATCAACAAGATTGTTGACATTCATCACAATCAGCACAATAACAAAAATGATGATCATAAGTATATAGTAGCTGTTAACATAAATGGATGCCGTAAGAATTTTGAGGTAGATTCCGGAGTAAAATATACATTGATTAACAAGAGTGCATATGATCGGCTCAACATCAGAACACAATTGCAGCGTTCGTCGATAGCATTTCGTTCCTACACTAGAAATATTTTAATTCCTTACGGAAAGGTAAGTGTAGACGTCGAATATAGAACAATTAAGTCGAAACAGGAAATGTATATAGTACCTGACGACTATGAACCTTTACTGGGACGCATTTGGATACGAAATCTTCAAATAAACCTTCAAGATATTGATCGTCCAAATTATTTTTCAATAAAAACAATTCGAACAAATCAATCATATTCAATTAACAGCATAATTAATAAATTTCAAGAACTTTTCGTTGAGAAGGTAGGATGTATTCCAAATTTCGAAGTGAAATTACAATTACGGGAAAACGCTGTTCCAAAGTTTTTAAAGGAAAGAGAAGTACCCCTTGCTCTTCGCCAGCGAGTAGAAAAAGAACTCAATGAGTTAGAATCGGCAGGCATAATATCTAAGGTTGAAAGGAGCGATTGGGGGTCGCCTTTGGTCATCATACCAAAATCAGATGGGAGCGTTCGACTTTGCGTCGATTATAAAATTTGGGCAAACCCACAGCTGGTTTCAGCCAACTACCCGATTCGCAGAATTGACGAAATTCTCAATAATCTCAAAGGTACTTTTGCCGTTTAGACTTATACAAGGCGTATCTACACCTTAAAGTTGATGAAGATTCAAGTCAGATTCAAACCATTTCAATACATAGGGGAACATATAGGGTCAACCGCCTTTCTTTTGGGATAAAGACTGTCCCTGCGGAATTCAACCGCATTATAGAACAAATTTTGAGTGGGTTGTCATATTTCGACGATATCGTTATTTATGGTACAACGGAAACCGAGTGTTTATTTAATTTACATGAATGTCTTCAGCGTTTGAAGGAATATGATTTACACCTAAATTTGCAAAAATGTTCATTTATGAAGACACAAATTGAATATTTGGGCCATGTAATTCGTCACAATGAAATTTCAAAATCTCCATCAAAGATTCGGGCTATAGCAAACATACCAAGACCTTCTACTGTCGACGATTTGAGAAGATTTTTAGGAATGGTGACATACTATTCGAGGTTTATTCCGGACATGTCATCCATAACAGCACCTTTACGCCAGTTGCTACAGAAGAATAAAAAGTTTTTATGGTCAACAAATTGTGAGGCAGCATTTCTGAAATTGAAACAAATTATAGCTAGTGACCAAGTACTAATGCCTTTTGACCCGGAATTAGAAGTTGTTGTGGCATGCGACGCCAGCCCTACCGGAGTTGCCGGTGTACTTTCACATGTAGTAAATGGCCAGGAACGGCCAGTCGCATTTGCTTCCAGGTCGCTAACTACTGCCGAGAAAAATTATAGCCAACTGGATCGCGAGGCGTTAGCTATAATTTTTACAATCAATTATTTCTTTATGTATTTGTATGGTCGAAAATTTAAATTGATTTCGGATAATCGCCCTTTATGCCGAATTTTTCATCAAAATAACAAATTGCCAGCTATAACGTCGGCTAGATTGCTACGCTATGCCGAATTTCTTTCAAACTTCGAATACGAGCTCATTTTCAAAAAAGGGTCAGAGAATACAAATGCAGATTGCCTCTCCAGAGCAACTCAAATTTTCGAAAAAACAACCACAGATCAAGTTATTAATGATGAAGTAAATGAACCGTGTGTTCAAACAATTTTTAATATTTCAACCGAAATTATTAATAGCGAATTATTAGCCGCGGAGACAACTAAGGATCCAGTTTTGGCAAATCTTTTGAAACAATTATGTGATGGTAGAGAAAATAATGAAGCTTACACGGTAAACAATGGTATTATATTCAAGGGTCAACGAGTGGTGATTCCGAAAAATCTTCAGCATCTCATATTGAAAGAACTTCATCATACACACTCTGGAATTACCAAAATGAAGCAACTCGCCAGAATTTATTGCACGTGGAAAGGAATTGATCGTGACTTCGAGAGATTTGTTCGAGGATGCGAATCTTGCATTCAAACTCAATCAAAACCTGTAAAAGCACCACTACATCATTGGGAAGATCCTGCTCAAAATTGGGACAGAGTTCATATCGATTATGCAGGTCCGTTTCAAAATCATAATTTTTTGATTGTAGTGGATGCTAAATCAAGATGGGCTGAGATAAAAATTACTCGTGAGGCCCCCACAACAGAAATTTCATTGAGATTTTTATCAGATATTTTTGCAAGCCATGGATTTCCAATTACATTGGATTCCGATAATGCAACTATTTTTAAAAGCGACGAGTTTAGTGCATATTGTAAAAAAAAATGGAATTTTCCAAAAAATAATAGCACCGGGGCATCCAAGCACTAACGGATTAGCTGAGCGCAATGTACAAACGCTAAAAAGGAAACTGAAGGCAATGGCTACAGAACCGGGCTTATTACAAATCAAAGTAAATGAAATTCTTCAAAGATATAGAGCAACTCCTCTCTCTTGTGGGAAAAGTCCAGCGGAATTGTATTTAAATCGCCGCATGCGAATTCGATTAGACGCCATGATGTTTGCAACTAAATTTGAACGGACAAAACCAATTGCAGGAGTGCGTAAATTAAGTATGGGAGAAAGAGTATCAGTTCTGCATACGAAAAACAACAAAACAATATGGAAAACTGGTTCAATTATAGAGAAATATGGTCAGCTTCACTATTTGGTAAGACTCGATGATGGTTATGTACTTAAACGTCATATAGATCAGCTGAAAGCTACAAGAGTTCAGGAGAAGAAAGTACATTTTAATTCAAAAGTACCTCAATATTCATCAGAACAAAAGGAACATCAAATACTATACAGTACCTCCAGAATTGCAAATTCAAATTCAACCCAATATTCCAGAAACAGCAAATTCGAGATTTAATCATACGCAAGATAGTCAACATCGTTCTCAAAATTCTCAACCATCTCTTCAACCAAACAATAGTCCAGACCATCAAAATCGTTTGCAAAATTCTCAACCAACTCTTCATACAAGCAATAGTCCAGACCATCAAATTCCAACAACTACAGGTTCAACTTCAAATTTCCAGCAAAGTCAAAATTCACAACCAAATTTTCAAGATTCAAGTAACCAACAATGCACGGAACATCAGGGTCAACAGCAACCCTTACGAAGATCTCAACGTACCCGAACGAGACCAACATATCTGAGAGATTTCGTAGACGAAATCGATTGATTCAAATCTTCAAGGATCTCTAATAAGCGTGGGAGACTGTTATATCCCTAGTTTATAATTTCTTATTAGAAAACATACATTTATTCATATTAGTAACCTATGGCAACACTGAATTAAAAAAGGTCACTTTTTTTGTATTGATCTCGATTTATCTATTCTTTTGTTAATCGTAGTTGAATATCTGTATAATAAAGAAGATTGAAAGTAAGCGTGCACGAGTTCAATTATTTCAACACGACAGACTCTAACAAGTTATGACGTAATTTTATTGTTGCAATTTGAAATTTAAATTAACGGAAACTAAATTAGTAAACTTAAATCTAGAAATATCACATTCGTAACAATGTTATTGTGACTATCTTATAAAAGGATAATTGATAAGTAGATGGCAGTAAATGGTTAGTGACAGTAGTTTTATCGTAGAAAGAAAAAACGTTAAATTTTGATTATAAAGAGTAAAGAAAGAATTACGATAACGAAAAAACCACGTGAGATTTATGTGAACAAAGAACGTGATAATATAACGTAATCCCGAAAATTTAAATCACACTAGAAATCTAAACGCCACAATTTCTAAAGTACATGAAAATTAATTAAAGAAACAAAGAGACATACTCATCATTTTTTTTTTTTTTTGAAATTCAGAAACATAAAACATAAATTTTTGTTTGCTAAAATAACAATCGTAAATAGAACATAACTACATTCAAAATAATGAAACTAATTTCATCATCTCTTTAAAATTACAAATTACAAAAAATTAAAAAAAAAATCTACAAGGAATCTAAAAGCCAATTAAAAATAATTATTCTAAAAGCTGTATAAAAATAAAAATGGTTAAAAATAAGTGGGTGGGCTGCCCATGGAATTATTTCCACCTGATTCCACTGTTGTGCCAAATCCTATGTTTGCTTAGTATTGTACCAACTTCCGTTTGAAAAATTTCCGTCCGTTTCCGTTTTAAAATTTCAAAATTCAAAAGTGTAACCGTCAAATGTCACTTGTCAAATAAAACTCATTTAACCACCTGGCACTAAATTTATTTGTAAGTTGGATAAGAGCGGAAAAGAACCCACAATTCCGGCGAGCTCAAGCCGCAAGAAAAAGCCAATAGTGCCACCGCTCATTAATAAAACCTCGTCCCTTACACGCCGTACAATTGTTCATACCCGCTGTGCAGACAAACGGTTATGGATTCAATAATGCGGTGACCTTTCTGAGTGTTTCAAAGCTACTCTAAAATTTTCATCGCAATGGGAAATGATGTCCAGGCTCGGCTATAAAAAGGAGATCATTACAGATTGTCTTAACATTGTTATGTTTTATCCGCGTGTATAAGGCCAAAGAAGAAAAACAAACGAAAATAAATCCTAGACAACAATCCAACTCAACTTCCAATACTTTGATGGAATTCAATTTATTTCACACATTTAATAAATGTAGAAGTTAAAGTATTAAATGATTTATGGGTTTCATTTCAACATATCGTTAAAAAAAGACAAATTGTGTTGCTGGGACAACAAACATTTGTAGTTGTTATAGCAGTAAAAATTTTAGCTATTTCAACTAACGCAGTTTGCTACTTTAGCAGCGATGTTTGTCAAAAGCTTTTAGCAAACACGTTTGCTAATTCAGCAGCATTTGTTTGCTATTTTAGCTGTAAAAAATGTCTGCTGTTTCAACTAACGAATGTTTGCTGAAACAACTACATGCTACTGCTGTCCCTTTTTCAGCAAACAAAAACTGCTGCTTAAGCAAACATTTTTGCTATTATGAGTAACAAAATTTTTTGGGTGTATGTTCCGTTCAGACGCCACCGATTTGTCGAATGTCGTGCGAAGTTGTCATTGCCCGTAAAAAATGCATGTCTTATGGCGTTTTCTTTTCTAAACAAAAGTGCTTTGCCTTCATTTTGTCTATACAGAATGCGCATTTTTAAAATTTTACCAGCAACCTAAAAAAATGCTATCAATTCAAAGAAGGAAACAGGGCAATCGCAGCACTCTCGTTTGTTGACAGTGCTCAAAATGCCAGCAATTTGCCTCTATGCGTGGTGCTATTTTCACAACAGAATTCGAAGCCTTTTCGCACTTTTGCCTGTTTTTTTAGAAAAGAACCTAAAAAGTACATTTTCCGGACAAAATGCATAAATAGTGGGCATTTTTACAAGAAAAGAAAAATTTTATTGAATCATAATAGATATCCTATACAAAAGAACTACATAAACAAAATAACAATATTAGCTTCATTAGCTAAGAAAAAGTATATTTATTCTACTGGGCCGGCATTCGCATTAAAATGTACGGTTGGTAAAGGGCGGCCAAGTGCTATAATTATACCTCCGTCCTTGTTTTGCACGTTGGATATATTGAAATGTTACAAACCAAAAAAGGGCGTCATGGTACTCTATATTCATCCGTCCTTGTCTTTTACATTTAAAGTTATATAAAACTTCACGCAGTACCCGCTTGTTCGGCAAATAGCTATTGTCGCATTTTCCCTACACCCAAAGAAATTTGTTAGTAGGGACAGCAGAAAAGTCTGCTAAAACAGCAGAAAGTTTGCTGAAAAAGGGACAGCAGACACTGTTTGCTGAAATAGCAAACATTTCCTGCTATTTTTTAAGCTCAACTTAGGAGCTATCCTAACATAATTAAAACAATATTTTATGAATATCTATAGTATTTGACCAAAAATCTGAATATTTATCGAATTGACCTATAACAGCAAACTAAATGTTTGCTGATAGTATTTAGGAGCTTGTAAATATATTACATTGCAAAAATATACCAAAAACTACTTTTGGTTCTTAAATATGATTTGGGGAAAATGTTATGACCTAAAAATTTTATAAATTGTTGTTCATTAGGCCCTGAAGTACAAAAATATAACAGCAGACATCGACTGCTGTTTTCAGCAGACTTTTTGCAATGAGTGTACCTATATAAGCACTCCACATGTTCAGGAGGTTATTTTAGTATACAATAATGAATTCAAAAAGTACTAAAGACCCGTTTTCTGTATGTATATAATGTACCATTTCATTACATCCAATTCAACACCATAAAGTAATCTATAAAATAATCGATAGACTATATTGGGCATTACCAGTTGAGCATGAATTTAGAAGTTTTTAGAACGTCAAAATCAAAATATAAACTTACCATAATTAAAAACAATAAAAAATTTTCTAGCAAGATTGTGTATAGATTTGAAGTGCTTATTTAACTAGCATAATTTCACATGCCTTTTCTGTGAGTACACACAAAAAAAATTATTTCAATCACGAAAATCGCGGATTCAATCATTTTTTTTAATTGAAATGTCTTCAATCACGAAAATGGTAGTATTAATCACCCATTTTGATTGAAACCCAACACGATTTTCAATTAAAAATTTAATTCAATTCTGTCACGGAATCAATTGATTGTGTGATTGAATCAATTAAAAATGTGATTGATTTTTGAAATAAAATTCAATCACAGTTTTAATTGAATCAATCAAAATTTTGATTAATTTCGCGACAAAAATCAATCAACTATTTGATTGTTTCAATTATATTGTTAATTGATATGTGCAATAAATTTCAATCAAAAAATGTATATATTGCGCCCCCAATATCTTATTTAGTTTTATTTGAAATAAAAGAAAATATGCGTATCTTATAAAAAAATCTTCAATATTTTATTTTAGACTAAAGAATTTGGTTTTTATTATTTGTGTGTTTTGTTCTAACATAACATATGCTATGGTCACACTAGGCAAATATTTGACAGAAATCGAACAAGAATCCGTCGCCACAGCCAAACCTGCAATCATTTTGAGCTCATTTTGGATATATCATGGCAGGGTTATTTTCCAAAAACCGTATCCAGATATATGGAAAATATTTCGGGAAAAATGTTTGATACTCATTTTGGTCAATAGCCTAGTGTGACCATACACTAATAGAAAAAAATACGTTCCGCAATCGTGAACGGACGGTGACAAAATGTTATGACCTAAAAATTTTATAAATTGTTGTTCATTAGGCCCTGAAGTACAAAAATATAACAGCAGACATCGACTGCTGTTTTCAGCAGACTTTTTGCTATGAGTGTACCTATATAAGCACTCCACATGTTCAGGAGGTTATTTTAGTATACAATAATGAATTCAAAAAGTACTAAAGACCCGTTTTCTGTATGTATATAATGTACCATTTCATTACATCCAATTCAACACCATAAAGTAATCTATAAAATAATCGATAGACTATATTGGGCATTACCAGTTGAGCATGAATTTAGAAGTTTTTAGAACGTCAAAATCAAAATATAAACTTACCATAATTAAAAACAATAAAAAATTTTCTAGCAAGATTGTGTATAGATTTGAAGTGCTTATTTAACTAGCATAATTTCACATGCCTTTTCTGTGAGTACACACAAAAAAAATTATTTCAATCACGAAAATCGCGGATTCAATCATTTTTTTTAATTGAAATGTCTTCAATCACGAAAATGGTAGTATTAATCACCCATTTTGATTGAAACCCAACACGATTTTCAATTAAAAATTTAATTCAATTCTGTCACGGAATCAATTGATTGTGTGATTGAATCAATTAAAAATGTGATTGATTTTTGAAATAAAATTCAATCACAGTTTTAATTGAATCAATCAAAATTTTGATTAATTTCGCGACAAAAATCAATCAACTATTTGATTGTTTCAATTATATTGTTAATTGATATGTGCAATAAATTTCAATCAAAAAATGTATATATTGCGCCCCCAATATCTTATTTAGTTTTATTTGAAATAAAAGAAAATATGCGTATCTTATAAAAAAATCTTCAATATTTTATTTTAGACTAAAGAATTTGGTTTTTATTATTTGTGTGTTTTGTTCTAACATAACATATGCTATGGTCACACTGGGCAAATATTTGACAGAAATCGAACAAGAATCCGTCGCCACAGCCAAACCTGCAATCATTTTGAGCTCATTTTGGATATATCATGGCAGGGTTATTTTCCAAAAACCGTATCCAGATATATGGAAAATATTTCGGGAAAAATGTTTGATACTCATTTTGGTCAATAGCCTAGTGTGACCATACACTAATAGAAAAAAATACGTTCCGCAATCGTGAACGGACGGTGACAAAATGAAACGGAAACGTTGACAAAATATCAAAACGGAATGTTCACGATTTCGCCCACGGGCGTTCACGATTTCATGAACGGCATTCGTTTTTCTTTGGCCATGAAAATTCTGAAAATAATCCTTAGACGTTGTTGTAGCAACTCCGCCGGTGGTGCAATGTGCTAAGGCGACTGTTAACGCGTATGGTGCAGACGACACAGGTTCGAGTCACGGTAGCGGAAATCTTTTTCAGATCATGAACGCTGGTTGTTGTTTTGACAACGTATGGTGTCATTTTAACGTTGTCAGATTGACCCCATATGTTCTCAGTTTGACAACACATGTGTGTCGATTCACTTTTATGAACGGATCGTTTTGAAATGACCACGCCGTTCATGATTTTTTCTATGGGTGTACATTTTAGGCTCAACTTTCTGTAAAACGTGTTGATCGAAACTTAAAATCCCAAATTCTAATTAGCCATCAAGTAAAATTTACGCAAGAAGAGTATTCTTGAAAGTAAGTTTTGGGGGACTTTTCCTACTTTTTTGAAGGCTTTTTAGCCTTATGGCCAAGATGTTAAAGTTGACAGAATTCAAGATGATTTCAGGAATATTGAAGAATTTTTGAGATTTATTGGAACCAAGCTGGATTTAGTTTAATAGTATTTTCTTTTATGTAAGGATGACTATTTCCAAGCGGAATCATCTAACCCTTAGGAGCAAGCGCTTTCAATGAAAAGTTTATCAACTTGTGAACAAGTCGAAACATTATGTTAGGGAAATGTAACATATATCCTGTTCTACACGGAAATTACACTCATATGTCAAGGACCTGGAATATTGTTGGCGACAATAATATTTTTCAGCGTACCCACACAAAACTCAATGACAGGGACGAGTGAAACAATAGCAGATTTATTTCATCCGAATGTATACATACATTTGGCTTAACTTCATCAATTTAATAGAAGGAGACAGATTCCTCAAATTCTTCGCCGTGTCAAAGTAAGTGCTGAAATGTAGTGTTCCGGTCGTCTTCATGAGCTCCGTGCCTTTAGTGTTAGGTTCCGCTGCATCCTTCGTGCACTGGAATGTGGCAGCTGATCATTTTTGTTGTGACCACAGAAAGACTCAGATTGGTGGGACGTATTGTTTACATTGTTTACGTTACTCCATATTATACGTTTGGTAGCCACGATCGTACTTGCTTGTGCCTCTAATTTTATTAAAATAGAATTTATTGTGTTTAAATTATAGCTCTTTCCCTGGAGTTAAACAATTTGTGTGTTGCGTTATAGTAGCTTGGCTTGCGAATGTTTATTTTGTCAGATGTTTTTTTGTACAGGGATGTTCAGCGTACCCAATATTTCATATGTTCTTAATGTCACCTGCAAGTGAACAGATGTAATTTATGGTACGCATGCGGCAGGGATTGTTATTGATTGGAGTAGAGAAGGAATATGTAGAACAGACTAGACATGATATCCCACCATACTGAGTCACTACATTTCGATGTCCTTGCTTTCCACCAAATAGGCTATAGTTACAGGATTATTTTTGAGTAGTCATTTAGGGATTCATGACGCCACCTGTCGGGAGTTTCTGGTACCGAGAATGTATACCACTTTCAGGACTCCAAAGTCGTTGTAAGTTGGAATATATTCCATAATGAAGTAGTTTGTGTGACCTGTCACAAAGACACAACTACAGGGACAAATTCCCGAAATAGATGGCAGTATATATGGTTAGGACTGGAAATATGGGGTGATCATTCATAGTTATACAGTTGAATTGAATATTTTAGGTTGAAATATAAAGTGAAAATTCAAAGTAATTTGGTGAATTTTCTACAATTTATTTGTTTAACTGATAGGTTTCGCCGTGGTGCAATGGATAGCATGCCCGCCTTGCATACACAAAGTCGTGGGTTCGATTCCTGCTTCGACCGAACACCAAAAAGTTTTTCAGCGGTGGATTATCCCACCTCAGTAATGCTGGTGACATTTCTGAGGGTTTCAAAGCTTCTCTAAGTGGTTTCACTGCAATGTGGAACGCCGATCGGATTCGGCTATAAAAAGGAGGTCCCTTGTCATTGAGCTTAGCATGGAATCGGGTAGCACTCAGTGATAAGAGAGAAGTTCACCAATGTGGTATCACAATGGACTGAATAGTCTAAGTGAGCCTGATACATCGGGCTGCCACCTAACCTAACTTAACCTAACCTTCACTTATTTGCTCTACGATGTGTACTGTATAAACTTTAGCTTACGACTGACTTGACAGCTCTCTCCGCTAGGGATTTATATACCGAGATATGACGATTTCGAATGTTCTCGCTAATTGGCCTACAACCTTCTAGATTAATCTACTAATATCTGGTACGCACATATTTATCGGCTTATGCTCATTGTCTTGGCTATCTAGAACTTTCTATCGGGCGTTATTGTACAGGTGATATGGCACACATACTTTTAGGCTTATGCTAATAATCTAGTGCATTCTACTATCTGGTAGATGTCGTGCAGGCATAACATGTGATTATGGTCATATTACTACAATAAGTAAAACAAAAGTCGTTACTTTTACAATGAACGATTGGAAAACTAAGAACACAAAAGATGTTTAGGAAAGTACTAGAAAATAAAGAAATGACTCTGTTATATCCCTAGTTTATAATTTCTTATTAGAATACATACATTTATTCATATTAGTACCCTATGGCAACACTGAATTAAAAAAAGGTCACTTTTTTTGTATTGATCTCGATTTATCTATTCTTTTGTTAATCGTAGTTGAATATCTGTATAATAAAGAAGATTGAAAGTAAGCGTGCACGAGTTCAATTATTTCAACACAACAAGATTGGCGACGAGAAAATAATAGGTAATGGATCCAGGACAGTTTCAGCAGTTGTTAGAAATATTCAACAAAAGCCTCATGTGACTGCAAGGCAGACATTTCAAATATATTTCTTCGAGCACAATTCATAAGAGGGCTGAGAGAATCACATATTCGCGAACAACTTTTACAGTCAGATGAAGCAAATTTTGAAAAGATTTTGGAGAAAGCGCTATCGTTGGAAGCCTCAAAGATCGACTGTCACGAATTCAAAACAGCCTATAAATGCAAATGATGTAAATAAGATTCATTCAACACATTCAAGCCGCCGTAGAAGTCGTTCTCGGAACAAGCCACCTTCAAGGAAAGGACATCGCTCAAAATCAGACATCAACTTTACTCAATTGGGCATCGACCATTTATGCATACGTTGCGGTAGAAACAGCCATAAGGTAAAGGAATGTCGTACAAATCCAAAGAAGCTGAAATGCAGATCTTGTGCAACAGGTATGCATCAAAAATTTAATTGCAACACAAGGTAACAACCACCAAAACGATGATTATGAGGAATCAATTCACAAATTATACAACATCAACAAGATTGTTGACATTCATCACAATCAGCACAATAACAAAAATGATGATCATAAGTATATAGTAGCTGTTAACATAAATGGATGCCGTCAGAATTTTGAGGTAGATTCCGGAGTAAAATATACATTGATTAACAAGAGTGCATATGATCGGCTCAACATCAGAACACAATTGCAGCGTTCGTCGATAGCATTTCGTTCCTACACTAGAAATATTTTAATTCCTTACGGAAAGGTAAGTGTAGACGTCGAATATAGAACAATTAAGTCGAAAGAGGAAATGTATATAGTACCTGACGACTATGAACCTTTACTGGGACGCATTTGGATACGAAATCTTCAAATAAACCTTCAAGATATTGATCGTCCAAATTATTTTTCAATAAAAACAATTCGAACAAATCAATCATATTCAATTAACAGCATAATTAATAAATTTCAAGAACTTTTCGTTGAGAAGGTAGGATGTATTCCAAATTTCGAAGTGAAATTACAATTACGGGAAAACGCTGTTCCAAAGTTTTTAAAGGAAAGAGAAGTACCCCTTGCTCTTCGCCGCGAGTAGAAAAAGAACTCAATGAGTTAGAATCGGCAGGCATAATATCTAAGGTTGAAAGGAGCGATTGGGGGTCGCCTTTGGTCATCATACCAAAATCAGATGGGAGCGTTCGACTTTGCGTCGATTATAAAATTTGGGCAAACCCACAGCTGGTTTCAGCCAACTACCCGATTCGCAGAATTGACGAAATTCTCAATAATCTCAAAGGTACTTTTGCCGTTTAGACTTATACAAGGCGTATCTACACCTTAAAGTTGATGAAGATTCAAGTCAGATTCAAACCATTTCAATACATAGGGGAACATATAGGGTCAACCGCCTTTCTTTTGGGATAAAGACTGCCCCTGCGGAATTCAACCGCATTATAGAACAAATTTTGAGTGGGTTGTCATATTTCGACGATATCGTTATTTATGGTACAACGGAAACCGAGTGTTTATTTAATTTACATGAATGTCTTCAGCGTTTGAAGGAATATGATTTACACCTAAATTTGCAAAAATGTTCATTTATGAAGACACAAATTGAATATTTGGGCCATGTAATTCGTCACAATGAAATTTCAAAATCTCCATCAAAGATTCGGGCTATAGCAAACATACCAAGACCTTCTACTGTCGACGATTTGAGAAGATTTTTAGGAATGGTGACATACTATTCGAGGTTTATTCCGGACATGTCATCCATAACAGCACCTTTACGCCAGTTGCTACAGAAGAATAAAAAGTTTTTATGGTCAACAAATTGTGAGGCAGCATTTCTGAAATTGAAACAAATTATAGCTAGTGACCAAGTACTAATGCCTTTTGACCCGGAATTAGAAGTTGTTGTGGCATGCGACGCCAGCCCTACCGGAGTTGCCGGTGTACTTTCACATGTAGTAAATGGCCAGGAACGGCCAGTCGCATTTGCTTCCAGGTCGCTAACTACTGCCGAGAAAAATTATAGCCAACTGGATCGCGAGGCGTTAGCTATAATTTTTACAATCAATTATTTCTTTATGTATTTGTATGGTCGAAAATTTAAATTGATTTCGGATAATCGCCCTTTATGCCGAATTTTTCATCAAAATAACAAATTGCCAGCTATAACGTCGGCTAGATTGCTACGCTATGCCGAATTTCTTTCAAACTTCGAATACGAGCTCATTTTCAAAAAAGGGTCAGAGAATACAAATGCAGATTGCCTCTCCAGAGCAACTCAAATTTTCGAAAAAACAACCACAGATCAAGTTATTAATGATGAAGTAAATGAACTGTGTGTTCAAACAATTTTTAATATTTCAACCGAAATTATTAATAGCGAATTATTAGCCGCGGAGACAACTAAGGATCCAGTTTTGGCAAATCTTTTGAAACAATTACGTGATGGTAGAGAAAATAATGAAGCTTACACGGTAAACAATGGTATTATATTCAAGGGTCAACGAGTGGTGATTCCGAAAAATCTTCAGCATCTCATATTGAAAGAACTTCATCATACACACTCTGGAATTACCAAAATGAAGCAACTCGCCAGAATTTATTGCACGTGGAAAGGAATTGATCGTGACTTCGAGAGATTTGTTCGAGGATGCGAATCTTGCATTCAAACTCAATCAAAACCTGTAAAAGCACCACTACATCATTGGGAAGATCCCGCTCAAAATTGGGACAGAGTTCATATCGATTATGCAGGTCCGTTTCAAAATCATAATTTTTTGATTGTAGTGGATGCTAAATCAAGATGGGCTGAGATAAAAATTACTCGTGAGGCCCCCACAACAGAAATTTCATTGAGATTTTTATCAGATATTTTTGCAAGCAATGGATTTCCAATTACATTGGATTCCGATAATGCAACTATTTTTAAAAGCGACGAGTTTAGTGCATATTGTAAAAAAAAATGGAATTTTCCAAAAAATAATAGCACCGGGGCATCCAAGCACTAACGGATTAGCTGAGCGCAATGTACAAACGCTAAAAAGGAAACTGAAGGCAATGGCTACAGAACCGGGCTTATTACAAATCAAAGTAAATGAAATTCTTCAAAGATATAGAGCAACTCCTCTCTCTTGTGGGAAAAGTCCAGCGGAATTGTATTTAAATCGCCGCATGCGAATTCGATTAGACGCCATGATGTTTGCAACTAAATTTTAACGGACAAAACCAATTGCAGGAGTGCGTAAATTAAGTATGGGAGAAAGAGTATCAGTTCTGCATACGAAAAACAACAAAACAATATGGAAAACTGGTTCAATTATAGAGAAATATGGTCAGCTTCACTATTTGGTAAGACTCGATGATGGTTATGTACTTAAACGTCATATAGATCAGCTGAAAGCTACAAGAGTTCAGGAGAAGAAAGTACATTTTAATTCAAAAGTACCTCAATATTCATCAGAACAAAAGGAACATCAAATACTATACAGTACCTCCAGAATTGCAAATTCAAATTCAACCCAATATTCCAGAAACAGCAAATTCGAGATTTAATCATACGCAAGATAGTCAACATCGTTCTCAAAATTCTCAACCATCTCTTCAACCAAACAATAGTCCAGACCATCAAAATCGTTTGCAAAATTCTCAACCAACTCTTCATACAAGCAATAGTCCAGACCATCAAATTCCAACAACTACAGGTTCAACTTCAAATTTCCAGCAAAGTCAAAATTCACAACCAAATTTTCAAGATTCAAGTAACCAACAATGCACGGAACATCAGGGTCAACAGCAACCCTTACGAAGATCTCAACGTACCCGAACGAGACCAACATATCTGAGAGATTTCGTAGACGAAATCGATTGATTCAAATCTTCAAGGATCTCTAATAAGCGTGGGAGACTGTTATATCCCTAGTTTATAATTTCTTATTAGAAAACATACATTTATTCATATTAGTAACCTATGGCAACACTGAATTAAAAAAGGTCACTTTTTTTGTATTGATCTCGATTTATCTATTCTTTTGTTAATCGTAGTTGAATATCTGTATAATAAAGAAGATTGAAAGTAAGCGTGCACGAGTTCAATTATTTCAACACGACAGACTCTAACAAGTTATGACGTAATTTTATTGTTGCAATTTGAAATTTAAATTAACGGAAACTAAATTAGTAAACTTAAATCTAGAAATATCACATTCGTAACAATGTTATTGTGACTATCTTATAAAAGGATAATTGATAAGTAGATGGCAGTAAATGGTTAGTGACAGTAGTTTTATCGTAGAAAGAAAAAACGTTAAATTTTGATTATAAAGAGTAAAGAAAGAATTACGATAACGAAAAAACCACGTGAGATTTATGTGAACAAAGAACGTGATAATATAACGTAATCCCGAAAATTTAAATCACACTAGAAATCTAAACGCCACAATTTCTAAAGTACATGAAAATTAATTAAAGAAACAAAGAGACATACTCATCATTTTTTTTTTTTTGAAATTCAGAAACATAAAACATAAATTTTTGTTTGCTAAAATAACAATCGTAAATAGAACATAACTACATTCAAAATAATGAAACTAATTTCATCATCTCTTTAAAATTACAAATTACAAAAAATTAAAAAAAAATCTACAAGGAATCTAAAAGCCAATTAAAAATAATTATTCTAAAAGCTGTATAAAAATAAAAATGTTAAAAATAAGTGGTCAAACAAAATAAATAACACTTTTTCAAAATAATTAGATCAAGTTTTTCGATTATATCAGTTATTGTTATTTAAATAAAATTACTAACTAATAACAACTTATTGGCCAATTATTATTAATATTTGCATTTACGTTTAACTTATTGTTAGTTTCTTATGTTTTATTTTTTTTTTAAGTATTCCCTTTTCTTTATGTATATGTTATAAGTTCTTTTTTGTATGTTATAAAGATAATACAAACTATGTGAATTAACTTTAAAAAATCTAAAACATCATGTTTTGAATTCTCCATAAACTAAAGGTAGAGTATGTGGTGAGTAAAAAAAAAGGAGAATTTTGCGTCAAGGGAGATGTCTATAAAGGTACATTTCGGGCACTAGACGTCTCATTTGGATGAACGCTTTTCGTTCATACTGCGGGTGGGCTGCCCATGGAATCATTTCCACCTGATTCCACTGTTGTGCCAAATCCTATGTTTGCTTAGTATTGTACCAACTTCCGTTTGAAAAATTTCCGTCCGTTTCCGTTTTAAAATTTCAAAATTCAAAAGTGTAACCGTCAAATGTCACTTGTCAAATAAAACTCATTTAACCACCTGGCACTAAATTTATTTGTAAGTTGGATAAGAGCGGAAAAGAACCCACAATTCCGGCGAGCTCAAGCCGCAAGAAAAAGCCAATAGTGCCACCGCTCATTAATAAAACCTCGTCCCTTACACGCCGTACAATTGTTCATACCCGCTGTGCAGACAAACGGTTATGGATTCAATAATGCGGTGACCTTTCTGAGTGTTTCAAAGCTACTCTAAAATTTTCATCGCAATGGGAAATGATGTCCAGGCTCGGCTATAAAAAGGAGATCATTACAGATTGTCTTAACATTGTTATGTTTTATCCGCGTGTATAAGGCCAATAAATGTAGAAGTTAAAGTATTAAATAATTTATGGGTTTCATTTCAACATATCGTTAAAAAAAGACAAATTGTGTTGCTGGGACAACAAACATTTGTAGTTGTTATAGCAGTAAAAATTTTAGCTATTTCAACTAACGCAGTTTGCTACTTTAGCAGCGATGTTTGTCAAAAGCTTTTAGCAAACACGTTTGCTAATTCAGCAGCATTTGTTTGCTATTTTAGCTGTAAAAAATGTCTGCTGTTTCAACTAACGAATGTTTGCTCCCTTTTTCAGCAAACAAAAACTGCTGTTTAAGCAAACATTTTTACTATTATGAGTAACAAAATTTTTTGGGTGTATGTTCCGTTCAGACGCCACCGATTTGTCGAATGTCGTGCGAAGTTGTCATTGCCCATAAAAAATGCATGTCTTATGGTGTTTTCTTTTCTAAACAAAAGTGCTTTGCCTTCATTTTGTCTATACAGAATGCGCATTTTTAAAATTTTACCAGCAACCTAAAAAAATGCTATCAATTCAAAGAAGGAAACAGGGCAATCGCAGCACTCTCGTTTGTTGGCAGTGCTCAAAATGCCAGCAATTTGCCTCTATGCGCGGTGCTATTTTCACAACAGAATTCGAAGCCTTTTCGCACTTTTGCCTGTTTTTTTAGATAAGAACCTAAAAAGTACATTTTCCGGACAAAATGCATAAATAGTGGGCATTTTTACAAGAAAAGAAAAATTTTATTGAATCGTAATAGATATCCTATACAAAAGAACTACATAAACAAAATAACAATATTAGCTTCATTAGCTAAGAAAAAGTATATTTATTCTACTGGGCCGGCATTCGCATTAAAATGTACGGTTGGTAAAGGGCGGCCAAGTGCTATAATTATACCATCACCCATTTTGATTGAAACCCAACACGATTTTCAATTAAAAATTTAATTCAATTCTGTCACGGAATCAATTAATTGTGTGATTGAATCAATTAAAAATGTGATTGATTTTTGAAATAAAATTCAATCACAGTTTTAATTGAATCAATCAAAATTTTGATTAATTTCGCGACAAAAATCAATCAACTATTTGATTGATTCAATTATATTGTTAATTGATATGTGCAATAAATTTCAATCAAAAAATGTATATATTGCGCCCCCAATATCTTATTTAGTTTTATTTGAAATAAAAGAAAATATGCGTATCTTATAAAAAAATCTTCAATATTTTATTTTAGACTAAAGAATTTGGTTTTTATTATTTGTGTGTTTTGTTCTAACATAACATATGCTATGGTCGCACTGGGCAAATATTTGACAGAAATCGAACAAGAATCCGTCGCCACAGCCAAACCTGCAATCATTTTGAGCTCATTTTGGATATATAACATCATGGCAGGGTTATTTTCCAAAAACCGTATCCAGATATATGGAAAATATTTCTGGAAAAATGTTTGATACTCATTTTGATCAATAGCCTAGTGTGACCATACACTAATAGAAAAAAATACGTTCCGCAATCGTGAACGGGCGGTGACAAAATGAAACGGAAACGTTGACAAAATATCAAAACGGAATGTTCACGATTTCGCCCACGGGCGTTCACGACTTCATGAACGGCATTCGTTTTTCTTTGGCCATGAAAATTCTGAAAATAATCCTTAGACGTTGTTATGGCAACTCCGCCGGTGGTGCAATGTGCTAAGGCGACTGTTAACGCGTATGGTGCAGACGACACAGGTTCGAGTCACGGTAGCGGAAATCTTTTTTTAAATTTGTTTTTAAATACGTAACCATTACGTTTTCAGATCATGAACGCTGGTTGTTGTTTTGACAACGTATGGTGTCATTTTAACGTTGTCAGATTGACCCCATATGTTCTCAGTTTGACAACACATGTGTGTTGTTGATTCACTTTCATGAACGGATCGTTTTGAAATGACCACGCCGTTCATGATTTTTTCTATGGGTGTAGCCTTACACATACAATCATGGCTGAATAAGGAGGTTGAATCACGATAACAAAAACAACAAATTTCAATATGTTGTTTACAATTTTAAGAAGTCAAAATCAGCTGATAAGAGACTCGTATGGCATTGGTAAAAATGGCAATTATTTATTCTTTCAATTGTCCTGAAAAAAAAATAATTCAAATCAGAGAAAAATAAAGGTTCAAATTTAATTGCGTCACCTATGAGTGATTGTGAAGTGGATAATTCATCCGAGGAACGCCGATATGAGACAAATAAGACTATAATACCCACCAAAGTTAAGAATGGAAGTCAGTCAAATGGATCTTCGCCATCTAGTAACAAAAATAGTTTATAATGCAGTTTAAAAACTGATGTGCGTGGTATTTTGGGTCTGGAATATGTTATTAAGATACTCAAGTCATCTTTGAACAATTCTCCAGCTATGAATGCGCGAGTTTGTTTGAAATGCATTTGCTATGCAGTGTCATTTGGAGAGCTGAAATCACCATAAACATATGATTTAGACGTCTTAAAATTTTGTCGAAATAAAAAAATTGTAATCATATGGGCCTATGATTTAACCTTCTTGTTCAGCCATGCATACAATTATGATCAACAACAACTAAAGGGTTAAAAAAATAAACTATATAAATCATTATCTTCCTTATCGTATTAACGATGTCAGCATGTTCCTTCTAACATTTAGATGCGCCTAGATGTCCAATAAATCAGCAGCCGTAAGCTAAATTAGTTTTTCTGAAAGTAAACAGAATAATTCGAATTTCATTTTGTTCAATTAAAAGTTAATTTTGTTAAACATTACCTGCATAGAATATCAAGTTCCAGGTTGCCTATTTATAATCTTCTTTTTCAGTTGTACTCGTTTAACATAAAAAGTGTATCAAGGAGCTCGGTAATTTAATTTTCGTAACAATTCCTTTCCAAAATGTCCACACATTGAAATTGTGTATTAAAATTTGAACCAATCAAAGACAAAAATAATGGCAAAACAATGTAATATTTGGTATTATATTGATGATACTTTTCAAATTCTGGAAATAGAAAAAAAATATAAATGGAAAATACATATTTTTATAATTTTCGGATATTTTTCATATTTTTAAATTCAAAAGAAAGAACTTTTTTACCCTTACATAATTCAGCTCATTAGTCTATATAACAGATATACTGCTCTCTACTTGGGTTCAAACTGAAAAAGACAAGTAAAACAAAAATGCAATTTAATGCCAACGCTACTTCGCAACATCTAGGTGAATCTTCCAACAAACCCATATCGCTCTTGGTTTTAAGAAAACTAGGAGTGAAAAAATTTATAATTTTAAAAGATCAATACGGTACCCACCTTTTGATTGCAAACATATTCTTATATATTTGATAAAATGATGGAGTCGATGGGATTGATTGGTCAATTTCACGAAATAAAATTGGTCACTAAAAGAAATGAATAAAAAATATATTATTTTAGTCCGTTTAATGTAAACAGGCTTCAATGGAAAACGGTATTTACATTTCACAATTTCTTTCCTTCAATAAACGTAGATTGTAGTTTCAAATGCGTTCTGTCATATATTTTTTCAAACCTTTATATATTTTTTCAAACCTTTTCAAACCACGTGGTCATTTGTTGTTGCACACTTTATTTATTTCAATCCTTTACTATGATTTGTTTTTGCGTTCAAAATATTTATGCACACATTTTGAATGCAGCAGACAGAATGTCGCCAATCATGTTTTTCAATTTACGCGAAACACAAAAACCCAACCGTTCGTTACGAGATACTTCCACAAACTGATCTCTCCACATTTTTTAATAAATACCCATTCTCTTGTTCTCTTTTCGCTCTTTCCATTGCTCAAAATTATTCAATTTCAATCACAAAGGTGACATGTGTAATTGGAAACGGAAAAATTATCAATCACGTTTGTAATTGAAAATTATTTCCGAATTGATTAACAAATTTATTGAATCAGTTAATATTTTAATTGGAAACGTAACAAATATCAATCATTTTTTTAATTGGTTTTTATTTGGATTTGATTAAATAATTAATTGAATCAATTAACATATTAATTGAATCCGTTTCCAAATTCAATTAAATTATTAATTGAAAAAATTTCGGTGATAATTTTTTGTGTGTAGGGATGTGTGTACAAATTATGTATTAATTTTCAGCTACCAAATGGGTGGTTACCGATAATGCAGAGAATAGCTTATTGGTTATTTTGAGCGACATCTCCTCGTTTAATTCTCCGCTCAAATACAAGGGCGGTAGTCAGGCTTATAAGTAGGGGTGTTTACGAATATATAGCCATATAAGTAGGCATTCACTACTTACCCGAACATGCGGGTTCAAAAGCGCGCAATTTTAATAATCTTCTTCTTACTTGGCATACACACCATGTATGCACTTTATTGACATTAGTTCTGTTCGCGAACTTTGTTAGTAAAAATGATCGAGTAGAAATATGAAACTTTCAACAATAAATATATTAATTTTTTAAATAAATCATTCAAGGAAAAATTAGGTATAGGTTCGATAAAATCACGAATATTATTGGTACACATATGAAACATTTGTTAAACAAAATTTGTCGCTATAGATTGTTGAAAAAATACTTTAGCGTCGATAAAGTGGGTACAAGGCATATTAATTAAAGGTAAAGTCACGAGCAAACGTGTGTACACCCCATGATATTTAGAAAGTCAAACTAAAATGACAGGTCACTTAAGTTGACATTTTGTGTATGTGTAGTGTTGTTGTATTGTAACACAATGTAAATAAAAGCAATATTTATGTACACAAAGAATGTATACAAACCTACTAAACGTAAACAAAGCCTTTGACAAGATGAATGTCGATATTAGTCACCTGATTGCATGACTTTACCTCTTTAATATGCCTTGAAGTGGGTATTTAGCGAACTAAAGTGGGTATACGTAGGTATAACCACTTTAGTTCGCTAAATATCGCTTGATTTTTTGCTAAATATTCGCTTGATTTTTTGCGAATTTTCGTTGAAAAGTTAAAATTAAAAAATTTTCTGATGGTTTGTGACTTGCCTAAAACCAACTTTAGAATACAACTTTAACTTCACAGCCTTTGTGTCTTGCCTAAAAACAAATTTAGAAAACAACTTTAACTTCACACCCTTCATAGAAAGCGGTGTTTATTTAGGTAACAGGGAGCGATATTGAATTAAGTTGGTGCTTGCTGCTTGCTATTACACTGAAAAAACAGTGAACCCTTTTCCATTGCAAAATGAACTAAACTGTAGTAATATTGACCATGATTTAGCCCTTAAGATTTTTTTCAGATTGTCTTAACATTGTTATGTTTTATCCGCGTGTATAAGGCCAATAAATGTAGAAGTTAAAGTATTAAATAATTTATGGGTTTCATTTCAACATATCGTTAAAAAAAGACAAATTGTGTTGCTGGGACAACAAACATTTGTAGTTGTTATAGCAGTAAAAATTTTAGCTATTTCAACTAACGCAGTTTGCTACTTTAGCAGCGATGTTTGTCAAAAGCTTTTAGCAAACACGTTTGCTAATTCAGCAGCATTTGTTTGCTATGTCTGCTGTTTCAACTAACGAATGTTTGCTCCCTTTTTCAGCAAACAAAAACTGCTGTTTAAGCAAACATTTTTACTATTATGAGTAACAAAATTTTTTGGGTGTATGTTCCGTTCAGACGCCACCGATTTGTCGAATGTCGTGCGAAGTTGTCATTGCCCATAAAAAATGCATGTCTTATGGTGTTTTTTTTTCTAAACAAAAGTGCTTTGCCTTCATTTTGTCTATACAGAATGCGCATTTTTAAAATTTTACCAGCAACCTAAAAAAATGCTATCAATTCAAAGAAGGAAACAGGGCAATCGCAGCACTCTCGTTTGTTGGCAGTGCTCAAAATGCCAGCAATTTGCCTCTATGCGCGGTGCTATTTTCACAACAGAATTCGAAGCCTTTTCGCACTTTTGCCTGTTTTTTTAGAAAAGAACCTAAAAAGTACATTTTCCGGACAAAATGCATAAATAGTGGGCATTTTTACAAGAAAAGAAAAATTTTATTGAATCATAATAGATATCCTATACAAAAGAACTACATAAACAAAATAACAATATTAGCTTCATTAGCTAAGAAAAAGTATATTTATTCTACTGGGCCGGCATTCGCATTAAAATGTACGGTTGGTAAAGGGCGGCCAAGTGCTATAATTATACCATCACCCATTTTGATTGAAACCCAACACGATTTTCAATTAAAAATTTAATTCAATTCTGTCACGGAATCAATTAATTGTGTGATTGAATCAATTAAAAATGTGATTGATTTTTGAAATAAAATTCAATCACAGTTTTAATTGAATCAATCAAAATTTTGATTAATTTCGCGACAAAAATCAATCAACTATTTGATTGATTCAATTATATTGTTAATTGATATGTGCAATAAATTTCAATCAAAAAATGTATATATTGCGCCCCCAATATCTTATTTAGTTTTATTTGAAATAAAAGAAAATATGCGTATCTTATAAAAAAATCTTCAATATTTTATTTTAGACTAAAGAATTTGGTTTTTATTATTTGTGTGTTTTGTTCTAACATAACATATGCTATGGTCGCACTGGGCAAATATTTGACAGAAATCGAACAAGAATCCGTCGCCACAGCCAAACCTGCAATCATTTTGAGCTCATTTTGGATATATAACATCATGGCAGGGTTATTTTCCAAAAACCGTATCCAGATATATGGAAAATATTTCTGGAAAAATGTTTGATACTCATTTTGATCAATAGCCTAGTGTGACCATACACTAATAGAAAAAAATACGTTCCGCAATCGTGAACGGGCGGTGACAAAATGAAACGGAAACGTTGACAAAATATCAAAACGGAATGTTCACGATTTCGCCCACGGGCGTTCACGACTTCATGAACGGCATTCGTTTTTCTTTGGCCATGAAAATTCTGAAAATAATCCTTAGACGTTGTTATGGCAACTCCGCCGGTGGTGCAATGTGCTAAGGCGACTGTTAACGCGTATGGTGCAGACGACACAGGTTCGAGTCACGGTAGCGGAAATCTTTTTTTAAATTTGTTTTTAAATACGTAACCATTACGTTTTCAGATCATGAACGCTGGTTGTTGTTTTGACAACGTATGGTGTCATTTTAACGTTGTCAGATTGACCCCATATGTTCTCAGTTTGACAACACATGTGTGTTGTTGATTCACTTTCATGAACGGATCGTTTTGAAATGACCACGCCGTTCATGATTTTTTCTATGGGTGTAGCCTTACACATACAATCATGGCTGAATAAGGAGGTTGAATCACGATAACAAAAACAACAAATTTCAATATGTTGTTTACAATTTTAAGAAGTCAAAATCAGCTGATAAGAGACTCGTATGGCATTGGTAAAAATGGCAATTATTTATTCTTTCAATTGTCCTGAAAAAAAAATAATTCAAATCAGAGAAAAATAAAGGTTCAAATTTAATTGCGTCACCTATGAGTGATTGTGAAGTGGATAATTCATCCGAGGAACGCCGATATGAGACAAATAAGACTATAATACCCACCAAAGTTAAGAATGGAAGTCAGTCAAATGGATCTTCGCCATCTAGTAACAAAAATAGTTTATAATGCAGTTTAAAAACTGATGTGCGTGGTATTTTGGGTCTGGAATATGTTATTAAGATACTCAAGTCATCTTTGAACAATTCTCCAGCTATGAATGCGCGAGTTTGTTTGAAATGCATTTGCTATGCAGTGCCATTTGGAGAGCTGAAATCACCATAAACATATGATTTAGACGTCTTAAAATTTTGTCGAAATAAAAAAATTGTAATCATATGGGCCTATGATTTAACCTTCTTGTTCAGCCATGCATACAATTATGATCAACAACAACTAAAGGGTTAAAAAAATAAACTATATAAATCATTATCTTCCTTATCGTATTAACGATGTCAGCATGTTCCTTCTAACATTTAGATGCGCCTAGATGTCCAATAAATCAGCAGCCGTAAGCTAAATTAGTTTTTCTGAAAGTAAACAGAATAATTCGAATTTCATTTTGTTCAATTAAAAGTTAATTTTGTTAAACATTACCTGCATAGAATATCAAGTTCCAGGTTGCCTATTTATAATCTTCTTTTTCAGTTGTACTCGTTTAACATAAAAAGTGTTTCAAGGAGCTCGGTAATTTAATTTTCGTAACAATTCCTTTCCAAAATGTCCACACATTGAAATTGTGTATTAAAATTTGAACCAATCAAAGACAAAAATAATGGCAAAACAATGTAATATTTGGTATTATATTGATGATACTTTTCAAATTCTGGAAATAGAAAAAAAATATAAATGGAAAATACATATTTTTATAATTTTCGGATATTTTTCATATTTTTAAATTCAAAAGAAAGAACTTTTTTACCCTTACATAATTCAGCTCATTAGTCTATATAACAGATATACTGCTCTCTACTTGGGTTCAAACTGAAAAAGACAAGTAAAACAAAAATGCAATTTAATGCCAACGCTACTTCGCAACATCTAGGTGAATCTTCCAACAAACCCATATCGCTCTTGGTTTTAAGAAAACTAGGAGTGAAAAAATTTATAATTTTAAAAGAGCAATACGGTACCCACCTTTTGATTGCAAACATATTCTTATATATTTGATAAAATGATGGAGTCGATGGGATTGATTGGTCAATTTCACGAAATAAAATTGGTCACTAAAAGAAATGAATAAAAAATATATTATTTTAGTCCGTTTAATGTAAACAGGCTTCAATGGAAAACGGTATTTACATTTCACAATTTCTTACCTTCAATAAACGTAGATTGTAGTTTCAAATGCGTTCTGTCATATATTTTTTCAAACCTTTATATATTTTTTCAAACCTTTTCAAACCACGTGGTCATTTGTTGTTGCACACTTTATTTATTTCAATCCTTTACTATGATTTGTTTTTGCGTTCAAAATATTTATGCACACATTTTGAATGCAGCAGACAGAATGTCGCCAATCATGTTTTTCAATTTACGCGAAACACAAAAACCCAACCGTTCGTTACGAGATACTTCCACAAACTGATCTCTCCACATTTTTTAATAAATACCCATTCTCTTGTTCTCTTTTCGCTCTTTCCATTGCTCAAAATTATTCAATTTCAATCACAAAGGTGACATGTGTAATTGGAAACGGAAAAATTATCAATCACGTTTGTAATTGAAAATTATTTCCGAATTGATTAACAAATTTATTGAATCAGTTAATATTTTAATTGGAAACGTAACAAATATCAATCATTTTTTTAATTGGTTTTTATTTGGATTTGATTAAATAATTAATTGAATCAATTAACATATTAATTGAATCCGTTTCCAAATTCAATTAAATTATTAATTGAAAAAATTTCGGTGATAATTTTTTGTGTGTAGGGATGTGTGTACAAATTATGTATTAATTTTCAGCTACCAAATGGGTGGTTACCGATAATGCAGAGAATAGCCTATTGGTTATTTTGAGCGACATCTCCTCGTTTAATTCTCCGCTCAAATACAAGGGCGGTAGTCAGGCTTATAAGTAGGGGTGTTTACGAATATATAGCCATATAAGTAGGCATTCACTACTTACCCGAACATGCGGGTATCAAAAGCGCGCAATTTTAATAATCTTCTTCTTACTTGGCATACACACCATGTATGCACTTTAGTGACATTAGTTCTGTTCGCGAACTTTGTTAGTAAAAATGATCGAGTAGAAATATGAAACTTTCAACAATAAATATATTAATTTTTTAAATAAATCATTCAAGGAAAAATTAGGTATAGGTTCGATAAAATCACGAATATTATTGGTACACATATGAAACATTTGTTAAACAAAATTTGTCGCTATAGATTGTTGAAAAAATACTTTAGCGTCGATAAAGTGGGTACAAGGCATATTAATTAAAGGTAAAGTCACGAGCAAACGTGTGTACACCCCATGATATTTAGAAAGTCAAACTAAAATGACAGGTCACTTAAGTTGACATTTTGTGTATGTGTAGTGTTGTTGTATTGTAACACAATGTAAATAAAAGCAATATTTATGTACACAAAGAATGTATACAAACCGACTAAACGTAAACAAAGCCTTTGACAAGATGAATGTCGATATTAGTCACCTGATTGCATGACTTTACCTCTTTAATATGCCTTGAAGTGGGTATTTAGCGAACTAAAGTGGGTATACGTAGGTATAACCACTTTAGTTCGCTAAATATCGCTTGATTTTTTGCTAAATATTCGCTTGATTTTTTGCGAATTTTCGTTGAAAAGTTAAAATTAAAAAATTTTCTGATGGTTTGTGACTTGCCTAAAACCAACTTTAGAAAACAACTTTAACTTCACAGCCTTTGTGTCTTGCCTAAAAACAAATTTAGAAAACAACTTTAACTTCACACCCTTCATAGAAAGCGGTGTTTATTTAGGTAACAGGGAGCGATATTGAATTAAGTTGGTGCTTGCTGCTTGCTATTACACTGAAAAAACAGTGAACCCTTTTCCATTGCAAAATGAACTAAACTGTAGTAATATTGACCATGATTTAGCCCTTAAGATTTTTTTCAACTTGTCTAGTTTATAATTCTCTTAAATTTTAGTTCATCTATAACATTGTATTTTAGTTCATTTTTACAACGCCATAAGATTTATATACCCCTACCAAGTTAAAAAGTCAGTATTATTTTGGTTTACTTGCTTATTTTTTGGGAAACCCGATAATAAAAATTGGTTGACAGTCCCTTTAAAATGTCGACGACTAAACTATTTTTAAATCAATCATTCCACAGTACAGAGAAATTAAATAATTAAAGGAACAACAAACCGTTTTACTATTATGAGCATTTTCATACATTAAAATTAAACTTTCTTTAAGTAAAAGTACTTTATTATAAAAACTTATGATGAAAGTTCTTAATACAATGTTTTTTGTGAATAAAGATGATGACCTAGTGGAACAGAGAGTAGTTCCTTTGAACTCGCTGTTTGGACATTTTGACTTATCCTTTTTTTTATTCATCGTAGGCAATTTTTCACATATCTTGCTGGAAAAAAATGGAAACAATAATGAAAATTGTTAAAATTTTACACCATGTAATGAAATATAGTTTTTTAATTCATAATTTTAGCTTGTAACTTACCATATTTGGAGGCCTTTTATCAAATGGTGTAAGGAATTCAACTTTTCTTTGGAAAACGTATCTCATAAAATGTATACCTGAAACAATTAGAGAAATAATGAAGTATTCTATATAAACTCATAAAACTGTGTTGTTATCGATGTGAAGGATATAATAAAATAAATATTCTAGTTGAAAGAAAGCCAAAGTTTTAATATAAAACTTACCAATTCTCTATTAAATTGTACGCTGAGGGGAAATATAAAAAGTTGTCCAAATTTATTTGGGTTACTCTGAAATTAAATATTTATTTTTACATTAAATACAATTATTAAATAGGTTTCTAAAGAATCTAATGGAAAAAATAATAATATGGATAAAAAACCAAATATTCTGGTTAACCCTAGACAGTCATCATTCGTCAAAATGACGACATTTCATTTTCGATTTAAAATGCATTTTAGTCTATTGGGAAATGGTAAATTTAAATTATACTAATTCGACCATTTTATGATCTTTTTTGTTTTATACTAATTAAAACCAAATTGAATAAGAAAATAAATTCAAGTTTCGCTCACGATGAAAATTATAGCGTCTTGAAATGAGCCGTAGTCAAAATGACGAAGGATGACGTTAATGTACAAAAAATAAGGATGACTGTCCAGGGTTAAAATAAAGTTAAAGAATCCTTACCAATTCACTATTAAATTACAGGCAAAGGAGAACTAAAAATTTGTCCAAATTTTTAAGGGGTTTACATCAAAAATATTACATTGGTTTCCAAAAAATTTGATTAAAGAAATACTAAAATATGATATTAAAACCTGTAATTTTGATGATAAAAAGGTCACAAAAACGTAAATGTTCTAAAGGGTGATTCTTTTGAGGTTAGGATTTTCATGCATTAGTATTTGACAGATCACGTGGGATTTCAGACATGGTGTCAAAGAGAAAGATGCTCAGTATGCTTTGACATTTCATCATGAATAGACTTACTAACGAGCCACAACGTCGAATTTTCAGTGAATGGGCCCTAGAAAAGTTGGCAGAAAATCCGCTTTTTTATCGACAAATTTTGTTCAGCGATGAGGCTCATTTCTGGTTGAATGGCTACGTAAATAAGCAAAATTGCCGCATTTGGAGTGAAGAGCAACCAGAAGCCGTTCAAGAACTGCCCATGCATCCCGAAAAATGCACTGTTTGGTGTGGTTTGTACGCTGGTGGAATCATTGGACCGTATTTTTTCAAAGATGCTGTTGGACGCAACGTTACGGTGAATGGCGATCGCTATCGTTCGATGCTAACAAACTTTTTGTTGCCAAAAATGGAAGAACTGAACTTGGTTGACATGTGGTTTCAACAAGATGGCGCTACATGCCACACAGCTCGCGATTCTATGGCCATTTTGAGGGAAAACTTCGGAGAACAATTCATCTCAAGAAATGGACCGGTAAGTTGGCCACCAAGATCATGCGATTTGACGCCTTTAGACTATTTTTTGTGGGGCTACGTCAAGTCTAAAGTCTACAGAAATAAGCCAGCAACTATTCCAGCTTTGGAAGACAACATTTCCGAAGAAATTCGGGCTATTCCGGCCGAAATGCTCGAAAAAGTTGCCCAAAATTGGACTTTCCGAATGGACCACCTAAGACGCAGCCGCGGTCAACATTTAAATGAAATTATCTTCAAAAAGTAAATGTCATGGACCAATCTAACGTTTCAAATAAAGAACCGATTTTGCAAATTTTATGCGTTTTTTTAAAAAAAAAAAGTTATCAAGCTCTTAACAAATCACCCTTTAGTTGAAATAAAGCCAATTTTTAAAAGAAAACTTACCAATTCTTTATTTTTTAAATTTGTTCGAATCCATCTGGAGTTGCTCTGAAATTAAATATTGTTTTTACAACAAAGAAAAACATTAAACTGGTATCCAAAAAAATTAATTAACAAATAATAATATACATAAAAATATTATTTTTAAAAGAAAGCCATATTAAAAAAATACTTACCAATTTATGACTAAACTTATATGCTGAGATATTACAAAAATTTTCCAAATTCATCTGGAATTGAATATTAATTTTTTACATTGAATAATAAAAATTTCAATACACTTTCAATTTCAACATATTTTCATAAATATTCTTGATAACTTTTTTTCTAAACTACCGATAAAATATTAATAACTTTCATTTAAAAGGTTTAATAAACAAACACCAATATATGACTCAAAAATCCAAAATATTCCATGCCTTTATATTCCCTTGTTGCATACCAACTTAAAAGATGCAACAGCCCATGCCAACGCCAACTATACAACTGAAGCATGCCAAACAAAACCAAGCAAAGCCAAAACATCCCTACTACAACAAAACCACATGTGCCTTTATTGAAAACAACATCTCATCCAGCCAAATAAACCATCCACGAATAACAAACACACACACAAACCACTAAATGAACAAAAATAAAAACAACCCCACGTTTATGTATACACAACAAAACTCAAGTAACATCATCTTTACATTAATCACATTCTACTATTCCGATAAAGATCTCTGTACTATGCATTAGTTCATCGCATCTGCTGACAATTTACTCTAAGAATAATATTCGTAAAGGCCGGTATGCACCTCTAGCGAAATTTTCGGTAGCAAAAATTTATTTAAGTCTACAACAAAAAAACAGGGCTGTGTACACAAATTTTAAACCAGCTAATCGCTTTTAAAAATTGTTAATATATGTTCCAAATATTCCTCAAATAAATTGTTTATTATTTACAGACCTTTTAAAACTTTTCGCACACAATGATTGTAATAAATTAAATGTTTGCTGCCAAAATATGCTTTCGACAACCCTGTTATTTTCATTAGAGGTGCGTACCAGCTTACGAAATTGAACGCTACCGAAAATTTCGTTAGCATAAATAGCAATGCATTTCTTATGGGAATGAAATTTTTCGCTAGAGGTGCATACCGGCCTTAAAGGCACACCAGTTTATGAACGATGAAACATTTAACTTAAAATTTGCAAAATTTTCATGAAATGTTATCTACCATTTTTGACGAAAATGTCTATAAATTTAATTACATGTGAACTAAAAATATTTCATTGGGTAATTTTTTACCAACAATTATTAACTATAGGAATTGTCAGTAAGAAATTGCTATCCACTTTCAAGTTAATTTTTCGTAAAACAATATTTTCTCATACAAAAAAATCTTATAGTAAATTGCACTTATTATTTAGAAAATACTTTACATTTCACAAGTAGTTTTATAGCATGACAAAAGAATTTTTAACTACCAGTTATGAAATTTTTTAAGGAAATTTTCATCGTATTTTGTAGGCCATGAACTAAAGGATTGCTAAAGTTAAAGTTAAAATTAAAAAATTTTCTGATGGTTTGTGACTTGCCTAAAACCAACTTTAGAAAACAACTTTAACTTCACAGCCTTTGTGTCTTGCCTAAAAACAAATTTAGAAAACAACTTTAACTTCACACCCTTCATAGAAAGCGGTGTTTATTTAGGTAACAGGGAGCGATATTGAATTAAGTTGGTGCTTGCTGCTTGCTATTACACTGAAAAAACAGTGAACCCTTTTCCATTGCAAAATGAACTAAACTGTAGTAATATTGACCATGATTTAGCCCTTAAGATTTTTTTCAACTTGTCTAGTTTATAATTCTCTTAAATTTTAGTTCATCTATAACATTGTATTTTAGTTCATTTTTACAACGCCATAAGATTTATATACCCCTACCAAGTTAAAAAGTCAGTATTATTTTGGTTTACTTGCTTATTTTTTGGGAAACCCGATAATAAAAATTGGTTAACAGTCCCTTTAAAATGTCGACGACTAAACTATTTTTAAATCAATCATTCCACAGTACAGAGAAATTAAATAATTAAAGGAACAACAAACCGTTTTACTATTATGAGCATTTTCATACATTAAAATTAAACTTTCTTTAAGTAAAAGTACTTTATTATAAAAACTTATGATGAAAGTTCTTAATACAATGTTTTTTTGTGAATAAAGATGATGACCTAGTGGAACAGAGAGTAGTTCCTTTGAACTCGCTGTTTGGACATTTTGACTTATCCTTTTTTTTTATTCATCGTAGGCAATTTTTCACATATCTTGCTGGAAAAAAATGGAAACAATAATAACTTACCATATTTGGAGGCCTTTTATCAAATGGTGTAAGGAATTCAACTTTTCTTTGGAAAACGTATCTCATAAAATGTATACCTGAAACAATTAGAGAAATAATGAAGTATTCTATATAAACTCATAAAACTGTGTTGTTATCGATGTGAAGGATATAATAAAATAAATATTCTAGTTGAAAGAAAGCCAAAGTTTTAATATAAAACTTACCAATTCTCTATTAAATTGTACGCTGAGGGGAAATATAAAAAGTTGTCCAAATTTATTTGGGTTACTCTGAAATTAAATATTTATTTTTACATTAAATACAATTATTAAATAGGTTTCTAAAGAATCTAATGGAAAAAATAATAATATGGATAAAAAACCAAATATTCTGGTTAACCCTAGACAGTCATCATTCGTCAAAATGACGACATTTCATTTTCGATTTAAAATGCATTTTAGTCTATTGGGAAATGGTAAATTTAAATTATACTAATTCGACCATTTTATGATCTTTTTTGTTTTATACTAATTAAAACCAAATTGAATAAGAAAATAAATTCAAGTTTCGCTCACGATGAAAATTATAGCGTCTTGAAATGAGCCGTAGTCAAAATGACGAAGGATGACGTTAATGTACAAAAAATAAGGATGACTGTCCAGGGTTAAAATAAAGTTAAAGAATCCTTACCAATTCACTATTAAATTACAGGCAAAGGAGAACTAAAAATTTGTCCAAATTTTTAAGGGGTTTACATCAAAAATATTACATTGGTTTCCAAAAAAGTTGATTAAAGAAATACTAAAATATGATATTAAAACCTGTAATTTTGATGATAAAAAGGTCACAAAAACGTAAATGTTCTAAAGGGTGATTCTTTTGAGGTTAGGATTTTCATGCATTAGTATTTGACAGATCACGTGGGATTTCAGACATGGTGTCAAAGAGAAAGATGCTCAGTATGCTTTGACATTTCATCATGAATAGACTTACTAACGAGCCACAACGTCGAATTTTCAGTGAATGGGCCCTAGAAAAGTTGGCAGAAAATCCGCTTTTTTATCGACAAATTTTGTTCAGCGATGAGGCTCATTTCTGGTTGAATGGCTACGTAAATAAGCAAAATTGCCGCATTTGGAGTGAAGAGCAACCAGAAGCCGTTCAAGAACTGCCCATGCATCCCGAAAAATGCACTGTTTGGTGTGGTTTGTACGCTGGTGGAATCATTGGACCGTATTTTTTCAAAGATGCTGTTGGACGCAACGTTACGGTGAATGGCGATCGCTATCGTTCGATGCTAACAAACTTTTTGCTGCCAAAAATGGAAGAACTGAACTTGGTTGACATGTGGTTTCAACAAGATGGCGCTACATGCCACACAGCTCGCGATTCTATGGCCATTTTGAGGGAAAACTTCGGAGAACAATTCATCTCAAGAAATGGACCGGTAAGTTGGCCACCAAGATCATGCGATTTGACGCCTTTAGACTATTTTTTGTGGGGCTACGTCAAGTCTAAAGTCTACAGAAATAAGCCAGCAACTATTCCAGCTTTGGAAGACAACATTTCCGAAGAAATTCGGGCTATTCCGGCCGAAATGCTCGAAAAAGTTGCCCAAAATTGGACTTTCCGAATGGACCACCTAAGACGCAGCCGCGGTCAACATTTAAATGAAATTATCTTCAAAAAGTAAATGTCATGGACCAATCTAACGTTTCAAATAAAGAACCGATTTTGCAAATTTTATGCGTTTTTTTAAAAAAAAAAGTTATCAAGCTCTTAACAAATCACCCTTTAGTTGAAATAAAGCCAATTTTTAAAAGAAAACTTACCAATTCTTTATTTTTTAAATTTGTTCGAATCCATCTGGAGTTGCTCTGAAATTAAATATTGTTTTTACAACAAAGAAAAACATTAAACTGGTATCCAAAAAAATTAATTAACAAATAATAATATACATAAAAATATTATTTTTAAAAGAAAGCCATATTAAAAAAATACTTACCAATTTATGACTAAACTTATATGCTGAGATATTACAAAAATTTTCCAAATTCATCTGGAATTGAATATTAATTTTTTACATTGAATAATAAAAATTTCAATACACTTTCAATTTCAACATATTTTCATAAATATTCTTGATAACTTTTTTTCTAAACTACCGATAAAATATTAATAACTTTCATTTAAAAGGTTTAATAAACAAACACCAATATATGACTCAAAAATCCAAAATATTCCATGCCTTTATATTCCCTTGTTGCATACCAACTTAAAAGATGCAACAGCCCATGCCAACGCCAACTATACAACTGAAGCATGCCAAACAAAACCAAGCAAAGCCAAAACATCCCTACAACAACAAAACCACATGTGCCTTTATTGAAAACAACATCTCATCCAGCCAAATAAACCATCCACGAATAACAAACACACACACAAACCACTAAATGAACAAAAATAAAAACAACCCCACGTTTATGTATACACAACAAAACTCAAGTAACATCATCTTTACATTAATCACATTCTACTATTCCGATAAAGATCTCTGTACTATGCATTAGTTCATCGCATCTGCTGACAATTTACTCTAAGAATAATATTCGTAAAGGCACACCAGTTTATGAACGATGAAACATTTAACTTAAAATTTGCAAAATTTTCATGAAATGTTATCTACCATTTTTGACGAAAATGTCTATAAATTTAATTACATGTGAACTAAAAATATTTCATTGGGTAATTTTTTACCAACAATTATTAACTATAGGAATTGTCAGTAAGAAATTGCTATCCACTTTCAAGTTAATTTTTCGTAAAACAATATTTTCTCATACAAAAAAATCTTATAGTAAATTGCACTTATTATTTAGAAAATACTTTACATTTCACAAGTAGTTTTATAGCACGACAAATGAATTTTTAACTACCAGTTATGAAATTTTTTAAGGAAATTTCCATCGTATTTTGTAGGCCATGAACTAAAGGATTGCTACTTAGAATTTGTAAAATTTCCTTTCGAGTAGTTAATTTTCGTTGAAGATACGAAAAATGAACTAAAATTCTGGAAAATTCTTGTAATAAATTATTGCAAAAATCTTCTTAAATTTACGAGATACTTTTTTTTCTGTGTACAAAATTAACATTTTATTTTTCCTTGCATTATAAACCCACACAAATAGCTTTAATAAATAAATTATTTTTTAATTCACATTGCAAATGCGCCATGCTCTAAATGTCAGTTTTTCAACTCGAAAAAACAAAGTTCCACAAATGGAAAAAATTTCGCTAGTTTTTCGCGTTTTTTGGTTTTGTATGGAGTTTCAACGCGAAAACCGAACAGAGTACCGGCCTGATCTTAAAATGCAGTTTTTCTGATTGTTTGAAGCGGCTCTTATTGGCATCGTTCTAAATTTATTAAAAAAGGCATCTAATAATTACATTTATGCCATACTTTTTTGTAGTAACTTGGCGTGGTACAACTTCTCAATAGCGACGGCGCTTTTCCGACGAGTTTTGGATGTCGTATACGATGGTTTTCGACGTGGTGGGGATTCTCAGAAGCGCCGTCAAATTCAAAAAATGGTGGCAGGGTATATGCCGTAAATGTTTATCAATTATAAAAGCGTGTGGTGTTAGTTAAACAAAGTGAAAACAGTCTTATATCACGTTTCAGTTCTACGTCTAATAACTGTTCGTTGTAATGTTTGTACTTTCGTCGTTACTATGTTCATTCTTGCGAAAAATTTTTATCGAAACCATTATTTCGCACATAGAAAGCGGCGTTTTTTTAGGTAGCTTGGAGCGCTATTTTATAGGGAGCGATATTGGATTAAGTTGGTGGTTGTTGCTTGTTTTTACAAAATAACATTTTATTTTTCCTTGGGCAATTGATCTGCTATTCCTTTGATCCTTTGTATAGTTTCGGAACAAAAATATGGCCCGTGTTTGATTTATAAACCCGCACAAATAGTTTTTAATAAATAAATTATTTCTTAATTCACATTGCAAATGGCGCCGTGCTATAAACGTCAGTTTTTCAACACGAAAAAACAATGTATCGCAAATGGAAAAAATTTCGCACATTTTTCGCATTTTTTGGTTTTGTATGGAGTTTCAACGCGAAAACCGAACAGAGTACCGGCCTTAAAACAGTAATATTATCCGAAAAACACTACATTTGATAAATGTTTGAATTCAATATGTTTTCAAACACGAATTTTTCAAACTTCTATTAACACGCTTTTCAATAATAGGGCTGTTTTCTTTTAGCACTGGATACCCTAAGCCGTGAAGGACTAAAAGAAAACAGAGTACTCGTTTATCCAGGACATCCCCAAAAATATGCAACACTGTCATCAGCTGTTTAAAAACAATCATAGAAAAGAAGTGAAATCTTGCATTTTTAATGTATGAAATGCTCCAATTAGTAATAAATATTTACTGCTGCGATTATTTATGACACTATACCACTTTGAATTACATGTTTTTCGATAAATTAGTCACAATAAAGTGCTATTTGGAATCGATGAAGCGTCAATTTATCAAAACACAATCTGGCAAGATCGGCGCGACTTGCACTGATGAGATGTTCTGGATAGAACACCAGTGCAACGATGTTCTGGATAGCCCATACAAATGTTGTATCCAGTGCAAAAAGAAAACAGCCCTAATGTTGTGCTTAAAGACGATCCTGTATGTGAATCTCATTGTGGACATGTAAACAAACAGAAACAATTCCATTCCACAATAATAACAAATTGTGCAAATCAGAACTCCTTGACGTCGAAAGCATATAGAAAACGAGATACTACCAAGAGGCCCCTGAGGTATATCAACCAACAATCTAGTAAAAAATTCCTTAAGGCCGGTACTATGTTCATTCTGCGAAAAAAATTTATTGGAACCATTATTTCGCAAATAGGAAGCGTTGTTTATTTAGGTGACAGGGAGCGATATTGAATTAAGTTTATGGTTGGTTGGCCTTACGTCATTTTTCATCGGCCAACATCTTTCAAGAATATAGCCTCCAATGATTTTAGTTTTCTGCAAAGCAATCAAGTTTAATGATTTCCATTACGTTTCCATTTTACTTTTTATTTTGACTTACCAGTTATAGTTAAATTTTTGGATTAATTTCAGTCTATTGTCCAAAATATTTCATATTTTTGTATTTCTTCCAACTAACCCACAAAAACCACAAAATTCGATTTCCTCATTAAAATTCGGGCAATTTGCAAGGAACGTGCTGGCTGGAGTGTTAGAATAAATTTCCAGCAACATGAATTCACAAAATAACAAATTAAACCGAGGAAGCGATGTAAATTAAACTACCGATGTGATGCAAATTAACTGCCAAATTTTTTTGAATTTGACGGCGCTTCTGAGATGCCCCACCACGTCGAAAACAATCATATACGACATTCAAAACTCGTCGGAAAGCGCCGTCACTATTGAAAAGTTGTACCACGGCAAGTTACTAAAAAGTATCGCATGAGTGCAATTATTAGGTGCTTTTTTTAATAATATCAGAAAAAGTGATTTTTAAGGTAGTTGTAAAATAATCATTGTGGTCAAGTAAACACGATTGTTTAGATGTTTATTAATTTGATTAAACATTTATAAATTCTTATAAATATAACATTTATACGACTATCACATCACATTAACATTAATAAAAGAATGATGTTGAGTTACACCCAGAAAAAAGTGACCCCTTCTTTAAGTTAAAATGAACTCATTGTGAAGAAAGTTGAACTTCGTATAGCGCCAAAGACATTTTTATTTGTTTGAACGATGTGATTTTCGTAGAAATTAGGTATAATGCATTCCATATATTAGTTAACATTTTCCTATATTTATGTACCACTATACTACAGAATGAAAAAAATTAACTGATTTGAATTCATATATGGAATGATTTTATTGAAATTTTTTCATTCATTTGGACAAATCTTACACATTTGTGGTAAAACTTTTACTTCTTAATTAGAACTGCTTACCTTCGTTTTTAAATACAATTTTATTTATTTATATGAGCAATTTTATCTTCAATAAAAGACATGTTTTATTAATACATTGAATATACTTATTAAGAATCAACAGCATCGAATCTCCTTGAAATATTAGTTTATTATTCCGCTGTTTCCAATTTCCATGTGATATTATCAACTGTAAAACGCACTTTTTCTTCTTCTTGTACTTTTCACTTTTAATAAGTTGCTGCCTAACGATTTTGTCCTCCTTTTACAATTTCAATACCTATAAATATAAAAAATCATAAACCATTTTTGTTACAAAAGGTTAGCGTCACTGAATATTACCTGATAATTGAAGATTCCAAAATGAAGACAAATGAAAGGGTTGTTATTCTGCTGGTGTTTTCTTTCTTTATAAAGGGTGATTCTTTTGAGGTTAGGATTTTCATGCATTAGTATTTGACAGATCACGTGGGATTTCAGACATGGTGTCAAAGAGAAAGATGCTCAGTATGCTTTGACATTTCATCATGAATAGACTTACTAACGAGCAACGCTTGCAAATCATTGAATTTTATTACCAAAATCAGTGGCAGAAAATCCGCTTTTTTATCGACAAATTTTGTTCAGCGATGAGGCTCATTTCTGGTTGAATGGCTACGTAAATAAGCAAAATTGCCGCATTTGGAGTGAAGAGCAACCAGAAGCCGTTCAAGAACTGCCCATGCATCCCGAAAAATGCACTGTTTGGTGTGGTTTGTACGCTGGTGGAATCATTGGACCGTATTTTTTCAAAGATGCTGTTGGACGCAACGTTACGGTGAATGGCGATCGCTATCGTTCGATGCTAACAAACTTTTTGTTGCCAAAAATGGAAGAACTGAACTTGGTTGACATGTGGTTTCAACAAGATGGCGCTACATGCCACACAGCTCGCGATTCTATGGCCATTTTGAGGGAAAACTTCGGAGAACAATTCATCTCAAGAAATTGACCGGTAAGTTGGCCACCAAGATCATGCGATTTGACGCCTTTAGACTATTTTTTGTGGGGCTACGTCAAGTCTAAAGTCTACAGAAATAAGCCAGCAACTATTCCAGCTTTGGAAGACAACATTTCCGAAGAAATTCGGGCTATTCCGGCCGAAATGCTCGAAAAAGTTGCCCAAAATTGGACTTTCCGAATGGACCACCTAAGACGCAGCCGCGGTCAACATTTAAATGAAATTATCTTCAAAAAGTAAATGTCATGGACCAATCTAACGTTTCAAATAAAGAACCGATGAGATTTTGCAAATTTTATGCGTTTTTTTTTTTTAAAAAAGTTATCAAGCTCTTAACAAATCACCCTTTATACCATCACGAACATTGATAGATTTATTTTCAAAAAACGAAAATTTTTCTCACTAATTTAAAATAATAAATATTTTATATATTTTATTTGTTATTTATTATATTATTTTACAATATTATTTTTTAACAATCTTTCCGTATACCACAACAACGCGATTCCAACTAAAAAAACAACCCACGCGCAAACATATCGATTACACCCACGCGCAAACACATCGATTGCGATGACAGGTATCGATTACAGGTAGACAATAGAAAAATAGGAAAATTTCCTATATTCTAACAAGTGTGTTTCCTTAAGTTTTGATTGGATTGCATACTTCTTAGTACGAATGAACTAAAATATTTTTCTATGCCAAGTGTTGTTCGTATGTATGAAAAACTTTCTATTATAAAGGAAGTCGCAATTATCATTTTATAAGAAATTTTACTAATTTTGAGGAAACTTGGTTTTAGTTCGGGTTTTGTTTATTTTTACGAATGCTTTGTTATCGGTGAATAACATTTTCTTGTTCAGTAGTAAATTCTTATACCCAGCGAAGAAAATAGTATGAGTAAAATTCCATGCCTTATTCTAGTTAATGAACTATTCCTAACTGCTTACAGTATAGGATATTTTTACTGAAACGAGTAAATTTTATTATTTCTCACAAAATTTTACCTTAATGGAAATAAAATGGATAAACTATATTGATGAAAAATTTTTCCTTTAGTTTCGAAGGCACTTTTTTCTGGGTGTACAAGTTGCAGGTTACATCCCTGCCAACATTTTGTGAATTTGACGGCGCTTCTGAGAATCCCCACCACGTCGAAAATAATCGTATACGACATCCAAACCAGAGGTGTGCACGTGACACGAAATTATCGTGACTCACGGGTGAGTCGTGAGTCACGCTGACGGCAACGGCGTGAGTGTGCGTGAACGTGATTAACCAACCAAATGTCGTGCGTGATCGTGAGCCACGAAAATAATATCTTCCTGAGTGTGCGTGAGTAACGACTTTCGGAAAAACACTCTCACGAAAATAATCCCGCTTACGAACATAAAATGCTTACGAGTTGAATTCATTTATAATTTTAAGTTGAGTACTATGTTCGGGGTTTTCACCAAAACACTAAATTAAAAATACAAATATATTTAGGAAGACGATTATATTTTGATCAAGTCTTCCAAATAATGGATGGAAAAGATCCAAGGAATTGATTGCAAATAATTTTATATTTCTAAATTAATTAATTAAAAAAGTAACCGTGAAAACAAGCTGGTTTTCAGCTTGAAAACTGAACATAGTACTCAGCTTTAGTGACATCCTAGGTAGTAAGAGTTTGATAACGCACTCGATTTTAACCATACTCATGTTTTCAGTCAGGTTCTATAGGTAAATCACTCATAAAATTATTCGTGAGTCACGACATTTTTCGTGAGTCATATTTTTTGTGAGTCATGACATTTAAAAGATTTTCGTGCGTGAGTATAAATTTTGTTTTCGTGAGCGTGCGTGACCGTGAGTCCTACCAAAAAATATCGTGCGTGAATAAGATTTCTCCGTCGTGAGTGTGCGTGAGCACAATATTACTCACGTGCACACCTCTAATCAAAACCTCGTCGGAAAAGCGCCGTCACTATTGAGAAGTTGTACCACGCCAAGTTACTACAAAAAAGTATAGCATGAGTGCAATTATTAGGTGCCTTTTTTAATAAATTTAGAACGACGACAATAAGATCTTCACACAATCAGATGAAGTGCATTTTAGTTGAAAAGAATCATTGTAGTCAAGTAAAGCACGATTGCTTAGAAGTTTATTAATTTGATTAAGCATTTATAAATTCTTATAAATATAACATTTGTACCACTAATAATAGAATAATGTTGATTTACAAGGGGCAAGTATCTCCACAACTTCATGTTACGCACAAGAAGGGAGAAATATTGCCCACAGAACTATGTCGATAGAGAAAGCATACCAGGTGAACTACTTATTGGATCATTTCGAAACGCTTTAAGGGGCGATTCTCTTTTTTATTCAAACATAGAGCCGACATCAACCGGACGAATCGACGAAAACGGATCCCTTGTACGTGAAAAAATAAAAGACTACTTCAACTCAGAAGATGGTTCGGTCCCTTGGCAGCGAAAATACGCCTTTTTGAACTAATAGATATTTTATTAAACACTGTAATGAATAAAATGTTTAAGTTTCAATTCATTCATATATTTATGTTTAATTACATTTTATAAATCATTTTAATTAATAACATAGAATTTTTGTAGTAAGGACAATTAAAAGTCAACAAAAAATAACATGTTTAAGTTTTAATTCATATATTTTGATTTTATAAACCATTTTTAAATTAATAACACAGAATATCGCTTAGTGTATCAGTACTTTTATAAAAGGAAAATAAAAAGTCAACGCAAAAGTAATTACTCCATACTTTAAAGTCTATTTAAAGCCCATTTACTTATATTTAATAAATCATTTAAAAACCCAATAACACAATTTGTTGTATGCTTCAATTTTGGTTATAAGGCTATTTAAATAAAATAAAAATAGAGTGAAATGAAATCAAAACGAAAAATAAAAAATATAACATTTTCAACGTTTACGTAGCTTTTCATATGCCAATGCCATTACTTCACCCTGAAAGTCTATTAAATCGTCATCCGTGAATCTATTCATTATTGCCATTAGATAGGGCAAAAAAACCGACATGGGGACTATTTTCCTTTTCTGCCATCTCAACCATTTTCGACATGGTTTTCTCCATTCGTTGAGCTGTAGATAAAACGTCGGTGTTTTATTGTTTTTTTCCCAGTTGACGCTGAGCTCGATGACGTATCCATCTAAAAAAACATTTCAACGAATGCGTTCTATCTTACCACATTATTTTCAAAAAAATTAGGACGTACGTATGTATACGAAGAAGTTTGCGACTGCTCAAAATTCAAATTATATTCAGATTGCTCCAAATTCATATCATTGTCAAACTCGTCTGAACAATCGGTTCTAAAAAACGGAATTCAAACTATAAATTAAGTATGGATCTCGTAAATGAAATTATAATGTTACCTTCTTTTTGTTGATGTGTCTTCCAAAAAGTTAATTTCATCTTGTAACTCCCATGGCTCACACGAACTCTAAGTACTCAGTCTCCATTTCTAAATTAATGTCGAAGGGGTTTCCTGACTTCAAACACTTTCTATGGCGATATCGTTTGGCATCCACAACACTTTTCCAACCTTTCCGGCAAACTTTTTCTTAGTGTAAATTAACATTAGCAGGATAAAAAATATTTATGTTTGCAAACCATACCACTTAAACCCACTTCATTTGCCACCATTTCCCATACTCTTTTTATTGCATTTCTATTGCTATGATCCTTTTCGGTCTTTTTCCAAATTATAGGATTGTTTTCCACAGCTCTACAAATATTTTGTTTATTTTGTAAAGACAGTTTCTTGTTTTCTGGCTTTACTATTTTCACTTTTTGAAACGTACGCTTACAAAACGAAAATAAACAAAAAGAAGTGACGGTCGACGTTCGTTAACAGACTAATGCGCTTTACAGACTATCAGTTATTCCGGACGACAGTGCTCGCGTCGAACATATCCCATATATTGTGCACATTATAAGTTAAGGCCGGTACTCTGTTTGTTGGTGCGAAAAAAGTTCCCCTAAATCATTGTTTCGCGTTGAAAAATGATAGTGTTGACAATATATTTTGAGAGGAAAAAACAGCGTTTATTTCGTCGAAATGTATTGACAACATCGCAGACTGTCACGAAATGATTACATATACATACGCAACTAGTTGCTCGATTTACACACACGCATACAAAATAAATAATTTGAAAAAGAAGAAGCAGGCGGTTATTTTACAAATATCTTTGGAATTAAAAAACTAATTTTACAGTGCTGCATTTTAGTTTTTGGAACATAGCAATTAACTCTTGTGATTCCATTCATTGCTACCTCGGTACTGTACATGTTGGTTGAAGTGCTAATGCTTGTATGGAACATCAATTGCTGTGCCTTAGATAGGGTCACGAAAAAAAGTTGATGCGTTCACCCCCCAATTTTGTAGCATATTCGAAGACAATTTCAGAACACCAAAACTTTTTTTTTTCGTGCACCCTACGATCCCCCGAAATACAATTTATTGTGCTGTGTCGTCATTTGAAGTCCGATCGAAAAGAAACGCATATCGTTGTTCGTGGTTGATCAGGGGCTATATTTCGTGCATTGGTCGTTTTTGACTCCAACGTCAAATTTGATTTTTAATTTTTTTATTTCGCTTCGTATTCCCCTATGACGCCTATTTCTAATAACCATTATAAAGATCTTAACAAAATATGAAACTTTTGCTTTTGAAGTATTTACTTATATTCATAAACAAAAAAGTTACAGAGATTTTAAAAAGTCAATAGGTCACCCTACACAACACTAAATAGTTTTTGCTGTGTTGTCATGATGTCCGATCAAAACCACATGCACATCGTTATTCATATCTACGAAATTGATTTATAAGGCATTTAGAACACAAAACCTGTTTATCTGTAAATTTCTAACGGTACCTTAGTATACATACTCATTGTTTGCACTACGGCATTTTCTGCGTTATGCAAAGTGCATGTGTTTTTGCTAGAACAACTTGAGAATTCACAAAAATCAGTTTAATAAATAAATTATTTCTTAATTCACATTGCAAATGGCGCCATGTTATGAAAATACTGAATACGCGAGTTACGTCAGTTTGTCAACTGGAAAAAAAAACAAAGTACCACAAATGGAAAAATTTTCGCTAGTTTTTCGCATGTTTTGGTTTTGTATGGAGTTTCAACGCGAAAACCGAACAGAGTACCGGCCTTTAAGTCCGAAGACATAATCGATACTGCTGCATGTTTATGGGATCGATAACACATTTACCGATTATTTAGTAATCGCCGACAAGTCGTATCGATCCGACACACTGTAAAGCGGACCTTAGACGGTCGGATAAACCCTACGACAGAGGTTCGTCTATTTGTTGTGTGTTCGTTCAAGATTTGCCCTTACACTGCTCGAACAAATATGATGACAATGTGGAAAAATAAGATGAAGCCTAAACATAAACAATGAAGATGTATGAAAAGTTATGGGTGAAGGCATTTTTTACTGAACAAATGAAAGAAAATAATAAAAATCCGGATATATATGACAAACGGGCTTGTGTACATAAAATCATCTCCTGATACGGATCCAATTCTAATTGAAAATTTAGATGATCTTAACAATTTTTTTCGCGCAGTTCATGCAGCATGTTAAGTTGTTCAGCCATAAACATCAATTAAAACTGGGTTCTAATTTTTATTTGCCCTTCTCTTTCTTCATATGTTTTCACGTTATATCCTATTTCGATTATAACTTACTTTTTCTAGTGTGTAATTTTGTAATAGCATTGCCTTACCTCCAACGAAATCTTGATGTCAAATAATGCAATGAGTTCCAGTAACGGCGTTAAATGTTTACTACGGATTTTGTCGAAACAAAAAGTAGGACTGAACATATGTCACATTAATGCTCAAAGTTTAAGAAAAAAAATGGATGAGTTCAGATTTAATTTCGAGCAATCAGGGATTGACATAATTTGTATTTCAGAGACGATCTGATGCAAATGATAAAGTAGAATATGTACTTGTTGAAGTCAAAATAAACACACGCAAATTATTGCTGGGTTGTATTTATCGCCCGAACAAACAAATTCCATATGTAGAACTAATTGATACTCTGGAACATCTGGTTACTAAGTATAACGATGTGATCATCACTGGCGACCTGAACTCTAACCTACTTTTAGAGTCAACCCTCTCTGATTCCTTCAACTCAATTAGAACTATACACTGCAAACACTTCGATCCCAACGCACTTTACTTCGACTAATAATAGCCTACTTGACGTATTCATGGTGGATGATGTAAATAAAATCTTATTATATGACCAGCTATCTGTACCATGTTTCTCAAAACATGACCTAATCTTTTTGACGTTTGATGTTCCTCCGCCTGCAGAAAGAAAACCAAAAAATGTTTTAACTTTTCAAAAATAAATTATGATATACTTCAACGTGAGTTTCACAGTATAAATTGGGATCAAATATACAATATTCAAACTGCGAATAACCAGCTTATATACTTGAACAATCATTTGAAATATCTACAAAATATCTCAGTGCCACAACAAACTTTACGTCAATTCGACCCGAAGAAAGGCTGGTTTAACTCATCTATTAAAACACTAATTGCGAAACGGAATGAGGCATATAAACGTTGGAAACGATTCAAAACATCTCAACTTAAAGAAGAGTTTCGAGCTTTGAGAGTTTATGTGAATAAAGCTATCAAAACATGTAAAAAATTATACTACAAACAACGATTTGCATCTGCTCTAGACTCGCGCAAGAAATGGAAAACTATTCGAGAGATAGGAATCGGTACAACTAGACAATTACAGATTGATGCAGATCCTAATGAAATAAATGAAAAATTTCTGAACTTGCCAATAACCAACAACACAGCAAATTACATCCCCACATCTGTGAATAGACGTGTTTTCCCACGGTACTCGAATTTTGAGTATGCTTGTATCCGACCATCTGACGTATTCTCTAGTATTTCAGTAAAATCAGAAGCCGTTGGTATAAATTGTTGTCATCCGAAATCAATTAAAATATGTTTACCGTTTCTACTAAACCATATAACTCACATATTCAACACCGTAATAACAACTAGCGAGTTTCCGAACTGCTGGAAACACGCTAAGATTCTACCTATACCAAAGAATGTAGATGGTACAGAATATCGTCCTATATCTATTCTGCCTTATCTTTCTAAAGCATTTGAAAGAATTATTCACAACCAAACATCAAAGTATATTAAAACCCATAATCTACTGCACGACAAACAATCGGGTTTCAGGCCAAAACATAGTTGTATCACAGCATTGATCGACGTTGCCGATGATATTTATTCATCAATAGACGACGGCCTCGTCACCTGTCTCACGTTATTGGATCACTCCAAAGCATTCGACTGTGTGAGTCATGAAATCCTCTGCATGAAACTAAAGTACTTCTTTAATTTTTCAACATCTGCGGTCTCTCTTATATCATCCTACTTGGGACAACGAACACAAGCTGTGGAAATTGGTGGCTTAACTTCTAGACCTTTAAATCTCGCTAAGGGTGTACCTCAAGGATCGATTTTGGGTCCCCTCTTATTTTGCCTTTACATAAATGATCTGCCCAGCTGTCTGACGTTTTCGAAAATACATATTTATGCTGACGACGTGCAAATCTACCTAAGTTGTAAAAAATCTCAGCTGACAGATGGAATTAACAAATTAAATTTGGATCTTCTTAATATACATGAATGGGCCACAAAAAACAGTTTACATATCAACCCAAATAAATCTAAATTAATAATAGTCAGCAATCGTACCCAAGTTGTTTCGACTGATCTGTCTATACAAATTGGTAATGATTCTATAGAGAGAGTCAATAAGTCAAAGAACTTGGGAATTATTTTTAATTCATCAATAACCTGGAAGGACCATGTTTGTTTAACCGCTGGTAAAATCTTTGGAATGCTACGCACCAAAACTACATTCAAAAATGCTTTATTCGAACATTTCTCCGCTTAATGCTAATATATATATATTTATACACTTTTATAAATTCATTCTCTATTGCTAAATTTCTGGCTTTTAAAATTTCCTTCTTATTGTTAGAATTTTGTTGCTTGTTATAAAAATTATCTATGTTAATTATCAATTATAATTCATAAATCAAGTCCCAGATTGCATTTACTATCTTCACCTAAAAAAAAGTGACCCCTTCTTTAAGTTAAAATGAACTCATTGTGAAGAAAGTTGAACTTCGTATAGCGCCAAAGACATTTTTATTTGTTTGAACGATGTGATTTTCATAGAAATTAGGTATAATGCATTCCATATATATTAGTTAACGTTTTCCTATATTTATGTACCACTATACTACAGAATGAAAAAATTTAACTGATTTGAATTCATATATGGAATGATTTTATTGAAAATTTTTCATTAATTTGGACAAATCTTACACATTTGTGGTAAAACTTTTACTTCATAATTAGAACTGCTTACCTTCGTTTTTAAATACAATTTTATTTATTTATATAGGCAATTTTTTCTTCAATAAAATACACGTTTTATTAATATATTAAATATATTTATTAAGAATCAACAGCATCGACTGGCCTTGAAATACTAGTTTATTATTCCACTATTTCCAATTTCCATGTAATGTCATCAACTGTAAAACGCATTTTTCTTCTTGTACCTTTCACTTTTAATAAGTTGCTGCCTAACGATTTTGTCCTCCTTTTATAATTTCAATACACTGAAAAAACAGTGAACCCACCAGGAAGAAAACTTTTGATTAATTTTAGAAAATTTTGAATATTTTTAGAAATTTTTAACTAAACAATATTACAAGCGCTGGCATCGCGCCGATATCACAAAAATAAGTAAATATTTTTCGACAAATTCAAGACAATTTATTAGACATAAATAATTTTTTTCACTTTATAAAGAAAATTTTTTAGTTTGAAGGAAAAAATTGGAGTTCAAAATTGCAAGAATGTCTTTAGTGACATACGAAGTTCACAATGGACGCTTTTGTAGTAAAATTTACAAATTTTGAGGAAATAATGAACTATTTTATGACATATACGAATTTAGTAAATCTCTGTCCTTAACTTGTGTATAATTTTTTCCCGTCTTTTAGTTCATTTAACTAACGTACGCAAAAAATTATTAGAGTAAATGAAACTTTCACCAAATTTAATAAGTTCATGAACTAAAATATAGTTAATTTGGCTTTAGTGAAATAGTGAGTTCACTTTTTTTTGAGTGTACCTACAAATATAAAAAATCATAAACCATTTTTGTTACAAAAGGTTAGCGTCACTGAATATTACCTGATAATTGAAGATTCCAAAATGAAGACAAATGAAAGGGTTGTTATTCTGCTGGTGTTTTCTTTCTTTATACGCCATCACGAACATTGATAGATTTATTTTCAAAAAACGAAAATTGTTCTCACTAATTTAAAATAATAAATATTTTATATATTTTATTTGTTATTTATTATATTATTTTACCATATTATTTTTTAACAATCTCTCCGTATACCACAACAACGCGATTCCAACTAAAAAAACAACCCACGCGCAAACATATCGATTACACCCACGCGCAAACACATCGATTACGATGACAGGTATCGATTACAGGTAGACAATAGAAATATAGGAAAATTTCCTTTATTCTAACAAGTGTGTTTCCTCAAGTTTTGAAAGGATTGCATACTTCTTAGTACGAATGAACTAAAATATTTTTTTATGTCAAGTGTTGTTCGTATGTATGAAAAACTTTCTATTATAAAGGAAGTCGCAATTATCATTTTATAAGAAATTTTACTAATTTTGAGGAAACTTGGTTTTAGTTCGGTTTTTGTTTATTTTTACGAATGCTTTGTTATCGGTGAATAAAATTTTCTTGTTCAGTAGTAAATTCTTATAACCAGCGAAGAAAATAGTATGAGTAAAATTCCATGCCTTATTCTAGTTAATGAACTATTCATAACTGCTTACAGTTTAGGTTTTTTTTTTACTGAAACGAGTAAATTTTATTATTTCTCACAAAAATTTACCTTAATGGAAATAAAATGGATAAACTATATTGATGAAAAATTTTTCCTTTAGTTTCGAAGGCACTTTTTTCTGGGTGTTACAACATTAAGCACATACTGTAATTTAAAAGATCTTTGTATATCTTGTAGTGTGTGAATGAATAAATAAATAAATAAAATAAAATAAAAAAACAATGATTCCGGAAGTATTCCACATTTCATAAATTACAAATTACTTGATGGATTTCAAAATACTTCTCGCCTGGTTCTACACTGAATAGAAGTGGAATTTTTCTACGTTTTTGCCACAATTCTTGTTTAGAATTATACATTTTTTAAATTTCCCGCCAGAATTGACGATCCCTCGTTAATTTCATTGCAGAAATGCCTGTTTTTATTGTGAAAACAAATTTGTTTTTGATAATGTTTGGCGAACATCCCCTTACACCCAATGATTTGTGCCACCCAACCAGAAAAAATCAAAATTGTTTTGATTTTTTCCCAACACGTCCCCGAAACACGCGAACATGACCTTATACTACACACAAAAAAATTTCACGAAAATTTTTCCAATTAAAATTTTAATTGAGTTTTAAAAAATATTCAATTAAAAATTTAATTGATTGAACAATTTTTTTAATTGAAACAAAAATCAATCACAAAAATAATAGTATCAATTAATTTTTTAATTGGATCAATTAACTTTTTAATTGACCTTCAATTAATTTTTTAATTGATACTATCATTACTGTGATTGAAGACATTTCAATTAAAAATTAATTGGATCAATTAATTTCGTGATTGAATCAGAAAAAAAATTTTTTGTGTGTAGCGGATTTGTGGCCGCAACGTGTTGTGTCGCAGGGTTTATCCGACCGTATAAGGTGCCCTTAAGATTCTTTACAAACACCGACATTCCGTCCGAAATAACTGATAATCTGTAAAGCGCATAGTAAGGCGTTTGTATGGATGCCGCCAGTGGTAAAGATTGTGTTCATTCATGAGGCCTCGCTTATTTGTCAACAGTTCACTTTTTAAGGAACATAGTATCTGATATGAAATATGTTCACCGCTTGTTTTTCACGTTCTTTTTTATATGGAGTTTCAGCTTGAAACACGAACATAGTACTCAGCTTAATGGAAAAAATTGTGTTAAATGTGATGTGATAGTCGTATAAATGTTATATTTATAAGAATTTATAAATGTTTAATCAAATTAATAAACATTAAGCAATCGTGTTTTACTTGACTACACCCAATAAACACAAACGTTTGAAAAATTCTAAATTTCAACAATTTTTCAAACATTTTTTCAAAGGATTAGGTTAATATTCAAGTTGAAAAATTGTTGAGAAAATCGAGTTCTCAACAAAAAACAGACATTACCCTCAACAGTGAAATTCAACACATTAGCAATAATATCTCAAGTGTTATCCTCAAATTGAAATGCATCGCTACTCAATAATTTGTCCAACAATTTTCGATGCGAGTCAAATTCAAAATTAACATCGTTGCAAATACTTTTCAACCTAAATTTGTATGAATGATATACCCACTTCAAATTGAAAGTCAAAGCCAAAATTCTATGAATTTTGTATAATTTATTCATTTTCATCAAAATAAAATATATAATACACTACACTACATAATACACTACAATACCAATTTATAAATAATAATCTTATTAAACATATCAACAAATAAGAACAAAAAAAAACAAACAACAAAACTTTAAATGTCTTAAACATTATTAGTAAATACTTTTGCATTGATAATTCGATTTCCTTCCTTTTATTGTCATAAAACAGCATTAAAATTTATTAACATGCGGGCAATTTGAAATTAGGAACGTACTGGACCGCGTGTTAGAATTGATTTCCAGCAGAAGGAATTCACAAAATATCCGTTTTAAACTGATAATAGCATATGAATTAAACTGACGATGTGATGCACATTTTCATCCAAAAGTTGTTGAATTCAACAATTTGTTGCTTTTAACAATTTTAATTGGTTGCACTTGTAATGTTTCTGGAAACTTTTTCTTGTCGATAAGCCACTCATTTTTCATTGGTCAGCTTCTTAATGTTTGCAAGAATGTAGCATACAAAGATTTTAGTTTTCTGCAAAGAGATTTAAATTTAGGGACTTCTTTAAAGTGTTGATTTAATTTTTCATATTGACGTACCAATTGTTATAAACTATTTGAAGCAGTTCCAGTTAATTGTTCACCAATTTTTCATCGGTCAGCTTTTTAATGTTTTCAAGAACGTAGAATCCATAATTTTAGTTTTTTGCAAAGAGATATACATTTAGTGATTTCCTTAAAGTTTTATTTCATTTTTTATTTTCACTTACCTATTTTTATAAACTATTTGGTTATTTGTCCAAGATTTTCCATTTTTTAATTTCTTGCAATTGACCACGAACTTCGTTGCACAAATAAGTATTGAAAACCACATGGTTTTTTCGTTGCATTTTAGGGTAGTGTTTTGTCAAAGTTTTCTCATATTATCTTCAACACCTTTTCAAAGATTTCGTCAACATTTTGGCAAATTGGAAGTAATTCGCAAATAATTTGAAGATGTATTGAGGATGAGCTATTTCAAGTCAAGTTGAATTTATGTTGAAAATTAAAACTGAAAAGTTGTTGCATTTGAAAAACGTTCATCCTGTGTTTATTGGGCAATGATTCTTTTACAACTATCTTAAAATTCACTTTTTCTGATTGTTTGAAGGGGCTCTTATTGGCGTCATTCTAAATTTATCTATAAAGGCACCTAATAATTGAACTCATGCGAAACTTTTTTGTAGTAACTTGGCGCAGTACAACTTCTCAATAGTGACGGCGCTTTTCCGACGGGTTTTTGACGTGGTGGGGATTCTCAGAAGTGCCGTCAAATTCAAAAAATGTTGGCAGGGCAATTATTATAAAATATTTTGAGTAATTTCAGTTGATTATTTAAAAAAATTTCCACATGTTTTATTTCATACACGAACTTCGTTGCACAAAGTTGTATTGAAAACCATGTGGTTTTTTCGTTGCATTTCAGGGTAGAGTTTTGTCAAAGTTTTCTCCAATTATCTTCAACACATTTTCAAAGTTTTCATCAAAATTTTGGCAGTTTGGAAGTAATTCGCAAGCAATTTGAAAATGTTTTGAAGATGACCTGTTTCAAGTCAAGTTGAATTTATGTTGAAAATGATATTTATCCTCATGCGCTTTACAGTTATCAGCTTTCCGGACGGAATGTCGGTGTTTGTGAAGAATCTTGCAGTGTGTCGGATCGATACGACTTGTCGGCGATGACTAAATAATCGGTAAATGTGTTATCGACCCCATAAACATGGAGCAGTATAGATTGTGCCTTCGGACTTAACACGAGCACTGTCGTCCGGAATAACTGATAGTCTGCAAAGCGCATCAAACAGAAAAGGTGTTGCATTTGAAAAACGCTCATCCTGTGTTTATTGGGATTTATTGCAAATAATTGGGTACGCGAACGAAGCTATTTTAAAAATAATCTAGCATTGTGAACGGCACATCAGTTTATGCGGCGCTTATACGGTTCAATTTAGGTAGTTTAACACGACAAAGTTACGACACTACATACACTATTTGCTGCTTTTATTTTTATTAGTAGAGGCAAATTCAAAATAGTGGCTTTATTTTATAATCTATATATTTTCCATTATATCTTAATTTTTTGCCTACATTAAACATAACTATATATATATCTTACGATGGCCGAATGCAAATTACATGGGGATGATACATTACCGGATGATGCTTGGAAGGATTCATTTGACAAATTACTGGAACAAAAAGAGTAAGAAAATGATTGAACTTTGCATGTAGAAATTTGGTTTTCTTGCATGCTTTAATACAATTGACTTCAGTTTTGGATTTCAGTCATTTTTTTTTGGATTAATTCCTGTTTAATTTTGTAAATGTTCATTATCATATTATTCTTTGTTTATTTCATTTTCTTTATTGTCCTTGTAATGCAGACACTTTCCTACGTAAAGTTACGATGTTGGTATGCCGCCATCAGGGATGGAAATTTTAATTTTAAAGTAAAACAAGTATATACGACCGTAAGTTCGACCAGGCCGAATCTTATGTACCCTCCTCCATGGATTGCGTAGAAACTTCTACTAAAGACTGTCATCCACAATCGAATGTGGCAATATATACGAAGTTATCTTAAAAATCCTTAACGTGGTATATTATAGACAAAAAAGGCAGATTAAATGCGTATACAATTCAGTTCTTGACAGGTAAATACAGTCAGAAAAAAGGTGTATACCATAGAGTAACACCACGTACCAAATTTCAACCGGATCAGATGAATTTTGCTCCGCCGAGGGGCCCCGGAGGTCAAATCTAGGGATCGGTTTATATGGGGGCTAAGTTAGGTTTAGTTAGGTTAGGAGGCAGCTCGATGTATCACTCTCACTTAGACAATTCAGTCCATTGTGTTTGCATAGTGGTGAACTTCTCTCTTATCACTGAGTGCTGTCCAATTCCATGTTAAGCTCAAGTCGGTTTATATGGGGGCTATACGTAAAAGTGGTCCTATATGGCCCATTTGCAATACCAAGCGACCTACATCAATAACAACTACTTGTATTCACGAAAAATATCGTGACTCACGAAAAACATCGTGACTTTCGAATAATTTTATGTGTAATTTACCTATAGAACCTGACTGAAAACAAGAGAATATTTAAACTCGAGTGCGTTATAAAACTTACCACCTAGGATGTCACTAAAATTATAACTGAATTCAACTCGTAAGCATTTTATGTTCGTAAGCGGGATTATTTTCGTGAGCGTGTTTTTCCGAAATTCGTTACTCACGCACACTCACGAAGATATATGCGTGACTCACGCACGATATTTGGTTGGTTAATCACGCTCAAATACACTTACGCCGGATACAATTTTTCATAAAATTTCAGAAATATTTGCATATTTGGTAAAAATAATATATTTTGAAAGGAAAACATGAAGTAAGCATCTTTTCGAAAGCGCCTAGTTTTAGAGATATCGACGGTCAATTTTTGTTAATCTAGGACGACATTTTTTACTAAGTTAAAAAAAACTGTGTATTTAATATAACATTTTGCTAAAAAAGTCTAGTTATCAAGATATCGACATCCGATTTTTTGGCAACTTTGGCTACATTTTTGTATACTTCAAATACATTTTTGACTATAATGAAAGTATGTTGGTGTAGTATCAGGAAATATTGTGAAAAATATTTGTTGGCTCAGTTTTCCACACCATGTATATTATTTTTATTTATTATTTATTAATTTACTTATATTAACAAACAACAAGATATAAACTCATTTTGTTTACAGTATGTGATTTCTAAAGTGATGATATCATACGATATTACTTTTAGGTAGATTATGTTCGCTGGCTACTAAAACCAATATAAACAGGCCTTTCCGACAAATAATGGTATTTTTTTGTTTTTAGAATCGAACAATCTACACACTGACCAAAAATTGGACCAATCGCGCAACTTGTACTAAATTAGATTTAAGGCCGGAATGCACCTCTTGAGAAAAATTTCCTTCCCATAAGTAGCGCTCAATTTCACTGCGACGTACATTAAAAAATTGTCTATCAGAGATGAGGATTTGTGATAAGTGTCATAATGTGTGGGCATAGAGCTATATACAATCACAACACCCATTCTGGTATAAAATCGCCTAACAGCATCAGCACAAAAACAGCATAATATACAGTGGGAGGCGAATGTGTGTTTTCACGTTTTCAAGAACACCATGTTAAGCAAACCGTTGAAGCCTTATGGTATGGGGATGGTGACATACTTGGACGCTGGTTAATGATAAGGAATAATAAGAAGAGGAGACTACCTTGATATTTTGCAATCGAAGTTTGTGTAAAAACAAAGGAAAATATCACTCAATCCTCAATATGATGTTTTGCATTGATCGGATAGAATCGGTGCAGAAGCAGTGCTTGTTTTTCACTTTGAGGCATCTCCTTTGGAACAGTGACTTTGTTCTTCCTCTTTGCACTTCTAGGTTGAGGCTGATTCATTTACCCACTCTTAAGAGTCGTCGGATGATGTTGAAGTGCTATTAGAATGCATTATTATTACCGCAACCGACCAGTGTTGTAGGTTAGTTAGTTGTGATGTTCCATGCTCGAAATTGATTAGGATTAATATTTCTTTCATGGCTTCTAGGAATTAACAGTTCGTAGGATGTGCATTGGTTTTAATTCAATCTATCATCTGATTGGCACTAACTTAAGTATTGATGTGATAAAGTCCAGAATTTTAGCATATTTGGATAACTAATACATGTTTTTGTTGGATATGCTAGTATTTAGTCTAGTAATGTAATATATCCGGCTGATGAGTCCTCTGTAGCTGGTTACATTCCCCTTCCTCCACTCCGCCATGGTCCGGATCATGGTGTGTACGCTGTCCATACGTTATGGGGAGGAGGCCCTCACGGTGGGAAGGGGCGGGAAAGTGGGCGATGGCAGATCTTTTAGCCTTATATGGGTACATTTACAGAGAATCAAGTCAAATCTACAAGAAATAGAAACCATTATACATTTATTTGGTCGTTGCCCAATATTCAGTTGTTCGAGAGTTAAATATTTCTATAAGGACGAATTAAATGAAGATGAGGTAGCCTTTTATTTAAATGATGGTGAAGATATTTCCTTGTTTCACTATATAATTATTTAAGAGAAGCTCTTTATTACTGAACATTTTTATAACTGAATTCAATTATTAATAAAACTCAAATTTCCAGCAAACGGGTGTATTTAACCATGCTGTAGTAATCTTTATAAATTGTTTTTAATATGATGATGTAATATTTATAATGTTTATGAAAAAATTAAGAATAGCTAAAAAAGGTCTATTAGCAAGCAAATAAAGCATACTCGTAAGTGGTTTTGCTCCCCACCAGAGAACGGCTGCGATCTACCGCAACCGACCAGTGTATTTAGTAAACACCAATATTTGCAATCCTAAAACACCAATTGGTAAAAATTGCAAAAGATGAGTGTGGTACATAGTTTGGACAGAACAAGAAATCGAAATCTTACTCACGGGGCAGGAGGCGATGGAAATGGTAGTCCTATTGGACACAGAACTAGATCTATGACTCGCGGTAACAGAAGGAATCGAGAAATAGCTTCACCATCTCCGGATGGACGATCTGTCGGTACACATGATATGAATTTGAGAATCCCGTCTAGGAATGTTGTTGGGTCGGTCAGGGATTGTCCTAATACTGTAGATAACGTGGCATCTCGAACACAGGAGGATAGAGCAAGTGAACGTACAGGATCCCCTTTGAGGATAGATGAAGGAAGTGTTCGTAGGATGATATCCAATTCTATTTCGGAAGTTCGAGGAGATCTCACGGCGTCAATTGTTAGGGAAGTAGGAGAGATGTTACGGAATATGAATTTCAACACAGATGGAGGGGCCAGGAATTTACGTTCCCATGTGTCTGGAACAACGGAACATCATGACAGACTTTCATTTATATGGGACAATCCAGAGAAAGCATTGAATATTATTCGGAATTGGAAACTTTCTTTTTCTGGCGGTAATCGAGATATGCCGATAGACGAATTTATATATCGAGTACAGATAATGACTAACAATACACTTGGTGGAGACTTTGAAGTTTTATGTAGAAATGTACACATTTTGTTTGAGAACAGGGCTTTAGAATGGTACTGGAGGTACCATCGTCGAAACAGTAATTTCACTTGGAGAAGCTTTTCCGAGTCTTTAAGGGCCCAATTTAAGGATTTTTACAATGACTTCGACATAAAGATAAAACTGTCTTCTGTTATGGTTGTGGACTAAGGGATGCATATAAACCGTCTTATCCAAAGTGTCAGGGTTCGGGAAACGTGCGAAAGGATGTCCCCCGAAAAGGACATCCGAGATCACAAGGAAAGAATCGTTAAAGGAGGAGTTAGGATTAGTACCGAATGAGACGGTATACCCGGATAGTAACAAATCAATTAATATTGCTAAATTAGGATATACTTATTTACCCGATGTGACGAGCGTTATCAATGCCAAAGCTACTAGAAGTGCTATTAGAATGCATAATTATTGGAAGGAATTGAAGAAATTTAAGAAATACAAAATAGCGGCTATAGTGAGCAAGAATTTGGATTCACGACCTTTTTTACCTTTAAATATTGAAGGTAAGTTATATTTAGCTCTACTAGACAGCGGCGCTAATAAGAGCGTCATTGGGGGTAGTTTGGCAAGACAGGTTCAGAATTCTGCGAATTTTAGGAAATGTCGTGGGAATGTTAAAACTGCTGACGGACAGATTCAACAAGTGTCAGGAGTCGTGAATCTTGAATTTACGATGGATAGTCGTCAGTGTAGGTTCGAATTCTTAGTCATTAATACAATAAAGCAGGACTTGATATGTGGCATAGATTTTTGGAGTAAGTTTAATATTTCCATATCTATAGGTAAGGAAGTTGACGAGCTTTACTGTGAAAGGACTGACTCTGTTTTTATAGATCTGTCCCAAGAAGAGAAGCGAAAATTGGACGCTATCATCGGACTATTTCCGAATTCCGAAAAAGAAGGTCTTGGTTGTACACATTTGGTGGAGCACCATATTGATACTGGTGACTCAAAACCAATTAAGCAGAGGTATTACCCGATATCTCCAGCCAGAGAAAAAATTCTCTGTGCTGAAATCGATCGCATGCTTTCTTTGGGGGTTATAGAGGAATGTCCACAGTCGCCTTGGTCATCACCAGGGGTTTTAATCGTTAAACCGGACAAGGTTAGATTTTGCGTCGATAGCAGGAAACTTAACTCTGTCACAGTTAAAGATTCGTACCCGATACCCAATATTGAGGGTATTCTTTCGCGACTACCATCTGTAAATTTTATCTCCAAAGTGGATCTTAAAGATGCCTTTTGGCAGATAAAATTGGATAATTCTTCAAGACCTAAAACTGCTTTCACAATTCCTAACAGACCACTATATCAATTCAAAAGAATGCCATTTGGGTTGTGCAATGCACCCCAAACAATGTGCCGCCTAATGGACATTGTAATTCCCTACAACATGAAATCTCATGTTTTCGTCTATTTAGACGATCTATTGATTATGTCTGAAAGCTTTGAGGACCACCTACAACATCTTCAACAAGTTGCCATGCAACTTAGGAAGGCAGGTCTCACAATAAATGTGAAAAAGAGTTGTTTTGCTATCGCAAATGTACGTTATTTGGGATATATTGTTGGAGATGGAGCTTTAAAGGTCGATCCTGATAAGGTAAAAGCTATCTCAGAATTCCCTACTCCAACTAACATCCGATCCCTTCGCCAGTTCTTAGGTATGATCGGATGGTACCGACGTTTTATTAGCGACTTTTCGACTTGCACATTTCCACTGACGGAACTTTTATCAAAGAAAAAGAAATTTAATTGGTCAAAAGAGGCTCAAGTATCATTCGAGAGTCTTAAATCACGGCTGTGTAGTGCTCCTATTTTGGCACATGCTGATTTTTCTAGACCGTTCGTGTTGCAATGTGATGCAAGCACCGTTGGTATTGGGGCGGTGTTGGCCCAGGAGGATAAGGATGGGGTTGAGAGACCAATTGCCTACATGTCTCAGAAACTCAACAAAGCTCAACGAAACTATACAATTACAGAATTGGAATGTTTAGCCGTTGTGCTGGCTGTGAAGAAATTCCGGTCTTACATTGAGGGGCATGAGTTTAAGGTTGTGACGGATCACGCCAGCCTTAAATGGTTGATGCGACAGACCGACTTGTCAGGACGTTTGGCAAGGTGGTCTTTGCGGCTACAGGGCTTCAATTTTACTATTGAGCACAGGCGTGGTAAGGATAATGTCGTTCCGGACGCACTGTCTCGCATGTTTGAGAATGAAGTTAGTGCTGTGGAAATTGAGGTAGTACCATCAGTGGATTTGGAATCATCTGCTTTTCTCGGAGTGGAATATAGCAGATTGCGCGAGGAACCGCTTAGGTCTCCCTTCCCCGATTTCAAAGTGGAAGGAAAATATATTTTCAAAAGGACCAAATTTTCATCGGAAAATGACTATGACATTGGGGCATGGAAACTATTAATACCTACGGAATTGCGTAAACAAGTTATTTATGCAGCTCATAGTATACCATCGTCTTCGCATTGTGGCATTGCTAAAACAATCGAGTTATTAAGAAGACATTTCTATTGGCCAGGTCTAGTAATAGATGTGAGAAATTTTATAGGAAAATGTGAAATTTGCAGAACGAGTAAAATACCTACAACTGTTTTAAGACCACCTATGGGGCAGATGGTGCAAAGTGAAAGACCATTTCAACGATTGTACGTTGACATTCTGGGGCCTTTTCCCCGAACTCGAAATGGACATACTGGTATACTAATTGTTTTGGATCATTTTTCTAAATTTTCATTTCTAAAGCCATTGCGCAAATTATTAGCCAAACCAATTTCTACTTACTTGAAGGAGGAAATATTTACTTGCTATGGTGTGCCTGAGGTTATAGTTACGGATAATGGTACTCAATTTAAGAGCAAAGAATTCGAAGATCTTCTTTTGGAATTTGGAATAAGGCATCAATATACGGCTGTACACAACCCGCAAGCTAATGCTAGCGAAAGGGTAAACAGAAGTGTAAATGCTGCTTTGAGGTCTTATGTAAAGGAGGACCATCGACTATGGGACAGATTTTTGCCAAGTGTAAATTGTGCCTTGCGCAATAAAGTTCATCAGACAATAGGAATGACACCTTATCAGGTAATTTTTGATCAGAATATGATTAAGCATGGGAAGGACTTTCAACTCTTAAGGAAGTTGAAGTTGTTAAATGAGAGCGATGCACAAATTGAACGAATGGATAAATTTACAATACTCAGGGATTCAATACTGGCAAAGATGAATGCCGCTTATAAGAAAAACGAAAGGACATATAATTTGCGTTCTAAGAATCGACATCTAGATATTGGACAAGAGGTGATACGCCGAAACTTTCCCCAGAGCTCGCAAATTGAACATTTTAATGCAAAATTAGCTCCAACGGGGATAAGAGCAGTGGTTGTGAGAAAAGTAGGCAATGTTCAGTATGAGTTGAGAGACGTAGATAATGGAAAAATTGGCACCTACCATTTAAAGGACATTTGGGAATAATACTGTTTTTTTTTTTTTTTTTTTTTTTTTTTTTTTTTTGCATTGTGTAGTTTGTAGCACTGCTACTTTAGTTGTTTCCAAATTAATAATTCGAAATTTCAGTTGGTGGTTGCTAAGTTTCCTCATTATGAGATTTACGTTCGATATATGCTTTTGGACAATTTAAGAAGGCCATGATTTTTTCTTTGAAACATTTTTGGAAATTTCAACTTGCTTTTAATTCATACCAAATAATTTTAGAAAACTAGGCAGGCCATGATTTTCTTAAAAATCAGTTTTTCTTTCATTATGCCAACTACTAATTTAAAATACTTTCTTGAATATATTTGGTTCTCCTGTACTTGCCTTGAGAATTTTGTTTCTAACCATAGCAAGCTTTGGATTTTGGTTTGGAGAATTTTGGTTGTGACAAAATAAAATGAGAAAAGAAAAAAAAGAAAGAAAGATATTTGATACTTGAATAGTTCGGTCGCTTTTGTGTGATAATAGACTCTGTAACAAAAGTAAAAATTTTGTAAATTATGGAGAGCTTGGTGACCGCGAGTGATTGATTATATAAACAATTATTGAGGAACTTATTCTGTGAAATCATCGATAATATTATTTCCTGCCGTTTTGAATTAGTTCTAATATTCTGGACTAGAAAACTCCATTTGGGTTTGCCAATTTTGTCTTGCTGACCATTAAGGCAGAGAAAGCTGATGATTTTCGTTCGATATATTGCCAGTTTTCAAGAATACAACCAATAAGAAGGACAATCACAAATTTTGGATTTTCAATATCCTTGTGGGGAGATAGTTTCTCAAGAACACTGCAAAGGATTTATGTGAAACATCTTTTTGATTCCCGGCTATTGGGCTGATATTGGTGAAGATTCCTAATCAGTTGGTTTCTGGAAACCCCAGATTTTTGAATATCAAGATATTTCATCTACATTGCGAGAACATTTAATTACCAAGGATCATATAGAGGGATTTATTTCATTAATTGCATAAGAGAAATAGGAAAAATTATTTCATTAACAAAACTTTACGAAGACGTTTGTCTCCATGTGAGAATTCCTAGAATAATTTTGATTTTTTTTTTTTCATAAAAATACATTTTTTTTATTTCCGAATTATTTCAGTTAAATACATTATAACTTTTCTTTATCGATATAATTAACAAATTTTTATGTTTTAAATTTATTTGAGTCAATTTTCATTTAAGATTTTATTTAATTTATAAATGTTAATGTATACCTAAAAATTAGAATTCACTTCACTTATCCACTAATCAGTTATTTTTTTTTATAAAAATTTACCTTTCTCGTGAGCTATGCAATTTTGAAATATATACAATATAGATTTTATACCCTTAAAAAAAAAAAAAACAATAGATCCGAAGTCATCAGGCCTGGAGACAACTAAGGATTAATTTGGTGAGTCAAAATTTATTTATTTCATTTTTGTATATGCTCAAAATTACACTATAATATTTAAATATTTTACTACACTGAAAAAACAGTGAACCCACCAGGAAGAAAACTTTCGGTTAATTTTAGAAAATTTTGAATATTTGTAGAAAATTTTAACTAAACAGTATAACAAACGTTGGCATCACAGCGATGTCATAAAAATAAGTAAATATTTTTCGACAAATACAAGAAAATTTATTAGACATAACTAAGTTTTTTCACTTGTTAAAGAAAATTTTGTAGTTTGAAGAAAAAACTTGGAGTTCAAAATTGCAAGAATGTCTTTAGTGACATACGAAGTTCACGATGGACGAATTTTTGGTAAAATTTACAAATTTAAAGAAATTCTGAACTATTTTGTGGAAGACACGAATTTAATTAATCTTTATGCTTCATTTGAGTATATTTTTTCCTCGGGTTTAGTTAATTTAACTAACGTACACAAAAAAGTATTAGAGTAAAGAAAACTTTCTCCAAACATAATATTTCTATGAACTAAAATAAAGTTAAATTGGCTTTAGTGAAATAGAGAGTTCACTTTTTTTTGAGTGTATATCACACCTATAAAATGTTAGCCAGATTTTAATTATATACGATTAATTTTGTTCTAATTCAAAAATCAATTTTATCTTTCGGTCAAATTTAAAACATTTCTCCTAAGTCATTTTTAGTACGTTTAGTAACTTTTATTAATAAATTTTATTTAGTCAGGATTTTTCTTGCAATATTTGTTACCCTATATTTATGTAAATATAATCTATTGAAATGAATTTTTAAGTTTTAGTTTTCCTTACGAAAGGTGAAAAACTCATTGTAGAAGATGGCAATGCAGGTCAACATACAAATGTTGACATGGTTGAGTGGGAGGTTTAAGAATAGGCGGCAAGTCGACATCTAATGCAGCCCTTTTAAACAAACATCATTCAAAATTTTTAGTTTCTATTTTTCTCTAATATCCCTTCTTTGCTCATCTGTGTCCTATCAAAAGAGCTACCTTATTTTACTTATATGATAATGATTCCGTGTCTGCTTCTAAAGAGCAAGAACCGCCCAAGACTGAGCACGGCCGGCGGCAAGGAGGTAGCCAATCTCGGAGGAAGCAGGGCCCGTGAAGGAATATTAGGAATATATATCTCAGAACTGTTAAAGAATGGCTGTTTGAAAAATAAGAGGTAATAAATTGATTTGTTTAAAGAATGAAATTGGAGATAGATAGTTGAATAAAACTGGTACCACATATTGCTCTCGTTGAGTGCTATTAGAAAGTACAAGAGTTATATTCCAAATTCATTTCAGATGCGAGAATCTTTGATTAAAAAGTTAAATTTTAGAAATCTGAAATTGCCCATTGTGCTGGAATGGAAAAAGATAGGTCAATGAAACTGGTACCACATATAGCACTCGTTGAGAGCTATCAGAATATATGAGCATTATATTCCAAGTCCATTTCAGATTCGAGAAATTTTGATTCAAAAGTAACATTTTATAAATATGAAACGGCCCACTGTGCTGGAATGGGGAATGATAGGCCAATGAAACTGGTTCCACATATAGCCCTCGTCGAGAGCTATTAGAATGTGTAGTCATTACATTTCAAATCCATTTCAGATTCAAGAAACTTTTGAAATTAAAGATAAATTTAAATTTGAAAAATATAAAATGGCCCACTGTGCTGGACACCTCGCTGTTATTAATATAACATAACATACTTTACTCTGAGAGTAGCTCTCTTGATTCGACTCTCAACAGATGTTGTGAAAATAACATAGCAGTGTCTTAATTACCGCATGTATTTTTTAAGTTAAATTTTAAAATAGAAAAATTCAATTTTTTCAAAATCGTTAAAAGATAGGCGAATGAAAATAACGTCAATAATAGCTTTTATCTAGACCTATCAGAATATATAAGCATCATATTACGAATCCATTTCAGATTAGAATTAAAGTTAAATTTTAAAAATAAAAAAAAAAAAAATAAAAATTCAGCACAGTGGGTATGGCCCATTGTGCTGAAATGGAAAAAGATAGGTCAATGGAACTGGTTCCACATATAGCCCTCGTCGAGAGCCATGATCCGGATCATGGTGTGTACGCTGTCCATACGTTATGGGGACGAGGCCCTCACGGTGGGAAGGGGCGGGAAAGTGGGCGATGGGATCGTTCGAAAAAACTGTGTGCGAGAGGAGATCTTTTAGCCTTATATGGGTACATTTACAGAGAATCAAGTCAAATCTACAAGAAATAGAAACCATTATACATTTATTTGGTCGTTGCCCAATATTCAGTTATTTTGAGAGTTAAATATTTCTATAAGGACGAATTAAATGAAGATGAGGTAGCCTTTTATTTAAATGATGGTGAAGATATTTCCTTGTTTCACTATATAATTATTTAAGAGAAGCTCTTTATTACTGAACATTTTTATAACTGAATTCAATTATTAATAAAACTCAAATTTCCAGCAAACGGGTGTATTTAACCATGCTGTAGTAATCTTTATAAATTGTTATTAATATGATGATGTAAGATTTATAATGTTTATGAAAAAATTAAGAATAGCTAAAAAAAGGTCTATGGGCAAGCAAATAAAGCATACTCGTAAGTGGTAAACATGCACATGGTTTTGCTCCCCACCAGAGAACGGCTGCGATCTACCGCAACCGACCAGTGTATTTAGTAAACACCAATATTTGCAATCTTAAAACACCAATTGGTAAAAAAAAAAAACAAATCAATAATAATAGAAAACACAATGAGTAATAACTAAGTTAAAGGAATATTAGGAATATATATCTCAGAACTGTTAAAAGAATGGCTGTTCGCAAAAATAAGAGGTAATAAATTGATTTGTTTAAAGAATGAAATTGGAGATAGATAGGTGATGCGAGAAACTTTGATTAAAAAGTTAAATTTTAGAAATCTGAAATGGCCACTGTGCTGGAATGGAAAAAGATAGGTCAATGAAACTGGTACCACTCGTTGAGAGCTATCAGAATATATGAGCATTATATTCCAAGTCCATTTCAGATTCGAGAAATTTTGATTCAAAAGTAAAATTTGAAAAAATTTGAAATGGCCCACTGTGCTGGAATGGAATATGATAGGCCAATGAAACTGGTACCATATATAGTCCTCGTCGAGAGCTATCAGAATATATAAGCGTTATATTCCGAATCCATTTCAGATTCGAGAAATTTTGAATGTAAACAAAAATTAGGTATAATATTTTCCTTTTGAAAATTTTCTCTGTGACTGCTTAGCAAAATATGTTCAACCTCGCAGCATATTTTACTCTGAGAGTCGCTCTCTTGGTTTAGCTACAGATTCGACTCGCAACAGATGTTTTGAAATAAACACAGGATGAGCGTTTTTCAAATGCAACAACTTTTCAGTTTGAGGGTAAATATAATTTTCAACATAAATTAAACTTGACTTGAAATAGCTCATCTTCAATACATCTTCAAATTGTTTGCGAATTACTTCCAATTTGCCAAAATGTTGACGAAATCTTTGAAAAGGTGTTGAAGATAATATGAGAAAACTTTGACAAAACACTACCCTAAAATGCAACGAAAAAACCATGTGGTTTTCAATACTTATTTGTGCAACGAAGTTCGTGGTCAATTGCAAAAATTAAAAAAATGGAAAATTTTAGACAAATAACCAAATAGTTTATAAAAATAGGTAAGTGAAAATAAAAAATTAAATAAAACTTTAAAGAAGTCACTAAATGTATATCTCTTTGCAGAAAACTAAAATTATGGATTCTACGTTCTTGAAAACATTAAAAAGCTGACCGATGAAAAAATGGTGGACAATTAACTGGAACTGCTTCATATAGTTTATAATAATTGGTACGTCAATATGAAAAATTAAATCAACACTTTAGAGAAGTCACTAAATTTAAATCTCTTTGCAGAAAACTAAAATCTTTGGATGCTACATTCTTGCAAACATTAAGAAGCTGACCAATGAAAAATGAGTGGGTTATCGACAAGAAAAAGTTTCCAGAAACATTACAAGTGCAACCAATTAAAAACAACAAATTGTTGAAATCAACAACTTCTGGATGAAAATGTGCATCACATTGTCAGTTTAATTCACATGCTATTATCAGTTTAAAATTGATATTTTGTGAATTCCTTCTGCTGGAAATCAATTCTAACACGCGGTCCAGTACGTTCCTAATTTCAAATTGCCCGCAGGTTAATAAATTTTAATGCTGTTTTATGACACCAAAAGGAAGGAAATCGATTTATTTATTTATAGATATTTAAAGTTTTGTTGTTTGTTTTGTTTTTTTGTTCTTATTTGTTAATATGTTTAATAAGATTATTATTTGTCAATTGGTATTGTAGTGTATTATGTAGTGTAGTGTATTATTATATATTTTATTTTGATGAAAATTAATAAATTATACAAAATTCATAGAATTTTGGCTTTGACTTTCAATTTGAAGTGGGGATATCATTCATACAAATTTAGGTTGAAAAGTATTTGCAACGATGTTAATTTTGAATTTGACTCGCATCGAAAATTGTTTGACAAATTATTGAGTAGCGATGCATTTCAATTTGAGGATAACACTTGAGATATTATTGCTAATGTGTTGAATTTCACTGTTGAGGGTAATGTCTGTTTTTTGTTGAGAACGCGATTTTCTCAACAATTTCTCAACTTGAATATTACCCTAATCCTTTGAAAAAATGTTTGAAAAATTGTTGAAATTTAGCATTTTTCAAAAGTTTGTGTTTATTGGGACATAGCAGTGTCTCACAACCGCATGAATTTTTGTTGTTAAATTTTAAAATAGAAAAATTCAATTTTTTCAAAATCGTTAAAAGATAGGCGAATGATTATATATTCTGATTGTACTCGACGAGGACTATATGAGGTACCAGTTTTATGAACCTATCTTTTTCGTGTCCAGCACAGTGAGCCATTTAAATTTTTAAAATTTAACTTTAATTTCATACTTTTTCCCATCTGACATGGATTAGGAATATAATGCTTATATATTCTGAAAGCTCCCGATGAAGGTTATATGTGGTACCAGTTCCATTAACCTATCTTTCCCCATTCCAGTACAGTGGGCCATTTGAGATTTTTAAAATTTAACTTTAATTTCAAAATTTCTCACATCTGAAATGGATTCGGAATACAACGCGTATATATTCTAATAGCTCTCGACGAGGGCTATATGTGGAACCAGTTCCATTGACATATCTTTCTCCATTTCAGCACAATGGGACATACCCTATGATGCTTATATATTCTGATATGTCTAGATAAGAGCTATTATTGACGTTAATTTCATTCGCCTATCTTTTAACGATTTTGAAAATTAATTTTTCTACATTAAAAATTTAACTTCAAAAATACATGCGGTAATTGAGACACTGCTATGTTATTTTCACAACATCTGTTGAGAGTCGAATCAAGAGAGCGACTTTCAGAGTAAAGTATGTTATGTTATATTAATAACAGCGAGGTTTAACACATTTTGCTATGCAGTCACAGAGGTAAATTTCAATAGGAAAATATGTCGTAATTTATTTCTAATTTTGACAATATTTCGAAATAAATTTAGAATATAGCAATTATATATTCTGATACCTCTCGACGAGGGCTATATGTGGTACCAGTTTCATTGACCTATATTTCTCCATTCCAGCACAGTGGGTCATTTCAGACTTTTAAAATTTTACTTTAATTTCAAAATTACTCGAATCTGAAATGGGTGCGGAATATAATGCCTATATATTCTTATAACTCTCGACAAGGGCTATATGTGGTAGAAGTTTCATTGACCTATCTTTTTCGTATCCAGGTGTCCAGCACAGTGGGCCATTTTATATTTTTCAAAATTAAATTTAACTTTAATTTCAAAATTTCTTAATTCTGAAATGGATTTGGAAGGTAATGATTATACATTCTAATAGCTCTCGACGAGGGCTATATGTGGAACCAGTTTCATTGGCCTATCATTCTCCATTCCAGCACAGTGGGCCGTTTCATATTTATAAAATTCTACTTTTGAATCAAAATTTCTCGAATCTGAAATGGACTTGGAATATAATGCTTATATATTCTGATAGATCTCGACGAGGGCTATATGTGGCACCAGTTTCATTGACCTATCTTTTTCCATTCCAGCACAGTGGGCCATTTCAGATTTTTAAAATTTAATTTTATAGTCAAAATTTCTCGAATCTGAAATAGATTCGGAATATAACTCTTGTACATTCTAATAGCGCCCAACAAGACCTATATATGGTACCAGCTTCAGTTACCTATCTGCCCAGTCAGAAATTTACGATGGTTATAAATATTGAGCGTTGTAACAGCGTTGGGACCCAACGCTTGCTAAACAAATTAATTGACGGTTTTTAAATAGTAAATTTTCCATAAAATTATCGTTGAAAATGCATGTTCCATCAATGTCCAATGGTTTTTAATGAGTAATGGAGGTATTATTGTTGATAGGAATTGATTTATAATAGGATAATGTTCCTTTATCATATAAAGTGAATATGTACATTAACAGTGAAACCACTAGGAACAACAATTTGGGTAATTTTACAAATGAGTAGAAAGTTTTAACTAAACTAAACGCTGACATCACGCCAAAACCCAAATATAAGTACTTATTTATCGACTAATTGAAGAAATTTTGTTAGACATAATTACTTTTTTTTCACATGTTAAGGTGAGTATTAACTTCGAGTTTAGCCGCTTAAATCGCTAAAGTGAAAACTAAATCAGTAAGAAAATTCACAAAATCATACATATTTGTTGCAAATTTTATTATAACTTGATGGATAAAGCCCAAAGCAAATTTTCACAAAGTTTGTATTCCTTAAAATGGATTATTAAAGAAAAGTAATCGTGAAAAAATGACTTTTTTATCGCCTAAACTCGAACTTAATACCCACCTTTAAAGAAAATTTCATTGTTTGAAGGAAAAAATTGGAGTTCAGTATTGCAAGAATGTTCTTTTGGTGCATTTGGGGTAAAATGTACAAATCTTTTGGCGCATTTGGGGTAAAATGTACAAATCTTAAGAAATTCTGAAGTGTTTTGTGTGAAATACGCACATTTGTGTATAACTTTTTCCCTTTGTTAAGTTCATTTTAGTGTCGTAGAGGATTCTCTTTTTAATGTACCTTAAAATTTTTCCAAGAGTGAATTTTGAACTATTACCAAAGGAAATAATAAAGACATATGACTAGCCCCTAAAATCACAAAATTTTCACGATTACTTTTCTTTAATAATTCATTTTAAGGAATACAAACTTTATGAAAATTTGCTTTGGGCTATTCCCCATCAAGATATAAAGAAATCTGCAACAAATATGTATACTTTTATGCCTTTTTTACTGATTTAGTTTTCACTTTAGCGATTTTTGACCATATTAAAATAATTTTTTTACCAATTATAAATGTCAATCTTAATCTTAGTTATGTATTTTTCCTATTAACGGCCATTTTCATGTAGCTCCGTTAGGCTTTAACTGCCAATTAACAGAAAGTAAATTGCAAATATCTTAACTGGCTATGGAATATATATGCAAGATGACAATTTCGTCCATAATACGGTTCAAAAGTTGGTTAGTTAACGGAACACTAACGGAGCTTTATGAAAATGGGGGTAATTGTTAATTGTTAAGTTTTCTGATGTTCCTTTGTAAAGTGTAAAACACTAATTTTGTTTTGTTTCAATAGCGGTTTTAAGGTACTGTAAAATTATAATTCTAACCCTCCTAAAGCATTCTAGAAACAATTGGAAATGAAATGTCGTTTTTCAGTGCTTTTTAATGGTTGTAAAAACCATCGATACACCGTATAACGATGTTATCATTTTGGGGTTGTCAAAGCGTTCGTTAAACCATCGGAAAAGCGTACAAAATATTGTTTTCATGACGCTTTGAAAACGTTGTTAAATACAATCGATACACCGTGGAATGATGTTATCATTTTGGGGTTGTAACCGTGTATCAACCGTTCACAACGCTTTTACAACGCTTTTCCGATGGTTTTTTTCTGACTGGGTGTTTGTAGTCCAGCACAGTTTTTATCATTTAGCTTTACATTCAAAAGTGCTTGAATCTGAAATTGATTCGGAATACAATGCGTATATATTCTGATAGCTCTATATATATATTTTTCCATTCCAGCACAGTGAGCTATTTCAGATTTCTAAAATTTAACTTTTGAATCAAAATTTCTCGCATCTGAAATGAATTTGGAATATAATTTTTTACTTTCTAATAGCACTCGACGAGAGCTATATGTGGTACCAGTTTTATTCACCTATCTCCAATTTCATACTTTAAACAAATCAATTTATTACCTCTTATTTTTGCAAACAGCCATTCTATAACAGTTCTGAGATTTATAATCCTTTAACTTAGTTATTACTCATTGTGTTTTCTATTATTATTGATTTGTTTTTTTTTTTTTTTTTAATTGTAATGCACATACAACGCCATTTTTTAAGTTTTAATCTAAAATTAAATTCAAATGTGCTATTTTTTTACATAAAAGAGCTCTGTTGACCGTTAACATAGCTCTATTAAACTGTTAAAATTGCTCTGTTAAAGTTAAATTTTAAAATTTATCTTCACACACATACGACTGTCGGTGGTTGTTAGTATGAGTGTTGTTGTTTGTTGTTGAGTGCAATCACACTTAAGTGCAACACTCGTGTTTTGTTTACCGCGCGTTGTTACGATCTCGATTGGTTTAAGATTGCAAGACACTGCATACGACGCATATGCATATACTACGTTTGTTATATTATGATCGTAGTTGTCTGAACATATGTATGTATATAAATTAGTTTTTGTAGAATAATTACTTGTACCATACAGTTTTCATCTTCTGGTTGACATGATTAGCAGGCCTACCTTGCATACATAGGTCCGTGGGTTCAACCCTAGTTTCGACCGAACTTCAAAATATTTTTCAGCGTTGTGTTATCCCTTTTCAGTAATGCTGGTGACATTTCTGAATGTTTCAAAGCTTCTCTACGCCGTTCGGAGTCGCCAATAAGAAGGAGAGTGCTTGTCAATGGGATTAACAACACTCATTGAAAAGAAAGACGTCCACCACCTGTGGTATCACAATTTTATTTCGAGCTGTCAAAGTAGTCAGACGTATATATATAGCGTTCTTAAATAAATTGAAATTTCTATACGAAAATATAACTGAAATATATCAAAAATACACTTAATGTTTTGTGACAAGTGTCCTCTTCATAAAATAAAACGATTCCTACGGAATCATGGATATGCGATGTGGAAAATGTAAAAATACTTGTCGGAATACAGATATAAAATGTGGAGGTTAATGCGAGAGAATGTTTCATACAAGAAGTGTGGCACTCGCTAAATATGATTGTGACTCGCTTTTTAAATGTCCGAATATCAAATACATTTGTGATGATTGTCTGAGTTTAATAAAAACAACGAATGAAAGTTATAAAAGTCTTTACAAACTTGTCAAGGAAAATGAAATAAAAATGGCTGAAGAAATAAACAAAGCAAAAAAAAAAAGCGCGGAAAAACAGTTAGAGAAAGCAAAAAATGAAATTGTCATCGAGATAAAGAGAAACCAAATAAAAGAGAAGGAAACATACGCAAACAAGCTTAAAGCAACAAATAGTGTACCTGTTATACTGAAACCAAAGAACAGTGACATAACAGAGAAAGATGTGAGACAGAAAATTAAGCCGTCGGATCCATAGACCTTATAATACATAGATGATCCACTATTCTCTTTAAAAAACATGTGTCAATTCCAAAAATTAATTTTCTGACATTTCGTTTTGATTTTTTCGTAAAGAGTCAGTCCCAAACATTAATTTTCGTGCATTTGCATTTGTGTTGTTCGTAAAGAGCAATGCTGCTCAAAATTAAAATTCGTATTTTCGCGGTTTTGGTCACAATTTTTGGTTCAAATATGAACTTTTAATATATTAATTTATTTATAAATCCTCTGGTGCATCATAAACGGTCTAATTTTGTGTAAAATTGGCAAACTATAAAAAGGAAAACGAAAGAGATTGTACGCGTGCTCTTATTTTTCTCGTTTATTCTTAATCTTCGGAACTGTCAAACATAGTTTGACACCCATGGCTCATCTATGTATTATAAGGTCTATGGTCGGATCTTAGTATGCAAGTGAGAAGAATAGCAAATAGAAAACGATCGTAATGTATAACGCAATAGTTGAAACAGATGAGGAAGGATTTAATCAAATAATTCAAAGGAAAAAAATATATAATAGGACAGATGTCTAGTCAATGACATCAACATTCCACTGAAAGATATGGAAATAAATAGAGGGCCAAAAAGCGTAGATGATAAATGGTTCACAGTTAATTTAAGAGAAATAAAGATGGAAAAATAATATTAGATAACATAGCATTATGGAAAAATAATGAATTTCACTGGGATAACTATCGTGTATTTAGAAATGAATACACCAAACATTCAAGAGTATGTAAAGGAAACTATAGTTGTGTTCCTTTACTTTACTCGTAGTAAAAAGTAGTAAAAGAGAGAAATATTGAAAATTCTTTCAGACTTGTTAAATGTACAGTAACGAAAATGTAGTAAAAAATTGTAAAAATGTCAAATAAAAAACAAAAGAAGTATTGTGATTTGAATAAATATTTTCAAAACAAGGAATCAGGTAAATTAAATACTTTTATATCGCAATTATTTTGACAAATGGCAGATTTTTTTGCAGGAAACTTTGAAATCCTTATTGTGATGGAAAGGAGCTATGGTTTTTACTTTGTTATTAATATTAATCCTTGTGCAAAATTTAAAATTAAAGTAAACCTCTGACTTCTGGGCCATATAAGGACACCCAGAAAAAAGTGACCCCTTCCTTAAGTTAAAATGAACTCATTGTGAAGAAAGTTGAACTTCGTATAGCGCCAAAAACATTTTTATTTGTTTGAACGATGTGATTTTCGTAGAAATTAGGTAGAATACATTCCATATATTAGTTAACATTTTCCTATATTTATGTACCACTATACTACAGAATGAAAAAATTTAACTGAATTGAATTCATATATGGAATGATTTTATTGATCTGTTTTCATTCATTTGGACAAATCTTATATATTTGTGGTAAACCTTTTACTTCAAATTTAGAACTGCTTACCTTCGTTTTTATATACAATTTTATGTATTTATATAAGCAATTTTTTCTTCAATAAAATACATGTTTTATAAATATATTAAATGTATTTATTTAGAATCAACAGCATCGACTGGCCTTGAAATATTAAAACACATTTTTTTCTTCTTCTAGTACCTTTCACTGTGGAAAAGTTGCTGCCCAGCAATTTTGTCCACCTTTTACAATTTCAATACCTACAAATATAAATAAAAAATCCTAAATCATTTTTTTCACAAAAGGTTAGCGTCACTGAATATTACCTGATAATTGAAGATTCCAAAATGAAGTCGAATGAAGGGGTTGTTATAATGCTGGTGTTTTCTTTTTTTATAAACCAATTTTCAAAAGACGAACATTTTTCTCACTAATTTAAAATAACAAATATTTTATATATTTTATTTGTTTTTATTACATTAATTTACTATATTATTTTTAACAATCTCTCAGTATACCATAACAACGCGATTCCAACTAAAAAAACAACCCACGCGCAAACACATCGCTTACATCGATGACATGTGTTTCCTCAAGTTTTGAAAGGATTGAATACTTCTTAGTACGAATGAACTAAAATATTTTTCTATGCCAAGTGTTAATCGTATGTAAGATAAGCTTTCTATAATAAAGGAAGTCAGAATTATCATTTTATAAGAAATCTTACTAAATTTGAGGAAACTTGGTTTTAGTTCGGTTTTTGTTTATTTTTACGAATGCTTATCAGTGAATAAAATTTTCTTTTTCAGTAGTAAATTCTTATACCCAGCGAAGAAAACAGTATTAGTAAAATGCCATGCCTTATTCTAGTTAATGAACTATTCCTAACTGCTTTCAGTTTAGGATTTTTTTACTGAAACAAATAAATTTTATTATTTCACACAAAAATTTAACTGAATGGAAATAAAATGGCTAAACTAAATTGATGAACATTTTTTCCTTTAGTTTCGAAGACACTTTTTTCTGGGTGTACAGTAATAGCGCATATTATCAGTATCTTATGGGGGTTTGTCATTCCGTTTGTAACATATACAAATAACGATTTCTGACTATAGAAAGCATATATAGTCTTGAGCAGGGAGAAATTATAAGGCGATATAACGATGTCCGTCTGTGTGGTTCTGTTATTTGTTGCAATCAGGCTATATCCTTCAATAATGAACCTATAGCGCTGAAATTTTGCGCAGACACGTATTTTGTCTACAAGCAGGTCAAGTTCGAAGATCGGTCTAATTTTCGATTTTGCCCCCATATAAACTGAACCCCCAGTTGGGATCTTCAGCTAGGAGGTCCCTTGTCATTGAGCTTAACATAGAACCAGCAGCACTCAGTGATAAGAGAGAACCCAGTCAGAAAAAAGCCATTGGAAAAGCGTTGTAAAAGCGTTGTGAACGGTTGATACACGGTGGGAAAAAGCGTTGTTACAACCCCAAAATGATAACATCGTTCCACGGTGTATAGAGTGTTTTTAACAACGTTTTCAAAGCGTCGTAACAATATTTTATACGCTTTTCCGATGGTTTAACGAACGCTTTGACAACCCCAAAATGATAACATCGTTATACGGTGTATCGATGGTTTTTACAAGCACTGAAAAACAACATTTCATACGTCTTTCCAATTGTTTCTAGAATGCTTTAGGAGGGTAAGAATTATAATTTTACTACACCCAGAAAAAAGTGCCTTTGAAACTAAAGGAAAAAATTTTCATCAATATAGTTTATCCATTTTATTTCCATTAAGGTAAATTTTTGTGAAAAATAATAAAATTTACTCGTTTCAGTTAAAAATTTACTCCTTAAGTTAAAATGAACTCATTGTGAAGAAAGTTGAACTTCGTATAGCGCCAAAAACATTTTTATTTGTTTGAACGATGTGATTTTCGTAGAAATTAGGTAGAATACATTCCATATATTAGTTAACATTTTCCTATATTTATGTACCACTATACTACAGAATGAAAAAATTTAACTGAATTGAATTCATATATGGAATGATTTTATTGATCTGTTTTCATTCATTTGGACAAATCTTATATATTTGTGGTAAACCTTTTACTTCAAATTTAGAACTGCTTACCTTCGTTTTTATATACAATTTTATGTATTTATATAAGCAATTTTTTCTTCAATAAAATACATGTTTTATAAATATATTAAATGTATTTATTTAGAATCAACAGCATCGACTGGCCTTGAAATATTAAAACACATTTTTTTCTTCTTCTAGTACCTTTCACTGTGGAAAAGTTGCTGCCCAGCAATTTTGTCCACCTTTTACAATTTCAATACCTACAAATATAAATAAAAAATCCTAAATCATTTTTTTCACAAAAGGTTAGCGTCACTGAATATTACCTGATAATTGAAGATTCCAAAATGAAGTCGAATGAAGGGGTTGTTATAATGCTGGTGTTTTCTTTTTTTATAAACCAATTTTCAAAAGACGAACATTTTTCTCACTAATTTAAAATAACAAATATTTTATATATTTTATTTGTTTTTATTACATTAATTTACTATATTATTTTTAACAATCTCTCAGTATACCATAACAACGCGATTCCAACTAAAAAAACAACCCACGCGCAAACACATCGCTTACATCGATGACATGTGTTTCCTCAAGTTTTGAAAGGATTGAATACTTCTTAGTACGAATGAACTAAAATATTTTTCTATGCCAAGTGTTAATCGTATGTAAGATAAGCTTTCTATAATAAAGGAAGTCAGAATTATCATTTTATAAGAAATCTTACTAAATTTGAGGAAACTTGGTTTTAGTTCGGTTTTTGTTTATTTTTACGAATGCTTATCAGTGAATAAAATTTTCTTTTTCAGTAGTAAATTCTTATACCCAGCGAAGAAAACAGTATTAGTAAAATGCCATGCCTTATTCTAGTTAATGAACTATTCCTAACTGCTTTCAGTTTAGGATTTTTTTACTGAAACAAATAAATTTTATTATTTCACACAAAAATTTAACTGAATGGAAATAAAATGGCTAAACTAAATTGATGAACATTTTTTCCTTTAGTTTCGAAGACACTTTTTTCTGGGTGTACAGTAATAGCGCATATTATCAGTATCTTATGGGGGTTTGTCATTCCGTTTGTAACATATACAAATAACGATTTCTGACTATAGAAAGCATATATAGTCTTGAGCAGGGAGAAATTATAAGGCGATATAACGATGTCCGTCTGTGTGGTTCTGTTATTTGTTGCAATCAGGCTATATCCTTCAATAATGAACCTATAGCGCTGAAATTTTGCGCAGACACGTATTTTGTCTACAAGCAGGTCAAGTTCGAAGATCGGTCTAATTTTCGATTTTGCCCCCATATAAACTGAACCCCCAGTTGGGATCTTCAGCTAGGAGGTCCCTTGTCATTGAGCTTAACATAGAACCGGCAGCACTCAGTGATAAGAGAGAACCCAGTCAGAAAAAAGCCATTGGAAAAGCGTTGTAAAAGCGTTGTGAACGGTTGATACACGGTGGGAAAAAGCGTTGTTACAACCCCAAAATGATAACATCGTTCCACGGTGTATAGAGTGTTTTTAACAACGTTTTCAAAGCGTCGTAACAATATTTTATACGCTTTTCCGATGGTTTAACGAACGCTTTGACAACCCCAAAATGATAACATCGTTATACGGTGTATCGATGGTTTTTACAAGCACTGAAAAACAACATTTCATACGTCTTTCCAATTGTTTCTAGAATGCTTTAGGAGGGTAAGAATTATAATTTTACTACACCCAGAAAAAAGTGCCTTTGAAACTAAAGGAAAAAATTTTCATCAATATAGTTTATCCATTTTATTTCCATTAAGGTAAATTTTTGTGAAAAATAATAAAATTTACTCGTTTCAGTAAAAAAATCCTAAACTGTAAGCAGTTAGGAATAGTTCATTAACTAGAATAAGGCATGGAATTTTACTCATACTATTTTCTTCGCTGGGTATAAGAATTTACTACTGAAAAAGAAAATTTTATTCACCGATAACAAAGCATTCGTAAAAATAAACAAAAACCGAACTAAAACCAAGTTTCCTCAAAATTAGTAAAATTTCTTATAAAATGATAATTGCGACTTCCTTTATAATAGAAAGTTTTTCATACATACGAACAACACTTGGCATAGAAAAATATTTTAGTTCATTCGTACTAAGAAGTATGCAATCCTTTCAAAACTTAAGGAAACACACTTGTTAGAATATAGGAAATTTTCCTAAATTTCTATTGTCTACCTGTAATCGATACCTGTCATCGTAATCGATGTGTTTGCGCGTGGGTGTAATCGATATATTTGCGCGTCGGTTGTTTTTTTAGTTGGAATCGCGTTGTTTTGGTATACGGAGAGATTGTTAAAAAATAATATGGTAAAATAATATAATAAATAACAAATAAAATATATAAAATATTTGTTATTTTAAATTAGTGAGAAAAATTTTCGTTTTTTTTTTTAATAAATCTATCAATGTTCGTGATAGTGTATAAAGAAAGAAAACACCAGCAGAATAACAACCCTTTCATTTGTCTTCATTTTGGAATCTTCAATTATCAGGTAATATTCAGTGACGCTAACCTTATGCAACAAAAATGTTTTATGATTTTTTATATTTGTAGGTATTGAAATTGTAAAAGGAGGACAAAATCGTTAGGCAGCAACTTATTAAAAGTGAAAAGTACAAGAAGAAGAAAAAGTGCGTTTTACAGTTGATAATATCACACGGAAATTGGAAATAGTGGAATAATAAACTAATATTTCAAAGAGATTCGATGCTGTTGATTCTTAATAAATATATTCAATATATTAATAAAACATGTCTTTTATTGAAGATAAAATTGCTTATAGAAATAAATAAAATTGTATTTAAAAACGAAGGTAAGCAGTTCTAATTATGAAGTAAAAGTTTTACCACAAATGTGTAAGATTTGTCGAAATGAATGAAAAAATTTCAATAAAATCATTCCATATATGAATTCAAATTAGTTAAATTTTTTCATTCTGTAGTATAGTGGTATATAAATATAGGAAAATGTTAACTAATATATGGAATGCATTATTCCTAATTTCTACGAAAATCACATCGTTCAAACAAATAAAAATGTCTTTGGCGCTATACGAAGTTCAACTTTCTTCACAATGAGTTCATTTTAACTTAAAGAAGGGGTCACTTTTTTCTGGGTGTATTGAGACAAAACAAAATACGTTGAATATTTTATTGTTATATTTATATTAGTGTTTTACACTTTACAAAGGAACATCAGAAAACTTAACAATTAACAATTAATAGGAAAAATACATAATTGAGATTAAGATTGACATTTCTAATTGGTAAAAAAATTATTTTAATATGGTTATTTAATATGGGGTTCACGTTGGAAATAATAGACTCCTCCATTTTTTGAAGTTATAAAGTAAACTTCTCCGTAAACTGCAAATTTCATTCTTCAACTCATTTTTTATCTCTTCAATTTCGTCCTTAATAGCCCTTAACTCTCTTCTAACTTCATCCCTAAATGAAGCTACATAGAAAGATAAAGAATAACATTTGTTGATGATGGCCTGTATTGGGCGAAATACATTTCCTTAAGGCCGGTATGCACCTCTAGCGAAAAATTTCATTCCCATAAGAAATGCATTGCTATTTATGCTAACGAAATTTTCGGTAGCGTTCAATTTCGTAAGCTGGTACGCACCTCTAATGAAAATAACAGGGTTGTCAAAAGCATATTTTGGCAGCAAACATTTAATTTATTACAATCATTGTGTGCGTAAAAGTTTTAAAAGGTCTGTAAATAATAAACAATTTATTTGAGGAATATTTGGAACATATATTAACAATTTTTAAAAGCGATTATCTGGTTTAAAACTTGTGTACACAGCCCTGTTTTTGTTGTAGACTTAAATAAATTTTTGCTACCGAAAATTTCGCTAGAGGTGCATACCGGCCTTTACTCTCGTCATCCTTATTTACGGAATGGGATGGCATACTGTGATCCTCCGTCTCGAAAAAAAATCCAAATTATCTATAGCATCTGTAAAGTGAAAAATGAATTAAAACAATTATATAAATTCAGGATTTTAAAATGTACCTCTTCTGTGTTTTAGCTTTTGTCGCTTTGCAAAAAAATTTGGAAGTTCTTCCAAAGGCACAACTTTAAAATCACTTCCAGAAGATGCACTCCCATTGATGTTCTTTATTTTAACTACCTTGGAAGTTCTTTTAATTCAATTTTTTATAACTTGATTTGTTCATACTTTTAATGGGTAATTTTAACTTTTTTTGTTTTAAATAGGTTAAAAACGGAGTAGGAATTCATAAAATGGTACAAATCATTTAAATTTTGTCGAAAAAAATGCTAAATTCAATCTGAAGAAATTGTGAATGTTTGACAATATTTGAGGTCAAACGTTTTCAACAAGCGTTAGAATCCATTAAAAATTATAAAAAATTATAAAAATTATTTATTTGACAAAATATAACAGAATTTTTTAATTTACATCCAAAACACTGAATTCGGATTACACCTAAAGAAGTGATGCAAATTCAGTGCAACGGCTGTTGAAATGGAGGACTTCCGTCCTATGACAAGCCCATGTTAAATTCATCGCTTCTGCGTCAATTATGCACCACTTCCGGATCCAAAAAGAACATTTGCATTACTTTTTTGGCGACGCTTTTTTTGCTGGGTACGAAAGGCATCGTTCTAATGGAGTCCAACTTTTTATCAGTGTCTGTAGAAACAAATTGAAAATATAAAGAAATGAATTCTTTATTGCACGACATTTTTCTTACCTTCAGTTGTACCAAGGGTGTTAATTTTCCTTTTGTTAAGATTTTGAGACATTTTACCAATATTTATTCTTTATTTTATTTTCTTATTTCGAAGTGACGCTTGTTTTCGCTGTTATAACTGTTTCACGTTTGTTTATGAATTGTTTCTTGTACACTAAATTATACAAAGAAAATTCCCGACACTAAAGGTGAGTATTAAGTTAGAGTTTCGTCGCATTTTTTCACTAAAGTGAAAACTAAATCTTAAAAGGCATAAAATTATGCATATTTGTTGCAGATTTCATTATAACTTGATGGGGAATAGTACAAAGCAAATTTTCACAAAGTTTGTATTCCTTAAAATGGATTGTTAAAGAAAAGTAATCGTGAAAAATTTGCGATTTTAGGTGGGTATTAAGTTCGCGTTTAAGGTGGGTACTATGTTCGGTTTTCGAGTTGAAAATCACTTTATTTTCGCGATTACTTTTCCTGAAATAATCAAAATTATAAATTAAAACCAAAATATTCCTGTAAAGTCTTGCTGAAATCTAGGGGAACAAGAAACTGAGCATCAATTGAATTAATTTATCTGCTTCATATTGAACTGTTTTATTAAAGTAACCGCGAAAATTTCAACTCGAAAAGCGAACATAGTACTTACCTTTAGCCGCTAAAAACGTCATTTTTTCACGATTACTTTTCTTTAATAATCCATTTTAAGGAATACAAACTTTGTGAAAATTTGCTTTGGGCTTTTCCCCATCAAGTTATAATAAAATTTGCAACAAATCTGTATAATTTCATGCATTTTTCTTACTGATTTAGTTTTCACTTTAGCGATTTTAGCGGCTAAACTCGAACTTAATACCCACCTTTTAGCGGCTAAACTCGAACTTAATACCCACCTTAAGCCGCTAAAATCGTCATTTTATCACGATTATTTTTCTTTAATAATCCGTTTTAAGGAATACAAACTTTGTGAAAATTTGCTTTGGGCTTATCCCCATCAAGTTATAATAAAATTTGCAGCAAATATGTATAATTTTATGCATTTTTCTTACTGATTTAGTTTTCACTTTAGCGATTTAAGCGGCTAAACTCGAAGTCAATACTCACATTAACATGTGAAAAAAAAGTAATTATGTCTAAAAAAATTTCTTCAATTAGTCGATAAATAAGTACTTATATTTGGGTTTTGGCGTGATGTCAGCGTTTAGTTTGGTTAAAACTTTCTACAATTGCCTCATTTGTAAAATTAACCAAAATTGTTGTTCCTAGTGGTTTCACTGTTAATGTACATATTCACTTTATATGATAAAGGAACATTATCCTATTATAAATCAATTCATATCAACAATAATACATCCATTACTCATTAAAAACCATTGGACATTGATGGAACATGCATTTTCAACTATAATTTTATGTACTATTTAAAAACCGTCAATTAATTTGTTTAGCAAGCGTTGTTTCAACGTTGGCTTCCAACGCTGTTACAACGCTCAATATTTATAACTATCGTAAATTTCTGACTGGGAAGTTCACCACTGTGGTATCACAATGGACTGAATAGTCTAATGGTGATTTCGATTGGCAAAAAATATGTTGCACATTTTACACCTTACCCCCATAAGTCGAAAATTTTTGTTCGATTTGTTCAGTGCAGCCTACCCAAAATGTGCACGTTCGATTGACGGGGTGTTACCCATCGCAAGAGCAAAAGTGTAACCCATTTTACACCGTAGCTGGTCTACGGTGCAGATGGTTAAACTTTCAATCAGATGTTGACGCTTTTAGTCTTCGACCTAAATAATAGCGTTGTTGAAAATACAAAAGAAAGTGCTTGACGCGTGTTTTGTCGTTTACCAAGAAGAAACATGTCAATTGTTTAGTGCCGCGACAACAAAAATCGATATTAAATATTTTTAATATAATAGCAAAATGCAAAAAGAAAATGCGTTTTTTTGGTCAACACCATTGTAGATGCGTTTTTTTTTGGCTAACACCATTGACGATCCCACGGCGGCGGGTTCTGTGTACCGGATCGACCCGATGGTCCCCATCCATTGGCCAGTGCTGCCACATCAGTGTACGTGTTGTTTCGTCCGTCTTTTTGTGTTGGAGAAAGAGAAGAAGGAGGTGGATCGCACTAGAAGTTGAGGTGGTGGCCTGGCTTTCATATTACACCGTTCCGTGCACTATAGACCTATCCCGCTTGTGCCAGACACTAGTGATCCGGTGACAATGGGCTCCGGGGTAAGATTAGCGAGATCGTGGACTTTATGAATCGGAAAATGATAAGGGTCGCGGCGATCCAGGAAACTAAGCTGAATTCTACCTGCAGCCTACGCCATTGTGATGGATACAATGTGTTTCGAAAGGATCGCACAAGAAGTGGAGGTGGTGGCCTGGCTTTCATATTACACCGTTCCTATCCCGCTTGTGCCAGACACTAGTGACCCGTATATGGAATGTATGGGGGTAGCAGTCAAGTCTGGGGCTGCCGAGATAGAGCCATACAATGTGTATATACTACAGCCGGTTGGTAGCTGTGCTCCAGGTTATAGCCCGAACATTGAGGGGCTGTTGTGCGGGCATAACCGATTGGTTCTAGGAGACTTTAAAGCCCACCATGAACTTTGGCATTCTCTCCTAGGTAATGACCAGAGAGGTATAGCTTTGGCAGAGCAGATAGATGACTTGCACGGTGAACGAAGAGGCCCCCACGAGGATTATGAGTGAATGCAGCAGTTCGCCAGATTTATCTTTAGCGTCGCCTGGTCTGATAAATGACGTCTCCTGGCAACCCGTCATTTCATTGGGTTCGGACCACCTCCGATCCCATCAACCGACCCTCCGATTTCATAACCTCTGAACGCCGGACGTTTATTAATCAAAAGAAAGCCAACTGGGAAGGCTTCAGAGAATACACCGATCGCCGCTTCAGTGAGCTCCCGTCCCCCCACTCATGTTTATGATGCCCAGAGGGCGTTCCGGGACATCATCAACGCAGCAGCCGCTCACTTCATACCCGCTGGTCGAATTGCCCAAGTGAGGCCCAACTTCCCAGCCCAAGCGGCGGGACTCGCAGACGAGCGTGATGAACGCCGTCGTGCTAATCCTGCTGATCCTAGAATCAGAGAAATAAATCTAGAGATTAGTAAGATAGTCGACGAGCACAAGCGGAACACTTGGTTAGAGCACCTGAAGCAATGTAACTTAGGCACAAGGACTGGTAAATTGTGGTCAACAGTTAGAGCCCTCTCGAACCCCGCTACAAGGGATGATGGGATTTCAGTCACCTTTGGCGACGTGACTGTGACTGATCCGAAGATATGCGCCAAATAATTCAACCGTCGTTTTGTTGAGCATCCCGAGAGTGATAGAGCGAAAAGGAGAGCCACTCGTCGCATACGTGGTCTCCGAGCCGACGACACACAACAATTTACTGCAGCCGAAGTAACCAATGTCATCAACAGCGCGAAACCACCCAAAGCCCCGGGCCCCGACGGAATTTCAATGCTAATGCTGAAGCATCTGGGAATACTGGGAGTTGAGTACCTGACCAGACTGCTCAATTTGTCCTTAGAATTACTCATTATACCCGATGTATGGAAGATGGGAAGGGTGATTCCACTACAGAAACCAGGCAAAGATTCGAGTAAAGGTGAATCGTACAGACCGATATCCCTTCTCACGCCAGTAGCCAAGACACTTGAGGCACTACTCCTCCCTAGCCTTGTGGAGAATTTTCCAGCTGCCCACCATCAACATGGATTCCGTAAGGTACACAGTACGACGACAGCCCAACAAGCCATTTCGACACATATCAATAAGGGACTTAATCAGACCAGGCCGTGTCATAGGACGGTCCTCGTGCCGCTTGACCTATCGAAAGCATTCGATACGGTCAACTATGCCACATTATTTGAGGACATCGAGAATACGTCCCTACCGGCAGGAGTGAAGCGTTGGGTGCTGAATTATATGTGTAGACGCCAGTCGTACGTGGAATTCAGGGAAAAGAAGTAAAAACCCCGTAGAGTTAAACAGGGAGTTCCCCAGGGTGGGGTGATATCTCCGGCACTGTTTAACCTCTACCTGTCCTCGATTCGACGCCCACCTGATGGCGTCAAGATTGTTTCATATGCGGATGACTGTACAATCTTGGCATCTGGGCCCAATGTTGATGACATCTGCGATCGTTTACGTCTACTTAGCCAATCTTACCAGTTATTTCACTTCGAGAAACTTGAGGATATCCCCCACCAAATCCTTAGCCACACTATTCACTACATGGACGGCAGAAGTGCGCAGGCAGTTGAATATTAGTGTCGTTAGCGAAATAATTCCGACCACAAATTACCCCAAGATTCTTGGGGTCACATTCGACAGCCTTTTCAGGTCGTCTGCCCGTTCCACTGCAATTTGTAATAAGCTCCGTGGTAGAAACAAGGTCCTCAAGTCACTTACCGGCAGTACTTGGGGTGCGGACAAAGAAACCTTCTTAACTACCTATAAGGCAATTGGCCGGTCAGTGGTAAACTATGCAGCGCCAGTGTGGACACCGCAGACTAGTGATACGCAGTGGAATAACATACAAACCTGTCAGAACGCTGCCCTTAGAACTGCGACTGGGTGTTCCGCAGCACACCCCTGGATCAACTTTATGTGGAGACAAAGATCATCCCTGTGCGAAGACACAACTACATGTTGCCAAAGCAGTATCTCCTGGGTTGTTATCGCAGTAATCATCCAAACGACCATCTCATGGATACACAACCACCACCAGGAACGTAAGGGTTGATATACATAATCTAGAGCGCGAGATCCAGCGCTACAAAAGAGAACCTCTAGATCAAGCAGCGTACCAGGCAGGTTTGAACAGGATTCATGAGGATCCTGTTATCGGAGTCCTTCCATCGCCCATAGCACCGAGGGAAAGAGACCTCCCACGGCAGATTAGGGTAGTTTTAGCCCAATTAAGATCAGGCAAGTGCAGCCGCCTCAATTCCTACTTATCATTGATTGATAGCAGCGTAGCTGACGTATCCCAGCGGGAAAATTGCGAAGTACCGCAAAAATCATACCTTCTTAGCCCATGATTTTGGGATCCTTAACACCTTCCCATATGCCTTCTCCTATCATGCATTCTATAATGCCTTGCACTTCCTTTCTAAAAATGCCCGCACACATTATTCTGTGCCTTCTTTGGGTATTGGAAAAAGAAGGACCTACATTGTTGTTATAAGAACGAAAATTCAGTTTTACAGACAGTTTTAATCAAATCTTTAATTCGTGAAATTGAATCTGACTTTAGGTGCAAGTAAAAGCAATATTTCTTCCTTGGAGTTAAAGAAGCAAACAAATTGTCTTTGATAGATCAGCTCGCCCATTCTCTCTAGTAATTTTGACAACTTGTTTCACGGTATGAAATTGAAATCTTTTTTAATGCGAATCGTAAAGTCCAATAGGAAAACACGAATTAACTCATTCTCATATTAAACAAGTAAGGAAAGTCTAAAGTCGGGCGGGGCGGGCTATATTATACCCTTCACCACTAAGTATACCAATATCTTAACACCTTCAAATTTGTTAGGAGCTTATAAAGGTTTATGTTATTTTCCCATATACAAATATTTAAATATGAACCGATTTGGGTATTTTTTTAAACATTCACAAAATGTTTAGACTCAAAATTTAAATTGGTTTATGACCCGGACGGACAACAGTGTTAGTAAAAAACAAGTAAGGAAAGTCTAAAGTCTGGTGGGGCCGACTCTATTATACTCTGCACCACTTTGTAAATCCACATTTTCGACACTATATCAAATCCGTCAAATGTGTTGGGCGCTATATATGAAGGTTTTTGTCTGACTCCATCTGAACAAAATTTATAACCTATAGACTTAAAATTTAAGTCGGCTAATGCCCTGGGATGGTACACTATGATAGTAAAAAAAATATGGGAAACATTTTAATCTGAACCAATTTTGAGGCAACTTCGCAAAAGTGTATTTATGATTTATCGGTCGATAGATATGTATAAAGGAATACAGGAAAATTTGAGTCACTTTTACAAGTTTTCGACTTAGCAGTGGAGTTTTTATAAGGAAAATGTGGGTATTTTGGTCATTTTTGCCCAAATTGGAAAAGCATATATGGAAGCTATATAGAAATCTGAACCGATTTTAAACAAATTTGACATGCATACTTACGGCCATTTTCATGAAGATCCGTTAGGCTTTAACTCCGAGTTAACAGAAAATAAATTGCAAATATCTGCTCTCCGGTTAACTTTAACTGAAAATTTTTTGGCAGTTAAGTTCCTAACTGACATATGGAATATATAGGCAAGATTGCAGCTATGGCCATACTACGGTTTAACGGATCACTAACGGAGCTTCATGAAAATGGGAGTTATTATTTTAATTCTACTCCCTGTGCAAAATTTCACGTAAATCGGACTACAACTTTGAACTCTGTGGTCATATGACGGAAAATCGGGCGAAAGATATATGGGAGCTATATCAAAATCTGAACCGATTTCAATTAAAATTCGCTCGCATATCCAGAACCTTAATTCTACTCCCTGTGCAAAGTTTCAAGTAAATCGGGGTAACTCTTTGGTCCCTGTGGGTATACGAGTCGAAATAGGTCGAAAGATATATTCGGGAGCTATATCTAAATCTGAACCGATTTAAACTAAATTTGGTATAATTAACAATACTATTAAACGCACTCCTTGTGCAAAATTTGAAGCAAATCAGGGTAAAACTCTGGCTTTTGGGGCCATATAAGTCCAAATCGGACGAAAGATATATATGGGAGCTATATCTAATAATTTTGCATATTTGACGAGAGCCCCCAAATATTCGGCCTTGCGAATACGTTGATAAATACGTCAATTATGGCCATATCGGTGATTAATATATATGACAGCTATATCTAAATCTGAACCGAAATCAATAGCGATTGTCTTTGAGCCAAGGTAAAACTCTGTGCCAAATTTGAGAACGATCGGACTTAAACTGCGACCTGTACTTTTCACACAAAACTACATATACAGACAAACAGACGGACATCGCTAAATCGACTCAGAATTTAATTCTAAGACGACCGGTATACTAAACATACAAATGCACAAACTTATTATACCCTGTACCACAGTAGTGGTGAAGGGTATAAAAACGAACTAAAAATAAGGACACAATCATAGGCATTTCATTCTATTTTTTGGAATCGTATGAAAATTTTCTTTTGCTTTAGTTCATATGGAATTTATAAAATGTTTGAGACATACGTACAAAAATCGAAAATTTCATTGGGATGTGGAAAATTTCGAAAAAAATAAATTTAACTACAAACAAATAATCAATAGTTATCAATAATTATTGTGCAATAAAAGTAAGTTAAATTTAGCGTTCGGTTAACTACGGATTTTTTCGGTGTAGTAATATCGTCTTTTCATTTTCCCCTAATCAAGTATATATACACTGTATATAGTCGGAAATAGATATTTTGTTGTGCTACGCACGGAATGACAAATTTATTATACCCCCAATACCATTCTGTGACGTCAGGTATAAAAAGGATTTCATACTCATTCTTTGTTGGCTGCCAAGCTATTAATTTACTTATTTCTAGTTACTCCTAACTTTGGCCTTCTAGAAGGCATTCTCTGTAACATATAAAAGATCCGATACCCATTATACGTTCACTTCCAACGGAAGGGAACGCGGAATGACCTCACGTGTAGCTTAAGTTTACATTTTGGCGCCCACATCACATAAATGTGTCGTAGGCCAGTGGATGAGTGTAGGACTATCAATAACGAGGACCCCGGTTCAAATCCCGACGGAGCAGAAAAATAAAAATACACTTGAGGTAAATATTAAAATCACAAAATAAGATAAACTGTATAGGAAAAGTAAGTCAAATTAAATTCTAATCTAAAAGGTATGAGGGCAAATGTTCAGTTCATAGACAACCTTGCCTTCAAAATATTTATTTTTACACGCTTTCTTTTATGCCTTCCTTTCCAGGCCTTTTTGAGGGCCTTATTTGGAAGGCATGATTTTTGTACTTAGTATGAAGGCCTGATAACATGGCAGCGACGACATCACCTCTAGAAGGCATACGAATAGAAGCGAGAGGCAAGGCCTTGGTCTCCAATCCAATCCAATGTTATTTTGAAATGAACACGTAATGCAGCGCCCAGGCCTTATAGCTACCCGGACAGCACTTCCATCATCGATTCCACGTCGCTTCCATTTCCCGCTGGGATGTTCAATTTGCAACCAAGGGCCACACGACACGTGTCATCTTTTCTCTTGCCCAGCTAAATCAACCAGACTTACCGCCAGATCACTCTGGACGCACCCCACATTAGTCGCAGAGTTCCTCGACCTGGCTACAAGCTGAAGTACCAAAAGGTATAACATAAAATGGATGAAATCACAATAAACTGTTACAACAACCACAACAAAGTAGAGGAAAGCGCTGTATACTACAATGGCATCGCCTTACCCACATTAACGAAATGTTGGAAAGTTAGCAATGGTTATCAGTGAATCAACGATTAACAATGAATTTTTTATTACTCACTTTCAAAACTAAACATGGAATGATGCCGAAATATACGGAATAATTGTTGAATTATGTTGTGGATATTCAACTGTACAATCTTAGACATGTCATGGATTTCAGACTTGATTTTTCACCAACAAACGTTGGTCAAAACCTAATGTTCTACAAGGGACTTAACATTTTTAATGGAATGCCTCAAGAATTGAAAAATGAGAACAAAATTTTTGTATTTAAACGTAAAATGATTACATATGTAAAAGAAAGATTTTAAAAGTTTCAATTTGTACTTATTAAGATAATGAGTTGTATATAATAACTTATTGCTAAATAAATCATTCAATCAAAAAATCAAATGGAATAGTTAAAGTGAGCATAACCTATCAAATGTCGACCTAGATTTTTTGACAAAAAAGCGTTTAGTGGAAATGTCGATTTTAAAAACTAATTTGTGGGTTAACTGGGTTTTCATATATTTGCTACATTAAAAATTTCAGATTGGCATAAAGTTAATGCTATGAAGTTGCATCCTATTCCTGGCAGTTTATATGTATGCACTGTCTGTATTGTTTAATTTTTTTGTAATATTTTATTTTCATTGCAGAGTATTGAGAGAAAAGAACTTACTTAAAAAAGATGTCAGAGTATCTTTTAATATGAACTCTAGTTACGAAAACAGTTGCGTCGAAGATCCGGAACATATATTTAACAGTCGAGCTACTCTTCAACTTCCTGCGTCTAATATTCATGAAAACCTGAGCTATAAAAACGTTGAAAATTATAAAGCCATTTCAACCCCACAAAGCAAAACATGTTATCTATTTAAATGTACTTTGTCTCCCATTGGAAACTGGAGATCTAGGCATAGAACTACTGAAATAGAAAACCACCAACAAGTTTTGAATGAAGTACCGGAATTTAATGCCACCGCTGTCCCTAATGACGCAAATAACTTTAATATACCTAATGTTCGTCGTTCTCCAACTGTCGAATGTAATTCCAGAAAAGAACTAACTTTATTATCATTAGTTGTTGAAAGCATCAAAACGAAGAGAATAGCTAAAAATGTGTGCTTCGATTCGCATGTTGTTTCTCAAGAATCAAAACAAAGGCATGAAAAATCTTCGCACGATCCAATACACGCCATTCCCTTACTACCAGGAAAGTGGAGAAAATCATTAAACATTCTTCGTCGAGCACAATCTACGGGTTCAAGAGGTATGTACACTTTTTTGCGCAGTTTGAAACAAAATGCAACTTTTAAAAAGTTTTAGTTTAAAAATGTCAATATAACTAGAAGCGCGCCTTTACAATGTAAATGTACATGTTTGCAACGTACCTAATAGTAATAGAAAAAACAGCATTAGAGAATGAAATGGATCCATATATTTCGCGTCTTTCGATCTTTCATAACGGTAACATTGTGAATATTGGAAGAGTTCTACTTTTCAATTTAAAACAAGTATATACGGCCGCAAGTTCGGCCAGGCCGAATCTTATGTACCCACCACCATGGATTGCGTAGAAACTTCTACGAAAGACTGTCATCCACAATCGAATTACTTGGGTTGTGGTATCTTAAAACTTCTTATTCCTGCATGGTTGTTGGATACCATATACTAACATCACGTACCAAATTTCAACCGAATGGGAAGTATTTTGCTCTTCCAAGGGGCTCTGGAGGTCAAATCTGGGGATCGGTTTATATGGGGCCTATATATAATTATGGACCGATATCGACCAATTTTTGCATGGGAGTTTGAGGCCATATATTAACACCACGTACCAAATTTCAACTGAATCAGATGAATTTTGGTCTTCCAAGAGGTTCCGGAGGTCAAATCTGGTGATCGGTTTATATGGGGGCTATATATAATTATGAGCCGATGTGGACCAATTTTTGCATGGTTGTTAGAGACCATATACTAACATCACGTACCAAATTTCAGCCATATCGGATGAAATTTGCTTCTCTTAGAGGCCTCGCAAGCCAAATCGGGGGATCGGTTTATATGGGGGCTATATATAATTATGGACCGATGTGGACCAATTTTTGCATGGTTATTCGAGACCATATACTAACACCATGTACCAAATTTCAGCCGGATCGGATGAAATTTGCTTCTCTTAGAGGCCTCGCAAGCCAAATCGGGGGATCGGTTTATATGGGGGCTATATATAATTATGGACCGATGTGGACCAATTTTTGCATGGTTGTTAGAGACCATATACTGACACCATGTACCAAATTTCAGCCGGATCGGATGAAATTTGCTTCTCTTAGGGGCCTCGCAAGCTAAATCGGGGGATCGGTTTATATGGGGGCTATATATAATTATGGACCGATGTGGACCAATTTTTGCATGGTTGTTAGATACCATATACTAACACCACGTACCAAATTTCGGCCGGATCGGATGAAATTTGCTTCTCTTAGAGGCCTCGCAAGCCAAATTTTGGGGTCCGTTTATATGGGGGCTATACGTAAAAGTGGACCGATATGGCCCATTTGCAATACCATCCGACCTACATCAATAACAACTACTTGTGCCAAGTTTCAAGTCGATAGCTTGTTTCGTTCGGAAGTTAGCGCGATTTCAACAGACGGACGGACGGACGGACATGCTCAGATCGACTCAGAATTTCACCACGACCCAGAATATATATACTTTCTGCTGTGGGACCCATTGAGAGAAAATGTCATAATAACAAACTATTGATTTTTTAGTGATAAAAGGCTGAAAGTTATGAATGAATTCTATTGGGTGTAAAAATGATCCACATCGCTAGTCAACAATAGCTTCAGAAATAGGTCGATTTCATTGCGAGATCAACAAAGTTTTTTTTTCGTTGACTTGTGTTGCAACAAGTTTCTTTTAGTAACAATCCTTACTAAATTGTTATTGTACATTTTTTAGCTTTTGGACTTCGAAACAGTGCTTACAAGAACATGTGTTTCGAAAATTCGTGATAGCAGAGGGCAATATGGTACAATGAATTCATTTCCGATCTCAATCTCTTGATTTTTAACTTTTTGATGGTTCGATAATTATCTTCTTTTGAACGCCGACGATAGACTGGATATCCATCAGCCATGCAAGCCACTTCATTTGAATGTAATTTTTTCATCAACCAAATTAGGATATGATCATGCCGTAGTCCATGCTTCTGCCATTCCACCGAGAACATATAACAACGTGTGTCACCAAAAACTCGATACTTAGTAAGGACATCCATCATAACCTTAAGTTTTTGCTGAAATACTCTGACGATTATATCATGGCGATCTTGCGGTTTTTGGTCCATTTCCAACTTAACAGGTTGGCTGATAAGTCCCCGGTCTAACAAAGAAAAGCACATTTTTTTTGTCAAAATTAGTTTTTATTATTCAACATAGTTCCCTTCAAGAGCGATACAACGATTATAACGACCTTCCAATTTTTTGATACCATTTTGGTAGTACTCCTTCGGTTTTACCTCAAAATAGGCATCAGTTTCGGTGATCACCTCTTCATTGCAGCCAAATTTTTTTCCCTGCGAGCATCCTTTTGAGGTCTGAGAACAAGAAAAAGTCGCTTGGGGCCAGATCTGGAGAATACGGTGGGTGGGGAAGCAATTCGAAGCCCAATTCATGAATTTTTGCCATCGTTCTCAATGACTTGTGGCACGGTGCGTTGTCTTGGTGGAACTACACTTTTTTCTTCTTCATATGTGGCCGTTTTGTCGCGATTTCGACCTTCAAACGGTCCAATAACGCCATATAATAGTCATTGTTGATGGTTTTTCCCTTCTCAAGATAATCGATAAAAATTATTCCATGCGCATCCCAAAAAACAGAGGCCATTACTTTGCCAGCGGACTTTTGAGTCTTTCCACGCTTCGGAGACGGTTTACCGGTCGCTGTCCACTCAGCCGACTGTCGATTGGACTCAGGAGTGTAGTGATGGAGCCATGTTTCATCCATTGTCACATATCGACGGAAAAACTCGGGTGTATTACGAGTTAACAGCTGCAAACACCGCTCAAAATCATCAACACGTTGTTGTTTTTGGTCAAATGTGAGCTCGCGCAGCATCCATTTTGCACAGAGCTTCCGCATATCCAAATATTGATGAATGATATGACCAACACGTTCCTTTGATATCTTTAAGGCCTCTGTTATCTCGATCAACTTCATTTTACGGTCATTCAAAATCATTTTGTGGATTTTTTTGATGTTTTCGTCGGTAACCACCTCTTTCGGGCGTCCACTGCGTTCACCGTGTTCCGTGCTCATCACCACGCTTAAATTTTGCATACCAATCAATTATTGTTGATTTCCCTGGGGCAGAGTCCGGAAACTCATTATCAAGCCAAGTTTTTGCTTCCACCGTATTTTTTCCCTTCAGAAAACAGTATTTTATCAAAACACCATTTTTTCACAATAACAAAAGTTGCTTCACAAAAGACGCTCTATCTCACAAACTAATTGACTTACAGACGTCAAATTTTGACACGAATCATTTGAAGGTTGGTACTATATAAAAATAATATGCATTTAATACTAGCGACGCCATCTATGTGTCAGACCGGGGACTTATCAGCCAACCTGTTACGTTCAATTTCCGTCCAATTCGGATTGCATGTGAACGTAATAAATAAATCCGAAGTTCCCTATTCGTGCATGTGACGTGGGCTTCCGATATAAGATGATGGGAGAATGATCAGACGTCCAATATTCTGAAGGTCACCATCTGAATGACGCATATGTATGTTATATAGTCCTCAGATCGTAGCATTGCCTGATTGAGTCGGATGAACCCTAAATGTTCGGTCTCGATTTTAACATACATATCCACAGCGAATATGTATGCTTGAATAGCCGACGGCACTTCAGAATGACGTTCTCCTAACGTGTAAGAATCATCATATGATACGGATTGCGCTTAGATTTCTATTCGTTGAAACGCCAGAAAATGTAAAATTAAGTGAATTGTCAATGGAAACCAATAAATAATTAGTGTGTGAATATTGTATCTGTAAATGGATTTACCATTTTCAAGTTATGTCGTCTTCGTCTTGCACTTGCCAATGAATTATTGGATATTGTAACGCATCGTACAAATGATGTGTCTCGTTTACACGATGCATGATATTGCTTCTTCGCTAAACGACAATATCTCGCGATTTAGTTGGATCGTCAATAATAATTGCAGCAACATCATTAACGGTGGGTGCATTGAATCTTCGCACATGTTCACCATTTGGGGTACAATCCGCTCTTAAGACAAATTTGTGCGTATCCGATGTCATTCGTTCCAATGATGTTTTAAACATATTAACGACAGCATTATTAGCGTGAAAAAATGCTTGCAATTGTTCAATAATTCGTCTCTTTAACTGTTGTGTTCCCTGTATATTACACCGCACATTTGCTGATCCACCATCGACGAAATGAAATAAAATTTGCAGAAATTGATGCGGTTCATCTAATGTTGGCACCATTGAACCATGCAAATGATATATTTGTCCTTGTATCTGTATTTGCAAACTATCATTTCCCTATAGCCACGGGAGTTAGTTTCAAATCTGTAGAATAACTAAATCTCAAGTAAGCAGAGCTGACTTTTTTTTTGACGAATTGATTTTTTGTTACATTAATATTTTAATATTTCTTTACTACCTGTACACAGCTTTTAGATATTTTTTGATATTTTCACCTTTGTTTTACTCACTCTTATTTGGTGCGAAAGAACTGACCAATAGAAATCGACTTTGAAAACAGCCATCCCTTCATCGCAAGAATAGCTGAACTTTGTTTTGTTTTTATTTCTCTATTTGCAAAAAAGCATGAAGTAAATTGTGAAATTTGTATATGTATTTCTTGTTTTCGTCATTAAAGCATTCCCTATAGCATTACTTGAGCCCAGTTATGTAGCTAGTACGCCACAAAAACATATTTTGTGAACTAGATACCTTTTTTGGATTCTAAATTACCTGTAGTATAAAATGGAGCCAGCTCAATAAGGCATTTCCAAAATGTAATTTCCGAACTAGGTGTTGGTGGCATTTGGTTACACTCGTGACTAGAGGGTTATTGAAAGAATACGGTGTAACTTCTGATCGTGTGGTTATAGTATTTGTTATGTGTTTCAATTCATTGTGTTGGTGTGAGTGATTGTTTATATGAGTTGTATCTTTTACTTTGCATGTCGACATGAAGCCGCCTTCTCGAATGATATTAGCTCCAAAGGAAGTCATGCGAAAGCAGTTATTGTATTCAAGGATGTGTTGAAGAAAATGGCTGGAATCGGGATCGCTGCCATCGAACAATGATTTCAGTGGCTGTGGTAATTAATTTGATGATTTCCAATTGAAATGTTAGGAAACGATTAAGTTCTTTTTTTTATTATTTTTTCACAATTTCACAGTGTACACAATTCCAATTTGTCACATCACTTTTGCAACTACTTAAATCTTTCGCAATATAAACATTACCGAATATATTTTATTGAATGACAATACATGTGAACAAATAAAATCATTTTATAACAAAAGCAACTGCGATGAATTCAAATTATAATTTTTTGTAATGTGCGCTGTATGTAAAAAAATATTTTCCCGCTTTTGAAACTTTTCTTGATTTTTTATATCAATAAACCTCACAGGGCCCGAGACCCTTCCAACGAATGCAAAACCGCGGAAATCGGTTCGTGCGTTATGGAAAACCCGACTTATTTTTATATAGTAAAAAAAGAAGAAGAAGAAGGCTTCTCAATAAACCAAAAATGGTCTGATGTATTCGAATGTAATCGGAATTTAAATTCCATTTGTGTCATACTTTCAATTGCTGTGTAGATGAAGTTATTTCAGTCTCTCAACTATAAGAATATGCACACACACACGTTCTATTCCTATTTTGTTTGTTGTTGGCACTGACCCGCTTACAGTCTGCATTAGCTGACTTCTGCCAATCAACTGATCGACTATTGTTTTCTTTATTCGATTGATAATTACTTCGTGTCGTATATGATGTTTCGTCTTCGATAAAATAAAATATTTTATTTTCACTAAAATGTTATGTTTTACCCGTGGCGTGACAATGACAACAAAACCAAAATATTGAAAATAATTGCACAATTCCTTTTGCATGTGATGGCTATGCAATGCTTGACATTCTAAACGTTTTCTGTGTTTCGGTTTCATTTGTTACTCGAACCATTCGAAATATTTGTGAAGTGAATTTGCATCACTAGAACGTCGAGTACTTCGAATAGGTTAGTGCCGACCTTTTGTATCGACAAAATTCATTGACACATGATCATCGAAATGTCTACAAACTAGATCGATCGTACTTGTACAACGCGAGATAGATAATGTTTGCAGAAATAAATAGATCAGCGGCGTTTGCTGATATATATTTGTACTTTAGGGTTAGCGAACAACAAATTTCAAAATTTTTAGGTTTTAAAATCTTATCCAAAGCCAAAAATAATTGTAAGAACACAAAGAACAAAAATAGTTTTTTGAGTATTCCTGCACTCTAATATCCTTAAATAACAGGTTGGCTGATAAGTCCCCGGTCTGACACATAGATGGCGTAGCTAGTATTAAGTGCATATTATTTTTATATAGTACCAACCTTCAAATGATTCATGTCAAAATTTGACGTCTGTAAGTCAATTAGTTTGTGAGATAGAGCGTCTTTTGTGAAGCAACTTTTGTTATTGTGAAAAAAATGGAAAAAAAGGAATTTCGTGTTTTGATAAAATACAGTTTTCTGAAGGGAAAAAATACGGTGGAAGCAAAAACTTGGCTTGATAATGAGTTTCCGGAGTCTGCCGGGAAATCAACAATAATTGATTGGTATGCAAAATTTAAGCGTGGTGAAGAGCACGGAGGACGGTGAACGCAGTGGACGCCCGAAAGAGGTGGTTACCGACGAAAACATAAAAAAAAACACAAAATGATTTTGAATGAAATGAAGTTGATCGAGATAGCAGAGGCCTTAAAGATATCAATGGAACGTGTTGGTCATATCATTCATCAATATTTGGATATGCGAAAGCTCTGTGCAAAATGGGTGCCGCGCGAGCTCACATTTGACCAAAAACGTGTTGATGATTCTGAGCGGTGTTTGCAGCTGTTAACTCGTAATACACCCGAGTTTTTCCGTCGATATGTGACATTGGATATAACAGGGCTCCATCACTACACTCCTGAGTCCAATCGACAGACGGCTGAGTGGACAGCGACCGGTGAACCGTCTCCGAAGCGTGGAACGACTCAAAAGTCCGCTGGCAAAGTAATGGCCTCTGTTGGGATGCGCATGGAATAATTTTTATCGATTATCTTGAGAATAATTTTTATCGATTATCTTATATTATATGGCGTTATTGGAGCGTTTGAAGGTCGAAATCGCGGCATAACGGCCCCATATGAAGAAGAAAAAAGTGTTGTTCCACCAAGACAACGCACCGTGCCACAAGTCATTGAGAACGATGGCAAAAATTCATGAATTGGGCTTCGAATTGCTTCCCCACCCACCGTATTCTCCAGATCTGGCCCCCAGCGATATTTTCTTGTTCTCAGACTTCAAAAGGATGCTCGCAGGGAAAAAGTTTGGCTGCAATGAAGAGGAGATCGCCGAAAATGAGGCCTATTTTGAGGCAAAACCGAAGGAGTACTACCAAAATGGTATCAAACAATTGCAAGGTCGTTATAATCGTTGTATCGCTCTTGAAGGGAACTATGTTGAATAATAAAAACGAATTTTGACAAAAAATGTGTTTTTCTTTGTTAGACCAGGGACTTATCAGCCAACCTGTTATTCCTAAATATGATCAGAAAACATTTTGTTTGCTGTTATGTCTTAATTTGATAAGTAACCAATTTCTAATTGTACATCCAAAAATGTTGTTTCTCATAATAGCAAAAATGTTTGCTAAAACATCAGTTTTTGTTTGCTGAAAAAGGGACAGCGGTAGCATGTCATTTTCGACACACCAATTATGGTCTTAAAATACCTCTAGATTTCCATTTTCAGGCAAATCGCATAGTAAATACAGTTTCTAGAAGCCTAAGAAGTAAAGTCGGGAGATCGGTCTATATGGAGTCATATCAAAACATGGACCGATAGGCACCATTTTCGGCACACCTTTTGATGGTCCTAAAATACTTCTAGATTTTCAATTTTAAGCAAATTGGATAAAAACTACGGTTTTTGTAAGCCCAAGACCCCAAATCAGGAGGTCAGTTTATATGGGGACTATATCAAAACTTGGACTGATATAGCCCATCTTCGAACTTGACCTGCCTGCATACAAAAAACGAATCTGTGAATTTTTAAATTATAATTTTAAAAAATTATGGAAAAAGGCAAAGGTAAAAATGCTTTTTCCATAATTTTTTCACTGAGATTTTGTTTTACATTTTTTAAAAATCCTTCGATTCTCAATTTTGTTAAAAATAACTTTTAAAAATAAAATTATATAAAAAAATTGTGCGTTTGATCTGGATTTCCCTTGACCCAAAATAATTATATCGAATTGCTTAATTTTCCCGGCTATTCCTGTGTTAAATGCGATGCTCTCGACGGCATTTACATTTGATACAATGGCGCTGGAGGGCCGGTTAATGGTGAGAATTATGGGGACGTGGTCTGATCCCAATGAAATGACGGGTTGGCAGGAAATGTCATTTATAAGACCAGGGAATGCTAAAAATATATCTGGCCATAGACTAAATGTCTAACTTTTCAGAATCAGTTAGACATTTAATCCATGGTGAAACTACAGTGGTGAACTTCTCTCTTGTCACTGAGTGCTTCCCGATTCCATGTTTAGCTCAGTGCTAAGGAATCTCAGTTTTATAGTCGAGTCCATACATCGTTTCACATTGCGATGAAACTTCTTAGATAAGACAGGGAAACAAAATTGAACTTTTTTTGTGTTGATTTGAAATTTATAGAAAATTTTTAGTAATTTGAGGTCATTGAATCCAAACCTGCACTTTAAGCCGTCTTTGCATTGTTTTTCAATCGGCGAGCTCTGTTCGCCGTTTTGCTAGCTTCGTTTTCCGTAGAATTTCGTTTGGTGATTAAAAGGTGAAGAAAAAATTTTAAATTTGTTTTATATTTGAAAAAGAAAAATTTATTGTTGATTTTTTGTTCTTTGATCTCAGCTTAAAGCCATGCATTGACTAAACTACAAGTGTAGCTCCCTCCCTCCCTTTTTCGGGAGGTTCAAGTGTAGTTCACGTTGGGTTGAGTGAATTACCCGAATTTATTCTGATAATTGGTTGATAGTTTTGCTGCAAGTAGAGGATGCTGATGAGGAATGTGGTAATTCCGAAACAGCTGTACATCCAACCATCTTGCAGTCTATAGGTCTTTGTCCAAATAAATTTGACAAGCATACTTTTCCTCTGTTGGTTAAGCTACACTTGTAGTTTAGTCAATGCATGGCTTTAAGCTGAGATCAAAAAAACAACAATAACGATTGAAGAGAAGCCAACAATAACAAACAAAACGAATGAAGATAGAGGAAGCACGCTCAAAAACAAACCCAGCCAAATACATACAAATCGATGATTTGAGTTTGGCAAAGGAAAAGAGATATGCTGGCAAATTTGTTTAGGCAGTAGCCGACTATCAAACCCTTTTTCGGGAGGTTCAAGTGTAGTTCACGTTGGGTTGAGTGAAGTACCCGAATTTATTCTGATAATTGGTTGATAGTTTTGCTGCAAGTAGAGGATGCTGATGAGGAATGTGGTAATTCCGAAACAGCTGTACATCCAACCATCTTGCAGTCTATAGGGCTTTGCCCAAATAAATTTGACAAGCATACTTTTCCTCTGTTGGTTAAGCTACACTTGTAGTTTAGTCAATGCATGGCTTTAAGCTGAGATCAAAAAACAAAAAAACAACAATAACGATTGAAGAGAAGCCAACAATAACAAACAAAACGAATGAAGATAGAGGAAGCACGTTCAAAAACAAACCCAGCCAAATACCTACAAATCGATGATTTGAGTTTGGCAAAGGAAAAGAGATATGCTGGCAAATTTGTTTAGGCAGTAGCCGACTATCAAACCCTTTTTCGGGAGGTTCAAGTGTAGTTCACGTTGGGTTGAGTGAATTACCCGAATTTATTCTGATAATTGGTTGATAGTTTTGCTGCAAGTAGAGGATGTTGATGAGGAATGTGGTAATTCCGAAACAGCTGTACATCCAACCATCTTGCAGTCTATAGGGCTTTGCCCAAATAAATTTGACAAGCATACTTTTCCTCTGTTGGTTAAGCTACACTTGTAGTTTAGCCAATGCATGGCTTTAAGCTGAGATCAAAAAACAAAAAAACAACAATAACGATTGAAGAGAAGCCAACAATAACAAACAAAACGAATAAAGAAAAATTTATTTCATTTCACAGCAGTAATGAATTTATTTCGATTACAAAAATAAAGTGTTATTTATGTTAGTTGAACTTGTCTAAATGAAAGTGTATCCAAAGTAATTACTGAATCGAAGCGTTATACGTGTCCGAAAATTATTCGTTTCATTGAAGTGCTCTTTGGTAAACCACATTTTTGTGTTTGGTTTAACGTTAATACAAACAAAGCGGATGGTTTCCCAACTCGTGAACACGCAATGTATAACTGACCATGTGAAAAACAATGATTTTCTAAATTTATCCCGCAAACACTAAGCGATTGGCCTTGCGATTTGTTAATGGTCATTGCGACCGCAAGGCGAACTGGAATTACAATCTTTTGAAGTCAAACGGAAGATCAGTCGGAATCATTGGTATTCGAGGAATACATACATTTTCACCTGCGTACTTTCCGTTAATAATGGTTGCCTCAATCAAATTCGGCATAAGTCTTTTTACCGAAAGTCGAGTTCCGTTGCAAAGTCACGGTGGATTAAAATTATGCAATATCATAATAGCCATACCAACTTTGAGTTGCAAGTTATGTGGTGGAAATCCTGGAAAACGATTCACCATATTAAATTAAAAAAAATCGAATCCCAAACAATATTCTCTTACATTGTTTTTCAATTTCCAAGTAGTTTTGGAGATATCGTTCAAGTTTTGAACAAAAAATTAAAATTTTTATAAAAAAAAAAAAAAAAAAAAAGTTCTCTAAAAATACCTAAAAAAATGGGACAAAAATCACAGTTTTTGTCCAGAAACAGCGTCCCAAATAACCTTAAAAATGACATTCAGTTCTCAATCAACAGAACCATTGTTCCCTTGTGTAATCTTTCAAACACTCAGAAATATCCCAGCATTACTTACAGGACTGTTTGGAGTTTCTTCGAAACCGGGATTGAATTTCTTTAATGAAAAATACTATTTATTTCCCATAAATAACCTCCGCAATATGGGAAAATTTGGAAAATATACACACTTTACCAAAACAACACAAAATAATATCGAATTGCTTAATTTTCACGGCTTGTTTGTGTTAAATGCGATGCTACCGACAGCGTTGACATTTGATACAATAGCGCTGGTGTTTTGTTGTTAAGCTGATAGGTCGTTCAGATTAAAGACCAACTGGACCAACAAAAATAACATGGTATTTACAATAATACTAAGTACAAATGTTATCAAACTAAAATACTTCGAAATTCGCAGACTTTTTGTTGAACATTGTATCGAATTGAAAGTACTTTTATAATGTAGAGTCAATTTGTTTATTATTATGGTACCACCCACCATTTACATTCGGGATTAAATAACATATGAAAAGAAAAAGAGAAAGAAACCTTTCTTCTTCCATGTCATGTGAAAGAACCCCATCAACTCAGCGTCGAATCAGTACGATGGTATTCGTGGGACTATCGAGGACGAAGGTGCTGACCACGATTTGGTTATGCAAAATTACATGAAATAGATTTGGTTTACATTATTAATTGCATACTTTCTGCTTTATTATGAAACAAACATCTGATCATTTATCTAAAAAAAAAATAATTTTTCTTTAAATAAACTACTGACTTTTTTAGCAGTATGTCTGCATTTCCAAAATAGCAGAATGTTTAATGTTATTTAAAGATACATTTTCGTTAATATGCACAATATCATCATTGTAAATAAAATGAATTGTTTTCTTTTTAATTACTAAAATATTACAGATAATTGAATATATTGGTCATAAAATAAATGTTATAATATGTTTATGTAATCAAAATTAATCTTGCAGACAATCCTAAAGGCACTTATTCCGGAGTTTCCGATAAAATACTACCGCAGAAGGTGTCATTGCCGAAAACTACTGGTGGACAACGGAAATCTACTTTAAATCGAAAATTCTCGAACTTTAAAAAAGAAAATTTTAAACATCAATTATTACTCCGTTGCCAAGAAAATCGTATAATTCCATTTGATGCAGTATATAATGAGGAATACCTTTATAATTGTCGTAAAATAGGGGAAGGCGCTTTCGGGGAAGTGTTTCTATATTCGAAGCCAAGGGGAAAAGATATCGAAAAAACTATTCTTAAAATTATACCAATTGAAGGAAAAGAATTAATTAATGGGGAAGTACAAAAGTCATATGAAGAAATTTATCAAGAAGTTGTAATATCTTTGGAATTATGCTCACTGAAAAATTCGAATGGTAATTCTAACTCCGCTGCTGGCTTCGTTAACGTGAACAAGGTAAGGACATTCATTTAGTAAGATACTCTAATATTACAAAAATTTTATCTCTCCAAGGTTCGATGTGTTAAAGGACAATATCCCAAATATCTTCAAAATCTTTGGGAAGAATACGATGCCAAGAGGGAATCTGAAAATGACCATCCAGAGTGTTTTAACTCCTCTCAACAGTTTCTTATTTTAGAAATGGCTTATGGTGGTGAAGACATGGAAAAGTTTATATTTCGAAACGCAGAGCAATCGTTTTACGCCTTACAACAGGTATTGCATATTCTCACCTAAAAGTGCATATGTGCCATAAAAATATATTTTTTAGATTATATACACACTTGCTGTTGGGGAGGATATGTATCAATTTGAACATCGAGATTTGCATTGGGGCAATATTTTAATATTGAAAACCAATGAAAAATTCGCCACTTATAGGTTAAAGGGCAATGTTATCAAATTACCCACAAAAGGTGTTAGAATAACTATTATTGACTATACATTGTCGCGCATTACTTATAACGATTGCTGCTACTACAACGATCTGTCTAACGATCCAGAACTTTTTTCTGCCACTGGTGATTATCAATTTGATATATATCGTATGATGCGCGACGTGTTAAAGTATGTTTCCCTATATGAGAAAAAAAAATGAATGTAAAATTTTAACTTTTAATTCTTTTAGTGACAAGTGGGAAATTTATAATCCGAAAACCAACGTCTTTTGGATATCATACATTATTTCAAAAATGTTGGAGGGTGTAACATATAAAAGTACGCAATCGAAGCTACATTCGGAATATATGGAAAAACTCATCTCCCTTAACACGAATATACTAAAATATGCGAGTTGTTTTGATTGCGCAATAGATCTATCATCAAGGCAAAAAAAGTAAACTATATATTTTTTATATGATCTATGTATTGAAGACGTTGATTCGATTGTAGGAACTATATATATTTTTACAGCTTTCTTTATTCACTATATCTGTTTTTTATTTGTCTGACAACATGAATTACCCCTTGTCGCTGGCTGCAACGCGAGTTTCTCCTGTGAGGAAAGCGAATTTAACTTCCACAACTGTACCCGAAATAATAACACAGGCATGTACTTTATAATTGTACAATAATGCAATTTGATGTTTATTTCTAAAAAAAATATTAATTAACAAAAACCACAAAAGAAAAAATCTAACACCGAACTCACCGCAGTCTTTATCCCTCACGAACTAAAATCTTCATCATAGAGCCACAGCATTTAAAGAAACTTCAAATAAACTAACGGTTTAATTCCAATAAAAAAACCTGTTCCTTAACGAAAATACTGCAGTAGAATGAAGGGATAAATGACTCCAGTGATAATAACAAAAGGGAAAACAAAATAAATAGATCACTGACATTCAAATTAAACCAACAACTTTGCACATACATACATACATACATACATACATACATACACACAAATAACAGAAAAACAAGTCAAAATTATTTTATGTTTGTCTGTATGTGCATATAAAGTATAATGTAAACAATAAAACAAACAAATATAAACTTCAGCGACATCCCCGCCCCCGTAAATCAACCCGATTCACAACTCAAATCTAGGACGGCAAATTTAGATACAGGGCGCTTTAAAACTCCAGTACTGGTAGCGACGTTGGTTTGATGAAACACCCCATCTCTGCCTTTGAAAACTTCTTCGACGCGGCCCCTTGTTCATTCTCGTCTAACCACGGCACAAATGAGGACTAAATCACCAGGCCACAGGTTTCGCATACTCACACCATTTGGATCTTCTAGTGAGCGTAGGCAAATATTCAATAATCCACCTTTTCCAAAAGTGGTCACGAAGCTGTCGGGAAATTCGCCATTGCTTTTTCAATACAGTTTATCAATTACCGTACCTGCCGGGGTATCTGGTGTATTTGGTGACCCAAGCAGAAAGTGGTTAGGCGTCAATGGCTCTTCGTCAGTTGGGCTCACGGGTAGATGTGTCAGAGGACGAGAGTTGATGATATTTTCGGCTTCAATCAGTAGACTTTGGAACGTGTACTCTCTTGGGGCTACTTCTTTCAATGTGACACGCAATACCTTTTTGACTTGGGCCGGACTTTATGATCTTCAATTCTAAAGTGAAACTTTCTTCTTGTGGCAGGCGAAAAAGTATAGCCTCGGCCTCCTTGAATTCTCAAACTATCAGACAAGTTTCCCCGCGGTAAATGTTTCTCTTCCGACAACGATTTATAAATCTCAGAACCCATGCCATAGTACGTTTGATCCTGAGAAATGAAGAAAAACGATTAAAATCAATTATGATGTTTTTACAAACCAGTAACATGAACTTTGGACGAAGTTCTTCTTCAATATGTTCATATCCTTGGGCGTGATTTTTTTCGGGCCAATCCTCTTCATGATTGAGCAGAAAATCTGGACCTTGAAACCACCTTGTCGCGAACGTAAAATCAACCTTGGACTTCATTCGTGTAGCTTCATCTGCTACATTTAGTTCTGTGGGTAGCCACCTCCAATCAGCTGGTCGAGTTGAATCCAAAATTTCTGCGACTATGAGCAACGAATGGCTTATATCTTTTTCTTTCACAATTTATCCAACTTATGACTGTTGTCGAATCACTCCAAAAATATGGCGGGATACTTTGATAGAGTGTTCCTCCAATATAGTACACAACAGTCGAGTTCCTAATACTGCTGCTTGAAGTTCAAGTCTGGGGATTGTCATGGTTTTCATTGGAGCACACTTTGTTTTTGCAGGAATAAAGGAAACTCCAATTTCACCATCAAATCCAATCCATCTCCAATATGACACGGCACGAAATGCGTCTTCACTTGCATCGACGAAAGTGTGTACTTCCAACGTATAGGGCAAAACACATTGAAAGTAATGACGTGGTACACTAACCTGGGCGACATTTTTAAGATCTTGGCGCCAATTGTCCCACATGTCTTGTAAACCATAGGGCAACGTTTCATCCCATCGAACTTCATGTCGCCAAATTTCACGCATTAATAATTTGGCCGAAATCATATAATGATTTAAAAAACCAAGCGGATTAAATACGGACATTACAACGCTCAGCAATCAATTAAACACCTCCTGTGTGAGTGTCCTGCTTTTTGTGTAAGGCGTAAGCGATTTTTAGGAGCATATAGCTTTAGATTACTGGCGGACCTGGAAAACGTTAACTTAAGCAGTTTGTTAATGTTTTTGGAGCAGTGGTTAAGACTATAAGTGCCCATATGTAATAGGTACTTTTAGTTAAATGTGGTATCACAATGGACTGAATAGTCTAAGTGAGCCTGAAATTTAATCGGGCTGCCACTTTAACCTAACCTAACCTAACGCTCAACAATTCTCTCTTTGTGGGATACAGGACGCCATCAATAATTCCAGTTTTCACACGATGAAATTTCAACTCAAATTTAAAAACATCATCACCAGGATGCCAATACATGCCAATATTTTTTATGTTGAGAATTTCATATCGTTTGAATCATTAGAAAAACTTACATTCTTCTCCAAGCTTCCTTCTAGGGCCACGATCACCTCTGGAGAATTTGATGTAAAATTACGAAACTCGAAACCTGCCGAATTATGGATTTATTTATTTATTAATTTATTTATCAGTTTTATTCAGTAATACTAAGCCTTCATGGCCAAATACATTTGTATTACAAAGTTTTTATAATCTGAATAGAAGTGAATGTAATAAATTTATATACAACTAGAAATTATATAAAATAAACTAAAAGTATAAACTAATGATTTAATCATGATTGGCTACCCAGCCATATGTAAAGAAAAGAAAAATATACTAAAAATAAATCCCATTAGCAATCATGTACCAACAACACTACAAATCAGAAAAATGTCTAAACACTTTGATACGGAACACATTGTTCGAGTGTGAGAAAATGCGCAGTTCAGCAGGTAAGGCATTCCAACATCTGGCCACACGAACAAAAAATGACCTTTCAAAGACGGATTTGTGAATAAGTGGTATAATAATCTGTGTATTCCTACTGGAACGTGAAAAGCTAAACCAATTGTAAAGGGGGACAGGTACACCCCCTTTAACAATCTTGTAGAAAAGAAAAATTCGCCTCCAATCAAGAAATTGCTCAAAACTAACTCCTAAGAAGTCTTTTGTAAACTCCGATATATGTTCCCTCAAGCGAAGGTTATAGACAAATCGAACAACGGAGTTAAGTAAACGCTTCAATCTATTAATGTTGCAGTCCAATGTCCCGGATACTATTTCTAACCCATAAAGCAACTGTGGTAACAACAAAGAATGAGCTAGTCTACGTTCAACCCATTCGGGTAAATAAATGGAAAGCGAATACAACCTACGCAAGATTCTATAAACTCGAGAGTAAACCATATCAATATGCTCATTAAAATTCAAGTTCCTATCCAAAATCACACCTAAGCACTTATATCGGTCCATAAATTCAACATTAGAAACCCCAAGGAAAACATTTAACTCATGAGAGCTAGAACCGAATAAAATAGCCTTCGTCTTAGACGGATTTATCATAAGATTATTTCGAGATGACCAATTTAGGGTTTGGTTCAAGCATAAATTCATATTATGTTCCAGACGTGGAATAAATTCACGGGAGCCACTAAAATAGAGGAATATATCATCTGCATACAGAAACACTGTACACAGATTGGGATCAAGATATCGAAAAATATCATTTATATACAGAATAAAAAGGAGAGGCCCAAGGACAGAGCCCTGTGGAACTCCCATTTTCAATGAACGTATAGATGATGAGGCACCATTGAGCTCTACAAATTGAAATCTATTCTGCGTGTAAGACATCAAAAGCCTACAGGCAGACTTAGAAAAACCATACTCACTCCTTAGCTTACAAACCATGGTAGCATGACATATCGAATCAAATGCTTTAGACAAATCAAGGGAAACCAAAGCACCTATCCTATTATCATTAAGGTCTTTCCTCACAGTCTCAGTAATGTGCAGCAACAGAGATGTGGTACTATGACCACAACGAAAAGCATACTGTGATTCAAAGAGTTTACCCCTAGTATAATCCAGAATCTGATCTTTCAAAATGTGTTCAAAAACCTTCGAAAGAACCGGAAGAATGGAAATCGGGCGAAAATCCTCAGGACCACTAATAACAGAACATTTAGGAATAGGCACGACCCGAGCAGTTTTCCATACATCAGGAAATACAGATGTCATAATTATTGCATTGAATATATTAAGAATCAAATCAGCCACATAAGGATATATGAGTTTTAAAAATTTGATAGAAATGTTGTCCACACCAACAGATTTAGATTTGATTTTACTCAAAGCAATAATAATATCATCTTCACTAACATAATCAAATGAATAACCAAAAGGCAAGTCATGAAACGAATCAAAATCAACATTCCCAGGTCCATTGTCAGAAAAACTAGACGTAAAAAAGTTATTAATCTCATCAACGTTAGCACTATAATCAACTTCATATCCACCCATGCATCCGGAATTGCGAAGCAAGCGCCAAAACGATTTTGTATCCAAAGATCTAAAAGTATTAAGAAAATGTCTGCGTCTACATTTACGAAAAGCCGACTTAGCCTTATTCCGATACTTCTTGTATATCTCCCAATTCTCTCGAGTTCCGTTCAGCTGAAATGCCTTGAAAGACAAGTCTCTCAGAAATTGGGCCAATCTTATTTCTCTTGCTCCCATTCAACTGTCGTCATCAGGCCGAAAATTTCGACGCACAACAGGCACAAAAGTAAAAAGATTTTGGAAAAGCTGAGAAACAAGACAGCACATAAGATTAATATCAGAAGTCGAATAGAAAGATGTATAATCAAACTGTGACAAACACATCAAAAGACCATCCCATTGCACATTATTGTAGTCATAGAATTCAATAACCTCAACAGTAGAAGTAACAAGAATATCGAAACAAGCAAAAATTAAAGCATGATGAGATACACCAGGTAGTTGAACTTGACTAGACCTGCGGACAATGAGACCATCACTTACCAAGAAAAAATCTATTAAAGAGAGAGAGATTAGGAATATCAAAGTGTCTAGAGTTGTGCAACACAGACAAATCCATTCTAGAACAAATAGTATGCATCTGATGAGCTCTTGAAAAGTTAAACATATTACAATTAAAATCACCAGATATGATTACATTTGAGTAATTAAGAAGAAAATTACAATGAAGTTCCTCAAATGACACTTGCCCCCACTGGTGGCAAGTAAACAACTCCTAACAATATCTTAGAACTACCTGAATAAAGTTCCAAGAACAGCGACTCACATTTGCCCAACACAGAAGTTCTAAAGACCACTTTATGCTTTATCATAGTCGAAATATAAATGCCTACACCACCACCCCTGGATCCGCGTCGATCATTTCTATAAAATTTAAATCCTTTAATATTCAGAGCCTTAGTGGAAACTTCAGGCTTAAGCCACGTCTCCGAAATACAAAAAGCATCAAATCGAGAGGATAACAAGAATGACCTCAATTCATCAAATTTCGATGAATAAGACGATGGCCTTATGCTCTGACAGTTAAGATGACCTACTTTAAAAATGCCATGGGTATTGTCCAAAAGTGAATAAACGTACATGTTATTGCTAAAAACAGGACCTAAATTAGTATCAAAAGACATCATAAGAAGTAATAATAAAAATGGCGGGGAACCAAACAAAATGAAATAGTCCTATAAGCAGTGTGTACATCTCATACCAAAAAGAACAACTGATCACAAGCATGATGAATAATACACTTCATTTATATATTTCAAAACTTTTACATTGTTGAACAAGTGTTGCAAATAAGTATAGAGTAAAAGAAATATAATATACATAATTCTAAAGCAGAGATCAAAAATTATAAAAAAAAAAAATATAATTAAAAGGGTAAGTAAGGAGGGCACTAAAAAGTCTTTTTGCTATAAGACTAAAATTAAATGCAGGAATAAAATTATAATCCAAAAACTATTCCACCATATTGTTCTAAACTTAAATATCCAACATGTATGTGTGTCTGTATAACATAACCACAAATACTTGAAAAAGACTTGAATCCAACATGATTTCAAACAAGAAGAGTTGAATGTATATTAAAATAACGGTTTACAACAATTGCCATATACAAAAATGAAATTTTAGTACCCACCTTAAGGAGGAAAAAAATAAAAATGAAAATTATTAGCCATTTACAACAGCAGCACCATTATTGAGAAGTAAGGTGCATTGATGAAAGTTACGTACAATTTCTTTGCCGTCAGGAAGTAACAATTTCACTCGAAGATTGTCAGTGTTTATGTATGTGGGAGCAATCAATCTGTTGGAGGGAGAATCTCATGAGCCAAAACAAAGTTCACAACTATTTTGAATAGTAGGTGACTTTGTACTCCGGATGATATTAGGAGTTTGAAAGAAACCAATAATCAGAGAATGAAACGAAAAGAATAAAAACACAAATGGATTTCAGATGTGTGGAATAATACAGGATTTATTTTCTGAGTAAAGGTCTTACCAGTATGGATTGTAAATTTGAATAGAACAGAGGTTTTTTAGTCTTCTGCGGAAATTGTACTTTGACATTGTTTGACAATGTGGTGAATTCATGTTGTTATCAAATTTTATCGATATCATTTTCAGATGTATCTTTAAGGCAATTGGCCATTCTTAAAATCCCAATAGGGAATGCATTAAGGAAAAAATATTATGTATTCAAAGAAAATTTAGGTGTTTATGTGGCATAAACATTAGCGCCCGCCTTGCAGTACGCCTGCAAAAATTTTTAAATTGTCAAACTATGTTTTGATTACTAGTTTCAAGAAATTGATAATGAAAACTCATATCAAGTATAAATCATTTTACTAACTGGTTACAATTTTTAATTTCATGCACTTGTAGTTTTAAATTTAATAGTTAGATAATATATAGGATTATTATTATTTATAGTAGTATTATTACTATTATCTTTTTTTTATACAATTTATAATTATAGTTTAAGGAAGTTCACGTTTGCATTAATTCTCAAAATTCAGTGCTTATTTCGGTTAAGTATCATCAAAAGAAAAATTCCAAAAAATTCAATTAAAAGTTTAGATAATAATGATTAAATTAGTTAGGACATATTCCATAAATTGACCAACCAAAAATAGTATTTTGGGCAGTGGGTAGCCCACTTCTATTAAGGAAGCCCTCGCTAATAATTCTAGAATACACATCCACCCCTAAAATGATGGATATAGGGGCAGATTTGTAAAAATCTTTATCTGCTAAAACAAGATTAGAGAAGTGTTGGACATAGGACTGCGGAATAGATTTGCTGGGTGTATGCATAGATATGCGATTGTTGACCTTCAAAACAGTATCAATAGATATATCGGAGTTATGTGTGGATGTCAAGGTGAGTGGGCAAATAGTTTCTTCTTCCAATGTGAGGGTGGTCAAATCCAATTTGTCCACAATTTTAGAAGAAATACTGCTAGAGTTAGAGCCGGAATCCAGTAGACAACGCAGAACACAATTTCCCTTTTTTGTAGTAACAGAAACTAAGGCTGTTGGAAGCAGAGTGACCGCATTTTGTTTCAGTATAGCTGAAAGGGTTGTGCTTGCTGAGTTAAATGCCGTCGATGGTGTTGAAGATACTGTAGGTTTTTCAGTTTTCACAGAAGGCTTTTTAGACGAAGATGATGATGAGTTTTTCCTTTGAGTATTCTGCAATCTTGGATGGGCATGGAGCAAGCTATGGTGATCCTTTTTGCAAAACCGACAACCAGTCGTAGTAAAACACGCATTTCCTGAATGTTCGTGTGCCAAGCAGTTTGTACAATAGCCATATTTTTGAACTGTCTCTTTGCGTTTCGTAATGTTCATACTCAGAAAACGCTTACATTTCCGCAACGGGTGGGATTGCCTACATAGACGGCAGATATATGAAGAAGTCCTTTTTTGTCCACAACGGTTGGTGTTGCTGTTTTTAGGTGACATTGTCTTAGCGAGTTTATGGAACTATAAACAAAAAGATGTTGTTGATAGGAATTCAGAAATATAAATAAGGTATATTGCTATTTATGGCGTATTTTCAAATGGGAGTACAACGAGTTTGGTGATTGGTCTGGTTATGATCCCTTTTTGAGTCCTGACTTCTGCAACTCGGACTCTGTTGTCCGCCCCAGGGTATACTTTTGTAACGCGACCAAGACGCCAACAGTTTGGTGGTAAATTTTCTTCTCGTATAACTACCATAGCGTTTTCCTGGAGGTTTTCAGATGGTTGTTTCCATTTATGTCGCTTATGGAGTTCTTTAAGGTATTCCTCCTTCCATCGCAAGCAAAAGTGCTGATGGATTACCTTTAGCCTCTGCCAGCGATTTACAATAGATATTGGATTGTCTCCGATAGACGGATCAATCGGCACTAGAATTGGTGAGCCTATTAAAAAATGGCCAGGAGTAAGGGCGGACAGGTCTGATGGCTCTTCGGAGCAAGGGGAAAGTGGACGTGAATTCAGACAAGCTTCAATTTTGGACAAGAGTGTTTGAAATTCCTCAAACGTATGTTTAAAATTTAAAGCAACTTTTTTAAAGTGACTCTTGAAGCTTTTTACCCCTGCTTCCCAGAGACCACCCATGTGTGGAGCCCCTGGAGGGATGAAATGCCAAGTAACATTTTGGTGGGCGTAATTGGATGTGACAGATTGCTGTGAAGTTTGTAGAAATTCTTTAGCTAGTTTCCTGGATGCGCCAACGAAGTTAGTCCCATTGTCGGAATACAAATGTAAAGGGCAACCACGGCGGGAAACGAATCTACTAAAAGCGGCCAAAAAGGCGGAAGTTGAAAGCTCGGATGTGGCTTCCAAATGTATCGCTTTTGTGGAAAAACATATAAAAACACAAGTATATCCTTTCGAAATGCGACAAGCTCGGCCAGAATATGACTTAATGTCAAAAGGACCGGCGAAATCTACACCAGTATGAGTAAAAGGGCGAGTGAAATCTGATCGTTGAGGTGGTAAGGCGGACATTAACTGCGTTTGACATTTACGTCTATAGAGCACACATGGCTTGCACTTATTTATAGTGGCTTTTATCAAATTCTTTGCCTTTAGTATCCAGTACTGCGACCTGATTAATTTCAGTACCAGTTGGTTGCCTCCATGAAGGGAAACTTCATGGATAAACCGTACAAGGAGGCGAGAATATTGGGAATTATAAGGCAAGATGATTGGATGTCTCTCATTATATGTTAGAGCTGGTGAAGACGAGAGACGACCACAGACACGCATTATACCTTCGTTGTCCAAAAATGGATTAAGGTTTAATAGGGAACTAGATTTTTGGATATTTTTCTTTGCGGATAAAGCCATGTACTCATTGGGATAACACGCTTTCTGGCACATAATTTGGAGCTTATTATGGACCAAAAGGACCTCAAAGGTAGAAATATCTTTACTGGTCCTGTGAAAGCTTTGTCGGTATTTAGGATGCGTTCGATAGAGAAATCGGTACATATAAGCAATTACTCGAATTGCTCTTGGAAGCGAGGAAAAATTATCTAAAACATCCTCAAAATTTGTGAAAAAGGAAAGGTTAACTTTTACGTTTTTCTTTTCTAAAATGATATCATCTGTTTGGTGATATACTGGAAAGTTATCCTCAATATTTCTAAGGAAATGTGGGCCTTGCCACCATAGATCATTTTCGCCTAAGTCTTGTGGAGAAATACCTCGGCTTGCTAAATCCGAAGGATTATGTTCGGATGGAACATGGTGCCATTTTGAAGGCGAAACTACTTGAACTATTTTGGCTACTCTATTGGCTACAAAAGTAGTCCAAAAGCAAGGAGGTTTTGCTAACCACGATAATACAATGGTGGAATCTGTCCAACAATGTAATGAAAATTTATCAATTTGTAATTGCGGAACAATGTGATCTATCATTTCAGCTAGCAATGTTGCGCCACATAATTCTAGTCGTGGAATCGACAATGTCTTGATTGGTGCAACTTTGGTTTTAGAAGCTACCAAATGGGTACTTACGGACTCATTATTTTTTATACGGATATATAAGGTCGCAGCGTATGCTTTTTCTGAAGCATCGCTGAACCCATGAAGTTGTACGATGCTGCTAGGACAATATTGGAACCATCTAGGAATTTTGATGGAATTTACGTGAGAATAGTCGGATTGAAAGGCTATCCATTTTTTCAAAGTCTCTGGAGACAACTTTTCATCCCACCCCGTAGCATCAATCCACACTTGTTGCATAATTATCTTAGCCACTATGATGCATGGAGCTAACCAGCCTGCTGGGTCAAATAATTTTGAAATTTGGGATAATACTTCCCGTTTCGTGTAGGAGCAAGTGGTTGGAAATTCCTGGACAACAAAGAAAAATGAATCGGACCGAGCATTCCAACGAATGCCAAGAGTTTTGGCAGTGCTAGAATCGTCAAATTCTAAAAAATCAGCATTCAGCAAATCAGAAGATGGGATGTCAGCTAAAATGGATTTGGAATTTGAAGTCCATTTCCGCATTTGAAACCCTGCTGACTTCAATGCTAAAATCAGCTGGTTTCTAGACTCAACCGCTTCGGGAATTGTATGGGAGCCGACTAAAGCATCGTCCACATACATTGAGCTTCTAAGAATTTTGCTAGCTTTGGGATACCTAGCCTCGACATCATCTGCCAGTTGTAAAATGGTGCGGATCGCCAAATAGGGCGCACAATTTACACCGAAAGTGACTGTCTTGAGTTCAAACGTCTCTAAAGGATCTTGTGGATCTTTTCGGAAAAGTATACGTTGGAAGGACGTTTGTGTGGGATCGACAAGAATTTGGCGATACATTTTGGTTATATCGCCATTGAATACAAATCGGAACAACCGCCAATTGAGAATGAGTATTATGAGCTCATTCTGTAAAATGGGACCAGTATGCAAGATATCATTTAGGCTTACCCCATTGGATGTTGGGGCCGAAGCATTAAATACTACTCGGACTTTAGTAGTAACGCTTTCGGGCCTAATAACCGCATGATGCGGAAGATAGTAGCTTTTGGAATTATCAGAATCTGTATTAGGGGTAACGCTTGTCATATGACCAAGGGTAATATATTCTTCCAAGACGCTATCGTATTCATTCTTAAAAGAAAGTGTACGAGTTAAACGAGCCTCATTCCGAAAATATTGGGCGATTGCAATTTTTCGAGATCGATCAATATTGATATCTCTTGGAAATGATTCTTTGAATGGGAGAGATACAATATATCTCCCCTCATTATTCCGTCTTGTAGTACGACTGTATAATTCTTCACAGTATGTATCAGATAAAGAAGCAAATTTCTTCTTGGGAAGGTCTTCCACCTCCCAAAAGCGTGAAATCTCCTTATCAAGTGAGATTTCACAGAAGTACGAAACAATAGGAGAATTATTCGTTGCAGTGTTTGGAATAGGTCCTGTTAGTATCCATCCAAATACTGATTCCTGGGCCATAAGAGAGCCACAAATATGTCGCTTGAGGCCAGGAAGCAAAATGGACGGAAGGATATCTGCCCCTAAAAGGATATCAATTTTGGAACTCTCGTAGAATCTTGGGTCAGCGAGGGGAATTGTGGGCAGATCTGAAAGTGAACTAGTGTCAAACGAGCTTGATGGAAGATTTCCGGAGAGATATGGCACGACAAGTGCCGTCGTGAAAACTTCTATATTTTCATCGATATTGGAACCGAGGACAAATGAACATTCCTTTTGTACCGCCGCAGAAATAGTATTATTTAAACCAGAAATTTTGGCGCTGGTACGTCGAAAAGGAAGTTTCAACATGTTAAAAAGTTTTTGTGAAACAAAAGTCCCTTCTGAACCCGAGTCGACTAATGCTCTAGCCGTATAGGACAAGCCGCTGTAGCAAACTTTCACTACTGCCGTTCCTAATAAGACACCCCTAGAACTCGAAGTGAAACACGAATGAACTATACCGCTGCCCGATGAATTAGTGGACTGTAAAGAACTCGAGGAAGATGGAAGCGGTGTAGCATTTGCATTAGAATTGGTGTCAGTAGGCTGGAAATTTTGTGGTCTATGGAGTAGCGTATTGTGTCTCTTACCACAGATACGGCAAGAATTTTTACTTGTACATGTTTTCGCTGTGTGTACTTTCGAAAAACAGTTTATACAAAGATTACTGCCTTTAATTTCAGCAAATCTCTTGTTGGGATCCATTTTCAGGAATTTGGGACATTTTCGGATAATGTGGTTATCCTTTGGGCATAATCTACATTTTGGTTCTGAAACATTGTTTTGGAATGATTTGACATGTGACGAATTGTCCCGATTACTGGATTTACCAGGTGGAGGCTTTGACCGACTTGTAGAGCTCGGGTCCTGCTTCCTAATTTCCGAAACAGACTCTAAAGTCTTATGTCGATTTGTTAAAAACAAGTCCATCTCAGACCATTTAGGAATAATGGTCTTGTCTGACAGGGTCTGTTCCCATAACGTCAAAGTGGAATCTGGAAGACGATTGGAACATATAAACGTAAATATTGGGTCCCAAGTATCCACCTGGATATCGTGTTTTTTCAGAAGTGAAATACACGTATTCATGTCTCTTTGGAGCTTTTTCAAAGCAGCTCCAGATTCGGACGAAATAGCTGGAATAGCGAATAAATTTTTCAATTGGATGTTAACAAGAACCCTTTTATTTTCGTATCGCGTTGAAAGACTTTTCCACGCCACGTCGAGATTATCGTTTGTAAGAGGGAACTTGGCAACTATGTCATGCGGCTCCCCTTTCGTCCTCTGATTGAGGTGAAACAATTTCTCAACAGCACTCAACCTTGGGTTATTTAAGCAAACTGCTTTGAAGATGTCCCTGAAGGTTGGCCATGCCGAAAAGTCACCTCCAAAGATTGGGATCTCACATGGCGGCAACTTGAACCCATTTATGGGTTCCGAATTAGGAGTGTGTGAAAAAACAATTTGAGGACTTGGCTGGGTGCCTCTGGAGAGAGACTGTTCATGCAAAGCTTCACGTAAAAGTGCATTGCACCGACAAAATGACCCATACGCGCTTTTGAATTTCCCCTTCACCGTCTCCGTCTCGGAAGCCACATCGTCGTCTTTCTCCTCTTTATCATCCTCATCGATATCCTGGAGACATTGATCATAAGTGAGCTTAACATCTGCCCACAGAGTTTTTATTTCCTCCATATGAGTCTCGATAATGTAAGACGATGTTAAAGGGGAATTCTTATCATTAAGGTGGGCTTCGAACTCCACCAATCGGTCAGAAACGCGTATAAAACGATTAAGAGACATATCGAAAAAATATAGAATAAATTCCAATCAAAAATTTAACTATTATTAAAATTTAGAAGTGGATTCGAGTCTGAACTTTTTCCGGATGGAAATGAAAAATGAGAAATTGAAACTTTGCGATGATATCACCGAATACAAAATGTTGGCTTAATAATAGCCTTGAATAGATAAGGATTTTACAAAGAATACAATAAAATCAGAAAACAAATTTACAATGTGAAATTCAGTATTTAAATATATATGCCCCCATTCAAATGATTTATGAATAGTTTTTCCAGGGGTATATATGTGAGAAGTAGCATTGATCATGGAATTTCACTTTTTTATATATATTCTCGGATTGATGGAATAATGTAGAAACGTACCCCAAAGTAAAATACTATAATAGCATATTGTAGTAAACGCCGATAAAAAATGGGTATTTACAAAAAAAAAAATTAAAAACGTGTTTTGGCAACCCTACTACTTTACAACCTTGAGCGTGAGATATTGATATTCAAAAGATACAATTTATACGCGGTTGGGTAAACACAGAAATTATATTCATTTGCATCAAAGTGAGATCAGCTGTTTCATAAACATTTAACACCAAAAATTTAATATCAAAACATATCTCCGATGAAATACATTCCACATGATTTATATAAAGAGAGCGAGAGAAATAATTTACTGACTAGGGCTAGTGTGAATGTGGGTGTGAGTTGAAGTGAGTGGATGGTAAGAGAGTGGATGATAAGAGAATGGGTGATAAGAGAATGGGAATGAGTGTGAGAGACTGGAGTGCAAGTGGTGATGCGTACACCGAAGAAAAAATCTCGTTAAAAGTTGATGGAAAATATAACTTGACAAATCAAATTATTATTATTATTATTATTTTTTTATTTATTTATTTATTTATTTTTTTTTTTTTATAGCCAACGTTATTTCATTTCCTTTTTTTTACAACTCAGTGCAATTCCGCTTATCACAAATATGTTTATGGGCTAATCGTCGGTACATAACTCAATGATCAGTCCAATACACTAAAGCACAAAACCATTTTCATACGATTACAAAAAAAATGTAAGCATAAATTAGTACACGGTAAAAATGATCATGATTCCAATTTCTGCTTTTAGACAGTTTTTCCGTTAATCTAAGGAGTAATTCGGAATACAGTGGTTAAAGATACACCAGAACATTAATTTTTCCTGTATACCAATAGGCTTTTTTCGTTCAGTGTGTAAAGAGGTGTTGTATCATGAATTTGGGAATAGAGCGATGAACAAAATCTCTACAGTATGACCTCGTCCATCACGATAATGCCACAAGAAACAATAAAATAAACAACTACCAGTATCATGCAAATTAATTAAATAATGGATATATAAATATGAATATATAAATCTTAAATATCTGTGCCAACTGCCAGAGGAAATTATAGAAAGAATTTATGGAACGATATTCCCTAATCAAAGTAGGTTTCGATTATACTTTTTATGAATATGAAACAATGAAAAATCAATTAAATCGCACAAGCAGAATAAAATTTAGAAAAAGAAAACTGATACAATATTAAATGGAAGAATATGGAAAATTTAGAAAAATAAAAGTAAATATGTTTAGGATTAGAAGTAGAGGTTGCACTGTAACTAAGTATAATGTGGTCACTTCGATGTGGTGTGGATCTGAAGAGGGTGAGTAGAGGGGTAATGTATAAAATGAGAGAATACAATAGAAGTGAGGGAGCCAAAATGTTACTTTGGGGATAGTGCAGGGAGCTTATGGGGATGTATGTTAAATCAAAAGGAATGGAAAAACGGGATTAATCAATAATAAAAAAGAATACTGAAATAGAATGGGAGAGAGTTATGGGTGATGGAGTTTGAGGTGAATATGGATCGCTGTAAAGTAGGAAGCATAGGCATAATATAATTACAGAGCCATGTTAGAATTATAACAGGCATCTGTCACATGCATTAATATTCATAAAAGGCTGTAAATGCAGACAACATAACACGTTTCCCAAAAAATATGACTTTTCTTTTTTTTTTTTTTCGCGATTTGCGACTCACCAATAAATTTTCCAGGCGAATAATTCCTCTGTATTCCTTAAGTCAAGAAGATAATTCATATCGCTCCTTAAATGAGAATTTTCAACCAGCAAACCAAAGCAAAGTAACAAATCTCTTTTGATAGCATTTAATGTAATTGGGAATTTTGCAAGACAAATGAATAGGATGACTTTTGTGTACTTGTCTGATTTTCCTTTCCGTTCTAACTTAAAAATTCGCAATATTGACTATAATTTTCTATTCTTGAATTATTTATTTTTTGTTATGCACAAACTTTACTAATATTTTTTAATTACGCGTCCTCTAATTTTCTTGCGTTATTGTCTTGATCACACCGAATAGCACTTGAATAATGATATAGAGAAAAAATGGAAACGTCAACTAACCTGTTAATATGATGAGTGCAGGTAAGTGGAGCAATGGTATGGAGCAGTGATGCGGAGCAGAATTCTCAGAGAGTACACCAATCACAGAGTTGATAGAATCCGTCTCGAACTGGACCAAAAATGTTTATGTATGTGGGAGCAATCAATCTGTTGGAGGGAGAATCTCATGAGCCAAAACAAAGTTCACAACTATTTTGAATAGTAGGTGACTTTGTACTCCGGATGATATTAGGAGTTTGAAAGAAACCAATAATCAGAGAATGAAACGAAAAGAATAAAAACACAAATGGATTTCAGATGTGTGGAATAATACAGGATTTATTTTCTGAGTAAAGGTCTTACCAGTATGGATTGTAAATTTGAATAGAACAGAGGTTTTTTAGTCTTCTGCGGAAATTGTACTTTGACATTGTTTGACAATGTGGTGAATTCATGTTGTTATCAAATTTTATCGATATCATTTTCAGATGTATCTTTAAGGCAATTGGCCATTCTTAAAATCCCAATAGGGAATGCATTAAGGAAAAAATATTATGTATTCAAAGAAAATTTAGGTGTTTATGTGGCATAAACAGTCAGAATTCAAAATTTTAAATTTGGTGACCAATTTTTTACGAAGAAGTTGTCTGCAAATCGAATTAGAAGCAGCTGGAGAGTGATGGTCATTAAGGTAGATTCTCATATCAATATCATTGCCTTCGCCATTAATAATATAACGAATCTTAAGTGAACGGGTTTTGAAATATTCCGACATAATTTTGTCACGAATCTTGACTGAATTAAATTTGACCAAAACATGTTTCCGGTTATGCATATAGCAAACTTGAAAAATATCGTGAGTCGAAAGTTTAATTTTGTAAACATCACCCAAAGCTAAAACAACAGCCTCCAAGTTATCCAAATTTTCAGGCAAGCCACCAATAATGATATCTGCTCGATTAAGTCTACGGTGAAGCACATTTATCTCAGCCTTCAGTTCAGCATTGGACGAGGATAGCACTTCAATGCGCTTTTTGCAATCTAATATGTCTGTCTTCATTTCACTCAAGGATGACAGCTTAGATGTAATATCAACTAGAGCAGCCTTAATAGATTTGGATTCATCTTTATACTCAACTAGGAAGCGATCAAATTTTTCATTAAAGCCACAGCAAGGTTCACCAACAGCAGTTTGACATACTTCACCATTGTCAAGCTTGGTTATACAAGATGAGCAAATAAATGTAAAAGCTTTAATAGCTTTAATCGCTGATAAATCCTTTTCAGTAAGATTGGCACATGAAGCATGAATCCAAGAAGAGCAAATTCTGCACTGAATACTTCCATTTTTTGCCACAGTCCCATTGCAGGATCCACAAATAACTTTGGAAGAACCACCCGGCATATTTAATGTAAACAAACAACAACAGGCAGGTCAAAGAAGAAAAAGCACAAAGCAGGAGAGAAAAATAAGACAGTTATTGTAATTCAGCAATAAGCCCACACAGCGATAATGGTGTTATGTAACCAGACTGCACTCCATGAATTGATTTTAATTGATTTTCAGCAAAATAATTGTAATTATGGTTGAATTTCATACGATCGGAACAGCTTACAACCAAATAAATAAACGTCAAACAATGTAATCAGCTGCCAGCACAATATAGCAAGGTAATATGCGATTAGTGATCAGATGCTCAGATACACACAACTATTCAGGCATAGCGCTGCCAGATTTTTTTTCTCGAACTTGCATGGCGACCTCCACAGCTTTTGTTTTCGAAACTATCAACGAAATCGTCAACATAATGGTGGTCTATTATCGATTTCACGGCCCTTGGAAATTTTTCACGGAATTCTAAAGCGTTTGTCTCTTCCTCACCCTTATTCCTGAAGTCGCCCTCGCCGTCGCTTTTCGTCAGTCGCCACTAATTGGTATTCCTTTCGTCGATATATTCTGCTATCGAAGAAAATCGGTATTCCTGGTGTCGCTGTTTGTCGCCAACATCGTCGCTTTTTGTCGCCTTTAAATTTACCAGCGACGAGTTTAGTGTTTAATTTTTGAAGAAGTTTTTTAGACTTTATTAATCGAACAATTGAAAAATAAATGTAAAAAATGGAAATTGGTAAGGGCCAGTTTCTCAATGTCTTGTTATTATTTATCGTGTCGATAAAACAGCTGATCCCATACAAAAATTTTACTAATCGGAGGTCTATCCTCCGCTTAAAATTAATCGGAGGATGAGAAACTGGCCATAAGAGGTAAAGTGACTAATCTTCAACAATTACAAAAAAATGGGGAAAAATCAGTATATATAGCAGTTATGGTCATCACATTCAAATCATAGAAAAGAACACTGTACAATTAAAGTAAACGTGTTGATTTTCAAATCCATTTATTTTTAATAGAGATCCTTCAAGGCCAATGTATTTTATTTAGCACCAAGGTAAGGTAAGGTAAGGTTAGGTGGCAGCCCGATGTATCAGGCACACTTAGACTATTCAGTCCATTGTGATACCACATTGGTGAACTTCTCTCTTATCACTGAGTGCTGCCCGATTCCATGTTAAGCTCAATGACAAGGGACCTCCTTTTTATAGCCGAGTCCGAACGGCGTTCCACATTGCTGTGAAACCACTTAGAGAAGCTTTGAAACCCTCAGAAATGTCACCAGCATTACTGAGGTGGGATAATCCACCGTTGAAAAACTTTTTGGTGTTCGGTCGAAGCAGGAATCGAACCCACGACCTTGTGTATGCAAGGCGGGCATGCTAACCATTGCACCACGGTGGCTCCCATTTAGCACCAAACTTAGGTAACAATTGTGTCGAACTTTGAATGATCCTTGGACACATAATGTCAACGTCGTTCCAATTGTATATGCCGGATGTTGTTATTGTCCTAATGTAGATATCTAAATCATTTCCCGAGTCAAATGTATCATTTATTTTGATTTTCCAAGTCAACTTTGGATTACAAACAAACAGCATTTTAAACGCAAATAATTAAAATTCAGTTTTGCACATCAGCTGATTGTTTTCTTTCAAGATGATCCTTGTGCCATTGATCTCAGCGTCATAGCCATTTTTGTAGTTTTGGAAGCTTAAACTGTCCTCGAATATATATCCACATTTTTTCCGCGTCAAATTAAATATTTTTTCTTAATTCTCCGACTTAGAATTGCGTCAGAAATAAAGATATTTTAAAACGAAAAAATTAAAATTATTTTTTGCACATCAGCTGATTGTTTTCTAGTGATATCGGCCTTTTATTACCGAGTATTGTAATTGGTACAAAAAGTAATCGTCGTCGTCGCCGTCGCCACTTCGCAGGAATACCAAATGAATGACGAGGCGACTTAAAAGCGACAGACGACAAAAAGCGACGGCGAGAGTGAGGGCGACTTCAGGAATAAGGGTGATTGAGCAATACACGGTGAACGAGCTGCACCAAATGTCATCACGACCATTTCGAAAACATCAGGGGTATAATTTTCATTTTCACGCCACAAAAACCTTTGGGAGCATCTATCTTCTTGAGCCACGATGATTAGTTGGAACATCTCTTTTTATATCTCCGCATACAGCAACGGCACCAACTCGAAAATTAAATAATATCGATGGCAGTGGTTTGTACTGTTGGGGACCCTTTAATAACTTCGAGTTAAGAGATATTCCTTCTTCTGTGGCGGCGGCGTCAAAACGAATCGTATCTTTCCAGGCTTGTTGGGATTATAAACTCCAAAATGGGGAAGAAACCATGTCCTCTGAGAAAATTTAGAACATTCTTTATGTAGTCCTTGATTATAGCTTTGTAGGCGGCACCAAACTCAGGACTTCGTTTCATTTTTCTTTCGATGCCAATTAATCGATTGAATGCCATGGAATAACTATCTGGTAGTAAAGGGTGATTCTTTTGAGGTTAGGATTTTCATGCATTAGTATTTGACAGATCACGTGGGATTTCAGACATAGTGTCAAAGAGAAAGATGCTCAGTATGCTTTGACATTTCATCATGAATAGACTTACTAACGAGCCACAACGTCGAATTTTCAGTGAATGGGCCCTAGAAAAGTTGGCAGAAAATCCGCTTTTTTATCGACAAATTTTGTTCAGCGATGAGGCTCATTTCTGGTTGAATGGCTACGTAAATAAGCAAAATTGCCGCATTTGGAGTGAAGAGCAACCAGAAGCCGTTCAAGAACTGCCCATGCATCCCGAAAAATGCACTGTTTGGTGTGGTTTGTACGCTGGTGGAATCATTGGACCGTATTTTTTCAAAGATGCTGTTGGACGCAACGTTACGGTGAATGGCGATCGCTATCGTTCGATGCTAACAAACTTTTTGTTGCCAAAAATGGAAGAACTGAACTTGGTTGACATGTGGTTTCAACAAGATGGCGCTACATGCCACACAGCTCGCGATTCTATGGCCATTTTGAGGGAAAACTTCGGAGAACAATTCATCTCAAGAAATGGACCGGTAAGTTGGCCACCAAGATCATGCGATTTGACGCCTTTAGACTATTTTTTGTGGGGCTACGTCAAGTCTAAAGTCTACAGAAATAAGCCAGCAACTATTCCAGCTTTGGAAGACAACATTTCCGAAGAAATTCGGGCTATTCCGGCCGAAATGCTCGAAAAAGTTGCCCAAAATTGGACCTTCCGAATGGACCACCTAAGACGCAGCCGCGGTCAACATTTAAATGAAATTATCTTCAAAAAGTAAATGTCATGGACCAATCTAACGTTTCAAATAAAGAACCGATGAGATTTTGCAAATTTTATGCGTTTTTTTTTTTTTAAAAGTTATCAAGCTCTTAACAAATCACCCTTTACTACATCATCCTCACGCCACAGTAGTCGGGACTGATATCTCCCTGCTACCTTCTTCCTTGATCTTTTGAGCCACTCTCTAGCACGTAAATCGTCATTAGACTCTAAGGCAGGAAGAGCCTTGGCACCAAAATTTTCCGTTTCGCAGTAGCATTTTACCAAATTATCAAAATTTTGATCTGTCAGTGTTGCCAACAAACAGGTGCGACTTGTAGACTGCCTTCCACTCACCTGGCCAAAAACAACCCACCCTAACCCATTTAACGCAAACTTCCTTCTCTTGTTAACAGCACTAATGTGGAGGTCGACAATCATGGCGACTTCTTGAGATTTTCCGCCGTACTAACATAAATTCAAATTGCTTTGACGGCCTTTGAGTCGAAGTTGTTTTACCAGTGAACTATCAATCAATGTAATCGAAGAACCTTCATCGAAAAGTGCATAGGTTTCCACAACACAATTCGGTCCATGCAAAGTCACTGGTAGCACCCGGAAAAGTAGATCATTTTTTGTACGAACACTAGAGACGCAACTTAAAACACGTTCAACACTGGGTTCACTTAATGTATCTGGTGGTGAACGTACTTTTAATCCACACTGTGCTCGCTTCAAATTTATTATTATTTACTTCATTCATGTTTAGCTGTCTATTTGTTATATATTTCTCGTTGTGTATAACACATTGCTCTCATTCATAAATATAACACTTTGTTCTCATTCATAATTATACTCATTGCACTTGTCACTTTAATAATCTCACGTAGAATGATTCTCAATGAGTATTGTTATTGTTGTTTTTATATTACTTTACTAATATGAATATGTTGTTGTTGCTTTCAAAACTGTTAATATCAATGAATGTAAACCTATGCATGAAAAAGAGTAAGCTTAAGCAATACTTTATACGTATGTAGAAAATATGAATGACTTTGAAATATCATTGATAAAATAATGAATGAAGTACCGCTTTAAATTTGGTACACTAGAATTGAACAATGAAATCAAAAATCACTTTAGCTTCGCCCATTGATTGAAACAAGTGAACAGCTCGCGAATTAGGTCTTCAACAGAATTTTTAATAAATCTACCTTATGGTGTAATAAAATTCAAAGTCAACATTTGTTTTATTCCTCACCAGTATCATTTGAATTTAAACTATTTTCGCTTAAAACGTTCTGCTGATTTTCATGCAAAAGTTTGTGATGTTTCCTTTGACAACCATCTATGGGACACTCCTTACGGCGGCGGCAATTTCTGCTTGAATGTCCAGTACCAAGACAAGAAAAACATAACCTCAGCCTTTTGACTTCACTCCACCTGTTAGTAACACTCAGCGAAGCAAACTTTTTACACTCCAGTATTTTGTGTTGTCCACGACATATGGTACATTAAAGTTGTTACATTGTGTGGGCGTGTTTTTAAGCTGCTCCAAATAAAATTAAAATTCTTTGTAGATACACCGCTTTGTTGGTACTAAAAACTATGCTAAATTGTGAATTAAAGCTTTTGCAATCTACTCGTAATATTCGTTTCGAGATATTTTGTGCTGAAAGCTGCTGTTTTATAAAATTGAAAAGCATTGAAACCAAAGCAAGTGATTCCAGTTTTGTTGTTTCGTCTTTGTAAACAAAGAGAAAAGGCGCTTTAACCTGTGAGTAGATAAATAAACAAAAGTCATCTTACTCTACACTCAATTGTGTTGGCTCGCAAAACGTCATCCACTATTGCTTTTGCTTTATGACTTGATTAAAGCTCACTTCAAAAGTTTTCTGTGGTTGCTGGTCAAGCTAAGTACTAATCACTGGTGGTTGTCGTAACTAAGTACTGAACTTGTTTAGCCAAACTCACCTCTGAATGTAAGGTGTTTTTTATTTATGCCTAGAAGTATACTTTGATTTTTTGTATTATACTGGAGTGAGTATTACATTTGAATTCAAGTCTGAAATTATACATACTAATTTAGTAAATCTTGAAATTATCATGGAATGCATATCCTATCTTTGATATATCAAATAAACTTTTGAGATGACTTGCCCAATATCATCGTGTCGTATAACTAAATTAGATGAACAAATGATTTCTTGCTGGATTTAGGTTAGGTTAGGTTAAAGTGGCAGCCCGATTAAGATTCAGACTTACTTAGACTATTCAGCCCATTGTGATACCCAGTGCTGTGGAGCAGGTGTCGGAGCAGCGTTGCCAATTTAGCTTTTTTCCCGCTAGATTTGGCTTTTTTTGAAGACGTTTAGCGGGAAAAAAATGCATTTAGCTTTTAGCTTTTTTTCTGGCTTTTTTTCATGACCCTTTTAGCTATTTTTGGCTTTTTTATTTTCGACATGTTTCTATTGAAATATGGAAAAATCAGCGTTTTTATCTAAGCCTTGCTGCAAGTATAAGGGTTTCCACATATTTCAAAGCTCAGTTGAAACATTAATAATGAGTCCAGCCATTATGCGGGCATTTTTGTAGCAAGTACACCTTGTTGTAAAGTTTTCTCATTATATACATAAAAGTTATCGTAAACTTTAAATCTACTATGACCATACAAATTTGTTAGATAAACTGTCAGTAAATTATTGGGAATATTATCATTTGACTCGTTTATCCTTTTTATGTTATTATAATATTCTAAAGTTATTACGATATTACTAAATTAAAATAGTAGACGTGAATAGCTTTGTGCACTGAAAAAATATTGTCGTCTCCTTAAAATACGAACGCGAATTTTGGTTATAATAGCATTTGTGAATTTCTTTTATATAAACTGTTTTCCTTGTCCAAAAGACGATAAAGTCGTTTTGTCCTTATAATTGAGTGATTCAACTTAAAAATGGGTATGTTTTCATGAAAGAAGGAAGAATTAATGAAATAGTCTTTAAATGTGAGGAGTTTTTGCATCTTAACCACAAACCAAAATAGCGTTCAAAAATAGAAGATTTTTGCAACACTTTATTTTAAAAACGTATATATACAATAATTTCTACTTGAAGTCGAGTCTGAATTTGGAAATTTAAGTTGGCGTTAGCACGTTTTTAAAGCACTTTGATAGCTCATGAACAAAAGGAAAATGTTTTTACTGGGAAATGTAAACTATAGGTATTTTCTACAATTTAAATAAAAGTAATGTATTTCGAATTTTTCACAATTTCAAATCCAAACTAAAATTTTATTTAAAAAAATGACAAATCATTTTTTTACCAAATCCAAAGCATGCTTAGATCATTTAATATTTTAAAATAACAAGTAAATAAAATAGAGGTGTTGGGAAGGTAGCTCCAACAAAACGAAGGACTTCCAGTAAAAAATTTGTGATAGTAATCAAAATGTATCGAATACGCAAACAGATCTAATATGCCTTAGATATTATTACAGTCTTTAAGTTTGTTAAATTTCAATACAAAAAATTTAGCTTTTTTTCTAGCTATTTTTTAGCATTTGTTAGCTTTTTTTAGCTATTTTTTTTGGGCAAATCTAGCGGTTTTTGGTGAAACAATTCTGGCAACGCTGTGTCGGAGTCTGAAGATTTTGCTGGAGTCGTAAAAATTTTGCTCGACTCCGGCTAAACCAAATTATTTAAAACATTTCAGATTTTTGTAACCAGCGTTGCCAATTTAGCTTTTTTCCCGCTAGATTTGGCTTTTTTTGAAGACATTTAGCGGGAAAAAAATGCATTTAGCTTTTAGCTTTTTTTCTGGCTTTTTTTCATGCCCCTTTTAGCTATTTTTGGCTTTTTTTTATTTTCGACATGTTCCTATTGAAATATGGATAAAACTTCGTTTTTATCTAAGCCTTGCTGTCAGAATAAGGTTTTCCACATATTTCAATTCCTTATATAAACTGTCAGTAAATTATTAGGAATATTAGCATTTGACTCGTTTATTATGATATAACTAAATTAAAATAGTAGATGTGAATTGCTTTGTACATTGAAAAAATATTGTTGTGAGGCCAAAGATTTCATTTCCTTAAAATACGAACGCGAATTTTGGTTATAATAGCATTTGTGAATTTCTCTTATATAAACTGTTTTCCTTGTCCAATAGCCGATAAATTCTTTTTGTCCTTATAGTTAAGTGATTCAACTTAAAAATGGATATCTTTTCATGAAAGAAGGCTAGGGTCAATTCTAAAAAATTCTTAAAATGAATGAAATAGTCTTTAAATTTGTGGAGTTTTTGTATCTTGACCACAAACCAAAATAGCGTTCAGAAATAGAAGAGGTTTTTCAACATTTTATTTTAAAAACGTATACATAGAATAATTTCTACTTAAAGTCGAGTCTGAATTTGGAAATTTAAGTTGTCGTTAGCACGTTTTTAAAGCACTGTGATAGCTCATGAAGAAAAAGCTGAAAAAACGAATATTTATATTCAAATTTGACTCGGAATCAATACCAAAATCATTAGTGTACAAAATCTTTGGAACCGAATATAGAAATAATTAAGGAAATAAAGTTTTGAATGTGGTATTATTTTTTTAACATCAAAAAATGCAATGAAAAAATTCGTAGTTATAGGATCAAAACAAATCTCTATATTAATGGAATGGATTTACATTTACGAAAATTGGACAACAATAGGTTTGTATGGGAAATTTTCGAATAAAAGTTATTCAATATAAACTTGCAAGACAGTTAGAATGGGTTTTATTCTCTTGGGTAAAATTAGGAGAAGTGTTCTCGTTCACGAATTTATCATTAATTCAGTTAAAACGAAATATATTGATATTTTCTAATGCAGTTCTATGTGACATTATGCAATATATCGCACATTGGACTTGTTGATGATTAACCAGCTGGCAATTGCAAGTTTACTGGGAAAAATGTTTTTACTAGGAAATATAAACGAATGACTTCCAGTAAAAATTTGTGATAGTAATCAAAATGTATCGAGTACGCAAACAGAGTTAATATGACTTAAATTTTCTTACAGTCTCACAGAAATTGAATTAAAATGAATACAATTAAAATAATATGCATTTTAAGTGAAATAAATCCTTTAAGTTTGTTAAATTTCAATCAAAAATGTGACTTTTGATACAAAAAATTTTAGCTTTTTTTCTAGCTATTTTTTAAAATTTTTTAGCTTTTTTTGGCTAGTTTATTGGACAAATCTAGCGGTTTTTTGTGAAACAATTCTGGCAACGCTGTTTGTAACTAAGCAAGTTTTTACGCAAATAAGTTTCCATTGCGTTATTCATTCGATCAATGTACAGCATGATTGTAAATGAAAATCAACTTCCAATTACGGCTATCTTTTTATGTTTCCTAGAATGTTAGACTAGCAGATGGGATGGATCGATCCATTTTAATGCCCATATCAATTTATTTGAAATATTTACAACAATCGAGATTATTTTTTTTTTTAATTTTATTTTTAGGCCATATACATATGTGGAATATTGACAGAAAATTTTTTCAAAGTTGTTTTTTATAACATAGTAAATTTTGTCCAAATGTTATTTCTATAAAAAGTGTTGTCAAAATTTTCTTTCTATAGCACATTTTGTCAAAATTGTAATTCTATACAAAATTTATTCAAAATTTTATTACTATAGAAATATTTTTTTCTATAGAAAATTTAGTCAAAATTGTATTTCTATGGAAAATTTTGCAAAATTTTGTTTGTTACACCAAAATTTTTTCAAAATTTTATTTCTATTGATAATTTTATTTCTATGAAAATTTAAGTCAAAATTTTATTTCTATAGAAAATTTTGCCAAAATTTTATAGTCATAGATTTTTTTATTAGAAACTTTGGTCAAAATTTTATTTCTATAGAAAATTTAGTCAAAATTTTGTTTCTGTAGAATATTTTGCTGAATTTTATTTACTACATAAAATTTTTTCTAAAATTGTATTTTTATTGATAATTTTTTCAAAATTTTATTTCTATAAGAAAAAATTGTCAAATTTTATTTCTATAGCAAATTTTCTCAATTTGTTTTTTCTTACTGATGCTCACTGCTATAAAAAATGTATTCAAAATTTTATTACTATAGAAATATTTTTTTCTATATAAAATTTAGCCAAAATTTTATTTCTATAGAAAATTTGGTCAAAATTTTGTTTCTATAGAAAATTTTGCAAAATTTTATTTCTATATAAAATTTTGCAAAATTTTATTTACTAAACAAAAATTTTTCCAAAATTGTATACTCACTGATACTCACTGCTAAGTCGAAAACTTGTAGAAATAACTCAAATTTTCAATTTTTTCAATGAATGAATCATAAATGCATGTTTGCGAAATTATCTAAACAATTATTTATAAATATTTCCCAAATATTGCCCGAGATTTTGTAGAAGTCTGATTTGAGATTTTATCAAAATGTAGATCTAAATACAAAGTTGTGCAGAGTATATTATAATCGGCCCGCCCGACTTTAGACTTTCCTTGCATTTTTATTTTTTGTTAAAATTGTGTTACGTCCCATAACGTTAGATTTAAATTTTAAGTACATAGATTTTGTAGAAGTATGTAAAATTTTGTCTAAATCGATTCAGATTCAAATTCATGCATATGGGAATATAAACCTTTATATAGCTCGCAACAAATTTAAAGGATTTGAGATAGTATCAATAATTTTGGTCCACGAATACATATACTGTTGGTATCTTCTCATATTATAATGGGTATTTATATCATTATTTTATTTATTAAACATTGCCCTAAATTTGAAATATAGAGTTCAATTGGCATCTAATGTGAAATTAAGACCTTTTTTTGCACACATAATTAAATACGATACTTTATATCGAACCACTTACGGTATCCCCACAATAGAACTACAAATTAGTGGTATTAAAATGAGATTTAGTTATATTACCCGGAGTCGGAGTCGAGCTGATTAAAAATGCTCGAGTCGGAGTCGAGCAAAATTGGCTCGACTCCACAGCCCTGGTGATACCACATTAACTAAAAGTACCTATTACATATGGGCACTTCTAGTTTTAACCGATGAACCTTCTAGATTATTTTTCTTCGTTGAACCAACCAGATTGTTCCAAAAACATTAGCAGACTGCTTAAGTTAACTTTTTCCAGATCCGCCAGTAATCTGAAGCTATATGCTCCTAAAAGTTGCTTGCGCTTTACACAAAATGCAGGACACTCACACAAGAGGTGTTTAATTGATTCCTTTTCCTCCGCATCATGACAGCTCCTACAATAGTCATTATACTTCGCGCCAATAGTTTTTGCAAAATCGCCTATCAGGCAGCGACCCGTTATAGCAGATATCAGGAGTGATATCTGACGTCTCGAAAACACTAGCATATCTAGTTTGCGGTTTAAGTTTAAATGGGGCCATATTTGCTTGGTGTCGTTACAGCCCTTGCAATTCTCTCATCGAACATTTGCCATCATAACAGCCTTCTCACGCGGCATGAGCTTGAAGGTGTCCAGGGCATACCAACAGATTCTAGTTCCCCTGGAATATGTAAGGTAGTCCCTAGCCTTGCCAACTCATCCACTTCGCAGTTCCCCGGTATGTTCCTATGGCTATTCACCCATATTAGGTGAATATTGTACTGCTCAGCCAACTCATTGAGAGATTTGCGACAGTCGATGGCCGTTTTTCGAGTTGAGGAACACAGAGTCCAAGGATTTTATTGCAGGTTGACTGTCTGAGTATATATTAATGTCCACATTTTTTGGAACATTACTTCTCAGCCAATTCGCCACCTCTCTTATTGCTAATATTTCAGCCTGAAAAACACTACAGTGATTAGGTAATCTTTTCGCTATTCGAAGTTCCAGACCATTAGAATATACTCCGAAACCCACTTGTCTATCCAATTTGGAGCCATCAGTGTAGAAATCTATATATTCTTTATTCCCCGGGGTATGTGTGCACCACGCCTCACTGTTGGGGATTAGAGTCTCAAACTTTTTGTCGAAAAGTGGACTCGCCAAAGTGTAATCCACTACGTTTGGCACATCTGGCATTATTTTGAGGACCGAACTGTGGTCGTAACTTTTTTCCGACCACAGCGATAGCTCGCGCAAACGCACAGCCGTTGTTACAGCTGACTGTTTGGCCAAAATGTCTAAAGGCAATAGATGCAGCATGACAGGGAATTTGTTCCTGTCTTGCTGAATGCGCCTGAGATACACAAACACGTTACGCTGAACTTTGTCTAAACTTGTTGGCTGGTGAAGTGCCGTCCACCAGACTACAACACCATATAGCATTATAGGTCTAACCACTGCCGTGTATAGCCAATGCACAATTTTTGGTTTTAGTCTCCACTTTTTTCCTATTGCCTTTTTGCACGAGTACAAAGCTGCCGTTGCTTTTCTCGCCCTTTCTTCAATATTAAGCTTAAAATTCAGCTTCCTGTCCAACATAACGCCAAGGTATTTGCACACTCACCAAAGGAAATTTCAATACCCCCTAAGGAAATGGGCCTAACCGTGGGAGTTTTGCGATCTTTGCAGTACATGACTAATTCTGTCTTTGCAGGATTTACCCCAAGACCATTTGTTAGCAGAAATAATTGATGAAACACGAATATTTATAAAAACAATTGATGTTTATTCAAACTAAGTTACAAACAAAAACTAAACTGAGAAATACAAGGTATGAATGAAACAGAATTCAAATATTGTCATTTAAAATCACAGTAAGCTATGACATGCAATATGTTTAGCTCCCTGCAAATGTTCAACATGTGGATTTGTATTGAATTGGGACAACTTGTTAACAGCATGAAGTATATCAGGACGAGTACAAATGGCGATGTACATTAATGAACCGATAAGAGATTGGTACATTGTTTTATCAACTTTTTGGCAATTTGAACAATCGTTGCATTTTTTAAAATTTGAACCTGGGTCTAAAGGAGTTTTACATCTTCTTGTGTCTTGCATGTTGTTTTGTTTCAATAAATCCATTATCATTTTCGTTTGGGACAAATATATAAGACCAGTAGATTCTTTCCTATCAACTTCCATCCCCAGGAAATAATTTACTGGACCCTTGTCAACGATATCAAATTCTCGTGCTGTGGATGTCTTTATAAATTGCATAGTATTTTCATTAGAGCAAAATAAAAGTAAATCATCTACGTAAATAACTATGATATTGAACACATTCTTTCTATTCATAACGTACGTACATTGATCAACTATGCAGCGACTAAATCCAATTCCTTTAAGAGCTGCGTCCAATTTTTCGTTCCATTTGCGCCCAGACTGCTTTAGTCCATAAATTGATTTTTTAAGTTTGCACACTTTTTCGGGATGTTCGGGATCAATCAATCCTTCAGGTTGACACATGTATATATTTTCATCTAACTCTCCATTTAAATATGCCGTAGTAACGTCCATGTGATGCACTAATAACTTATTTTCTACGGCTAAAGCCAACATTGTTCTAATAGTCGAATATCTTGTAACTGGCGAAAATGTTTCGGTATAATTAACTCCATATTTTTGACCGCAACCCTTCGCAACAAGACGTGCCTTATATCGCTCTACATTTCCATTCCTGTCCTCTTTGATTGCAAATACCCATTTGTTCTTAGGTTCACTAGCAGGTTTATCTACTAATTTCCAAGTATTCTTTGAAAGTAGTAATTCATACTCATCCTTCATAGCTTGTGCCCACTTGTTACTATTAACTCCAGACAAAGCTTCTGTAACATTTTGCGGAATTTTTACCTCGTTATTTAGCGCAATCTGTAGTTGGTTTGAGGAAATAAATTTTCCAGATCTTAACATTTTACCATCAACTTTATTTGTATTTTCACTATTTCCACCACATAACTGTTGAGCCTCCAACTCCACCTCAATGTTCGCTGCATCCCCTATTAATGATTGTGTTGTACTTTGATCATCTGTTCCTATTTCTTGATTTCTTTTAATAAAATGTTCAACGTTTACCACGTCACTCCCACAATTTTCTGCTACATATTGAGGGAAAATGCTATAATCAGTACTCATCATATCAACTGAACTCTCTATAAATTTAACGTCACGGCTTTTAAAAAGTTTATTGGTTTTTAAATCAAACAGGCGATAAGCTTTTGATTCATTTGAGTAACCTGTTAACACACAGTCAATTCCTTTCGGGGAAAATTTAGACTTCCCAGGCCTTTTATCAAGCATGACAGCTTTGCAACCAAAAACATTCAAATGCGATACAGAGGGTTTTATGCCGCTCCATAACTCGATAGGAGTTTTATCGCCTAACGATTTGGATGGGCTCCGATTTCTTAAGTACACAGCAGTACCTACTGCTTCTCCCCATAGATTCTCATTTAAGTTGGACTGAATTAGCATGCAGCGAGCCATCTCTACAACTGTACGATTTGCCCTCTCCGCAACTCCATTTTGCTGAGGTGTGTACTCTACCGAAAATTGCCTTTTGATGCCCAAGTTTTTTAGATTAACAGAAAATTCTTTGCTCAAATATTCTGGTCCATTGTCACTTCTTATGACCTTAAGTTTCTTGGATGTTTGTCTTTCAGCTGTGGATATAAAATCCTGGAATGCATTGTAGACTTCGTTTTTATGTTTCATAAAATATACAAACATCATTCTAGTAAAATCATTTATAAATAGAACGAAATATCTAGATCCGCCAGCAGATGTCACTCTCATAGGTCCACAGACATCCGTGTGAACCAACTCGAGACACTCTTTCGCACGATATATTGATGCTTTCGGAAAAGGTTGAACATAAATCTTTGCTTTTAAACACGTCTCGCAAGTAAAATTTTTTGGGGCACTTCCCAAATGCATGCCGTGTACCATCCCCTTATTCGATAATTCAACAATACTTTGAATATTAAGATGGCCCAATCTTTGATGCCATTTCATGAAATTGTCCTCCGAACACATACTATAAATTTGTTGAATTTTTTTATTATTACAAATATATAGCTGACCACTTTTTGTGACAGTCAGTATAACCTTGTTCATTTGATTTCTAATCTCAACCTTATATTTAAGAAATGTTGCAATTTGATTCTCTTCAGACAACTTTGAAATACTGATGAAATTGTATTTTATTTTTGGAACGAAAAGTACGTCCTTCAAAACAAGGTCTTCTCCATTCTGAGTAGAGATATTTACATCACAAATGCCTTCAGAGAAAATGTAGTATCCTCCTGCCAGCTCAATGCGTTCTTTATGAGCACGAAACTTAACAACATTTTTTCGAGTGCAACACATATGACAAGTTGCGCCACTATCAAATACCCAATTGACATCCGAAAGATTATGAATATATTGTCCGTGGAGCATGGCATTTGATTCATATGAATTCTTACAGCATTCGCGAGCGATGTGGCCGATTTTCCCACATTTGAAGCATTTAAAATTCTTATATTTATTCTCACCTGTGCACATTTTGCAGTGTTCTTGTTTGCTTTTTGACATAAATATTTGTGCATTTTCCTCAACGCCAATTGTAGAATTTTTCCTTTCAAATTCTTCCAAAAGTTTGTTGTTTAGAATATCAAGCGACGGCAAAACATCTCTCGATTCCATTGCAACTACGAAATTTTCGTAGTCCTCCGGTAAGCTGCTAAGCATTATAATTACCAATAATTCATCAGGAACAAAAATATCGACTTCTTGAAGCTTTCCAACGATATCATTAAATTGCATTTGATGATAATACATTGGCTGTCCTGTTCTCATCTTTGTTGATAGCAACTTTCGAAATAGTAAAACTTTCCTCGATGGTCCTCTAGATTGAAATTTTTGTTCAAGTTTCATCCATGCTTCTCGAGATGTTTGGCAATTTTTAACTACATCCAATTGGTCACTTTTGATACATAAATATATCGATGACAACGCCTTTTGGTCTTGTTTGCTCCATGCCTGCAATTCTTCTTTTTGTTCCGGCTTAATAATTTCTCCTGATACATATCCCCAAAGATCCGTATGGATTAAAAGGCTTTTCATATGTAAACGCCATCCATCATAATTTCCTTCTTCCAATTTATCGATATTAAACGCTGACGCCATTATACACTTTTTTTATTTGGCTCAATTTTCAAGGCACTGGGCCCATAACCTTTGTTAGCAGAAATAATTGATGAAACACGAATATTTATAAAAACAATTGATGTTTATTCAAACTAAGTTACAAACAAAAACTAAACTGAGAAATACAAGGTATGAATGAAACAGAATTCAAATATGAATAATATCTCTGATTGTGGATGGGAATTTTCCCCTGACTGCTAGAGCCACATCATCTGTGTATGCCACCACTTTTATCATTTCTTTTTCTAGGGTAACCAGAAGGTTATTTATAGCAACATTCCAAAGAAGAGGTGATAGAACTCCTCCTTGGGGAGTGCCTCTGTTCACATACCTTTGTATGTTTGCTTGTCCTAGTGTGGCTGAAATACGTCTCTTCATTAGAAGTTCGTCTAACAGCCTAAGTATACATGGATCAACATTCAGAGTTGTCAGTCCATTTAATATCGAGCTCGGATGGACATTATTGAACGCCCCTTCGATGTCTAGAAACGCCACGATGGTGTATTCTTTGACAGATAGTGAGCTTTCAATAAAGCTGACTAGTTCATGTAATGCGGTCTCAGTAGACCTCCCCTTCGAGTATGCATGCTGTCGTTTCGAGAACAAACTTGAATCGATGCTAGTTCTAAGATAAATATCTATCATCCTCTCCAGAGTCTTAAGTAGGAATGTGGATAAGCTGATTGGTCGGAAATCCTTCGCCCTCGAGTGAGAGGCTTTTCCCGCTTTAGGTATGAAAACCGCTTTTGTTTCCCTCCACTTTCCTGGGATATATGATAAGTTGATGCATCCTTTATATATCGCCGACAACCAGGGGATAATTTTGTCAGTCACTGCTTGTAACTCCGCCGGAGTAATTCCGAGGGTTTTGAATGGTCCAAAGCTATTTAACGCCCATCTTATTCTAGATTCCGATACCATTTCCTCGACAGGAAACGACTGAATATGGTTCAACCGTCTGATTTCCAGGAAAATGTGTGTCCAATAGAACATCCAGCGTCTCCTCACTGGACGTTGTCCAATTGCCCTCCGATGTTTTAATGAAACCTGGAGCGGAGTTGGTGGATGCCTCGGATGTATTCTCAATACTGCTGCAGTAATCATTCCAAGAGTTATGCTGAGTCTTTCTCAGTTCTCGCTTGTATCCTCTCAGATTCTTCTTGTAAGCGTCCCAATCCTCAGGGGATCTAGTGGACTTCGCCTTGTTAAAGAACTTCCTGCAGGATTTCCTCATATTACTTAATTCCGTAGACCACCATGGTGGTCGATTTTTCCCCCTTGGCTTCCCTCTAGGGCATGCAGCTTTCAATGAGATGTTGAAGGCCTTAGTAATCCGCTCCACTGCGTGTTCGATATCTTGCACATTTCTGATATTTGTCTCTGTTATTTCCGGTATCATCATATTGAACCATTCTCTATACCTATTCCAGTCAGCTTTCCTAACATGTGGCGGTATGTCTTGGTGATATGAACATCAAATTTGAAACTGATGTAGCGATGATCTGAGAAGCTGTGTTCACTTAAAACCTGTCACTCAGATATCATTTCATTCAGTTCTTGCGAGGCCAAGGTGATGTCCAAAACTTCTTGCCTGTTTTTAGTGACAAAGGTTGGTGCATCTCCCTTGTTGCAAACTACCTGATTAGTACGCAAAATAAACTCTATTAGTGACTCTCCCCTTGCATTAGTATCACTACTTCCCCATATACTATGATGCGCATTCGCATCGCATCCCATAACGAGTTTCGTCTTTGTTTTCAGTGACTCCTCCACTAAGGTCTTAACGGCACATGGAGGCATCTCCCTGTCATGTCCCATGTAGACCGAAGATACCCAATATTTGCATTAGGCTATTTCTAAATTGGCAACGACAGTGTCTGCATTGCACATTGAAGGAAGCAGAAACAAGTTAAGCTCGTTTTTAGCAATTACATCATTACCAGTATACTGCAATAGTTTGAACCCCGGAGTACTTAATTCACATATTTTGTTTCTATAAACATATGGTTCTTGAATAAGAACTATATCTATGTCCCCTTTCATCAGGAGAACTTTTAAGGCAGCACATGCAGCCTTACAATGATGAAGATTTATCTGTAGGATCCGTAGGACCATAGAGATTTTCAACAACCGTCACATCAGCCGCTTCAATCGATTCATCAAGAATGTCCTCTTCAGAGATCTCGGTGACTCTCGCAATAACCAAAGGTTCAACTTTGGTTAGTTCTGAGGGATTAGAAACCTCCTCTCGCATACGGTGTCTATCCATGTCATCAACTTTGGTATCTCATTCCACTTCGCAAGAGGATCCGCTTACTTCTGATTCATACAGAGGCTTGTCCATTTCTGAATCCTTTAGTTGATCGTTTTTGTATACCTTCATTTGGATATAATGAAAGCCATAACATACACGTCCTAGGACTTTGCTAGATGTGACAAAGACTGAGTGTTCAATATAAACACTGCATGCCGTCTTGGTCCATCCACTTCATCCAAACGGCCAACCTTCCAATCAGCTGTTGGAAGATCTGGGTTGCATCGTTTCAGTCTATTTAAAATAGATTCAGGGTCAGTCAGAAGGGTTTGCAGGTATCCACGCATGTGCTCTAGGTCTAGCCGGTATGTCTTTCTTCTCGACTAACTCTAGAGCAGCTCCTTCCCAAACTTCACCAATTAGTATCAGAGCAGCTTTAAAACATTCTATAGACCTCTGGTCCTCAAATGCGACTAGCTTAAATCGTCTTTGATTCCAACCAGCCTCTTGGTGTCGAGGATCTGGACCGGGAAACTTTTCCAACACCTGTGAGTAGACGACAGACAGAGCATTCTCAATTTCCCCCCATTTTTGCTTTGGAACCATACCGTCCAATGCTCCTTTATTAATGATAGCCATCACTAGGCTGTCTTTAGCAACTGAGGCAAACGATCTTTGATCCCTTTTGGAGGATGGCAGCTCATCCGGTGATCGTTCCCTTTTTCCAGCCTCAAGAATTCCTTGAACCCATTTTAAGGAATAGCTTTGTTTAGCCGACAGCGTGCTTGGGTCGACTGATCCTAACTTCTTTAGGATAAACAAAGCATTTCTGCGTTCCTCGAATCTCTTTCGTGAGGGATTACCTCCTTTTGATGTCGTTACCTTAGAAAAAGTTCGACTTGTCAAAGTGTCGCCACCTGTCGACTAATTGGGCCTAACTCTTGGTCATTGCCAAAATTTATAGCTCCAGTCGGTACCCGTCCACTGGGCCCTGAAGTTAGCAACCCAGAGGATGACTTTGAATTTCGCTGCATGGTGGCTTAATATCCCACCACACTTGAAATTCTTAGTAGGTACCCATTACGATGAGTTTATCCACTATTAAAAAACACGTCCGTTCCGTTCGACGGTTGAATACGGTCGGCTGGATTTGTTAAACAAACTTCCATTTAAAGTGTGCGCAATTGGCAGCACGTACCATAGATAACTTACGTGAAGATAAGGGTGGTGCTGTGAAAAGTGCAAACTGATTGATGGAGAGTTTTTTTTATTTTTTTTAAGAACTGTAGAGCTAGACTTGATGACATTGCAAATGATTTTGATTTACTGTCGGATCGCTTTAAAAGATTTAAGATCATTCTGGATAATTCATCTAACTTGGATTTGGCTTTACAATCACCAAATGAAAATTCTAGAAAAAGGAAGAAATCTAAAACTAATAAAAATTCATCGAAAAACGAAACAGACAATTTCCCGCACCATTGGATTCTAATACTGTTTAAGTTCAACTTCGTATGATCAAAATTTATTCGTTAGATGGGGACTTAAAATATTGTAAAATGGCAATTTCCCCTCGTTAGAAAATGTACCCTAATATCTGGATGCAGCTCTGTGCTTTCAGCACAGTTCGTTACATTTTTCTAACGAGTCGCGCCATTATCGTCTTTCGGCGTCTAAGCTTTGGTTTTTATTCGTTATTGGATTACGTCCTTGTAAGAACGATTTTGTAAAAAAGATAAATATCAATCCCCCAAAATTCAATAAAATTACGTTTTATTGAAAGACTATTGAAAAGAAAACTAAATCCTTTGTGTTTTTATTTATTTTATTTTTCGGTGCTACGCATTCATTGCTCCTTCGAGCCGGATACTTGCTTACAGCAATTAATAAAGGATTTTGTTTTGTCTTTTTTCAAAGGAAAGGGCTCATCATTTTGAAGAACGACAAAAAAGCAGACAGTTTGCAGCCATATTTGTGGAGAATTTAAATTGAAAAATTATTTAAATAATTAAATATCAACACACAGGTGCGTATGTCAGTGTTTTATTAAAATAATTGAGCAAATCGCGGTCGTTTTACAACATTGATTCAATTTCGTTTTGCCGACGGCAAATTGCATTTCGATAAACACACATTCGTTGCTACATACGTACGTTTCTTTCGTTTGTTTAATTTCGTTTTTCTAAACGATATTCAAGTGAAAGAATAATCAAAATAAAAAGTGAAAAATTCAATGGTATATACTTGTGTTGTGTGGTGAATTTAAACGTTGACAAGTGTTTATTTACTTCAAAACATTATATGCAATTACGTTGCCTTTAACTTGAAGTAAATAAAACAATAACAAAATACACACAGACTCCAAAGGCTCTGTTGGTCGTATTACCAGTGTAAACATACATCAGTCGTCGCTGCAGTCAACGTTTGAATTTGCATTGTGCATACCTACGTATGGTCAGTGATACACACACGTATATACATACATATTTTTTTGAGCTGTGTTTCTTTGCTTTATTTGTTAACCCTCACGGGGCCGCGAGTCGTAATTATTTTGAGGAAAATTATAAAAATTTTTGAAATTGAGTTTTTTAGGTTTTCGTTTTATATGACCCATTAGCGTTACGCGCATTGTTAAAAATGATCGTTTTGGTCACCGTGCACCCTACAGGCGGTCCGGTACGATCGTATAATTTTTATTTTTTATTATATATATTACGTATATATTTTTATTTATATATTTTTCAATTATTTACGATTTTTGATTTTTTGGGAGATTATTTGGCGTGGAAGTGTAGAGGTGTATTTTACAGTCCATGCACCCTACATTTGGTCTTACGGACTTTTTTTGTTATAATTTTTTGAATATTTTTGATCTTTTGGTTTTCGTGTGTGAAGTTTGATATAGATTAGCGGCAGTTGGTATTCTTCGATACACTGAGCGTAATTTTCGTAAATTCATTCATACACTGAGAGAAATATTTCGAAGCTTTTTTGTAGAATTTTGATATTTTTCGAATTCGACTTGCATAAATAATTTGCACATTTATTTTGGTACACGGGAAAAAATATCTTGTGATTCGGTACACTGTGCGAAAGCTAATTGTTTCTACACTGGGAGAAAAATAGTCCATTATTTTTCAAATTGTTTGGAATTTGTGATTTTGGGTTTTGAAGTGATTGTTTTACGAACAATTGTTTGCACTTCAAGAAATTTTGTGGTAACTTCGGTGCAGTGTGATAATTTGATACACTGAAAGAAAAATGTTGTTAAGTTTTGTTTTCGCATTTTTCAGCATTTCGTGCAAATTTATTGATTTTTCGGCCAGTTTTCGTTGTCGATAACTGCGTTTTCACTTACTTTACCAGTTTTTGTGAATTTTTGTGACTTTGAATTATTTTCGATATGCCAGTTACTGCATTCGCTAAATTCATTAGAGCCGCTGATGCGGTTGTGAAGTTTGGGACAAGGGTTATCTCTTTGAAGGAGGAGAATTTGGATGTTTATTCTCTAAGAGCTCAGGTCGAAGAAGCGAAATCACTATGGGCGAAAGTGAAAGAGAGGTATGAAGAGTGTTTAGGCGATCTTCAGGGTAAGGGAACGGTAGAATCTGCTGACGGCAAGTATGAGGCAACTTATGATGCCTATATTCGTATTGTTTCCTCTATCGAAAGGAAGATAGACGGTCTGAAAACCGTTCCTAGGGCTTCAACTCCTATTCCACAGGCCGATGTGGCGAATATTTCAGCTCGTTCTAAGAATGGAGATTACAATATTTCGAGGAATTCCCTTTTGTCAGGTGTTGACCAGGGTGCGGTCCATAGTTTGGCGTTACCACCATGCGATATTGAGGTTTTCGATGGAGACTTTCAGTCTTGGCCAACATTTAGGGATTTGTTCACTGCAGTTTATGTCAGGAATTCCCGTTTGAGTGATATTGAGCGCTTGTGTCATTTGCTCAAAAAGACTAGTGGCGACGCCCGTGAAATTGTAAGAAGATTTCCTCTCACCGATAGGAGTTTCGAGTTAGCTTGGAGGACGTTAAAGGAAACTTATGACAATTTGAGGATTTTAGTCAGCAATCAGTTGAAGCTACTTTTCGGCCTTCCGGCCTTAGACACTGAGACAAGTTCAGGATTGAAAAACTTGCAGCGTGGTATAAACGCGTGTATTTTGGCGATGGCTGTGAATAACGTTTCTACGAACGATTGGGATCCAATTTTGATATTTTTGTATGTACAACGTCTACCGAAGATTAGTGTTACTTTGTGGGAACAGGGTATAAGTGATAAGTCTGCGTTGTCTTCTTGGGTGGACATGGATCGTTTCCTTACGGAAAGGATTCAGACACTCACGTGTCTCCGCGATTAGAAGGGTATCGATGCTTCAAGGAAAACTGATGGCAGGAAACTGCGAACGCATTTTACGAATGCAGCTCCGAAATCTTCGCCATCTAGGTCGCGTAATTCGCAATACACTTCTCATTCTTCAAGAGATTCCGTAGATAAGATGTGCGTTCTTTGTCCACGACAAAGCCATCATCTTCGTGTTTGTCCGAAATTTAGGAATCTTTCTGTGAATGATCGATTGACTGCTGTGAAACGGCACCGCTGTTGTTTCAATTGTCTATCGCGTAGACATATCAACTGTGCTACATCCCGCAGTTGTGAGAAGTGTCAAGGAAGGCATCATACTTTGCTTCATCGCGATTCTTCCCATTCTACGAATGTGGCGACTACGTCTTCGACGGTTCCGGCCGCTCGTCCTACGGATTCTAGCGGTTTGATTGACCCGCAGCCTTCCACTTCGTCTGGAATTGTGTCTGGTACTTCGCCCAGGCAAGTATTTCATGTTTCCCAGAACAAGTCGGTACTACTAGGGACGGCTATGGTGACTATCGTTCATCAGGGTATGACGTACCCAGCTCGGGCTCTTATTGACCCAGCATCAGAAGCCTCCTTTATTACCGAAGGTATGCGAAAATTGCTAAGGATTTCGACAACGAGTACGAGGTCTTCAATATCGGGCGTGAATCAATCGGTTTCGATAACTTCTCGCGGTATTTGCCCTCTGAGTATAGGGTCACCGATAGATGAGTCGTTCGTGGTAGAGGCGACATCGTTGGTCCTGCCTAAGATTTCTGGGAATTTACCGTCTTTCCAACTGAGTCGGAATTATATGTCGCGTTTGCCTAACTTACGTTTAGCTGATCCTAATCTGTTCGATAGTCGTTGGGGGCAGACGTGTATCCCAGAATTATATTACAGGGGGTTCGGTCCGGTATTTTAGGGTCGTTGATTGCTCAACAGACAGTCTTCGGCTGGCTCATTACTGGCTCAATTCCCACTTCTATTGTGACGGGTTTTTCAACGACTGTTGAATTTATGGAAGAAGATGGTCTTGACAAGACTCTTCTTCGGTTTTGGGAATTAGAGGACTTACCAAGACGGGCAATTTGTTCTCCCGCAGATAAATTTTGTGAAGAAAATTACAAGAATATCACATATAGGGATTCCGATGGAAGATACGTAGTGACTCTTCCGATAAAACCCGAATTAAAGGGACAGGTCTTGCTTGGACATTCGCGGAAAAGTTGTTTAAAACAGTTTATTCGTGGTGAGGCTTCGCTTTTACGAAAGCCTGAAGCAAAATTAATGTATGATGGGGTGATTAAAGAATATTTGGACTTGCAACATACCAGTGTCGTCGACTTCTCCTTCTGACCAAACAGTGTGTTACTGCCTCACCACCCAGTTATCAATCCGGAAAAATTGACATCCAAACTTCGAGTTGTCTTTAATGCTTCGCATAAGACCTCAAATGGCAAAAGTCTGAACGACATTCTTTATGTGGGACCTACATTACAATTGGAATTGGTTTATTTGATTTTGAGGTGGATATTTTTCAAATATGTTTTTAATTGCGACATCTCACAGATGTACCGCCAAATTAGGGTAAATTCGGCCCATACTTCTCTGCAGCGAATTGTCTTTAGGGACTCCCCACAGAAAGATGTACAGGACTATGAGCTGCAGACCGTGACATTTGGAGTGAATTGTGCTCCCTATTTAGCCATACGGACGTTATTGCAATTGGCCGATGACTCTGAAGATGATTATCCCCACGCGGCACATATTCTATGAAGGTGCTTGTACGTGGATGATGTTTTGACAGGGTACCATGACGTGGATACTGCTGTTGAATCCAGGGATCAATTGATTAGGGTATTATCATCGGCAAAGTTCGAGCTGAGGAAGTGGACTTCTAATGAGCTAGCCATTTTGGAATCGGTTCCGGCTGACCATTTGGTTGACGCCAAATTACTGGCATTTGTTGAAGCTAGTAGTTCGAAACCGTTGGGCATTAGGTGGAATGCGCAGTTAGTATTGTTTTATTTTGATATGAAACCGATTGAGCGGAAATCTCGGTTTACGAAGAGAGATGTTTTATCGGCTATAGCTAGACTATTTGACCTTGTTGGCTGGCTGGGACCAGTTATTTTAGTGGCGAAGATAATTATGCAACAGGTTTGGTTGGATAAGATAGGATGGGACGAGTCTCTTCCGTTACAAACTGAGCGACAATGGCGAAAGTTTGCGAGACCTATCAGGATGTGAATCACGTTCGTATTCCTCGATGGGTCAATTACTCCTCAGACTGTGAAGTAGAATTACATGTTTTTTCCGACGCCTCGGAAAAAGCATACGCGGGGGTAGTTTATGTTCGTGTGGTTACGCCGCAGGGACATATCTTCACCCATTTGCTATCTTGTAAGACTAAGGTAGCCCCCATCAAATCTATATCTTTGCCACGTCTGGAGCTTTGTGGGGCAGTTTTGGCCTCGGGACTTTACAAGTATATAGCCAGGTAGCTAGATATTGAGTTTCGGCGTGTTTTTTGTTGGACGGATTCTACGATCGTCCGCTCATGGCTTCGAAAGACGCCATCTACGTGGTCTACTTTCGTGGCGAATCGCGTATGTAGGATTCAGGAGAATACTGGGGGACAGAATTGGTACCATGTTCGCTCTGAGGACAATCCGGCCGACTTGGGAAGTCGCGGACTGTCGCCTGCAGAGTTGGCGGTTTCGACGCTTTGGTGGCATGGACCAGAGTGGCTCTGCTCAGATAGTTCTTGGTGGGATGTTAGTGATTTGACCCCTCTTGAGACTGATGTTGAACTACGGGCGGTCAAGACTCACGCATCGTTTTTTACGAACTATAAGGACATTTTAGAGAGGTTTTCTTCGTTAGATAGGGCTCTACGAGTCATCGCATATATATTTAGGTTTTATCACAGGACCCATTATTCACATGCTAGTCGAAATGTGTATCACGACACGACGTTGACGTCAACCGAATTAAAGACAGTGAGATTACGTCTAGCTATTCTTTCTCAAAGGGCTCATTATCCAGATGAGTACTATTGTTTGGTGGAAAAGAAACCGTTAGGTTCCAGGAGTTCGTTGTTGTCATTGAATCCATTCCTTGATGAGGAGGGGGTTATGAGGTTGAATGGTCGTTTGAGTAGGTGTCCTACCCTTTCGTATAGTGAGCGACATCCAATTATAGTGCCGTATAATAGTAGATTCGCTAGGTTACTAGACATATCTATTCACGAAGGGAACCAGTTGGTTCTACGTCTTATTCGGAGTGAGTATTGGATTCCTCGTTTGACATCTTTGATTAGGTCGACTATCAACCGGTGTAAACGGTGTCTGTTGGTTAGGAAGAAGTCTTGTACGTAGATCTTGGCGGCTCTCCCACTGGAGAGAACTGTTCTTACTACACCGTTTACTACGACTGGCGTTGATTTTGCGGGGCCTTTCGATGTTAAGTCATTTATAGGGCGTGCATGTAAGATAACATAGGGTTATTTTTGCGTTTTTGTATGCTTTTCGACGAAGGCCATACACTTGGAAGCCACATCAGACTTGGTTACGACAACGTTTCTGGCTGCCTTTCACAGATTTATATCTCGGCGTGGTTGTCCCAAGACTATTTTTTCGGATAATGGTACGAATTTTGTAGGCGCTTCACGCGAAATGGAAAAGGAATTGAGATGTGTTCTTAAGGAGGACGGGATAAGGTGTGTTCCGCATACCAGTTTCAGCAGCTTTCATGGCAGTTTATCCCTGCCGGAGCGCCACATATGGGTGGCCTCTCGGAAGCTGCTGTCAAAAGCTTCAAGACGCATTTTAGGAAGCATACATCAGGATTCAAATATACATTTGAAGAGTTTTCGACTGTTCTTTCGAGAATTGAGGCTTGTTTGAATTCTAGGCCGTTGTGCCCGATGAGTGAAAGTTCTCAGGATTTGGTGACACTTACGCCTGGTCATTTTTTGGTAGGATCTCCGATCCTTGCTCCTCCTGAACAGGTAGAGGAGGAGTCCCCACTACATTTGGTTCATCGATTTAGGAAAATGAAGGCGTTGTCGCAACAATTCTGTTTACGGTGGAAGGAGGAATATTTGAAAGGTTTACAGAAAAGATATAAATGGAAATTTCCGCAGCGTGATATCGAAGTAGGGGACTTGGTAGGAAGTCGTGATGAGCAATTGCCTCCTACATCGTGGAAGTTAGGTCGTGTGGATGACGTCTACCCGGGATCTGACGGTCGCGTTAGAGTTGCTGAAGTTAGAACGGCAAACGGTGTTGTAAGACGACCGGTGGTAAAATTGGTCATACTGACCGAATAGTTTTCGATAGTTCGTATAGTAAGCGTCATCTTTCTTTTCGCAATACAATGGAAAATATGAGGGAAATTGTTAAGACTCTCCCTGATTACGAAGATGACGTCCCGATGTCCGATGAGAAAAGAGAGATTATAGAAAGTGATGTTGCACCGGTTCTTCGCGAGCCGTTACCAGCTATCGAGCATGTTCCTGACGTCGGGATGACCCCAGTCGTCGCCTCTTCACAAGAGGTAGTACCGACGCAAACAGTTGTCCCTCCGTCGGGGGCTGATACGGCTCCTGCTGACGTATCCGCAACCAACATAGCCAAATCATCGTCATCCCCTACGGGGACTGCCCAAAAGGATTCAGGTGTGAATAAAAGAGTGCACTCGAATGTCTGTGTGTTCTGTAGACGAAGTCATAATCTACGGTCGTGTCGCAACATGCGTTTAGTGCAACGTTTGCGCACCGTAGTGTTGCATCGGATATGTTCAAACTGTCTGGGCAGGTCACACATGCGATCGACCTGCAATAGTCGCGAAAGGTGCCGCGAATGTGGAGATAGCCACCATACGCTGCTGCATTCATTTGACCAGCAACAACGTCCTTCCGCTCCATCGTCCACCTTGTCGAAGCGAAAGTCTAAGTCAAGTTCGTCCGTTAATTCGTCCGCGTACTGCGTATCAAATGCATCTCCCATATCTGGACCGATGTTGGTACTACAACCAACCGTCACGCTTGGTCCCACTATTGTCCTCTTGCTTGTCTTGTCCGATCGTCGAATTCCAGTCCGAGCTGTCCTCGACCCGTGTGCGGGGTACAGTATGATTTGTAGCAGTCTAGCCCTCAGCAAATTTGTGTGCCTGAGGAAATTTTTGACACTGTGGTAAACCCGGATTTTTGGCGTACAGAGCTGTAGTTCATGAATCTGTTTTCAAAGATAGAGTTGTCCGTTTACCTCCCCGTACTGTCGAGCCATCAAAAACCTGAATACAACCCTGTCTGATATAAACTTTATTATGGTTTATCAGAATGTTAGGGGACTTAATACCAAATTATGTAATTTATATACTGATAGCTTTGGCTTTAATTACGATTTATTATATTTACAGATACCGGGCTTCATGTCTTGAATACTGAAATTTTATGCGATAACTAGATACCAAATTTACAGATGTGACCGCACTAAAGGCTTGAAGAAATCAGGTGGTGGTGTCCTAATTGCTGTCTCTACAAAGTATGTTTCGCCAAAACATGATATTCCTAACGAACATCAAATTGAGTATTTGGGAGTGAAAATAAGGTGCGGCTACAAATTTCTGTTTGTAACTTGCTCCTATATTCCTCCTGATTCTTGTAACCATGTTTATAATGCTCATTTGACTGCTATCCGATCGGTCATGGCAACTACAAGATCCTCTGATTTGATCGTTGTGTCTGGCGATTTTAATCTTCCATCCATTTCATGGAATTTTTGTAAGGATATAAATCACTCTGTACCAAATATAAGTAACGGATTTCATTCTGAATTTATCGAAAATCTATTGAAGGAAGGTGTTTTTCAAGTCAACAACATTCTAAATTAAAAGAATAAATTGTTGGATTTGATTCTAATGAATGAACTAGAAGATGTTTCCCTTTCACGCATCAACGCTATTGTAAAAAACCCTTATCATCCCATTATCTGTATGAATATAAATATGTCCTATTCAAGATTTATACGACATAAAACTGACACGAAAAGTGAAAAGAAATACTGTTTTTGTAAAACTGACTGCGGAAAACTGAACTCCTTACTATTAAACGTAAATTGGCATGCGAACAATCAATAATCAATATATATAAAGGGTGATTCTTTTGAGGTTAGGATTTTCATGCATTAGTATTTGACAGATCACGTGGGATTTCAGACATGGTGTCAAAGAGAAAGATGCTCAGTATGCTTTGACATTTCATCATGAATAGACTTACTAACGAGCCACAACGTCGAATTTTCAGTGAATGGGCCCTAGAAAAGTTGGCAGAAAATCCGCTTTTTTATCGACAAATTTTGTTCAGCGATGAGGCTCATTTCTGGTTGAATGGCTACGTAAATAAGCAAAATTGCCGCATTTGGAGTGAAGAGCAACCAGAAGCCGTTCAAGAACTGCCCATGCATCCCGAAAAATGCACTGTTTGGTGTGGTTTGTACGCTGGTGGAATCATTGGACCGTATTTTTTCAAAGATGCTGTTGGACGCAACGTTACGGTGAATGGCGATCGCTATCGTTCGATGCTAACAAACTTTTTGTTGCCAAAAATGGAAGAACTGAACTTGGTTGACATGTGGTTTCAACAAGATGGCGCTATATGCCACACAGCTCGCGATTCTATGGCCATTTTGAGGGAAAACTTCGGAGAACAATTCATCTCAAGAAATGGACCGGTAAGTTGGCCACCAAGATCATGCGATTTGACGCCTTTAGACTATTTTTTGTGGGGCTACGTCAAGTCTAAAGTCTACAGAAATAATATATATATATATATATATATATATATATATATATATATATATATATATATATATATATATATATATATATATATATATATATATTTTATATATATATATATATATATATATATATATATAATATATATATATATATATATATATATATATATATATATATATATATATATATATATGTATATATATATATATGTATATATATATATATATATATATATATATATATATATATATATATATATATATATATATATATATTATATATATATATATATATATATATATATATATATATATATATATATATATATATATATATATATATATATATATATATATATATATATATATATATATATATATATATATATATATATATATATATATATATATATATATATATATATATATATATATATATATATATATATATATATATATATATATATATATATATATATATATATATATATATATATATATATATATATATATATATATATATATATATATATATATATATATATATATATATATATATATATATATATATATATATATATATATATATTATATATATATATATATATATATATATATATATATATATATATATATATATATATAATATATATA